>NC_086449.1:55684881-56284881 GCF_028390025.1 Pseudophryne corroboree
AGCAGGCTAGACAACCATTAATAATACTCATGCAGCAAAAAAAAAAAAAATATATATATATATATATATATATTTTTTTTTGGTGGAGGGGGTTTCTGGGTGCTCGGAAACCCCCCTGCGCCACTGAGCTGGGCTGATCTCCGGAATTGCAGGGCTCTGTCTCCTCTGTAAAGCCACCTGTCTTATCAGCGCTGTGCATTTACAGACACTTAAGTATTCTACATGTCATTTTAGACAGTGTTAGTTAAGAACAAGTGTACTGCTATCTGAATATTTAGTACAAGTAATCTGTGATATACGTCCAGTAGTTACTGTGCATATATATCTTCATACATATTTATATGTAGTATTGTTTCTATGTAATAACTTCTGCATTGTACCTGTGACTGAGTGTGCCTGTAGCTGTTGTGTGGATTTCATCTCCTGTATCACACATATTGCTCTCACTATATTCTGTACACTGGGGAGCTAGGTGCGTCAGGGTCTCATGTGTGTATATATAGTACTACACAGTATATACTGTTTTGTATTTTTTACTGTGTATTTCAGTCAGAGGCGGATTTACCGCTATGCATCCTAAGCGGTTGCCTAGGGCCCGGCACGTCTCAAGAAACCCGAAGCGGGCCCCCCCGCTTGTGTCAGTGAGACACGCCACCGCTCAGTCCGGCGGCAGCGTGTCTCAGCTGTCAGGACAGGGAGGAGAGCGTGGCTATGTTGGGCGGTGGCGGCGGCGTGTAGGACTTCAAACCAGCCGCCGGTTCGTGAGCCAATCAGAGCTCGCAGACCGGCAGCAAATCAGGAGCCGCCGCTGCCGGTCCACGAGCTCTGATTGGCTCACGGACCGGTGGCTGGTTGAAGTCCTACACGCCGCCGCCTGACATAGCCGCCCTCTCCCTGTCCTGACCCCCTGACAGCCGAGACATGCCGCCGGATGGAGGAGCAGCAGCAGTGGTAAGCAGCACTGTGGGGGCATTTGTATACCTGGCACTATGGGGGCATTTGTATACCTGGCACTGTGGGGGCATTTGTATACCTGGCACTGTGGGGGAAATTGTATACCTTGCACTGTGGGGGCAATTGTGGATCTGGCACTGTGGGGGCAATTGTGGATCTGGCACTGTGGGGGCAATTGTGGATCTGGCACTGTGGGGGCAATTGTGGACATGGCACTGTGGGGGCATTTGTATACCTGGCACTGTGGAGGCAATTGTGGATCTGGCACTGCACTATTGGGGCCATATGTGTATCACATCCCATTTTAATTGGCCACACCCATAAGGGGCACTCTCTGTCTGATTGGTCGCCGCTTAGCCCCGCCGGGAGTGCACACGGACGCTCTCATTCTAGTGAATGGGGCGCATGCATGTCACGGACACGTGTGCGCCCCAGACGCGGTGATAGGCCCAGGCACAGACAGAACTCCATCTGTATTGTAAAGGGGCATAAGTCAGAGCAAAAATATAGTGCTATGGATTGTTTGAGGTAGGGGGACCCCAAATCTGTATTTCGCTTAGGGCCCCATGAGGTCTAAATCCGCCTGTTTTAAGTCACCTCTTACTGCTTAAATCTTCTGTTTGTGCCCTGTATTTACTGTCACATAACACAGGGGATATCTGCAGGTATTGTGTTTGTCTGGCTATATTGTACTGTTACGCTCTAAGGCTACATTCCCTATAATGTCTGCCACACAGGGCGGGAAATCTGCGGACGCTCCTGCATCCTGTAGTGCTGTCACCACGGATTTATCGGTGGGGGAAATGTTAGTTGTTGGTTTGGGCGCTGGGTGCCATACATCTCCCAGTCCACCTGCGGCACCTGTGGCCAATCAGGACCCACCTTGGGCAGCGTTTTCAAGTATGTGGACTACGCTTGCTTCACGTCTTACGCCCCTTTGGGACCTCCTGTGCCATTACAGCCACGTATTGTCCCTGTAGTTAATCCGCCCTGGGCGGACACTCTGTCTACCCAGTTACAACAATTAAATCAATCTTTGGTTAAACCGAAGTCTACCCCACGCTCACCTGGGGCCAAGGGGTCATCTGAGCGGGCCATTTCTTCCTCACAATCCACTAATATTTTGGATAATTCTTCCGATGAGAATGGGGAATATACTGATCCATCAGTTGCTTCTGATGAGGACTCTACAACCCAGGTTGATGTTCCTGACCTAGTGGATGCTATCAAGCTGATTCTCCTTATTGATTATGAGATTGAGCCTACTGCTACGTCTAAGAAACCAAATGTCAAAATGTTGCTAAAGTAGTTTTACCACATTCTGACCTCTTAATTGAGATACATCAGGAACCCTGATCATCTCCAGGAAAGAAGTTTTCCCTGTCTAAAAAGATGCTAGCTCATTATTCTATCCCTGCGGAGTTGAGTAACAAGTGGGAAACTCTGCCGGTGGACTCTCATGTCGCCCGTCTAGTGGTGTCATCTACTCTGCATGTCACCACTGTCACCTCACTGAAGGAACCGATAGATAAGCGTGTGGAGGGATGCCTGAAGTCTATTTACTCCCTTACCAGTGCTGCACATAGACCCACTATGGCAGCCTCCTGGGCTGCGAAAGGAGTTGAAGCATGAGTTCAGGCAATTGGGGATGAGCTGCCTCAGGATTTTTCTGACAATGCCAGATAATGTCTGTCCTATATTACCACAGCCTCCTACTATATTCAGGAGGTGGCCTCTGATGCAGGCATAATGGCGGACAAAGCATCTACCATGTTTATCCTGGCTCACCAGATTCTGTGGTTGAGGTCCTGGATGGTGGACATGGACTTCAAAAATACCTTGGAGGTGCTCACTTTTAAGGGAGACATACTATTTGGGGAGGATCTGAACAAAATTGTGACTGACTTGGCGACTGCCAAGACTGCGTTTCTCCCAAGCACTAATCCTTCTGCTCCGAAGGCTAAGCATACCACTTTTCATTCCTTTCGACCTCCAGGGAAAGCAGAGGGTCAGGCGTACACGAGACAGGCTCGTGCTTCCAAATCCACTAAGCGCAAAACTAAACAATCTTTGGCTGCCTGTTAGCCTGATTCCAAACAGGACAAGCCTGCTGCATGACGGGGCGGGCCTTCCCTTGGTTGTACAATCCCTCCTGGACACAGGAGTTGTAGTGCCGGCACCTCTGTCTCAGAGAGGCAGGGGCTACTATTCGACCATGTTTCTAGTTCCGAAGCCAAATGGGTCCTTCCGACCTATACCCAACCTCAAATCATTGAACAAATTTGTGAGAGTATCCAACGTCCGTATGGAAACTCTATTGTGCTGGTCAGGGAGCCCAAAGACTATATGGTATCCCTGGACATACAGGATGCTTACCTGCACATACCTACTGCCAGGTCATATCAGCAATATCTGCGGTTTGCTATTGGCAATCTACATTATCAATTCCAGGGCTTGCATTTTGGATTGACCATGGCCCCTCGGATCTTCACCAAGATCATGGCCATAATGACAGCCCTTCTCCGCCATCAGGGAATCAGGATCCTGCCGTATCTGGATGACTTGCTGATCCTGGCGAACTCCCAAGAGGTTCTCCTCAGTTATCTGGAATGGACGGTCCAATTACTACAAGCCCACGGGTTGCTCATCAACTGGAAGAAGTCCTCGCTGGTCCCTGCTCGTAGCATGGACAACCTGGGGTCACTGCTGGACACACACAACCAACGATTTGTTTTTGACTCCAGAGAAAGTCCTGAAACTTCAGGACAGGATCAGATACTTCCTCTCTCGCCAAGAGTGTCGATACACTCAACGATGCAAGTACTAGGCCTCATGGTGTCGGCTTTCAACATGGTAGAGTACGCTCAATTTCATTCCAGCCCTCTTCAGAGGTTTATCCTTTCCAAGTGGGATGGCCTGTTTCATCGGATCGGGTCTCAAATGATCTCCTTGTCTCTTGAGGTTCATCTGTCTCTGAGCTGGTGGCTACAGGACCAGCAGTTGAGCAGGGGCCATCCCTTCTGGATTTCCAACTGGGTCCTCCTAACGGCAGATGCCAGTCTGCGGGGTTGAAGCACAGTGTTGGAGCAACACACTTTCCAGGGTCGGTGGACCAGGGAGGAATCCCTCCTCCCGATAAACATTCTGGAATTGCGGGCAGTGTTAAATGAGTTGACACTGGCCCTGCCTCTAGTATAGAACAGGCCTGTTCAGATAACGCCACCACGTTGGCGTACATAAATCATCAAGGTGACACTCGAAGTCGCATGGCAATGCTGGAAGTATCAAAAATCCTCCGTTGGGCGGAATGCCATCTGCCAGCAATATCGGCAGTGTTCATTCCTGGAGTCCTCAACTGAGAAACAGATTTCCTCAGTTTTGAGGACGTTCACCCTGGAGAGTGCAGTCTTCATCCAGAAGTCTTTCAACTCCTAGTGGACAAGTGGGGCCTACCAGATGTAGACCTGATGGCGTCTCAACACAATTACAAGGTTCCGGTCTTTGGATCAAGGACAAGGGATCCTCAAGTAGCATTTGTGGATTCACTGGCAATTCCATGGAACTTTTGTCTGCCATACGTGTTCCCTCCAGTGTCACTCCTGCCCAGGGTACTGCGGAAGTTCAAGCAAGAAAGAGGAATACTACTTCTAGTCGCTCCAGCGTGGTCCAGACAGCATTGGTTCTCAGACCTGCAGGGTCTCTCGATCAAGCGTCCTCTTCTACTTCCTCAATGCCCAGACCTCCTCGTTAAGGGCCTGTCAGGTCTCTGGGTTTTGTCTGTCCCCGGCGGGAGCACTAGTGGGTCAGTGTTGGTGTGATAAACAAAGTGGGGAGGCAATATGAAAGTCCGGCGCATAAGCGCTGATGTTTATTACACAGGGTTCACAGAGTAGATGGTATAGCAGTGAATGACAAAACTGAAACCAGGCAATAAAGAAACAGTGATTGGTAATTGAATCCAAAACAACTGAAAAGTCTCTTGCAACAGAAATATAAAGTGACTTGATGCTGAATGCAAAATGAAATAAACAGAACTCCGGTAAAACTTGAAAAGCACACAGTCTCTGTATAACAAAGTCTTTATGGCCACACTAGGCCCAAGCAGGAGACAGTCTCTATGCAATGAGATGATATGATTTGCAGAGATGCACAGATGGTATGCAATTAGCAGTGCACAGGTAGTAATGAATGAATCACCTGAGGAGAGTCTCTACTGCTTGATGAGCTGGTAACTGACTGTGAAGGAAGTCTGCAGAAAACAGGAGAGCTGAAGTGAGATGAGATGACAGGAGGTAACCACGGGGAATCACTGGAAACAGGAACACAGGAGTCCGGAGAACAAGGCACACTGAATGTGACTCGTTGTCTGAGGCAATGTGAGTGAGCCACGGACTGGAAGTTATACCCATGGCTCTGCAGTGATTGGTCACTGAACTCTGGGTGGAGACACAGTGCTGGATTGCACACCAGGATCAGCTGAGTGCAGGAGTCATGGCAACGACCACACAGGCAGGACGCCGGCACACAGCAGAATGCACACAGGACCGGACTCAGAGGTACTCAGCAATGCGGAAGGTGACGCTTGCGGTCCACACACACATGCAGCCGCGACTGGGGCCATGACCTCCGGAGGCCTGCACACCAGCGCGCTGGTAGGTGAGACGTAGCAGAGCGCCGATTCATGACAGTACCCCCTCCTTTATGGGTGGGCACCGAACACCCACGAGGCTTGGCAGGGAAGAGTCTGTGGAAAGCTTGAACCAACCGTGGAGCATGGACATCCGTGGCGTTTACCCAACTCCTCTCTTCAGGACCATATCCAGACCAGTCAATCAGGTATTGCAGATGACCATAACGATGTCGAGAGTCTAAGATCTTTTCCACCTCGTACTCCACGCCCCGATGAGTTTGTACCTTTGGAGCTGCTGGAAGCGTTCTCTGGAAACGATTGAGAATTAGTGGTCTGAGGAGAGAAATATGGAATGAGTTGGGAACTTTCAAAAAAGCAGGCAGTTTTAACTTATAAGCCACCGGATTAATAACACTTTCCACCAGGAATGGCCCAATAAACCGTGGAGCAAATTTCATTGATGGAACTCTGAGACGGAGATTTCAGGTAGATAACCAGACTTTGTCGCCCGGTTTTAAACTAGGAACTGCTCGTCTCTTTCGGTCAGCAAACATTTTGTACCGTTGAGAAACTTTTTTAAGAGATAAATGAATCTTCTTCCAAATTTGAGCGTACCGCTGAAGAGCAGAAGCAGCCGCAGGCACATCTATGACGGGTAACTCTTGGAAATCAGGTACTCTAGGATGCTGTCCATAAACTGCGAAAAAAGGAGTTGCATCTGTAGAGGTATGATAACGAAAATTATGAGCAAACTCTGCCCAAGGCAATAATTCTACCCAGTCATCCTGTGAAGAAGAGATATACAGTCTCAAATAGGTCTCTAGCTCTTGATTTACCCTCTCTGTCTGCCCATTTGTTTGAGGGTGATAGGCCGTAGAGAATTTCAGCTTTACCTGTAGCGCAGAACAGAGAGCCCTCCAGAACTTAGCCACAAACTGTACACCTCGGTCAGATATAATTTCTGTTGGAAGTCCATGTAACCTAAATATTTCATGACAAAACAACTGTGCCAATTTTGGAGCAGAGGGTAACCCCATGAGTGGAATGAAGTGCGCCATTTTTGAGAACCTATCGACTACTACCCAGATGGTGTCATACCCTTTGGATGGAGGGAGATCAGAAATAAAGTCCATCGATAAGTGAGACCAAGGGCGCCTGGGAATGGAATTGGGTAAAAATTGGCCTGCGGGAGCCTGACGAGAAACTTTATGCTGAGCACATTTGGGACATGAAGCTATAAATTCTTGAATATCTTTTTTCATTTGAGTCCACCAATACGTTTGGGACAGGAACTTAAAAGTCTTGAAAACCCCAGGATGACCATTAAATTTGGACGTATGAGCCCAGGACAGGAGATTTGAACGAAGCTCTGGAGAGACAAACATCTTGCCTGGAGGTGGAACTTGCGACACCCCTGTAGCTGCGAAAACCACAGGATTTAATACTGGTCGAGCAGCTTGTTCTGAAGATTCCTCATTTGAACTCATAGAGCGAGACAAGGCATCTGCTTTAACATTTTGTGAGCCAGGCCTAAACATTAACTTAAAGTCAAAACGGGAAAAGAATAGGGCCCACCTTGCTTGCCGAGGATTCAGACACTGCGCAGCTTTCAGGTAAAGAAGGTTCTTGTGATCCGTGTAGATGGTAATAAGGAATCTCGTGCCCTCCAGTAGATACCTCCATTCTTCAAGGGCCAATTTGATTGCCAACAGCTCCTGGTCACCGATGGTATAGTTAATTTCAGCGGGTGAGAACCTACGAGAGAAAAACCCACAGGGGTGAGTCTTACCATCAACGCCCACCTGGGACAGGACTACGCCCACGCCAACCGTTGAGGCATCTACTTCCAGGATGAAGGCCTTGTTGACATCCGGCTGTTGTAACACAGGAGCTGAAATAAAAGCTTGTTTTATTTTATGAAAAGCAGACAGTGCAGCGTCAGACCATTGGGAAGGATTCCCCCCTTTCCGGGTAAGGCAGGTGATTGGAGCTATTAACGTAGAGAAGCCTTTAATAAACTTTCTGTAGTAATTAGCAAAGCCTATAAAACGTTGAACTGACTTGAGTGTTGTTGGAAGAGCCCAGCTCTCTATAGCTTCCAGTTTAGCTGGGTCCATTTGAAGATCTGTTCCAGAAATAATGTATCCCAAGAAAGGTATTGAAGAAGCTTCAAATGTGCATTTGGACAGTTTGCCATACAGATGATTCTGTCGAAGACGTCGAAGAACCTCCTTTACTTGTTGGCGATGAGAAACTAGATCACGAGAGAATATCAAGATGTCATCGAGGTAAACTACCACACATTTATACAGGAGATCTCTGAATACTTCGTTGACAAAGTTTTGAAACACGGCCGGGGCGTTACTCAAGCCGAAGGGCATCACTAGATATTCATAGTGGCCGTCACGAGTATTGAAGGCGGTTTTCCACTCATCACCACTTCGAATCCTGATAAGATTATAAGCCCCGCGAAGATCCAGTTTCGTGAAGATGGACGCACCTCTAACTCTGTCGAATAACTCTGTGATGAGAGGTAACGGGTAGCTATTTTTAATCGTGATGTAATTTAAACCCCGATAATCGATACAGGGACGAAGTCCTCCATCTTTCTTCTTGACGAAGAAGAATCCAGCACCAGCTGGGGAAGTGGATGGACGGATGAACCCTTTTTGTAAATTTTCTTTAATGTATACACTCATTGCTTGGGTCTCTGGAACAGAAAGAGGGTATGTACGCCCTCTAGGCGGCTTGCTCCCTGGAATCAAATCAATGGGACAATCCCACTCTCGGTGGGGAGGCAAGACATCCGCTGCTTTCTCACTGAAGACGTCAGTGAATTCCTGATAGGCCTCCGGAAGGCCAGATTGAGACTTTACACTTGAAGACTGGATTGGAAGTACTTGAGCCAGACATGACTGATGACAAGAGGAACTCCATGCTGTTAACTGTAATGTAGACCAGTCAAATTGCGGATTGTGCAATTGAAGCCAAGGCATACCCAGTACGATCTCATAGCCAGCTTTAGGTATAACCAGGAACTCAATAAGCTCGGAATGCAGGAAGCCTACTCCCAGAACCACTGGCTTGGTTTGCTGAATGATGGAACCTTAAGGAATGCGGCTTCCGTCCACGGCAGTGAGATATACTGGACGACACAGTTTAGACACTGGGAGATGAAGTCTATCCACTGCAGCTTGTGTGATAAAATTACCAGCAGCACCACAATCCACTAAGGCGGACAGAGACTGGAGTCCATCTGGCATCTCCAAAGTGACAGGTAATGTAAGGTCTTGAAAAGAAGGAGCTTTATTCAAGGTCCCTAACTTGACTCCTCCTCTACAAGTTAGGACCTGGCGTTTTCCCGACCGAGCAGGACAGGAACAAATCAGATGATCAGCAGCAGCACAATAGAGACACAGTCTTTCCTTTAATCTTCTGGACCGCTCCTCAGGTGTTAAACGAAACTTGTTTACCTGCATGGGTTCATCAGCAATAATAGGTAGAGACTGTACAGGAGGCATAGCTCGGTGCTTGCGAAGATCACCTCGAGAGCGTTCACAGGCTCGCTCGCGTAAACGTAGATCCAACTTGACGCATAGGGAAATTAGAGCTTCCAGTTGCTCTGGTAAGTCTCGGGTAGTCAACTCATCCTTTATGCGGTCAGAGAGACCATGCCAGAAGGCGGCAACCAATGCCTGGTTGTTCCACTTTACCTCTGATGCCAATGTCTGGAACTGGATAACGTACTGACCCACAGTACGTGTTCCCTGGCGGATCTGAAGGAGGTCTGAAGAAGCAGAGGTCGTACGCCCAGGTTCGTCAAAGATGCGTCGGAATGTGGCAACAAACTCTGTTTAGTTGTTCAACAAAGCATCTGCTCGCTCCCACAGCAGAGAGACCCAGTCCAGGGCAGAGCCGGCTAAAAGAGAAACAAAATAAGCAACCTTTGTTCTAGGTGTTGGAAAGTTCTGTGGTTGCAATTCAAAATTAACCTCGCATTGATTCAAAAATCCACGACACATCTTAGCATTACCATCAAATTTACTTGGAGTAGGTAGATGGATGCGAGACATTGGAACAGGAGCAACTGGAGAGCTAGAAACTGTGGAACTAGGAACAGGAGCAGACACTGATGAGGACAGTGAAGAAACTGAAGTTGGAAATGACTGTTGCAGAGTATCCAAGCGAGAGCTCACATTGTTAGTGCCCCTATACACATAATGACAAACACAGTAGTACCCTGTTACACATACTGTATGCCACACATTATTAATGCCCTTATACACATAATGCCCCTTATACATATGTTGCACATTAATGCATTTTTACATGACACACACACAATGCTCCTTACACATATTCCGAACACTACTGCACAACCAACCCACTCACATACACACAGCACTCACACTGTCACTAACACTGTGACCTTTGCCTCTGCTTGGATACAGATGTGTCCTCATAAATCTTGCCTCAGTGTAACGTCGGGCACATTTTTTAATGAAAATGCATCTTATTTGCATTGTTATGTGGCTAGGATGCACAAGCAGCTTCTGCTGATTAAAATGATATACAACATGCCTTTATACTGTGTGAGACTGTGGCTGTATCTGCATATGAATTGCTACACACAGAATATAGGCATGCCGCATATCATTTTAATCAGCAGAAGCTGTTGATGCCCCTAGGAATATCAAATGCCCTAGGCAATTGCCTAGTTTGCCTATAGCTATGGCCGGCTCTGTCCATCTGTATATTCATTACTCACTAACACATTTCAAAAGATGAACAGATGCAGCTAATTATTTCACTTGTTTGTGGTCCTGAGGACCGAGTTTGACAACCTGTGTCCTAGGGTACCATGATAGAAAGAAAGCTTGGGAACCATTGTGTTAAGGCATTTTAAAGCCTGCCAGAGAGAGACAGAGAGAGAGAGAGAGTGAGAGAGAGAGAATGTGATTGGGAGAGAACGGACAGTCCTGATGTATAGATGACTATACCAGCCGGGATGATTAATATGTCACTTTTGCTGGTGTCTTCTCTGGGGTGTTAGGCTTCCCTCTCCCACATTTGTGATACGGTGTGCAGTGGTGAATGGTACAGCTCCCACTGCATTTGCTCTGCCCGACTCTGCTGCATGCTTCCTGGGTGCTGGAATGCACTGTGGAGCGCACAGTGGCTTCTTCCGGTGCTCGGGGTCTCCGCAGTCTTAATTTGCTTTTAATAAAGTTATGTACTTAATTTGCGGACCATTATTAGGTACTGCAGTCCTGATTTTTGTGCTCCTTGTTCCAGGGGCCCTTGTGAACTTCCAGGCCCGGTACAGGTGCCCCTTTCACCCTCCTATGTTGCTGGGCTTAAAAATAGATCATCCCCTCCCTTTAGTACTAAATAACTTCCCTTTCTTCAGACAGATCATCTCCCTTAAAACCACTTAACTGACGATTTTTCCCTTCAAAAGCGTTAGAAACATTGTTTTTTAAAATGTATTTTATTTAATAACGTTGAAAAAGTATTTTTTTAAAATATTTAAACATTATATTATGTACATCTGCAGAACGGATCTTCTTGTCAAAAACGGGGGGACAGGGTGGGACAACGCAGTTGCATGAAATCTGACCATGCCAGTTAAGTGGTTGGCCAGTACACACTGGCCGATATATCGGGCGTTCACTTGAACGGCCGATATATATCGCGGGTTCGTCGGCCAGTGTTTACGGCCGAACGACTGAGTTCACAGATGTATCGCGTTGGCCCCGCAGCACAGCCGACAGCCGATATATCTACCGATATATTGGCGCATCGCTGTGTGTGTATGGCGGTGAGCCGACCGCCTGTACACATGCTGCGGTGTTCGGCGGTGATTGACAGCTGAACTGGGCGGGCATGTGTACACGCCCGCCCAGTTCATGACGTCAGTCCCAGACGGATCGAGCAGTGTGTATGCTCAACACACTGCCCGATCCGTCCATTGATATATCTGCAGATCAATTGATCTGCAGATATATCTACTAGTGTGTATCCACCTTTAGCGTAGAATAGTCCCCTCAGACAGATCTTCTCTCCCTAGCACAGAATAGCAAGTTAGATCATCTCTGCTACAGAATATCTCTCATCATTGCCACCCTACACACACACACACAGGTCGAAGTGGAAATTTTGAAGTGGGGGTATGAAAAAGTGAAGGTTGCAATTATGCCCGCCCCTTCAGAAAAGGGGTGTAGCTACTCAAAAGGGGCGTGTCCTTTAGTGGAGTTTACCACACCATGGGGGTCATTCCGAGTTGTTCGCTCAGTAAATTTCTTCGCATCGCAGTGATTTTCCGCTTAGTGCGCATGCGCAATGTCCGCAGTGCGACTGCGCCAAGTAAATTTGCTATGCAGTTAGGTATTTTACTCACGGCATTACAAGGTTTTTTCTTCGTTCAGGCGATCGTAGTGTGATTGACAGGAAGTGGGTGTTTCTGGGCGGAAACTGGCCGTTTTATGGGTGTGCGTGAAAAAACGCTACCGTTTCTGGGAAAAAGGCAGGAGTGGCTGGAGAAACGGGGGAGTGTCTGGGCGAACGCTGGGTGTGTTTATGACGTCAAACCAGGAACGACAAGCACTGAACTGATCGCAGATGCCGAGTAAGTGTGGAGCTACTCAGAAACTGCTAAGAGGTGTGTAATCGCAATATTGAGAATCTTTAGTTCGCAATTTTACTATGCTAAGATTCACTCCCAGTAGGCGGCGGCTTAGCTTGTGCAAAGCTGCTAAAAGCAGCTAGCGAGCGAACAACTCGGAATGACCTCCCATGTACCCCTTATACACATTATGCACCACAATAGTAGGACCCCTTATACTATCTAGTACTGGTGCACCTTTCACATTATACCACACAGTATGAGCCAAAACTCACATTATAGCATACGGCATGAGCCGAAATTCACATTATAGCACACAGTATGAGCCGAAATTCACATCATAGCACACAGAATGAGCCGAAATTCATATTATAGCACACGGTATGAGCCAAAATTCACATTATAGCACACGGTGTGAGCTGAAAATCACATTGTACCACACCGTATGAGCCAGCAGGAGGGAAGGATGCGATCATAACTGTGCCGTGGCAGAGTCTTCTTGTTGCAGGCGGGGGTGTATGATTTTGAGTCGGCGGGGTGCGATCCTAACTGTAGTGCTTGGTGCCGGATGGCAAATAGAGCACTGCACCCCCGCCTACAAGAAGATTTCATTCGCTGCGTCACAGTTACGATCACACCCAATCCCCTCCCCCACTAGCAGGTGCGAGTGCGCCCGTCCGGGTCCGTGCTGTCTGACACATTGACAGTGTCGGTGACAGTGTCATGAAGGGGATTCTGCAGGTGCGAGGTGTGCGGCTCCTGTTTGGTGTCACCCCATTAAAGGGTGACACCCAGGTGCGGGCTGCACCCCTCACACCTGCCTCATGACGCCTCTGGATATGATTATGATTTGAGGATGAGCCAGGACAATTTAACCAAACAGTTTGCAGTTTCCTTTCTCTGAAGGTCCATTCAGCAGAGGCTGACAATGAGCGAGGAATACAACGTACGGGATAGGTCACATTCTAGGAATGCCGCTCCAACCACCTTGTGGTTTACATTACTGGACGCAATGCATACATTTAATAAGACTCAAAGATATATTACACCTCACACTTCCAGGCATATTACACCTCACACTCCCAGACATATTACACCTCACACCTCCAAATAATATATAACACCTCATGCCCACAGACATATTAGATCTCATAACCCCATACATATTACACCTCATAACCCCAGACATAATCTTACACCTCAAACCTCAGACATATTACACCTCACACCCGAAGACAACATATTACACCTCATACCCCCAGACATAACATTACACTCCATACCTCATGTCTATAACACCACCTCATACCCCCCGATGTATTACACCTCAAAACTAGAATACCCAGATATAATATTACACCCCAAACCTGAAGTCACTGTACAATGGGGGTCATTCCGAGTTGATCGCTAGCTGTCGTTTTTCGCAGCGTATCGATCAGGCTGCGTATGGGCCGCAGTACGCACACGCAAAGTGCTTTCACACAAAACTATGCAGTTTTACACAAGGTCGAGCGACGCTTTTCAGTAGCTCTGCTGATCATTGAGTGATTGACAGGAAGTGGGTGTTTCTGGGTGGTAACTGAGCGTTTTCCAAGAGTGTGCTAAAAAACGCAGGCATGTCAGGTAAAAATGCAGGCGTGCCTGGGGAAATGGGGGAGTGGCTGGCCGAACGCAGGGCGTGTTTGTGACATCAAAGCAGGAACTAAACTGACTGAAATAATCGCAAGGTAGGAGTAGGTTTGGAGCTACTCAGAAACGGCATGAAAATTTTTCCAAGCAGTTCTGCTAACCTTTCGTTCGCACTTCTGCAAAGCTAAGATACACTCCCAGAGGGCGGCGGCTGAGCGTTTGCACTGCGGCTAAAAACAGCTAGTGAGCGATCAACTCAGAATGAGGGCCTATATCGCCAGCGATAATGCACAGTGTGCATGCCCTCCGCCGGGTGACCCAGCCCCGGAGGGGATACACTAGGCGATGTCACTCGCGGAGCACATCACCTAGTGTGTATATGCACCTTTAGATGTATAATTATGTTTCAGGATCCTTTAAAATTACCTCATATATCTCCTCATTCAATTATCCATTGTTTCACTGTACCAGAAAATGTTTACTTGTACGTGTGTGTGTGTGTGTGTGTGTGTGTGTGTGTGTGTGTGTGTGTGTGTGTGTGTGAATGGATCATCCCGGCCCCCACTGTACAATGCTGCAATTCAGGGGACAGTGCCAAAATAACAAATTCACCACAGATCGCCTCATCCAGCTCCTAATTACACACTTCACTGGGGAATAGGACTGGATATGAGAGATTGGCCTACTCTATCAGAAGTGCAAAAGAACATCCTAAAAGTTGGGGTGGTGGCAGGGTGGTATCATCTGCTTTGGAGTGTGGCACTTGACTGTGATATCATAGCTTAACATAGGGGTCAATTCAATTCTGTTCGGATTGAATAGCTCCAGGAATTAGCTCCTGGGGCTATTCAATTCAGCGCCCAGTGACAGCCAATGACTAGATTTCTTCTCGCACCCCAGCAGAAATCCGACTAAATTGTCGGTGCGATGCTGCCCTTAGCGCAGCAAAAACAGCATCATGCCTGGCACTTATGTCGGAGAATGCCAGTTTTTGCAAAAAAACACCATAGGCGCGATTTTTTAGGTGTATAAAAAAATTTGCACCAAATCGCACGTTTACACCTCACACCCCACCAGCCATAAAATTACACCTTACACCCCCCCAGACATTAAATTACACCTCACTCCCTGACATAAAATTACACCTCACACACACCCCGACATAAAATTACACCTCACACCCCACCAGCCATAAAATTACACCTCACAGCCCCCCAGACATAAAATTACACCTCCCCGCCGACATAAAATTACACCTCATACACCCACCGACATAAAATTACACCTCACACCCCACCAGCCGGAAAATTACACCTTACACCCCCCAGACATAAAATTACACCTCACAACCCCCCCAGACATAAAATGACACCTCACAACCCCCCCAGACATAAAATGACACCTCACACAACCCCAGACATAAAATTACACCTAACACCCCACCAGCCATAAATATACCTCTCACACACCCCCAGACATAAAATTACACCTCACACCCCACCAGCCATAAAATGACACCTCACTCCCCCCCAGACATAAAATTTCACCTCACACAAACCCCGACATAAAGTTACACCTCACCACCCCGACATAAAATTACACCTCACCCACCGACATAAAATTACACCTCACACCCCACCATCCATAAAATTACACCTCACACCCCCCCAGACATAAAATTACACCTCACCCCCGACATAAAATTACACCTCACACCCCCCCAGACATAAAATTACACCTCACACCCCCCGACATAAAATTACACCTCACCCCCGACATAAAATTACACCTCACACCCCCCCCAGACATAAAATTACACCTCACACACACCCCGACATAAAATTACACCTCACACCCCCCGACATAAAATTACACCTCACAGCCCCCCAGACATAAAATTACACCTCATACACCCACCGACATAAAATTACACCTCACACCCCACCAGCCATAAAATTACACCTCACGCCCCCCCAGACATAAAATTACACCTCACACACACACCCCGACATAAAATTACACCTCACACACACCTCAACATAAAATTACACCTCACACCCCACCAGCCATAAAATTACACCTCACAGCCCCCCAGACATAAAATTACACCTCACACCCCCCCAGACATAAAATTACACCTCAGAACCCCCCCAGACATAAAATTACACCTCACACAACCCCAGACATAAAATTACACCTCACACCCCACCAGCCATAAAATTACACCTTACCACCCCCCAGACATAAAATTTCACCTCACACAACCCCCGACATAAAATTACACCTCACCCCCCCGACATAAAATTACACCTCACCTCCCGACATAAAATTACACCTCACACACCCCTTGACATAAAATTACACCTCACACCCAACATAAAATTACACCTCACACACCCCCCGACATACAATTACACTTCACACCGCACCAGCCAAAAAATTACACCTCACACACACCCCGACATAAAATTACACCTCAGAACCCCCCAGACATGAAATTACACCTCAGAACCCCCCCAGCCAGAAAATTACACCTCACACAACCCCAGACATAAAATTACACCTCACACCACAAAAGCCATAAAATTACACCTTACTCCCCCCCAGACATAAAATTTCACCTCACACAACCCCCGACATAAAATTACACCTCACCCCCGACATAAAATTACACCTCACCCCCCAACATAAAATTACACCTCACAAACCCCCCGACATAAAATTACACCTCACACCCCACCATCCATAAAATTACACCTCACACCCCCCCAGACATAAAATTACAGCTCACCCCCCGACATAAAATTACACCTCACCCCCCCCAGACATAAAATTACACCTCACCCCCGACATAAAATTACACCTCACACATCCCCCCGACATAAAATTACACCTCACACCCCACCATCCATAAAATTACACCTCACACACCCCCAGACACAAAATTACACCTCACCCCCAACATAAAATTACACCTCACACAGCCCCCGACATACAATTACACTTCACACCGCACCAGCCAAAAAATACACCTCACACACACCCCGACATAAAAT
Source organism: Pseudophryne corroboree (assembly GCF_028390025.1). Lineage (NCBI taxonomy): Eukaryota > Metazoa > Chordata > Amphibia > Anura > Myobatrachidae > Pseudophryne > Pseudophryne corroboree. The sequence goes on from NC_086449.1 coordinate 55,701,776, forward strand.
TACACCTCACCCCCCACCAGCCAGAAAATTACACCTCACACCTTACCAGCCAGAAAATTACACCGGGCCTCTCCTGATTGCTGCCTGCAGTTGCTTCAGTAAATGGCCCACAGCCTGGTGACTCAGAAGGGGGCGTGGCCGCGTAGGTCAGTCGGCCCCGCACACTTGCCGGCCTACCGGGGAAACTCCTGGTTACTTCTATGGCCAATCCAGCCCTGGTGTAAAGCTAGTTTAAGCGTAAATACACTTGCACCTCCGTTGACTTGCACCGCTGCAGTGTACTCCCTCGCCTCCTCCTCTGATCAGGGATTGGCTGCCCCTGGACCGCTCAATGAAGCTATTAGCTACAGGAAGGACTGAAGCCGGCGTCCTGGTTGGTTACACTGACGCTACTTCCGATGCCACAGCTGGCTCCTGGGGCTCCCCGCTTGCCGATCCACCCATCAGCAGCTCACCCGATCCACCGAGCAGGCCGGCCAATCCAGCGGCATCACCACTGCCCAAACTGCTGGTGCCAGGATGACCAAAGGGGCAGGTACGCAACGGGCTCCACTCACTTCCCACCTCCTCCTGGAGGCCCTGTTCTGGCTGCGCTATCTGTGCCCCAGCTGCTGCTGTATGTTTACAGTGGTACAGCTCTAAGCAGCACTGAGGGCTCAGATGCCAATGCTGACTGGGGTAGCTGGAGGCTGACCGGCGGGGAGTGCCTTTTATAGGCTCCCCACTAGCAGCACGACGGTCCCTCTATGCACACGGCTCCCAGTGCGTGGGTCCACCTGCTGCACATGGCTCCCAGCGCGCGCAGCTCCCTCTTGGCTGCACACGACTCCCCGCTCTCGTGCAGCTTCCAGAGCCCTCTCCACCAATAATCACCAGCGTCTCACACACGGCCGGTTCGAGGGATTTCAGCGCCCTGGGCGGGCAATAGGGGGCGTGGCTTCATACAGGGGGCGTGGGCAGTCACGCCCCCTGTACAGTAGAAGCGCCGCTGAAATGATGTGCGGTGCGCAATGACGTCATCACGCACCGCACAATAAAGGTCCTCTCCACGAAGGGAAACTAGACGCTACGCGTCTAGTTCCCTGGACAGAGCGGGCAGCGGGGGGCACAGCAGCAGCGGATCTTGCCATGGTGCGGCGCCCTCCTGATGGCGGCACCCCGGGCAAAAGTTCTGCTTGCCCGTGGCAAGATCCGCTACGGACTACACACTCCACTGACAGCCAACACTGCCATCCTACATCCTCCCCATACTGTCCCACTATAAATAACAAGGTGAACAAGCACAGAGATTCTCACTTACATTAACAGTGTAATTCATTAAACAACAAATATATTATACATTTAATTCATTCTAGAGCCCTGCGTACACTCTTCGCTCACTTATCCCTAACAAATGGATTTGCATAAAGAGCACTATGGGGGTGATTCCGAGTTGTTTGCTCGCTAGCTGCTTTTAGCAGCATTGCACACGCTAACCCGCCGCCTACTGGGAGTGTATCTTAGCTTAGCAGAATTGCTAACGAAAGCTTCGCTAATTTTCTCGTAACGATTATCCCGCAGTTTCTGAGTAGCTCCAGACTTACTCAGCCATTGCGACCAGCTCAGTCCTTTCCATTCCTGGCTTGACGTCACAAACACACCCAGCGTTCGCCCAGCCACTCCCCAGTTTCTCCAGCCACTCCTGCGTTTTGCAACTCGAACGACTACGTTTTTCCGCACACTCCCATAAAACGGACAGTTTCCGCCCAGAAACACCCACTTCCTGTCAATCACACTACGATCAGCACAGCGATGAAAAAGCTTTGTTATGCCGTGAGTAAAATACCTAACTTTTCTGTAAAATAACTAAGCGCATGCGCACTGCGAACCTTGCGCATGCGCAGTAAGCGACTAATCGCAGTATAGCGAAAATCGTCAACGAGCGAACAACTCGGAATGACCCCCTATGTGTACACATATTTACATTAATAGTCTAGGCTACAACAGCATTAACTGAGGCACTGCTATGGTGCAGAAAACAAACTGTGGCACTATTAGGGTGGTTTAACATTAACAACTGCTGCAGAGAGGATTTGTAACTATAGGATGGTAAAAGGCCGTCCCCTAACCATGAATCCCGATGGGTGGAGACTCGTTTACTTTTCTTTTAGTATAACTTTCTTTAACTTTTCTGATCTAAAATCAAACCTACTAACATCTCTTGTATAGACATTTCTGCAGCTGGGTACACTGTGTTCCACAGAAAAACATTGGGGTGTAGAGTGGATCTTGATCCAGACCCAGAGGCATCAAGAGGATAAAGCTTTAGGCTGTACCAGGATGCATTGAGGCCTCCTCTGTAACCCTGCCTCCAGGCACTGTGAGCTCAGTTTCAAGTTGGTGTCTGTAGCAGCAGGTCAACTAACAGGAAGGCTGCACTGGGCAGCCATGAAAAAGCTTTTTTCCTAACAGAAACTTTCTTCAAAACTGGGCTGTCAGCGCTGCATGTCATTTTGACACCTCAGTGCTGCAGCTCCATCACCTCCCAAGCGACTTTGAATACTCCCGCAGCTCAGTTCCCGGGTACTTGTGGTGGAGACGCTGCGGTTTTAGGCACACGGTCGCAGATGCTCTCCTGGCTGGCGCGGCTGATACGGGGAGGAGGTAAGAGGGTCCTCCAGGTGGGACCCACCACTAAATTGCGTTCCTGATTCCAGTCTAGAAAAATGGACTGCGACACTGGCCTGGACACTGGCACCGAGCAGGGACCCCAATATATCCGCCAGGGCATGGGAGTACAGGTCGGATGTACTAACGCCCCTATTGATAAGGCTCCCTAGTACCGGTGGTGAGGTTCACCATAGAAGAGTCAGCGCTTACCCTGTAGCCTCTCCCCGGCCCAGGGTGACATCTACAGATTTTCCCACCCTGGAGCTTCCTCACACTCTCCCGCACTCCCTGACTGAGATGATGGGCGCCATCTTCTGAGCATAGCTGTGACTAGTCTCTGGGACTGCAGGGCAAAGTCTCCCTTGTAATAAACAATATCAGGTAACTAATGGCAGAAGTAAAATTGGGATAACATTATTTTGATCAGATCTTAGTACGGGTGTGTAGGAGAATGTGGGGGGCACACTCAGAAGCAATGGGGATGTCCTTGCTGAGCCTGGTCCTGGTGCTCTCCCCCCACAGTACCCTGCTCATCTTGAGGGTTAAGCCCAGGGGCAGACTTGATGTTCTCAGCCAGAGAGGTGGTAATCCTAGTCCTGGTGTACTCATGGTAGAGGTGAGGAGAGGCCACGTAAAGATCCTGAATTTTGTGGTTGTAATGCAGTCCTTCTGTTATCTTGTTAGTTTGTTTGCCTTCTGTTTTCCTTCGGTTTAACACCAGTATAACACTGCTATTGATGTTAGCTGCCACTTTACAACTAGCCACTTCATATGCTAGGCACTGCAGCATCCTATAGGACTGGCGTCCTGACCGATACTGAATAAATAAGTCTACAGACACATGTTCATCCTATACAAGCAAAGAGGGGTGAGTCAGTAAAAACCTTTGGCGCATGGGAAAAGGGGACAAGGGAGACCTGTAGAAATGATGCAAATAACTTCCCTAAGTGAATTTCGACTAAACTTTAAAGGGAATGATCTGTGTACCCCCACTCACACTGTACGGGGGTAAGATGTATCCATAAAGGTTTCTTTTTCTTTCAATCGTAAACCAATGTTTACTAATGTCCAGACTTTCTAACAAGCAGGAAATCAGAAGTGTTGAAGTGAAGAAACGGAATATCGTACCCCAACTCACATAAGAAGAAACTCGATGACTCCTATCAAGGTATCTTTACGTGTTCAATGCAGCTCTTAGTGTGACTTCTCAGCATAAGATGGTCTCGTAGGATTTGTAAAAATAAAAAAGACAAGCAATGTGTAGTATTGCAAGTGACCCCACTGTCGTGTATAATAAAATGTGGGTGACCTACACCGTAATCATGTGATATACTAATGTCACAATTGCTGGGTGCACTGTATATATACCCTTCACCGTGGTGGAGAAATGGAGCCAAAGCGTACCCCTGACTCACACAAGGAAAACTGGGGTGACTCCTATCAAGGTATCTTTAAAACATCAACCACATCTAATTGGCGTACCCCAACTCACGATTGAAGGTGTGAACTAATTCTCATCTCGGTTTCTTTGTTGCCTGGATATCTTTCTCAACCATAATACAATTGTACTCAGGAAACTCTTCTTATTCCACACAATCCATAATACAGTTTATTGACCCAAGAAGAATTGCACCGAACAGGTAAAACATGTGCAATATACGCAAAACAACAAAAATTGGTTTAAAAAAATTCTAAAATGATTATCCGCAAGGTTAAAACCAAGTTGAAAAAAATCTCAATAAATCCAAAACGAATTTCAATGTAGTCTATTAAAAAAATAAGTAAGTTGATGGCTACTCACACAGCGGTATGTCGACGCGTTTCGGTCCTGGGACCTTTATCAAGACATGACCGACTGTGTGGGGAGCCAGATATTTATGGTATGAGTAGCCAATTGTGTGCTGACAGGAAATTGATGTGAAGGAAATGACATCATCCTGTAGTTCAGCATTTAATATAGACACATCCTTTAACATAGTATAAATCTCATTATTTATATCTATCCTAATAATATAATTCCACAGAAATACATCAAATCCAGAGCTTAATCGTGTAAAATTTCATATATCCTATTCTCAGTGTTATCCTCTCCGGGCATCGCAACTCACTTCCGGTCCCGCAAAGATTTCTGGGAAGTGTAGTTCGATGCACCATGATCGTCACTTGGTCAGAACTATCTCTCATAGGCAAATGCTAAAGAACTTTTAAATATAAATATACTCTTTTTATCATTCACTTAATGTTCAATAGTTCAAATCGGACATAAATCTACCTATAAAACCTCAATACGGATCGATACGTCACTTCCGAAACCGGAGGTATTCATGGGAAATGTAGTTCCGTGTTGAGAAACAGCAATTCTTATGCCTTGTCATAACTCCTTATATGTGGTCTCTAATAAGACTAAACAATCCCCACAGTCAATTTACAACGTCCCAAGATAGTTATTAAGATGTCCTTATTCTTAACAATAGATATGATGCAGAATGACGTTTCCGTAATCTCGCTCAAAGTATGCCGGGACATGTAGTCCATGGAGTCATCCTTTCTTTGTGTCCTTGATTCATCCCCAACGGTCATTACGTGGCCGTGTCTTTCACCGATCGATGCCTTCCTGCGGGTTTATTTTTTGTACACCATTGTTTAGTTCATTCACCTATTCTGTAAACATACATTCATAAAGGCAGCACTCCACTTCCTGTTATTTATTTAGAAACTGTCCTAAACCAACATGTTTTCAATTAGAGATCAGAGAAATGCCATCCTGGAGAGAGCATTTGGGATTGAAATCACTCCTAATGATCTCCATGATGATGATATGGAAGGGATGATGAATAAGTTGTCATCCATCCTGACCAAAGAATGTAAAATATGGTGGGAGGTCATGACTCTAGAAAAATATCTAGTTGAGAATTTAATTCCCAAGGGACTTAAAATTGTAAAAACCTCCACCTTTACATCTTCAGATGGAGACTTTAAAAAAGAATGGGATGAGATCACGAGAACGTGCTCACTCTCCTTGATGAAATTAATCATCAAAGATAGAAAAAGAGAATTAGAGAGGTTAGATGGTGAGATAGCCACATATAAATCTCTGGTCGATCCATATGCCAATTCCAATGAATACAAAGTCATTGAGAGTAAGATTGAATTGAATTTAAAAAAACCCACAGAAGTTACTCATTGATAAAAAAGTAAAGAAGTATCAAAGAGATATAATTGACATTAATAAACAACGGGAAGAGACGTCCAATGAGGAAAGATCTACAGAAATAATGGAAGATCAGATTCCTAATAGAAAGCAACGTAAGAAATTTAGGAGAACTAGACCACTGGAAACTACGGGTGGGAGGAAAGATGTTAGAAGATATAGCCCTCCACGGTACACATCACCAACAACGAGAAACAGACCCATGATTAGATCTCAGAGAAGAGAACCATCAGTAGAACCCTACTTTAGGAGAACAGGTAGAGATTTGACACCTGAATGGAGGGGAGTACAATTCAAGGAAACTGAGAGTAGAACATTCCATCAAGATAGAGACCCAGTGGCTTTATCTAATCAATTTTCACCTCTAAATAATTTACGACTATCAACTCGTTTTTTGGGGAAGGACAGACCACCAGTCCGTTACAGATAACCAATAGAAAGTACAGAGGGAAGAGGGGGGGAGTGAAGAAGGCGCAGATATGCAAAATGAAGAGAAAGAAAAAGAGGAAGAAGAAGAAGGGCATCATTTCACATTCGGAAAACACAGAATCTGTGAATTCACTATCGAAAGTGAAAATCTTTAATCTAAGTTCTCACATACTTGTCTTATTAGAGACCACATATAAGGAGTTATGACAAGGCATAAGAATTGCTGTTTCTCAACACGGAACTACATTTCCCATGAATACCTCCGGTTTCGGAAGTGACGTATCGATCCGTATTGAGGTTTTATAGGTAGATTTATGTCCGATTTGAACTATTGAACATTAAGTGAATGATAAAAAGAGTATATTTATATTTAAAAGTTCTTTAGCATTTGCCTATGAGAGATAGTTCTGACCAAGTGACGATCACGGTGCATCGAACTACACTTCCCAGAAATCTTTGCGGGACCGGAAGTGAGTTGCGATGCCCGGAGAGGATAACACTGAGAATAGGATATATGAAATTTTACACGATTAAGCTCTGTATTTGATGTATTTCTGTGGAATTATATTATTAGGATAGATATAAATAATGAGATTTATACTATGTTAAAGGATGTGTCTATATTAAATGCTGAACTACAGGATGATGTCATTTCCTTCACATCAATTTCCTGTCAGCACACAATTGGCTACTCATACCATAAATATCTGGCTCCCCACACAGTCGGTCATGTCTTGATAAAGGTCCCAGGACCGAAACGCGTCGACATACCGCTGTGTGAGTAGCCATCAACTTACTTATTTTTTTAATAGACTACATTGAAATTCGTTTTGGATTTATTGAGATTTTTTCAACTTGGTTTTAACCTTGCGGATAATCATTTTAGAATTTATTTAAACCAATTTTTGTTGTTTTGCGTATATTGCACATGTTTTACCTATTCGGTGCAATTCTTCTTGGATCAATAAACTGTATTATGGATTGTGTGGAATAAGAAGAGTTTCCTGAGTACAATTGTGTTATGGTTGAGAAAGATATCCAGGCAACAAAGAAACCGAGATGAGAATTAGTTCACACCTTCAATCGTGAGTTGGGGTACGCCAATTAGATGTGGTTGATGTTTTAAAGATACCTTGATAGGAGTCACCCCAGTTTTCCTTGTGTGAGTCAGGGGTACGCTTTGGCTCCATTTCTCCACCACGGTGAAGGGTATATATACAGTGCACCCAGCAATTGTGACATTAGTATATCACATGATTACGGTGTAGGTCACCCACATTTTATTATACACGACAGTGGGGTCACTTGCAATACTACACATTGCTTGTCTTTTTTATTTTTACAAATCCTACGAGACCATCTTATGCTGAGAAGTCACACTAAGAGCTGCATTGAACACGTAAAGATACCTTGATAGGAGTCATCGAGTTTCTTCTTATGTGAGTTGGGGTACGATATTCCGTTTCTTCACTTCAACACTTCTGATTTCCTGCTTGTTAGAAAGTCTGGACATTAGTAAACATTGGTTTACGATTGAAAGAAAAAGAAACCTTTACCCCCGTACAGTGTGAGTGGGGGTACGCAGATCATTCCCTTTAAGTTTAGTCGAAATTCACTTAGGGAAGTGATTTGCATCATTTCTACAGGTCTCCCTTGTCCCCTTTTCCCATGCGCCAAAGGGTTTTACTGACTCACCCCTCTTTGCTTGTATATGTTGTTGGATAAAAGGTGAAATCCAGATTTGAGTCAGTATTTTCCATAGGCAGCATTTCCCTTGCGCCGTCTTTTGGATTTATTACAGTCAGAGGCGTAACTAGGGTAGGGCGAGTGGGGCACGTGCCCTGGGCGCCCTGGCAGGCCCAGGAGTGGGGGGCGCCGCCGGCGTCCAGGGCATCATGCCCCATTCACCTCATTAACCCTAAATGTGAGGGGAGGAGAGAGCGCAGCTCTCTCCCTCCCCTCACCGCCGCTGGGAGCACTAGCAGCGCTGCCAGCAGCGCTGCCGTGTCCGGTCTCTGGCGCTAGCCAATCAGGGCTTGCGGACCGGCTCCTGATTGGCTGCCGGTCCGTGAGCTCTGATTGGCTAGCGAACCGGCGCCAGACAGCCGCCGGCGTCCGGAGACCTGGAGCGGCGAGGGGAAGGAGAGGCGCTGCGCTCTCCTCCCCTCACAAGAGGTGAGTGACGGGGTCCGGCGGCGGCACGGGGGGCCTGGCACTGTGGGGCATGTATTGGGTGGGTTTTTTTTGAGATCTGCACTGGAACCGATTGTACATTATCTGATGGAAATAATAGTAATCATAGAAATTCTAATTATAGTTTATACCAACATAAAGCTGCCAATTCCGCCTCAAAAGGCTTTTGGGGCAGAACAACGGTTGGTGGTGCTCCCGGACATTTATAGCAGAAAGAGCTATTGGGGGTGATTTTGCAAAGAAGCAAAAAAAGAGGGCTAGTTGATATGTCTCCCTGGGGCACACTTTATAAATTAATCGAATAACAGTATTGTAAAACAATGAGATATGTATAAAGCATTAAAACGTAACTTTTAATAAACTAATCAGACGACCAAATGTAATTAATTATGTGAAAAAACCTTTACTGTATAAAACAGCGAGGTGGGTTAAAACAAGTATTAAATAATATGAAGAAGACGATATAGTAGTTATATGTCACTCGCTTATTGAATGTGGGTGACAGAAAATTTGTCTGTACACCCTCTGAATTCTAGGCGAGTATTATTGTTAGACATATGTCCACTGCGAAAATAGAAAGTTCTCGTTATCTCTATAAATTTTTAATTGAAAATACTGTACGTTTTCATGTAAGAGATACAAGAAAAAAGAAAAACCGGCATATGGATTGTCGGACTCCTTTTAAGATGATCAACTGAACTGCGTATTCTTGCAGTGTTAGTTGATGTGTGGGTTCTGCTGGTCAATGAAAGGTATATACCTTGATGAGACTACAGTACCCAGTATTCCCAGAGGGTCACCCTTTCTGGTACTGACCGGGCCCAATGCTGCCTGGCTTCCAAGATCAGACGAGATCGGGCAGATCCAGCATGGTATGACTGTAGATGGTACGGTAGACGCCTCTCAGCATATAAATTGGATGGTATTAGGGACAAAATGTAATTCCATATGGAGGGGGATACAGATTGATTTGACACTCGCCAATTAGTATTGGACCAATTAGTGGCCCAAGGAAGAACAAGAAGTGGAGGGAATATCCACTGTTGAGATCATCAATGTTATAATTGTGATGGAAAACACATACCGGAGTTGCCTCAAATAAATTAAGTGAGGCAATTAAATTGATGACATGGTAATGATTAAATAATTAGATGAAATACTGATAAAAATACCAGTATGACCTGGGTTAATAATTTGATGAGTACAAGGAAGGTGTTTGGGCAGCTCTGTGTCTAAGTGAAAAGTGAAAACAGATAGAATTGTTTTGAACACACCACATAAGTTGCAAAGGGTAGCTTCCTTTTAACACTGCAAAATGTAAATAGTTATCACAGTATCATACTGCAAGCAGATGTGTTTGTTATGGAATCAACCACACGAGCTGCGAAAAAACAGATACAATTGTTTTGAACACACCACATAAGTTGCAAAATGTAGCTTCCTTTTAACACTGCAAAATGCAGAATGCAAATAGTTATCACAGTAACAAACTGCAAACAGATGTATTTGTTATGAGATCAACCACATGGGCTGCGATAAGCAGCAGGATTCTGTCACTTACTTGTCTAATTGTTTTGTCACAATAACAAGTTAATGGGAAAAGAATTTTATATATAAATAGGAAATCACAATTTGTCACAATAACCGAATGCTGAGCAAATTATAGAAAGAGTGACTCTGGTCTCAACAAAAAGAAACACATTTTTTTATATGATTTGGGACCAGCAGAAGACAGTATAAGAACAGCTGGTGTTCTATTTATGAATAATTTGTCCAAATATTATAACAAGAAAAATTATATATAGTGGTTATAATCATGATTTGTTAGGACAAAAAAAAAATATATATAATATATAATAATTGTGAGTTGACTCTGTTCTATGGTAAGTATAGAGGAAGCTCTCACACCAACGGAGTGCCTTTAATGAGGAATAATTGCCTGGATAATTAAAAGGGATTTAATGTAGCACCAATGAAATGCTGGCTAGTAGCAAGTGTCTCTGTTAATGAGTGCTATGTGTCCCTGCCCTGTTTTGCACAGTTTAAATGTTAAGCATTCAGTGTCACTAATTACCTTTTTAATTATAAATTGATATAAGGATTACCAGGCAATATTGCTGGCTAGTTTTGCCAGGGAGACAATCCGTGCGTAATGCACTTGGTTGGGGCAGCTTTTTCCCTTAGGGGTGCGCTAGGCACAAGGGGAGAGAGCTGGCCTGGAGAGCTTTTAATCCGCTGCAGTGAGCGGTATTATACTTGCGGCATTTCGCTGACAGGAGTCCGCCCGTCGGAGCCCCGTTGCCGAGGTCCCGGAAGTTGGGTGCCGGACCGGAAGTGACGCGCGTTTCGCTGGGAGGAGCTTGTTCACTGGATCATGTAACAGGCACTGTGGCTGTGGGGCATTGTATCCAGCACTGTGGGGCACTGTAAGTGGCACTGTGGGGCATGTAACTGGCACTGTGGGGCATTGTATCCAGCACTGTGGGGCATTTTATCCAGCACTGTGGGGCACTGTAACTGCCACTGTGGGGCATACTGTGGGGCATGTATCTGGCACTGTGCGGCATGTATCTGGCACTGTGGGGCATGTATCTGGCACTGTGGGGCATGTATCTGGCACTGTGGGGCATGTATCTGGCACTGTGGGGCATGTATCCGGCACTGTGGGGCATGTATCTGGCACTGTGGGGCATGTAACCGGCACTGTGGGGCATGTAACCGGCACTGTGGGGCATGTAACTGGCACTGTGGGGCATGTAACTGGCACTGTGGGGCATGTAACTGGCACTGTGGGGCATACTGTGGGGCATGTATCTGGCACTGTGGGGCATGTAACTGGCACTGTGGGGCATGTAACTGGCACTGTGGGGCATGTAACTGGCACTGTGGGGCATGTAACTGGCACTGTGGGGCATACTGTGGGGCATGTATCTGGCACCGTGGGGCATGTATCCGGCACTGAGTGGGGCATTGTATCCGGCACCGAGTGGGGCATTGTATCCGGCACTGAGTGGGGCATTGTATCCGGCACTGAGTGGGGCAATGTATCCGGCACTGAGTGGGGCATTGTATCCGGCACTGAGTGGGGCATTGTATCCGGCACTGAGTGGGGCATTGTATCCGGCACTGAGTGGGGCATTGTATCCGGCACTGAGTGGGGCATTGTATCCGGCACTGAGTGGGGCATTGTATCCGGCACTGAGTGGGGCATTGTATCCGGCACTGAGTGGGGCAATGTATCCGGCACTGAGTGGGGCAATATATCTGGCACCGTGGGGCAATGTAACTGGCACTGTGGGTCATTTTCAGTGGCCACACGCCTTCTGGAGCGTAGCCACACCCCTTCTGGTGTGTGACCACGCCCATTTTTCGGTGCGCGCACATGCTTCTTTTTGTGTGTTTTTTTCAAGGGGGGGGTGGGAGCCATTTTCCATCTTGCCCTGGGCTCCGAAAACCCTAGTTACGCCTCTGATTACAGTAACACCATTTTTTGTACATGTTCATCCTAATTACAACCCCCCCCCCCCCACACACACACCCCCCACACCCCACAGCAACCCTCCACCTCCAGCAAAAGGTGTTAAACAAATCTAACAAATGTAAGGTTGGTAAACACCACTCAATCACTAGAAGTTTTTTGCAGATTACAGATATTAATCCATTTAGAACAGCTTTCTAAACTTTAAACCATGCAATGTAATGTGAAATAGTCTGCAGTATTTACCGAATAAAACTTTAGCAAGAAAGTTGCAATAGTCTGCAGTATTTACCGAATAAAACTTTAGCAAGAAAGTTGCAATAGTTTGCAGTATTTACCTGTTGACTATATATAAATGCATATATTAGTTCAGTGCAGTTCTACTGTCATCCTAATAATAATCTGCATTGCTAATGTGACTGTGTGCCTGTATCTGCTGTGAGGATTCGCTTTCAGTGTTTCTATCACTAAATTCTTTACCCTAAGGGACTAGTTGTGTCAGGGTCGTTTATGTAGTGCAAAACAGTATTCACCTATTCAGTGTATTCTACTATGTACTCAGTCACATACTATCGGATTTATTTGCAGGTATTATACTCTGTCTGGCTTCATTATACTAAACCGCTCTTTCTTGCATTTGTGCACAATGTCTAACAGGAAGGGCAGTAAATCTGTGGACGCTCCTGCATCATGCAGAGTATGCACCAAGGATTTACCAGAGGGGGAAGCTGTGTATGATGGTCTATGTACCATGTGTCATACACTCTTCAGTCAGTCCGCAACTCCTGTATCCAATCAGGAGCTACTCTGGGCCACGTTCTCAAGCCTACTGGGTACTCTAGTGGAATGCCTAATGCCCCCTATGGGACCTCTTGTACCATTACAGCCTCAAACAGTCCCTATGGTTAATCCACCTTGGGCAGACAACGTGTCTAACCAGTTGCAGCAGTTGACTCATTGCTTCGTCAGACAAAAATCTACCTCCGGTCACTCCCGTGTCGCTGGGTCATCTAAGCAGACTGCTTCCTGCTCACAATCCACGAATATCTCAGATGTTTCATCTGAAGAGGAGGGGGAGCATACTGTCCTGTCAGACATTGAACCAGGCATTTCTGATGAGGATTCTACAATGCAAATTGACGTCCCTGCTCTAGTGGTTGCTATTAAGCAAATCCCACAAATCACTGATGATGAGGAACCCACTACTGTCACCAATACAACTGACAGGTTTAAACAGCAGAAGGTGGCTAAAAATCTATTACCCCATTCTGACCATTTGGTGGACATCAGGCATGAACCCTGGTCTAATCCAGGGAAGAAATTCCCTCTCTCTAAACAGGCCTTAGCTCGCTACCCACTCCCTGCAGAGTTATGTAACAAGTGGATAAATTCACCACTGGTGGATTCTCATGTCAACCGCCTAGTGGTGTCATCAACTCTGTCTGCCTGTCACTTCACTGAAGGAAATGACAGATAAGCGTGTGGAGGGATGCCTGAAATGTATTTACTCCCTGACAGGTGCTGACCCACTATTGCTGCCTCCTGGGCTGCTCAAGGTATTGAAACATGGGTTCAGGCATTAGAGGAAGAGCTGTCCGAGGAGATATCTGACAATGCAAGACAGTACCTGTCTCACATTACCACCACCGCCCAGAGCCGTAACTAGACTTTTTGGTGCCCTGTGCCAGAGAGAGGATTGGTGCCCTTCCCTCCCCTATTTTTCCAATAGTGACATAAGGCACATGCCTCGTGAGGAAGGGGCATGACAAGATTGATCCCAGAGAAAGCCCATGCTATGATGTCCCTTTCCACTATAATATATATATATATATATATATATATAATATATATATATATATATATATATATATATATATATATAGTAACAGAGTAGGCAGCACTCCAAATAAAGTTCAAATTAGCTTTGGTGCCCTCCTAGGTGTCCTGTGCTCAGAGACCCAAATGCACAGCATACAAGGCGGCACTCAATCAAATGATGAAGGGAGCAGGTAAGTGTGTTCAACGTTTCGAGATTTATTTCTCGTCGTCAGGATACTTGACGACGACATGTATCCTGACAACGAGAAATAAATCTTGAAACGTTAAACACACTTACCTGTACCTTTCATCATTTGATTGAGTGCAGCCTTGTATTTATTTATTTATTTATATTTATATATATATATATATATATATATATATATATAATATATATATATATATATATATATATATATATATATATATATATTTTAAACACACACACCTGCAAGAAAATGTATTTGGATACAAATCCCTTGTATAGAAAAGAGCTCGTTGTTATTCAGTTACAAAGCCCTACAATAACACATTTCAATATACTGCCATACCCAGGATTCAAACCTATAACCTGTTGAATTTCTAATCAAACACCCTAGTCATTGAGCTAGTTGATCCTGCATAAAAACTATGAACACTATATGAAGCTACTGGTACTTTGTAAAAAAATAATCAGCGTTACAATTTAGCAGATCTGTGTAGTGTGCAGCCACACATCAAATCCCTTGCATCCACACAATACGTAGATCTGCTCAGCTGCAGTGCTGATCATTTTTTCGCAAAGTACAAGGTAAGCTTCTCTAGCTTAGAATTATCTACCTTTCTATGTAAGGGCAGATAGCTCAATTAATAGATTGACTGCAATGCCACAGACAATGGGTTTGAATCAGGAGAAGCTGGGCTTCAAAAAGGGGGAAAGCTGCAAGTGAAAGTAATTAAAACAGATAACTGACAAGTGCCGCCAACAGCGCCCCATACCCTGCAGTGCTATGTGCGGTGCCCCCTCTGCACACACCTAGTTATGGCCCTGCCACCGCCTATTACATTCTGGAGGCATCCTCTGAGGCGGGTGTGTTGGTGGCCAAGGCGTCGACTATGTCTGTCCTGGCTCGACGTATTCTGTGGTTGAGGTCATGGCGGTACTCCCTTTTCTCTTACTTCCTAGAGGATGCTGGTGTCCACATTAGTACCATGGGATATAGACGGATCCACTAGGAGCCACTGGCACTTTAAGAGTTTAATAGTGTGGTCTGGCTTCTCCCTCTATACCCCTCCTACCAGACTCCATTTAGAAAATGTGCCCGGAGGAGCCGGTCACAGCTAGGGGAGCTCTACAGAGCGTCTTTAGTAAAAGTTTATTTTAAAGTTTATTATTTTACAGGGAGGCTGCTGGCAACAGCCTCCCTGCATCGTGGGACTAAGGGGTAGTAGTGTCCACCCTGCGGGGTTTGAGCCACTATCTCTGAGACAGGACACTGAGCTCCTGAGAGGAAAGAACGTTCCCCACCACAGGGGATCGCTCACCCGGGCAGCATGCTGCCACCTCCTTACAAAGCCAGACGATCAGTGGCGAGTGAGTCACCGGCCCCCCTAGCACGCGGGGAGCCAGTGTGAAGATGGTGACAACAGGGTATGGAGCGCAGTTCTAACTGCGCTCAGGGGCTTAGCGGTACATAGTGCGGCACTGACCTATAAAGCCGGTCGTGGTCCCGGGATCGCTGCCAGCATGACTCCTCGGGCCAGTATAATCTTCTGAAGAGCAGGAAGACCGCGCCATTAAGGGAGCAGAGCTTCTCCTCAGAGTGGACCCAGCAGTGTTCATCGCCATTTTCCTGCCTGCAGAAATGCTATCAGTGAAGAGCAACTCCAGCTATCTCTGATGGTACCAGGGGGTTGTAGAAGGGGGGAGGCTGTGTAAGACTGTGTAATCTGTTAAGGTGCAGTCAGCGCTGGTTGGGGTCTCCATATACCTTGTAAGCACTGTGTGTGGTTTGGCTCCAATCTCTGTGTCTCTCTGCCATTCTTGGGGGGAACTCTGTCTGCCCTTACCCTGTGTGTATGTGGGGTGTGTAGGGATTGCAAGCAACCATGTCTAGAGACTCTGTATCATATGCTGCAGAGGAGTTATCATCTCAAGAAGATCCCATTGCATGTAATCAGGATTGCACTGTTGTAGCGCAGATCCCGGCTAGGGAACAGGAGTGGTTAGCCTCTCTTAAGTGGGTTATTTCTAGAGATGTGCACTTGAAATTTTTCGGGTTTTGTGTTTTGGTTTTGGGTTCGGTTCCGCGGCCGTGTTTTGGGTTCGACCGCGTTTTGGCAAAACCTCACCGAATTGTTTTTGTCGGATTCGGGTGTGTTTTGGATTCGGGTGTTTTTTTCAAAAAACACTAAAAAACAGCTTAAATCATAGAATTTGGGGGTCATTTTGATCCCAAAGTATTATTAACCTCAAAAACCATAATTTCCACTCATTTTCAGTCTATTCTGAACACCTCACAATATTATTTTTAGTCCTAAAATTTGCACCTAGGTCGCTGGATGACTAAGCTAAGCGACCCAAGTGGCCGACACAAACACCTGGCCCATCTAGGAGTGGCACTGCAGTGTCACGCAGGATGTCCCTTCCAAAAAACACTCCCCAAACAGCACATGACGCAAAGAAAAAAAGAGGCGCAATGAGGTAGCTGTGTGAGTAAGATAAGCGACCCTAGTGGCCGACACAAACACCGGGCCCATCTAGGAGTGGCACTGCAGTGTCACGCAGGGTGGCCCTTCCAAAAAACACTCCCCAAACAGCACATGACGCAAAGAAAAAAAGAGGCGCAATGAGGTAGCTGTGTGAGTAAGATAAGCGACCCTAGTGGCCGACACAAACACCTGGCCCATCTAGGAGTGGCACTGCAGTGTCACGCAGGATGGCCCTTCCAAAAAACACTCCCCAAACAGCACATGACGCAAAGAAAAAAAGAGGTGCAATGAGGTAGCTGTGTGAGTAAGATAAGCGACCCTAGTGGCCGACACAAACACCGGGCCCATCTAGGAGTGGCACTGCAGTGTCACGCAGGATGGCCCTTCCAAAAAACACTCCCCAAACAGCACATGACGCAAAGAAAAAAAGAGGCGCAATGAGGTAGCTGTGCGAGTAAGATAAGCGACCCTAGTGGCCGACACAAACACCTGGCCCATCTAGGAGTGGCACTGCAGTGTCACGCAGGATGGCCCTTCCAAAAAACACTCCCCAAACAGCACATGACGCAAAGAAAAAAAGAGGCGCAATGAGGTAGCTGTGTGAGTAAGATAAGCGACCCTAGTGGCCGACACAAACACCGGGCCCATCTAGGAGTGGCACTGCAGTGTCACGCAGGATGGCCCTTCCAAAAAACACTCCCCAAACAGCACATGACGCAAAGAAAAAAAGAGGCGCAATGAGGTAGCTGTGTGAGTAAGATAAGCGACCCTAGTGGCCGACACAAACACCTGGCCCATCTAGGAGTGGCACTGCAGTGTCACGCAGGATGGCCCTTCCAAAAAACACTCCCCAAACAGCACATGACGCAAAGAAAAAAAGAGGCGCAATGAGGTAGCTGTGTGAGTAAGATAAGCGACCCTAGTGGCCGACACAAACACCGGGCCCATCTAGGAGTGGCACTGCAGTGTCACGCAGGATGGCCCTTCCAAAAAACACTCCCCAAACAGCACATGACGCAAAGAAAAATTAAAGAAAAAAGAGGTGCAAGATGGAATTGTCCTTGGGCCCTCCCACCCACCCTTATGTTGTATAAACAGGACATGCACACTTTAACCAACCCATCATTTCAGTGACAGGGTCTGCCACACGACTGTGACTGAAATGACGGGTTGGTTTGGACCCCCACCAAAAAAGAAGCAATTAATCTCTCCTTGCACAAACTGGCTCTACAGAGGCAAGATGTCCACCTCATCATCATTCTCCGATATATCACCGTGTACATCCCCCTCCTCACAGATTATCAATTCGTCCCCACTGGAATCCACCATCTCAGTTCCCTGTGTACTTTGTGGAGGCAATTACTGCTGGTCAATGTCTCCACGGAGGAATTGATTATAATTCATTTTAATGAACATCATCTTCTCCACATTTTCTGGATGTAACCTCGTACGCCGATTGCTGACAAGGTGAGCGGCGGCACTAAACACTCTTTCGGAGTACACACTTGTGGGAGGGCAACTTAGGTAGAATAAAGCCAGTTTGTGCAAGGGCCTCCAAATTGCCTCTTTTTCCTGCCAGTATAAGTACGGACTGTGTGACGTGCCTACTTGGATGCGGTCAATCATATAATCCTCCACCATTCTTTCAATGGTGAGAGAATCATATGCAGTGACAGTAGACGACATGTCCGTAATCGTTGTCAGGTCCTTCAGTCCGGACCAGATGTCAGCATCAGCAGTCGCTCCAGACTGCCCTACATCACCGCCAGCGGGTGGGCTCGGAATTCTGAGCCTTTTCCTCGCACCCCCAGTTGCGGGAGAATGTGAAGGAGGAGATGTTGACAGGTCGCGTTCCGCTTGACTTGACAATTTTCTCACCAGCAGGTCTTTCAACCCCAGCAGACTTGTGTCTGCCGGAACGAGAGATCCAAGGTAGGCTTTAAATCTAGGATCGAGCATGGTGGCCAAAATGTAGTGCTCTGATTTCAACAGATTGACCACCCGTGAATCCTTGTTAAGCGAATTAAGGGCTGCATCCACAAGTCCCACATGCCTAGCGGAATCGCTCCGTGTTAGCTCCTCCTTCAATGTCTCCAGCTTCTTCTGCAAAAGCCCGATGAGGGGAATGACCTGACTCAGGCTGGCAGTGTCTGAACTGACTTCACGTGTGGCAAATTCAAAGGGCATCAGAACCTTGCACAATGTTGAAATCATTCTCCACTGCGCTTGAGACAGGTGCATTCCACCTCCTATATCGTGCTCAATTGTATAGGCTTGAATGGCCTTTTGCTGCTCCTCCAACCTCTGAAGCATATAGAGGGTTGAATTCCACCTCGTTACCACTTCTTGCTTCAGATGATGGCAGGGCAGGTTCAGTAGTTTTTGGTGGTGCTCCAGTCTTCTGTACGTGGTGCCTGTACGCCGAAAGTGTCCCGCAATTCTTCTGGCCACCGACAGCATCTCTTGCACGCCCCTGTCGTTTTTTTAAAAATTCTGCACCACCAAATTCAAGGTATGTGCAAAACATGGGACGTGCTGGAATTTGCCCATATTTAATGCACACACAATATTGCTGGCGTTGTCCGATGCCACAAATCCACAGGAGAGTCCAATTGGGGTAAGCCATTCCGTGATGATCTTCCTCAGTTGCCGTAAGAGGTTTTCAGCTGTGTGCGTATTCGGGAAAGCGGTGATACAAAGCGTAGCCTGCCTAGGAAAGAGTTGGCGTTTGCGAGATGCTGCTACTGGTGCCGCCGCTGCTGTTCTTGCGGCGGAAGTCCATACATCTACCCAGTGGGCTGTCACAGTCATATAGTCCTGACCCTGCCCTGCTCCACTTGTCCACATGTCCGTGGTTAAGTGGACATTGGGTACAACTGCATTTTTTAGGACACTGGTGAGTCTTTTTCTGACGTCCGTGTACATTCTCGGTATCGCCTGCCTAGAGAAGTGGAACCTAGATGGTATTTGGTAACGGGGGCACACTACCTCAAGAAATTGTCTAGTTCCCTGTGAACTAACGGCGGATACCGGACGCACGTCTAACACCAACATGGTTGTCAAGGCCTCAGTTATCCGCTTTGCAGCAGGATGACTGCTGTGATATTTCATCTTCCTCGCAAAGGACTGTTGGACAGTCAATTGCTTACTGGAAGTAGTACAAGTGGTCTTCCGACTTCCCCTCTGGGATGACCATCGACTCCCAGCAGCAACAACAGCAGTGCCAGCAGCAGTAGGCGTTACACGCAAGGATGCATCAGAGGAATCCCAGGCAGGAGAGGACTCGTCAGAATTGCCAGTGACATGGCCTGCAGGACTATTGGCATTCCTGGGGAAGGAGGAAATTGACACTGAGGGAGTTGGTGGGGTGGTTTGCGTGAGCTTGGTTACAAGAGGAAGGGATTTACTGGTCAGTGGACTGCTTCCGCTGTCACCCAAAGTTTTTGAACTTGTCACTGACTTATTATGAATGCGCTGCAGGTGACGTATAAGGGAGGATGTTCCGAGGTGGTTAACGTCCTTACCCCTACTTATTACAGCTTGACAAAGGCAACACACGGCTTGACAAATTTTGTCCGCATTTCTGTTGAAATACTTCCACACCGAAGAGCTGATTTTTTTGGTATTTTCACCAGGCATGTCAATGGCCATATTCCTCCCACGGACAACAGGTGTCTCCCCGGGTGCCTGACTTAAACCACCTCACCATCAGAATCCTCCTGGTCAATTTCCTCCCCAGCGCCAGCAACACCCATATCCTCCTCATCCTGTTGTACTTCAACACTGACATCTTCAATCTGACTATCAGGAACTGGACTGCGGGTGCTCCTTCCAGCACTTGCAGGGGGCGTGCAAATGGTAGAAGGCGCATGCTCTTCACGTCCAGTGTTGGGAAGGTCAGGCATCGCAACCGACACAATTGGAGTCGGACTCTCCTTGTGGATTTGGGATTTCGAAGAACGCACAGTTCTTTGCGGTGCTACTGCTTTTGCCAGCTTGAGTCTTTTCATTTTTCTAGCGAGAGGCTGAGTGCTTCCATCCTCATGTGAAGCTGAACCACTAGCCATGAACATAGGCCAGGGCCTCAGCCGTTCCTTGCCACTCCGTGTGGTAAATGGCATATTGGCAAGTTTACGCTTCTCCTCCGACAATTTTATTTTAGGTTTTGGAGTCCTTTTTTTACTGATATTTGGTGTTTTGGATTTTACATGCTCTGTACTATGACATTGGGCATCGGCCTTGGCAGACGACGTTGCTGGCATTTCATCGTCTCGGCCATGACTAGTGGCAGCAGCTTCAGCACGAGGTGGAAGTGGATCTTGATCTTTCCCTAATTTTGGAACCTCAACATTTTTGTTCTCCATATTTTAATAGGCACAACTAAAAGGCACCTCAGGTAAACAATGGAGATGGATGGATACTAGTATACTTATGGATGGACTGCCGAGTGCCGACACAGAGGTAGCTACAGCCGTGGACTACCGTACTGTGTCTGCTGCTAATATAGACTGGATGATAATGAGATGAAATCAATATAATATCACTAGTACTGCAGCCGGACAGGTATGTATATTTATTATGTAATGACTGATGACGGACCTGCTGGACACTGTCAGCTCAGCAGCACCGCAGACTGCTACAGTAAGCTACTATAGTAGTATGTATAAAGAAGAAAGAAAAAATAAAAACACGGGTAGGTGGTATACAATTATGGATGGACTGCCGAGTGCCGACACAGAGGTAGCTACAGCCGTGGACTACCGTACTGTGTCTGCTGCTAATATAGACTGGATGATAATGAGATGAAATCAATATAATATCACTAGTACTGCAGCCGGACAGGTATGTATATTTATTATGTAATGACTGATGACGGACCTGCTGGACACTGTCAGCTCAGCAGCACCGCAGACTGCTACAGTAAGCTACTATAGTAGTATGTACAAAGAAGAAAGAAGAAGAAAAAACCACGGGTAGGTGGTATAGAATTATGGATGGACTGCCGAGTGCCGACACAGAGGTAGCTACAGCCGTGGACTACCGTACTGTGTCTGCTGCTAATATAGACTGGATGATAATGAGATGAAATCAATATAATATCACTAGTACTGCAGCCGGACAGGTATGTATATTTATTATGTAATGACTGATGACGGACCTGCAGGACACTGTCAGCTCAGCAGCACTGCAGACTGCTACAGTAAGCTACTATAGTAGTATGTACAAAGAAGAAAGAAAAAAAAAACACGGGTTGGTGGTATACAATTATGGATGGACTGCCGAGTGCCGACACAGAGGTAGCTACAGCCGTGGACTACCGTACTGTGTCTGCTGCTAATATAGACTGGATGATAATGAGATGAAATCAATATAATATCACTAGTACTGCAGCCGGACAGGTATGTATATTTATTATGTAATGACTGATGACGGACCTGCTGGACACTGTCAGCCCAGCAGCACCGCAGACTGCTACAGTAAGCTACTATAGTAGTATGTATAAAGAAGAAAGAAAAAAAAAACACGGGTAGGTGGTATACAATTATGGATGGACTGCCGAGTGCCGACACAGAGTTAGCTACAGCCGTGGACTACCGTACTGTGTCTGCTGCTAATATAGACTGGATGATAATGAGATGAAATCAATATAATATCACTAGTACTGCAGCCGGACAGGTATATATATTTATTATGTAATGACTGATGACGGACCTGCAGGACACTGTCAGCTCAGCAGCACCGCAGACTGCTACAGTAAGCTACTATAGTAGTATGTACAAAGAAGAAAGAAAAAAAAAACCACGGGTTGGTGGTATACAATTATGGATGGACTGCCGAGTGCCGACACAGAGGTAGCTACAGCCGTGGACTACCATACTGTGTCTGCTGCTAATATAGACTGGATGATAATGAGATGAAATCAATATAATATCACTAGTACTGCAGCCGGACAGGTGTGTATATTTATTATGTAATGACTGATGACGGACCTGCTGGACACTGTCAGCTCAGCAGCACCGCAGACTGCTACAGTAAGCTACTATAGTAGTATGTATAAAGAAGAAAGAAAAGAAAAAAAAACACGGGTAGGTGGTATACAATTATGGATGGACTGCCGAGTGCCGACACAGAGGTAGCTACAGCCGTGGACTAACGTACTGTGTCTGCTGCTAATATAGACTGGATGATAATGAGATGAAATCAATATATATGTATATATAATATCACTAGTACTGCAGCCAGACAGGTATATATATTTATTATGTAATGACTGATGACGGACCTGCTGGACACTGTCAGCTCAGCAGCACCGCAGACTGCTACAGTAAGCTACTATAGTAGTATGTATAAAGAAGAATGAAAAAAAAAACCACGGGTAGGTGGTATACAATATTATATATATATATTATATACAATTATATATATATATATATATATATATATATATATATATTAAACTGGTGGTGATTGATTATTAAACTGGTGGTCAGGTCACTGGTCACACTATCAGCAACTTGCAAGTAGTACTCCTAAGCAGACAATCACAAAATATATTATACTGGTGGTCAGTGTGGTCACAATGGCAGTGTGGCACTCTGGCAGCAAAAGTGTGCACTGTACGTTATATGTACTCCTGAGTCCTGCTCTCAGACTCTAACTGCTCCCCACTGTCAGTGTCTCCCCCACAAGTCAGATAATTAATACAGTCACACTATCTATATCACTTAGTAGTAGTAGTAGTACTCCTCCTAATAATGCTCCCCAAAATTACTACTACTGTGTCTCTCTCTACTGTCTCACTCTCTTCTCTAAACGGAGAGGACGCCAGCCACGTCCTCTCCCTATGAATCTCAATGCACGTGTGAAAATGGCGGCGACGCGCGGCTCCTTATATAGAATCCGAGTCTCGCGATAGAATCCGAGCCTCGCGAGAATCCGACAGCGGGATGATGACGTTCAGGCGCGCTCGGGTTAACCGAGCAAGGCGGGAAGATCCGAGTCGCTCGGCCCCGTGTAAAAAAACCTGAAGTTCGGGCGGGTTCGGATTCAGAGGAACCGAACCCGCTCATCTCTAGTTATTTCTCAGATTTCTGAGAGGGTTGCGCAGACTGAGAATTCAACTCTGTGTTTACAGTCTTCTGTGGCAGTATGGCCCGGTTTTGTTCCCCCGGACCCCCCCTGCAGTACACTCTCAAAAACGTGCTTTTGCCCAAATTACGCAGGATGACATGGATACCGATTCTGACATGGCAGTCGGTGATGGGGATGTCTTGAGGGGGCGGCATCACTTGCTAAGGGGGTGCAGTTGATGATTGAGGCCATGAGAGGTGTGTTAAATATTGCTGACACAACTCCTAAGCAGGTTGAGGAGGCTTACTTCACAGATAATAAGAAAGCCTCGCTAACCTTCCCTGCATCTAAAGAATTAAATGCTATATTTGAAAAATCCTGGGAAAACCCAGAGAAAAATTCCAGATCCCAAAAGGGTTCTGGTTTGCTTTTCCCTTCCCTGAGGAAGATAGGAAGAAATGGGAGAACCCGCCTATAGTTGACGCATATGTCTCCAGGCTATCAAATAAGGTGGTCTTACCTGTCATGGTATCTACCGTGTTGAAAGAATCAGCAGATCACAAGGTTGACATTATGCTGAAGTCCATTTACATGGTTTCAGGGGTGATACTGCGGCCTACTATTGCCTGTGCATAGTTTTCTAAAGCTATTGCAAAGTGGTCAGGCACACTATTGGAAGACTTGGCTATGATGGATAAAGGTGACATGGAATTGTTTTTACGTAACATACAGGATTCTGCAGGATTTATGGTAGAATCCATGAAGGATCTGGGTTCCATGACTGTGGAGATCTCCTCCATGTCCATCTCGGCTTGCAGGGGTCTCTGGCTGCACCAATGGTCTGCGGACGTGGAATCCAGGAGAAGTGTGGAGACCCTACGGCAACTGTGGGTAAGTCACCTTTTCTTCCCTCAGCTGCACCAGCTACGAAGAATCCTTTTTCTCCTAATACGTCACAATCCTTTCGGCCCACTAGGACAAGAAAGAACAAGCCCTCTAACACCTTCTATAGAGGAGGTCATGCTAAATCCAAAAGTCTGCTTCTGGTGCCTCAAAATCCTCAGCATGATGGCAGACCGCACAGCCTGGAGGTCGATCAGGTGGGAGCAAGACTACGGCATTTCAGCCATGTCTGGGTGTCATCCAGCCTGGATCCCTGGGTGAAGGATATCGTGTCCCAGGGGTACAGGCTGGGGTTTCAAACTCTTCCTCTTCACCGATACTTCAAATCAGGCTTGCCAGCGTTGCCTGCAGACAAAGCTATCCTACAGGAAGTTATCTGAAAGTTGGAAATGTCATTGTTCCAGTTCCACCTAATCAGCAAAACAAGGGTTACTATTCGAACCTTTTTGTGGTACCGAAGCCGGATGGTTCGGTCAGGCCAATTTTGAACTTGAAATCGTTAAACCCTACTTTAAGGGAGTTCAAATTCAAAATGGAGTCTCTGAGGGCGGTGATATCAGGTCTGGAGGAGGGGGAGTTTCTGGTGTCCCTGGACATCAAGGATGCGTACCTCCACATTCCCATTTGGTCGCCGCATCAGGCTTATCTCAGGTTTGCACTGTTAGAAGATAACCATCAGTTTCAAGCACTGCAATTCTGTCTCTCCACCAAGAGTCTTCACCAAGTTGATGGCAAGCAGGGGGTGAACATAATTCCATACCTAGATGACCTGCTGATCAAGGCATCGTCCAATGAGAAGTTGTTAAGGGGGGTGATTCCGAGTTGTTTGCTCGCTAGCTGCTTTTAGCAGCATTGCACACGCTAAGCTGACGCCTACTGGGAGTGTATATTAACTTAACAGAATTGCGAACGAAAGATTAGCAGAATTGTGAAAGGAAATTTCTTAGCAGTTTCTGAGTAGCTTGAGACTTACTCCTACACTGCGATCAGTTCAGTCAGTTTCGTTCCTGGTTTGACGTCACAAACACACCCAGCATTCACCCAGACGCTCCCCCGTTTCTTCAGACACTCCCGCGTTTTTCCCAGAAACGCCAGCGTTTTTCCGCACACTCCCATAAAACGTCCAGTTTCCGCCCAGAAACACCCCCTTCCTGTCAATCACACGCCGATCACCAGAACGATGAAAAAGCTTTGTTATGCCGTGAGTAAAATATCTAACTTTTGTGTAAAATAACTAAGCACATGCGCTCTGCGAACCTTGCGCATGCGCAGTAAGTGACTAATCGCAGTATAGCGAAAATCGGCAACGAGCGAACAACTCAGAATGACACCCCAGGTCCATTGCTCTCACAATGCATCAGCTCAAGGAGCACGGTTGGATCCTGAACCTTCCAAAGTCCCATCTGGAGCCAACAAGGAGGCTGTCAAGTGGTCAAGTGTAAAATGGTCTTCTTCAAGCAGCACACCTTCTGCAGGATCAGGCTGTTCAGGTGCAGTCGGACAATGTGACCACAGTGGCCTACATAAACCGACAAAGCGGAACGAAGAGCAGAACGGCAATGTCAGAGGTGACAAAAATCCTCCTCTGGACAGAAAGGCATGCCGTGGCGATGTCAGCAATCTTCATTCTGGGAGTGGACAACTGGGAAGCGGACTTTTTCAGCAGACACGATCTCCATCCAAGAGAATGGGGCCTCCACCCGGAGGTGTTCGAGGAGGTAACCAGTTGATGGGGTGTACCTCACGTAGACATGATGGCCTCCCGCCTCAATAGGAAGCTTCGGAGGTACTGTTCCAGGCCAAGAGACCCATAGGCAGTGGCGGTGGGCGCACTGGTGACACCGTGGGTGTTCAAGTCAGTGTATGTGTTCCCTCCACTTCCTATCATTCCAAGAATCCTAATGCTTGTAAAAAGAACAAGGGTTCAGACGATCCTCATTGCTCCCTACCTGCCAAGAAGAGCTTGGTACGCGGATCTGCTGGATCTACTATTGGAAGATCCAAGGCCTCTACCTCTTCGGGAGGATCTTCTGCAACAGGGGCCGTTTGCTTATCAAGACTTACCGTGGCTGCGTTTGATGGCATAGCGGTTGAGCGCCAGATTTTAGCTCGGAAGGGTATTCCAAGCACAGTTATTCCTACCCTGATACAGGCTAGGAAGGGAGTAATGTCTAAACATTGCTATCGAATTTGGATAAAGTATGTGTCTTGGTGTGATTCCAAGAAGTTTCCTGCGGTGGATTTTCAACTTGGACGGTTTCTCCTATTCCTGCAGGCAGGTGTGGATATGGACCTGAGACGGGGCTCCCTCAAGGTCCAGATTTCGGCTTTATCCATTTTCTTTCAGAAACAATTGGCTGCCTTCCCTGAGGTTCATTCAGACTTTTTTGTAAGGGGTTCTGCACATCCAGCCTCCCTTTGTGGCGCCGACGGCACCCTGGGATCTTGACGTGGTGTTGCATTTCCTGCAATCAGATTGGTTTGAGCCTTTACAGAAGGCTAAGGTCAAGTTTCTCACATGGAAGACTGTCAAATTGTTGGCCTTGGCTTCTGCACGACGTGTGTCTGAGTTGGGGGCTTTGTCCTGTAAAAGTCTCTATTTGGTCTTCCATGAAGATAGGGCGGAACTCAGGATGCATCAACAGTTCCTTCCAAAAGTTGTCAGCTTTTCATATCAACCAGCCTATTGTGGTGCCAGTGGCTAATGACCCCTCAATTGCGTCAAAGTCCTTGGAGGTTGTGAGGGCTTTGAAGATCTATGTGAAGAGGACTGCTCGTCACAGAAAATTGGACTCTCTGTTTGTCCTGTATGATCCCAAGAAAATTGGGTGTCCTGCTTCTAGGCAGACGATTTCTCGCTGGATCAGGTTCACTATCCAGCATGCATATTCTACAGCAGGAATTGCCGTGTCCAAAATCTGTTAGGGCCCACTCTACTCATAAAGTGGGTTCTTCCTGGGTGGCTGCTCAAGGTGTCTTAGCTTTGCCGAGCGGCTACTTGGTCTAGGTCGAACACGTTTGCTAAGTTTTACAAGTTCGATACTTTGGCCTCTCAGGACCTCAAGTTTGGTCAATCAGGTCTGCAGTTGCCTGCTCACTCTCCCTCCCGTTCTGGGAACTTTGGTACATCCCCATGGTACTAATGTGGACCCCAGCATCCTCTATGATGTAAGAGAAAATAGGATTTTAATTACCTACTGGTAAATCCTTTTCTCGTAGTCCGTAGAGGATGCTGGGTGCCTGCCCAGCACTTTGTTATCCTGCAGTGGTTCTTTGGTTGAGTACTGCCTTGTTCTTAGGTAAATTCTAAGTTTCTTTACTGATTTCAGTACTGTTTCAGCTGTTGCTGAGTTTTCTGGCTTGTTAGCCTGGTTTGCCTTGTTTGTTTGACCTGGTATGTATCTCGCCACTATCTGTGTATTTCCTTCTCTAGAAGTATATTGTCTCCTCAGGCACAGTTTCTAAACTGAGTCTGGTAGGAGGGGCATAGATGGAGGAGCCAGCCCACACCATTAAACTCTTAAAGTGCCAGTGGCTCCTAGTGGACTCGTCTATACCCCATGGTACTAATGTGGACCCCAGCATCCTCTATGGACTACGAGAAAAGGATTTACCGGTAGGTAATTAAAATCCTATTTTAATGGAGACATATTGTTTGGGGAAGACCAAAATAAAAATGTGTCTGAACTGGTGGCTGCCAAGATTGCCTTTCTCCCAAATACTAATCCTTCCGCACAGAAGGCAAAAAATACCACTTTTTATTCCTTTCAACCTCAAAAGATCTGGCCTGAGACAATCTCTTGCTCCCAAAACCACTAAGCCCAAGACAAAGCAGTCCTGGGGGGCCCGTCAGCCTGCTTCTAAACAAGACAAGCCTGCCACTTGATGGGGCAGACCTCCCCGTGGGGGACCCCAGGGTGGGAAGCCGACTTCTGCAGTTCAACCAGGTCTGGTTGAAGACCACTTCAGACGCATGGGTGCAAGAAGTGGTCTCTCACGGGTACGCACTCTCTTTCATGAGACGTCCCCTTTGCCATGGATATGCCACGGTCATGGATATGGGTCGTTGGGTCGACCCAACTTACGTCGACAGTCATTAGGTCGACTACTGAAGGTGGACATGGTCATTAGGTCGACAGGTATTAGGTCGACTTTGTCATTTGGTCGACATGTACTAGGTCGTCAGATGAAAAGGTCGACATGAATTTTTGGACCTTTTTTGGTGTCATTTTCTTCGTAAAGTGACGAGGAACCTCAATTAGTGCACTGTGTTGCA
Organism: Pseudophryne corroboree; assembly: GCF_028390025.1. Lineage (NCBI taxonomy): Eukaryota > Metazoa > Chordata > Amphibia > Anura > Myobatrachidae > Pseudophryne > Pseudophryne corroboree. Next base: position 55,730,495 of record NC_086449.1, read on the forward strand.
TGACTTGCTTCACTCACCGTCCTTTGGGCAAGGTGCCTCACTCCATTACCTCTGCGCTCGGCACAGGTTACCGTTCCCAATTGTAGTCCACATGGATCGTAAAGTATGAAAAAGTCCAAAAAGTAAAAAAAAATGTGAAAGACTCATGTCGACCTTTTGACCTGTCAACCTAGGACATGTCGACGTAATGACCATGTCAACCTATTGTCCCTGTCGACCTAATGCATGTAGACCTTCAGTGGTTGACCTAATGACTGTCAACCTAAGTTGTGTCGGCCTAACGACCGTATCCCATGGTCATCCCTTTCGGATCCACTAAAGGCGCAAGTTCTGCAGCAGGTTGTGAGTTCTCACCTGGATACATGGATACAGTAGTGGTAGTGCTGGAACTTCTGTCCTAAAGGGGCAGTGGTTACTACTCGACCATTTTTATAGTCCCCAAACCCGATGGGTCCTTCCGGCCTATAATCGACCTCAAATCACTAAGCAAGTTGGTGAGAGTGACCTAGTTCCGTATGGAGATGCTGCGCTCAATTGTACCGGCGATGGAATCTGGAGACTATATGGTATCCCTGTATATTCGGGATGTGTACCTGCATATACCTATTGCCAAGTGACATCAGCAGTATCTATGGTTTGTTATTAGCAACCTATACTATCTGTTCCAGGCACTGCCATTTGACCTGGATACAGCTCCTCGGATCTTTATCAAGGTCATGGCTGTAATGATGGCACATCTCCGTCGCCAGGGAGTCAGAATCCTGCAGTATCTGGATGACTTGATGATCCAGGCAAACTCCCACGATGTCCTTTTCAGTCATCTACAACTGATGGTAAGATTCCTACAAGCCCACGGGTGGCTCATTACTTAAAAGAAACCCACGCTGGTCCCAGCTTAGAGCAGGGTGCACCTGGGGGCACTCCTGGACACACACAGTCAATGTCTGTTCCTGTCTTTGGAGAAAGCTCTGAAGCTTCAGGACAGGATAAGATGCTTCTTTTGTCACTCCAAAGTGTTGATGCACTTGATGATGCAAGTACTTGGCCTGATGGAGTTGGCATTCAACATGGTAGAGTACACTCAATTTCAATCCCACCCTCTGCAGAGGTAATATCTTTCCAAGTGGAATGGCCTGCCTCATTGGATCAATTCTCATATGATTACTTTGACTCCAGGGGTTCATCAATCGCTGACCTGGTGGCTACAGGACCAGCAAATGAGCAAGGGCCATCCCTTCTGGATCCCCAACTGGGTCCTGCTGATGATGGATGCCAGTCTGTGGGGATGGGGTGCGGTGTTGGAGCAACACTCTTTCCAGGGTCGTTGGACCAAGGAGGAGTCTATCCTCCCAATAAACATTCTGGAGCTGTGGGCAGTGTTAAATACATTACCTCTCACCCGGCGTCTGGTACAGAACAGGCCTGTTCAAGTACAGTCAGACAATGTTGAAAGTGTCATAAATCTTTCGATGGGCGGAACGCCATCTGCCAGCAATATAGGCAGTGTTCATTCTGGGTGTCCTAAACTGGGAAGCCGACTTCCTCAGTTGTTCAGACGTGCACGCCGGAGAGTGGAGTCTTCATCCAGAAGTCTTTCAACTCCTACTGGACACATGGGGCCTACCAGATGTAGACCTGATGGCGTCACAAAGTTCTTGTCTTCGGATCAAGGATCAGGGATCCACAAGCAGTGTTCGTGGACGTACTAGCCATTCCATGGAACTTTCGGCTGCCTTACATGTTCCCTCCCGTGTCACTCCTGCCCAGGGTCCTGCGGAAGATCCAGCAAGAAGGAGGAATACTGCTGCTTTTTGCCTCGGCGTGACCCAGACGGGATTTGTTCTCAGACCTGCAGGGTCTATCAACAGAGCGTCCTGTTTTACTTCCTCAATGACCAGACCTCCTTGTACAGGGCCCTTGTCTCTATCCAGACCTGGCCAGACTAGTTTTGATGGCATGGCTCTTGAAGCATCATTGCTAAGGGCCAAAGGATTGTCTGAGTCGGCCATCCAAACTATGTTGAAAGCCCGCAAACTGGCATCTGCACGGATCTATTACAGGGTCTGGAATTCTTACTTCACCTGGTGTGCTGATAAGAACTATGATGTGTACAGATCCAAAACATCCAGAATCCTGGCTATCCTGCCACAAGTCCTGGACTTAGGCCTTTGTCTGGCCTCCTTCAAGGTTCACATATCTGCCTTGTCAGTGTAGTTTCAGAGAAAAATTGCATCTCTACCTGACGTTCATACATTTACTCAAGGTTTTTTAAGGATTCAGCCTCCCTATGTCCCTCTGGTGGCTCCATGGGATCTGTCTGTTGTCCTGAATGCCTTGCAAGAGTCTCCATTTGAACTTCTTGAGTCAGTAGACCTTACATGGCTCACAGTCGGAGTCTTATTTCTGTTGGCTATTGCCTCTGCTTGAATGGTGTCAGACCTAGGCGCTTTGTCCTGTCATCAACCCTTTCTAATATTACTTTATGACCTGGCAATTCTTAGAACTTGCCCATGTTATTTACCTAAGGTGGTGTCATTTTTTCACCTTAACCAAGAGATTGTTGTCCCGGACTTTATCTCTTTGGATTTGTCCCCCAAAGAGCAGTCTTTGGATATTGTAAGGGCTTTCTGTATATATGTGGAAAGGACTGTCTCTATCAAGAGGTCAAAAACCCTTTTTGTACTATTTGGTTTTCATAAACTTGGCTGGCCTTTGAATAAGCAGACCTTGGCCAGATGGATTTGAATGGTTGATTGCACAAGCTTATGCACAGGCTGGTCTCTCAGCTCATTCTGCTATTACTTCCCATTCTACTCGGTCTGTAGGACCTTCTTGGGCGGCCTGCCATGGTGCGTCTGCAGAACAATTGTGCAAGGTGGCTACGTGGTTCTCTGTGAACACCTTTATTAGGTTCTATGCCTTTGATACTTCAGCATCCCAGTATGTTTCCTTTGGACGCCGGGTTCTCATACCCACTAAGGCACATCCCCTCCCTTGAGGAACTGCTTTAGGACATCCATGACGTATTCCTGTGGAACACAGTGTACCCCACTGCAGAAAAGGAGAGTTATGGTAGACTTACCATGGCTAACTCTCTTTCTGCAAGGTACACTGGGTTCCACAGGGTGCCCACCCTGATGCACCTAGCTTCTTTGGGTTTGTATGGCATTAGACGCTGGTCCCTTCTTTTGTCGTGAAAATGTGGTTCTATGTGACTAACATCTGCCTTCTCTCACCTACATTGGACTGGTTAACAAAACTGAGCTCACAGTATCTGGAGGCAGGGTTACAGAGGAGGCCCTAATGCATCCTGGGACAGCCTAAAGCTTTATCCTGTTGGTGCCTCTGGATCAAGATCCACTCTACACCCCAATGTTTTCCTGTGGAAGCCAGTGTACCTCGCAAATAGAGAGTTAACAATGGTAAGTTTACCATAACTCCCCTTTTCCTATTTATCCTTTAAAAAGATGGTGTCTCAGGTGACAATGAATCCTGATTCCTCTGCACACATCACACTGAGCTGAGAGACTGTGAGATGGTCACATTACCCCCATTTCCATGGTGTGTGCAGGGAATGGTGACATCCTGGTGCATCAGCTGACAGTAGGTGTGACAGGATTGGTAGCATGTGTTACCCATCTATAGTCAGTGCAGGGGGTGAGTAATGTATGATCTGCACATTCTGAGGTCAGAGGATGAGGATTATACAATTTTCAAAGAAACCTTTATAACCCATGTGTGTATTATAGTAAGTATTGGTACCTGCTGCCGGAGGGTAGAGGTCTCTGTGCTGCACATCTGACTGGAAATGGGGATAAAGCAATTTTACAACATAAATATAAAAACAATAATCAGTGACTTGGTGCTATTTGTTATTGTATAGAAATATACATCATGTTCCTTATACAATATAATATTTCTACCATTAATGTAGGGTTACGTCTGTAACTTTAATGCTTTGACACTACTTTATTTCAGGACAGCTGAGAAGGATTCCCACTAACAGTAATAGAAGACATTGTGGAAAGGGACATTGTTCTCTGATCAAGACAACTACAGACGCCATTTCTTCTTACACCTCTGGGGGATTCACAGAAGCTATTCTCATTATCTGGACAGAAAAACATTAAACCACTAATTTGTTTCTCCTCCAATACATGATGAGCCTCACAGGAGAGAAACCACATCTGTGTTCTGAGTGTGACAGAAGCTTTACATGTAAATCACAGCTTCTCATACATCAGAGGAGTCACACAGGAGAAAAACCATATCTGTGCTCTGAGTGTGACAAAAGCTTTACATGTAAATCACAGCTTCATATACATCAGAGGAGTCACACAGGAGAGAAACCGTATCAGTGCTCTGAATGCAGCAAGTATTTTACTTGGAATTCAAATTTTTTTAGACATCAGAGGAGTCACACAGGAGAGCAACCATTTAAATGTTCTGAATGTAGCAAGTGTTTTTCCCAGAAGTCAAATCTTGTTATGCATCAGAGGAGTCACACCGGGGAGAAACCATTTAAATGTTCTGAATGCAGCAAGTGTTTTCCCCTTAAGGTAAAGCTTGTTAGACATCAGAGAAGTCACACAGGAGAGAAACCATTTAAGTGTTCTGAATGCAGCAAGTGTTTTTCCTGTAAGGGAAATCTTGTTGTACACCAGAGGAGTCACACAGGAGAGAAACCATTTAAATGTTCTGAATGCAGCAAATGTTTTTCCCTTAAGGCAGAGCTTGTTAGACATCAGAGGCGTCACACGGGAGAGAAACCATTTAAATGTTCTGAATGCAGCAAGTGTTTTTCCCTTAAGGCAGATCTTGTTATACATCAGAGAAGTCACACAGGAGAGAAACCATTTAAGTGTTCTGAATGCAGCAAGTGTTTTTCCTGTAAGGGAAATCTTGTTGTACACCAGAGGAGTCACACAGGAGAGAAACCATTTAAGTGTTCTGAATGCAGCAAGTGTTTTTCCCGTAAGGGAGTTCTTGTTGTACACCAGAGGAGTCACACAGGAGAGAAACCATTTAAGTGTTCTGAATGCAGCAGGTGTTTTACTAACAAGAAAACACTTGTTGATCACATGTGGAGTCACTCTGAGGGCCTGAATGCAGCAAGTGTGCAATAAGTAAGGGAACTTGTAGCACTACAATATGCAATCAAGGGAGCAAATTTTTATTTTCTGATTGTGGCAAGTTTTATATAAGAAGAAGGAACGGTAACTGTGTCAGGCGCTATAGATAAATTTAATTTTCACCTGGATATATAGTCCAGTACTAATTAATAAATTAATAAAAGGCTGCCTTCACACTATGAACCTGGAAGTCCACCAAAATATGGAAAATCAATAAATATGTATAGGGAAGGTGCACAAGAATATTAAAAAACAGCTGCTGACTTGATACAATTAGATCACAATTTATTAAAATTTTAAACACATTTAATCAACATTTAAAACACAGATTAGTATATAACACATGCACAGCAGGAAAACACAGCTGTTAATATGGCTTTCTCATGCAAGAATTATTGTTGAGATCAGTTTTCTTTTAGCTGGGTTAGTTATTATGCATCCAAAATAAATGCTGAGTTAGTTTTTATGCATGTAAATAACTATATACATTTTTTAGATATTGCACTTCTGTCCAGGGATGATACTATAGAAACAGCTACTTTTTTTAAGCCTGTGGAAGCAAACATTTTTTTTAAAATATGACAGTAGTCATTTACAGGTATGTCATTTATTTAATAAGCTGCACATGTGGAAAACAATATGTGGGGAGGACGGTTAGGAGTCTCAACACTAGGTTTTTAGAACATAGACGAAATGTCCTTAAGAAGAATCTCCACCATAGTGTGTCGAGACACGTAACCCATCAACATGATGGTAACGTGGACTCACTGAAGGTGCAGGGTATTGAATCTGTGGCCCCCACCCCTAGGGGGGGCGACAGATTCAATAAATTGTGCACAAGAGAGGCATTTTGGATTTTCAATCTGGGCACTTTGGTACCCGAAGGTCTAAACGAGAATATGGAGATCAATAATATTAGATGAAATCCAAGTGCTAGTAGGATCGTTTTTCAGCTTTCCCGTTCCTTACACCTCTCTATCTTTACCTTTTTCCTTTTTTCATTTTTCTTGATATTATATATCTGTACACACGTGATAAACAGTGATAATAATGATATCCTCACAGAGTATAGATCCTCTATATTTGTTGAGTTGCTGATTTTTATTGCACTTTGAAAAGCATAGCACATTTAGAAGTACAGTTTGTAATGAGGTTTATTAATATTATTGACTGCGGTCTCTCTTGAAGTGTCTTCACAATGTATTTAATATATTTTCTGTATCCTAGCCAGAATTATGCACTCGCTGTATAGTATGGGAGTGCGTAACTGACGAATATAAACAATAACAACAATATTGAAAGAGATAAAAACATATTTGAAATCAATATTATATGTGGGGGGATTGAACTCGGGACCCTGTGGGTATTAATACGGGGCATTAGACCACTAGGCTAGAATAGATGCCGTATAATCAATATGGATTTTTTGCAGACTTGTTGCTGTTGTTTGCAATTAGTGAGTGCGTGCCATCACCTCTGTTCTCCAATTACTAGAGATAGAAATGTATTCTATTGTTTTAAAAAAAGTAATTTTTAAGTTTACGAATATATAGACATATATTAAATCCACCTTTTTGTCATTATATTGTAAGATTATGATAACTTATGGGTCGTTATGTGATTGAATTTTAATTTTGCACATGTGAGATTAATTCAGGTGTGACAATTAAATAGCATCATTATGATTGGTCCCCTGACATTTAAATAGCATGCAAGACAGCCCCATGTCATCCTCTGATGAAACCGCACATTCACATTGGCGGAGAAACGCGTAAGGACCGGGGCTTACTTCACATTGGTGTCCTTCCTGCTACTAGCGGCTTATGGTCAAGTAATACTTTTCGGTGTTGTATCCGTTTGCATGCTGATCGGCTTCAGAGACTCTCCGGTGCACCTCGCTAAAGGTGCTCTCCCCGCAACTGTGACTGAGACCTACAACGGGGGCCGTCCACGGATAATTAAAGGATATACTCCTGGCTGTGAGTATAAAGTGGACATTTTTGCAAGTATGGCCTATTAGCACAGTGAGAGTGGATGGAAAAGGTCATTTTGACACAGATACCGGAGCATAAGCATTTAAAGGTCTTGGCCGTTCAGCGGCAGTAATTAACGGAGTGGAAAGCCTGCTGTTATCAGATATACAAGGAGATCTCTATTAACAAGTGGAAAATACCTACAGCTGAATTCAAACAGCAAGCATCAAAAATTGTTCTTAAATTGGACGGTATACCGTTCTGGACTTTTTAATTGCTAATAAGGTTATACCAAGTGCTATTAATCTGGACATAAAACTAGTGTCCAGGTATCCGCTGCAGCAGGGGGAATTTTTTATTGATTTTTTATTGATTGTTATTATTTTGTACATCTGTTTACTTTATTTACTATTATTTATTTTTAATACATATGCAATAAATTTGAGCTATAAAGCTATATGCGCTCTCTGATAATTAATTATTATCCTTTGTACTATTTTTCTGTGTGGATAGGTCAGTACTGTCCAGTTGAGAGCTGCTTAGTTCAACACATATGAACCATATTATATAAACTAGGTGGTCGTGACGCGCTGGAATAATTTGTTTCTTGTTTAGGTATGGAAAAAGAATATCCCCAAAAGCCAATTTTACAGTATTAAAAGGAATTGTTCCAGGCAAGAGGTTTATCAAGAACAGGTTAAGAAAGTTTATCGGGCTTTTGAAGAACAGGGATACCCAGCACATATTTTGGATAATGCACTGGAAGCTACCAATAAGAAAGAAAGAAATCTGCTATTGAATAAAATCCTAAAAATACTGAATAATCAGTTGAATTATACTTTGGCTTCTATAACACAATATAATACACATGCTTCAGATATTAAACGGATAATTCTTAAAAATTCTTCCATTCTTAAAATTGACCCTCTATTGAATCCTACATCCACCACTAATATAAAGGTGATTTATAGAAATCTGATACATTACAACGTAAGCTTGCCCCCAGTATGTTTAAACATAAAAAACCTAAAACATGTGATAATACGAAGAATATACATGATCCTTCTGAATGGTTAAGAGAGAAACCTAAAGGATTTTACAAATGCATGAGAAGTAGATGTCTTACATGCAATAATTTAGTATCAAGAACAAAGAATTTCCAGTCCACTAATACAGGAGAGAGTTTCTCCATTAATGAGTTTGTGAATTGTGAATCTTCATATGTTGTGTATCTCATAGAGTGTGGTTGCGGCCGACAGTATGTGGGACGCACCATTGGGAAATTTAAAGCACGCTTTTTAGAGCACAGAAGAAATATTTTAAAGTACAGTTCTCTTCACAGTCTATCCAGACACACAACTCAATGTGGACAAGGGAAACTAACAGATATTAGAACTTGTATTCTTGAGCAGATCAAGTCAACAGAAAGAGGAGGAGACCATTTTAATTTGCTCCGTAAGAGAGAAGCATACTGGATTTTTAGGTTGAAGACTTTAGAACCATTCGTGCTTAATGAAAGTATTGAATGATATAATTTTTAAGACAATTGTTTGAACAAGTGTTCTAATAAAAAAATTTAACTTTTTTTGACTATTTGATTATACATATATGTATTTTTTTATATTTTTTTGTATTTTTTATTTTTTAATCATTGAGTCCCAAAAATGTACTTGAATTTGTTTCTCCTTGCTTATGGAACATTAGTATTATGTAACATCCTGGATCGGTAATTATTCATAAGTGTGCAGACAAATGGGGTCCAGTTGTGTGGTTTCTTTTATATATATATATATATATATATATATACACAAATGGACACCATTGAGTGTTAATCTGCATATGGAATGATATCGGCGTTATATATTGATTCAATTTCTCTGATTTTTCTAAATAATACTTCTGAGATATAGTCTCTTCTTAATTAATTGTCAGAGTCAATTAATGTTCTAATTTATATATAGAGTCCATAATATATATATATATATATATATATATATATATATATAGATAGATAGATAGATAGATAGATAGATAGATATATGGACCTATATGTGTATGATGTATGTGTATAAATATTGAAATATTATTGATTCTGGATTTATTGATAGATGGATCTGGTCCGTTGGCTTTCATTTTCTAGGATAGGCATTTCTCTTTAGTATATTTAGCATATTCATTAATTATTTTTTAAACATTATTAATAATGTTATTATCATTTGTACTATCTATAGATATATATCATGTATTTAAATCTCCGTTAATATAATTAATTGATAGGCTGCGGTCTTAACAAAACAGGAGACAAACACATGTATCATATGCTGCTGATAGTGATTTACTGTCTAGATCGTAATGGGTTAAATGAATTAACCAATCACAAGCACTCAATGGCTTTCTCTTGCATGAGAAAGCCATATTAACGCCTGTGTTTTCCTGCTGTGAATGTGTTATATACTAATCTTTGTTTTAAATGTTCATTAAATGTGTTTAAATTTTTTATAAATTGGGATCTAATTGTATCAAGTCAGCAGCTGCTTTTGAATATTCTTGTGCGCCTTCATTATACATATTTATTTAGAGTTTTATATAAATTATTTTTAATAAAGACAGGAGAGGTCTGACAAGTGGACTTAAGCTGGGAACACACTGAGTTGAATTGAGGCGCTGTTACATGCTAATCAGCTACAAGGGCCACATATATCAGATTTATTTAGATATAGGGAAGTAGCTTTTTTTTTTTTTTTTTACCATCAATCATTTTTTTATTCTTTCAAACAAAAAGTATGGGGTACAGAAAGAAAGAGAGGGGGGGAAATTTGTTAAACATTTATAAGGGGGGAAACATCCATAACAACAGAATTACAATGCATCCAAGTTGAATAAAATATTTGTATATAAGTTCACCAACATGTAGGAACACAAAGGGATCAAGTTATTTACGAACGGGGCTAAGGAAATCATTCGATTCATTCAAAGGGAAAAGAGTTGATCCCGGAATAGAGGAGATTGGTAAAGTTTGGGACTGAACTCTGTTGATTCCATACTCCTGCCATAATGACCAGTCCGGTAGCTTTGCAGGGGGGTGAAGGGACATTGCCACAAATTGTGTTTCCATCTCAGTGAAATTTTATTTTTTGAATAACCTTTGAAATATGTGGCAATGTGGGCTGTTTCCAATTTTGTGCCTTTGCCGCTATCAGGATGTGACCTAATACATATTTGTGTCGGGAGGATAGTGTATCCGGCATCAAATGAAGTAATGCTATATTAGGGGAGGGGCTGAGAGACGTGTGGAGAACGTTATTAATTCAATTAAATACTGCCGCCCAAAAGACAACCAGTAGGGGGGCAAGACCAAAAAATATGAAATATATCACCTACTTCCCCGCATTGCTGCCAACAAAACTTTGAGCATGAGGGCCAGAACGTATGGAGTCTATCTGGTATATAGTCTGTTCAGTAATTTCGTGTGTATCTCAGTGTGGTTGAGACATTTAGACATATTATGTGAAGACAATGATGTTGCTCCATTGTGGATCAGACAGTCCGATACCCAAATCCTCCTCCCACTTAATTTGTGCCTTGACTTTATAGTTGGGCAATAAAGCTATAAGAGTATTGTACCAAAAGGATATTTCGCCCTTAGAGGTAGCCACAGTCAGCCTGGCGTAAACTCGTTGAGTATGAGGGTTAACAGCTCTGGTGACAACAGGAAGCGAGCTGCACCAATGATTAATTTGGTAATAACTCAGGCGTGAGGAGTCAGGTAGGGAAAACTTAGATTGCAGGGTGGGGAAAGGTAGTACTACTGAACCGTCTAAGAGATCACTCAATTTAGAGAGGCCATAAATGTGCCATCGAGCAATATTCAAATTTGTAATGAGTTTCATCAGGGCACGAAGAGATATGGACGTAAAGGTGGGGGGTGTAGCAGTCCGTTTCGCCGCTAATTTGTCCCATGTTCGCAATAATGCACAAGTAGAGGGAAGCGTTGGTAAAGAAGATGGACGGAGGCTCTTAGGGGTGTGTAGTAAATCTCCCAACGGGTATGCTGTACAAGCTAAGAGGCCTGACTATAAGTTTCTAATAAAGAATGCAAGTGGGGAAGGGACTCCATGAGGTTGATTACAAATAGTAGAACATCATCAGCAAAGAGGCACAATTTATGCGATTGGGTCCCAAGAGAAATACCAGGGAACAAGGGACTGAGACGGATTTTCGCTGCTAGAGGTTCTATAGCTAACACAAACATTAGTGGGGACAGGGGGCAGCCCTGTCTTGTGCCATTAGTAATGGGAAATACATCTGACAAGAAGCCATTACTGTAGACTCGAGCTGAGGGGCAATTGTATAGTGCTAGCATGGAGGTGAAAATCCATCCGCTAAAACCAAAGTTGGAAAGGACTGATCTCATATATGGCCAACTCAACTGATCAAACGCCTTCTCCGCATCCAGGGATAGCAGGAGAAGACCCTGATCAGTCGGCAAAGAGTTGAGGAGATTAAAGACTCTGCGGGTGTTGTCCGATGCCTGCCTTCCAGGCACAAATCCCACTTGGTCCTGGTGGATCAAGGCAGGCAAGAAAGACTTCACTCGGGTGGCAATATTCTTGGCGAATAATTTAATGTCTCCATTCAATAATCCTATGGGACGGTAATTTTGGCAAGAAGAGAGGTCCTTCCCTGGTTTAGGCAATGTCACCACCTGCGCCTCCAGCATCTCCCTGGGGGGGGGGGGGGGGCACCTGTATCAGTTATGTCATTAAAAACGTGGGTCAGTGTAGGAGTCAATAGCCCTTGGTATACTTTATAAAAATCATTTATAAAACCGTCTGGTCCCGGAGCTTTACCAGAAGGCAACGATTTTATTGCCTCAGCAACTTCATCAGAGGTCCACGGAGCATTCAAGAGCTCTACCTGGGCCTCCGACATAGAAGGAAGACGCAGAGAGCTTAAAAAGCTATCAATGGATGATGTTGTAGGCTGGTAGGTGGTAGGATCTGACGAGAGATTATATAGTTGAGCGTAGTAATGGGCAAATTGGTTTGACATATCCAGAGGGTTAGAAATTTTTGAACCTGAGGGGGAAATTAAGAATTGTATTTTATTTTGAGCCTGTTGAGACCGTAACCTCCGGCCCAGTAACCTGCCTGGTCTATTACCTGCTATATAGACTCTCTTACGTAATCTATTCAGAGCTTGCTGTGTCCGGGTCACTAGAAGTTTTTGCAGTTGTCCCCTTACAATGGCAAGCTCCTTTTCGAATGGACAAAGATGGGATCTGTTTGTTTTGATTTTCTAAACACTTCAATTTAGTTTCTAAGTCACTTTGTAATTTGGTTGACTGGCGTTTTAACAAAGCACCTGCTTGGATAGCTGCCCCCCTAACTACTGCTTTTAAGGCACACTAGTGATTACATGTGGACGTGTCTGCAGGGGTATTAGATAATGGATAACCTGATACACTGTCCTTGATCAACTTCTTAGAAACTTGATAGGAGAGCAAATGGGGGGATAGTTGCCAAGGGTGGGGGGGGGGTAGGTACTGTTTATCTAAATCCCATCGGCAAAGTATGGGGGCATGATCTGGCCACGTTATGGGAAAAATATCAACTGAACGTATGTGCTGTAGAGTCCATTTGTCACAGAAAGCAATATCAATGCGTGAATATGAATTATGTACAGGTGAATAGAAGGTGTAGTCCCTTGCTGACGGGTTCTGGACTCTCCATGCGTCGTACAAGTCAAACCCGTTCACTAATGCCCTAAACCCAGTGGAAGATCGAGATGGGGAGCCGGACCCAGTGGGACCCCTCTCAGGGATCTATCTAAGGTTGGATCCAATACTAGGTTGAAGTCCCCCATAACCATCAAGGAACCTTTATGGAGCGCCTGAATTTTACTGAATAATTCATGCAGAAAGGGAAGTTGGTTAGCGGGAAGTAGCTTTTGAGTTGTAAATACCAACTATTGTATCCTTTTTATTTACTCTCCACCAGTATTTTTCAACCACTGTGCCATGGCACACTAGTGTGCCCTGAGCAGTCTCCAGGTGTGCCGCCAAGGAAGCACAGCCAGGCCAGTCAGTGTTTTGCTACTACTGCGGCCCTGGAATGATCAATACTGTTGGGTCTAGTGGTTGCGGAGCCAGTTCTAATTTTGGGCCCGGGCAGTGTTGGGCTCTTCTGGCTTTCTCAGATGTGGCTCAGGCGTTATCTATGGAGAAGCTGCGACACGACATCCTAGGACACGCAACTGCACCATGCATCACCATTATATTTGAATGTGCCTTGGCAATAATTAAATCTTGTTCAGTGTGCCGCGAGTTGTAAAAGGTTGAAAATCTCTGCTCTACACTATACAGCCTTTACGGTTTGGAGGCTACACTGGCAATGCCATTTAATGATCAAGCAGTGGCAAGAGAAATGTATAGATTCTCTCTATGTATTATTGCACATAGATGGATAGGATTTCATTTCTACAGTCTGTATTTGAGAATAGTGCTCTGCAGGGAGCTGCAAGAAACAGGACAGTTGGAGATCAAATTACTTTAATATTGTCACTACTACTTACCTTAAATAGATTGGTCCCACCAATATACCTAATTCTGTATAATATAATACAACATTTAAACTTCTATTACTGTTAAACTGGTACAAGGTAGGGACTATATAAATACTCCAACAATAAACCCAAAAGAAAAAACTTTATTTCTCTATAATAGAAAAAACAATCTTGAATAGATGAAGCAGGGTTACTCTCTTCCTTCAGCAATTATATTATAAATATAAGAAAATAGAGAACAGTGGCCCTCATTCAGAGTTGATCGCTCGCTAGCCGTTTTTTGCAGCACTGTGATCAGATAGTTGCTGCCTAAAGGAAAGTGTATTTTAGCTGTGCAAGTGTGCGATCGCATGTGCAGCCGACTTGTACAAAAAAAACTTTGTGCAGTTTCTGAGAAGCCTAGGACTTACTCAGCCGCTGCGATCACTTCAGCCTGTCCGGTCCCGGAATTGATGTCCGATACCCGCCCTGCAAACGCTTGGACACACCTGCGTTTTTCCAAACACTACCAGAAAATGGTCAGTTGCCACCCTCAAACGCCCTCTTCCTGTCAATCACCTTGCGATCGGCTGTGCAAATGGATTCTTTGTTAAAGCCATCGCACAGCAACGATCGGCTTTGTACCCATGCAACGTGCCTGCGCACTGCGTTGCATGCGCAGTTTAGACCTGATCGCAGCGCTAGTGTGTGATCAGGACTGAATGAGGGCCAGAGATTGCATTAGAGCCAACAATTTCTTTTTTATTCTTTTCATACTCAGGCAATTATCCTATGTCATGCCTAATACGCAAAAGATCTATTTTAATTTTTTTTAAAAAGTTACGTTTTAACATTAACTCACTATACAATTCTAAAAGAGAGCGCCACCAAGGAAACCTTCTGAGGCTGAGTCCAATTAGTGGTCCTGCTGAACCCCCTAACCTGAATTCTGTACTTTGCTTTCAGGCGCACCTCCAACCAGACCCATTTATTCAATTTCTATATTGATAAAATATTTCGTTTCTATATCGGTTGGTTCTAAATGTAATAATATTCTTTATATACAACCAGTGCATAGTCTCTTAGGCAAAATGCCTCCCCGGCATATGTATACTGATGGACCATATTAAAGTATTATCTGTAACATTTTATGTAATAAGCAGCTGTCTCCCTAACAATTGTTTAATAAAAACTGATCTGAATAAATGTGTCTGTTTTTGATTTTTAGACCTAAATTGTTTTTCTCTAACGTCCTAAGTGGATGCTGGGGACTCCGTAAGGACCATGGGGAATAGACGGGCTCCGCAGGAGACTGGGCACTCTAAAGAAAGATTAGGTACTATCTGGTGTGCACTGGCTCCTCCCTCTATGCCTCTCCTCCAGACCTCAGTTAGAATCTGTGCCCGGAAAGAGCTGGGTGCTCCTAGGAGGCTCTCCTGAGCCTGCTAGAAAAGAAAGTATTTGTTAGGTTTTTTATTTTCAGTGAGATCTGCTGGCAACAGACTCTCTGCCACGTGGGACTGAGGGGAGAGAAGCAAACCTACCTAACTGCAACTAGGTTGCGCTTCTTAGGCTACTGGACACCATTAGCTCCAGAGGGATTGAACACAGGTACCATACCTCGATCGTCCGTTCCCGGAGCCGCGCCGCCGTCCCCCTCGCAGAGCCAGAAGTACAGAAGACCGGCAGAAGCAAGAAGACTTAGAAATCGGCGGCATGAAGACTCCTTTCTTCACATAAGGTAGCGCACAGCACCGCAGCTGTGCGCCATTGCTCCCACGGCACACCTTCACACTCCGGTCACTGTAGGGTGAAGGGCGCTGGGGGGGTGCGCCCTGGGCAGCAATTGAGTACCTTTGGTATAAATGGACATATATACAGTCACAGACTGTATATATGTAAAAAAACCTGCCATTTTTACACATAAGAAGCAGGACAGAAGCCCGCCGCTGAGGGGGTGGGGCCTTCTTCCTCAGCACACCAGCGCCATTGTTTTCTTCACAGCTCCGCTTGAAGCAGCTCCCCAGGCTCTCCCCTGCAGTATCCAGGTACAAGAAGGGCAAAAGAGAGGGGGGGCACATAAATTTAGGCGCAAAAACGTTTAATTCAGCAGCTACTGGGTGGACACTAATTGTAGTGTAATCCCTGGGTTTAATAGCGCTGTGGTGTGTGCTGGCATACTCCTTCTCTGTCTCCCCAAAAGCCTTTGTGGGGTCCTGTCCTCAGTCAGAGCATTCCCTGTGTGTGTGCGGTGTGTCGGTACATCAGTGTCGACATGTATGATGAGGAAGGGTACGTGGAGGCGGGCCAAGTGCATATGGATGTGGTGTCACCGCCGATGGCGCCGACACCTGACTGGATGGATATGTGAAAGGTGTTAAATGATAATGTAAACTCCTTGCCTAAAAGGTTAGACAAAGCTGAAGCCTTGGGACAGTCAGGGTCTCACCCAGTGCCTGATCCCACAGCTCAGAGGTCGTCGGGGTCTCATAAGTGTCCACTATCCCAGTTAATTGACACAGATGTCGACACGGAGTCTGCCTCCAGTGTCGACTATGATAATGGAAAGTTACAGCCTGATGGGCAGTAAAGTATTCAATATATGTTTATTGTAATAAGATGATTTGCATATCACTGATGACTCATCTGTCCCTGACACAAGGGTACACAGGTGTGAGGGGAAGAAAGCTGAGGTAATTTTCCCTCCTCTCATGAGGAAAAAGAGCGGGAATCTCCAGACAAGAGACTGCAGCTTCCCACAAAGAATTCTCAGACAGTATCCTTTCCCCACTAGGGCCAGGATAAGGTGGGAATCTTCCCCTAGGGTGTCACAAAAGGCAGCCCTGATGTTACAGCTATTCTCAGGGATCCTGCAAATAGCGTGCACATTCTGGTACACTACCCAGATCGGCGATTGAGTCGGCATGGGGTTGTAGCGCTGTGGCAGCGGGGACAGGTACCTTATCAGCAGAGATAGAGACCCTAGTATGTATATAGATATATATTAAAGATGCTGTCTAAAGAGATGTGTATATATAAAACATGCCATAGAGACATGAGTATACTGGGTCCTAGTGTCAAAGCTATGTCGATCTCTGCTTGACGTGTCCTGTACAATATGCAATGGACAGATGATGCCGACTTAAGACTGTCAGCAGTGTTCATTCCGGGAGTGGACAACTGGGAAGCAGACTTCCTCAGCAGGCAAGACCTCCAGCCGGGAGAGTGAGAACTTCATCAAGAAGTCTTCACACAGATTGCAAGTCGGTGGGAACTGCCACAGGTGGACATGATGGCATCCCACCTCAACAAAAAAGCTAAGTTTGCGCCAGGTTAAGGGACCATCAGGCGATAGCTGTAGACGCACTAGTGACACCGCTGGGGTTACAGTCGGTTTATATATTTCCTCCTCTCCCTCTCATACCATGGTGCTGAGAATCATAAGGAAAAGAGGAGTGAGAACAATACTCCTTGTTCCAGATGGGCAAAGAAGGACTTGGCATCCAGATCTGCAAGAGATGCTCACAGAGGAACCATGGCCTCTGCCTCTCAGACAAGACCTGCTGCAACAGGGGCCCTGTCTGTTCCAAGACTTACCGCAGCTGCATTTGATGGCATGGCGGTTGAACGCTGGATCCTAGCAGAAAAAGGCATTCCGGATGAAGTTATTCCTACGCTGATAAAGGCTAGGAAGGATGTGACGGCAAAACATTATCACCGTTTATGGCGAAAATATGTTGCTTGGTGTGAGGCCAGGAAGGCCCCTACAGAGGAATTCCAGCTGGGTCGATTCCTACACTTTCTACAGTCAGGTGTGACTATGGGCCTAAAATTAGGGTCCATAAAGGTCCAGATTTCGGCCCTATCCATTTTCTTTCAAAAAGAACTGGCTTCCCTACCAGAGGTTGACGTTTGTCAAAGGAGTGCTGCATATTCAGCCCCCTTTTGTGCCACCAGTGGCACCTTGGGATCTCAACGTGGTATTGGATTTGCTAAAATCTCACTGGTTTGAACCACTTAAGACAGTGGAGCTGAAGTGTCTCACTTGGAAAATGGTCATGCTGTTAGCCTTAGCTTCGGCTAGGCGAGTGTCAGAATTGGCGGCTTTGTCATGTAAAAGCCCCTATCTGGTTTTCCATATGGACAGGGCAGAATTACGGACTCGTCCGCACTTTCTGCCAAAGGTGGTATCATCTTTTCATCTGAACCAACCTATTATGGTGCCTGCGGCTACTCGTGACTTGGAGGACTACAAGTTGCTGGACATGGTCCGGGCTTTGAAGATCTATGTAGTCAGGAAGACTGGCTCGCTGTTTGTCCTGTATGCACCCAAC
This sequence comes from Pseudophryne corroboree, assembly GCF_028390025.1. Lineage (NCBI taxonomy): Eukaryota > Metazoa > Chordata > Amphibia > Anura > Myobatrachidae > Pseudophryne > Pseudophryne corroboree. The sequence continues at coordinate 55,748,477 of NC_086449.1, forward strand.
AAGCTGGGTGCACAGCTTCAAAGCAGACTATTGCTCGCTGTATCTGTAACACGATTCAGCAGGCTCATTCTGCGGCAGGATTGCCGCATCCAAAATCAGTAAAGGCCGATTCCACGAGGAAAGTGGGCTCTTCTTGGGCGGCTGCCCGAGGGGTCTCGGCATTACAGCTTTGCCGAGCAGCTCCTTGGTCAGGTTCAAACACTTTTGCAAAGCTCTACAGGTTTGATACCCTGGCTGAGGAGGACCTTGAGTTTGCTCATTCGGTACTGCAGAGTCATCCGCACTCTCCCGCCCGTTTGGGAGCTTTGGTATAATCCCCATGGTCCTTACGGAGTCCCCAGCATCCACTTAGGACGTTAGAGAAAATAAGAATTTACTCACCGGTAATTCTATTTCTCGTAGTCCGTAGTGGATGCTGGGCGCCCGTCCCAAGTGCGGACTTTCTGCAATACGCGTATATAGTTATTGCTTAATAAAGAGTTATTGTTATGAGACCTCCGTTGAGTGATGCTCAGTTGTTGTTCATACTGTAAACTGGGTAAGGTTATCACAAGTTGTACGGTGTGATTGGTGTGGCTGTTATGAGTCTTACCCTGGATTTCCAAACCCTTTCCTTGTAATGTCAGCTCTTCCGGGCACAGTTTCCTTAACTGAGGTCTGGAGGAGGGGCATAGAGGGAGGAGCCAGTGCACACCAGATAGTACCTAATCTTTCTTTAGAGTGCCCAGTCTCCTGCGGAGCCCATCTATTCCCCATGGTCCTTACGGAGTCCCCAGCATCCACTACGGACTACGAGAAATAGAATTACCGGTGAGTAAATTCTTATTTTTTATTTGTACATTTTCTGCATTTTAGTAGGTCGAACTGGGAGAGATGCTTAGGTGTTCATGTTATGATGGTAATCTGGTAAACAGTAATAAAACTAAAAGGGTTTGCACAAGTAGAAATAAATAAAAAGACTCAACCTAGGGCTCTCTTATGGTTTGATATCAAAGTAACATATAAAATGTAACTTTTAGTGATATATCCTGAAACTGCACATAAGCATGAAAATCTATACTTATAGTAAAGTTGTAATAGTTGTGTCTGTACATGGTAATTTTTGCAGATAAATATACTCCTCGGAACTGTGTATGATTTATGGAGACCATTTTTTTTTTATCCACATTTGCACAGACTCTCAAGTCTAAAATAACTTTTTATATATATATATATATATATATATATATATATAGACACAGTATCCTTCCCCACCTGTGGCTCAGGTGTTAGCAGCAAAGGAAATGAGGCGGCACTCCATGGACTTATGCAAAAATCGTTATTTGTATTCAAAACATAGTGACATCAAAGTAACATCGTGTCAATCAAATCAAAAAAAGTGGGGGGGCAGGTATCTTACGACGTTTCAAGGCATGGCAGCCTTTTCATCAGGTAAGTTGACCCCAGTGCTGTGGAGAAAAGAAGAACCACAGCACTGGGGTCAACTTACCTGATGAAAAGGCTGCCATGCCTTGAAACGTCGTAAGATACCTGCCCCCCCACTTTTTTTGATTTGATTGACACGATGTTACTTTGATGTCACTATGTTTTGAATACAAATAACGATTTTTGCATAAGTCCATGGAGTGCCGCCTCATTTCCTTTGCTGCTAACACCTGAGCCACAGGTGGGGAAGGATACTGTGTCTGCATTATCACTAGGAGGGTACCCTGGCATTTTGTCTATTGTTTTTTCGTGAGTGCCGGATAGCTTTGTTCTATATATATATATATATATATATATATATATATAGAGGGGGAAAAATAATATATATTGCACACCCTAAACGCAAACAGTTATATATGTATGCATATCAAAAAAAAAAAACACACACACACACACACACACATTTAGTACCCGCCCAATTTATATTGGATTGGGTATGTTTAAAAAAGTGTATTTTTCACATTACCTGAAGTATCAATGTATTTTGTATTCAGAAACATGTCTGTGCATGACAAATGGTTGGAAGTTAATGGCTTTGCTGGTATTTCATTATAGCTACAGAACTCAACCTTGCTCTCAAGACCAACTTCTTCACCAAACCCAGAAAAATATCATCCTAACTCTCTGTTCTACACTCTCTGTCAAACCCCGTCTGTGTCACTCCTGTCTGTCTACCCCTCCCCTTTAGAATGTAAGCTCTCACGAGCAGGGCCCTCTTCCCTCATGTGCTTATCATTTTTCTTACTTTAATAATCTTCCGCTGCACCAAATCCAGCAGTCTTCTGCCACCTGATACTTACTCCAGTGTCATCTGCTGATGTAGCTATGTTAATTTACCCAGTACTTATCCTAGTGTCTTCAACTGTAAGTTGCTGTTTTCCTGGTTGATTATTTGTTTATGTATTCTGTAATTAGGCGCTGCGGGACTCTTGTGGTGCCATATAAAGGATGATGATGATAATAATAATAATAATAATAATAATAACTTCAGAGACAAGCTGGTAATAGCCCTAGGATCCTGTATGGGACAGTAATTAGAGGTTGAAGTTTGTGTATAACACCACAAGAGTCCACCCTGCAATGCAGAAATGACACATTGTCTACCAAGATGTGACACTTTGTTCCTGGCCTATTGTAAAAATTATTCCAGTTTGTGAACACAATTCTGGTTCACCAGCTTCAAACAAGCAATTAAAGATAAGGGAATACAGTCCTGCCAGAATGGCTTAGAAACCCCAAAGTGCAAACTGCGACTTAAATCGCTCTGCTTTTGAAAGAATTAATGGAATCCCAAGAGGGGGAGGCTGCATGTGAATTGCAATAGCTTTACATATGGGAAACTGACTCTGCACATAGTTCATAGTCATTGAGGTGAGTCTAGTAAGAGAGTGGGTCCTAAAAAGAGACTAGTTTATGAAGAGAGGCCTAACTCATTCAACGTTCGGTACTGCAGGTAACATGAATTTTGTTTTTCTCCCTATTTTATTTATTGAAATTGTAATTACTTGTGTGACTATTTAAACTATTACATTCTTGTAACCTTACTTTTTCTGTACTATAAGCTATGATTCTGGATTCTGTGTTTTTACATCTAACCTCGAGAGGCTCATGTTACCTATTTGATTATGTATTAATAACTGTGTGTGGGTGAGAGCAGGAGCTCAGCCTGGGCTTGACCCAAAAAGGTACTTCTGCTGATGGCAGTTACCTCATTGATTTACAACATGCTCTGAGGTAATCAGTAAGGTGACACGGCAGCGGTTCTCAGATTGGCGTATCAGGAGAATCGCCACGCCAGAATCATGACAGTTTATCTCAAGATCTAGTTAGCATGAAAATCCAATTATATACAGTATTAATCACTAATCAGGCAGGTTATCTTGACTCATGAAGTTAAATTATACATGTCAATCCAGTAGATGGTGCACCAAGACAAATACTGTATATCATAGAGTTGCTGGTTACTGAGGATTTTTTGCCCCTTGAATTGAAATTTGTGGTTTACATAAAAAAAAATTAAACTGAATTATTGGTTATTTGTGTACTGTTTATTATTATGGTACAATAATAACATCTTGAAAGTTTATATTGTAAAAGATTTCCATCAAAGTTAAGCAAGCTAGACAAAGGCCATTAACTGAAAGCAACCTGACTAAAAGTGACTTGTCTGCTGAGGAAACTAATTGAGTAAGAAATTCTAATGGCATCTGTTGCAGGCGAGACTGTGCTTATACCACTTATCCCCAACAGTTTTCCTTTTCAATTTAAGTATCTGCAGTTTCCTGTAAGCCTCTGCTTCGCTATGACGTTCAACAAGTTGCAGGGACAAATGCTCAGGGCTGCAGACCTAGATCTCAGGACCAGCTGCTTCTCACATGGGCAGCTTTACGTGGCTTGCTCATCAGTTCATAGCCCAAAGCATCTTTTTGTGTTAATCCCTGTAGGACAAATTGCACGTATTGTTTACAAAGATATTTTGTGATCAATGTCTAAAATATAAAATATACATCACAGTATTAGATGCCACTACTGTCTTTGTAAAATTAGTTTCACTGAGCAATAGCAGACATCCACATAAATGAAGCCACAGTCAAACGCTAGTACTTAATAAAACAAATGAAGGCAAAAAATATAACCATCCCTTGATACATAATTGAATTGGTAATTCCATATATTCCTCATGGGATAAAAGGCATCACATGAGCGGTGATCTCAAAATACTAATAAATGATCTGGTCTCAAATAGATACATATCTATGTTTGATGCACATGTAAACTCCACACAGCTTGGTAAATCCTCGACTGTTATTACATAGGTTAATACAATCAATTAAGTGTAAACTTTTGTGAATGTTCAAACGCATACTTCTGGCCATTTTAGTATTTTTTACACAATTGCACATAGAAGCTTTACACGGAATGATACAGGGGCGGATTGCCCTTAAGGCTCACCAGGGAGATTCCCTGTAGGCTGTCGTGTCCGTGGGGTCTGTTTTGTGGGATGTCGTGGCCTCACCTCTCACATGCCAGGCAGCCCACCGACTCAGTACACTGCATTGTCCCCATTCATTCTGTTATTCCATCTCTGCCGTACAGTAACTCTGCCATCCAGTGATGCTGCCACGGCTACACTGTATGTAATACCTCTTGTGCTGCCCATGTCTGGCTACTTCTACATAATGTTACAGGACCACTTTTAGTTCTCAAATGCCCCTGGTCTCTGACACAGCTGCAGCAAAAGATGCAAGGAAGGCCACAATTGCATACAATCAGGCCCTCTGAGGTAGGATCCTACCCCCTTGATACCACCCCCTCATCAGACCACACCCCCATAAGGGCTGCTTCCATAAATTTCCTGGGCTGGTTTCCCATCCCAGTCCGCCCCTGGCTTGATAGGTCATGAACTGTCATTAAACAGGTTATTGCAACCAATTTAGCATATAGTGGTCCATGGACATTATTCAGCGATAGTATAAACAAATGTATTGGTCTTGTCCCAAAAGTGGATTACTGTCTATTCCTGATAGTCAGCATGCACATGTAAAGTCCACACAGATGGAGGAATCCTGGTCTATACTAACATAGGTTATTACAGAAGGAGCCTCGCTCATCTATCCCATCTATGGCATTAGTCCCGATCAAGGAGTCGCAGCATGCCTAGGCGTAAGGCGGAACGTTTAGTCATAGGGAGGCACATAGAACTTAGTATGGCGTGACCGGTGAGTGTAATACCACTGATCATCCACCAGATGTTGATTTTTAAAATCCCCATTGCGCATGTGTGAGTTGTCCAATAAAATACTATGGTGCAAGAATCACCAATGCACACGTTCAAGAACTGCTTTACTATACAGTATTATATGCTAAATAGACATTTTTCTCAGAAAATATGATTGCATAGGTTATGTACAGTATGTACTGTATATGTGCACTGATGTTCATGCGTCCAATTACGCTATTTAAAACACAGAGGATTTATGTGGCTAAGCGAGCTCTGGGCAATGTACACTGTAACAGGCCTGACTTGAGCACCGACCAGGTTAACAAAATGGCTGCCGAGCTTGAACCAGGGCCTCATGGAAGCCCAAATCTATGGAGCGTGAGACGGCATAGGTTTAGAATGTTTCAGGGCAATGCTGTACGTGCGTCCAATTAAGACACACAGGGGCTATGGGGCTTCTGCTGTATAAAATGATATGCAGCATACCTACATTATATTCTGTGTGTAATAGCAACTGTATTTGCATACAAGATGTTATGCTACAATGTATTCCAGCCACACACTGTAACATACTTACATACAGTCGTAATTACACACTGAATATAGCCATGCGCATATTATTAAAATCACCATAAGCTGCTTATGTGACTTAGTACTGTACATTAATTTGCATCTAAGACGCATTTGTGGGCAGTACGTGGATTATTTTCAAATTATAGAAAGAATACACTGTAGGCATGTCACATAGCATTGGATCCAGGTTGAACTGATTGTGCAATTTAGTATATTTATATGCTTCTAATTCACATTTCCTGTGGAAAATAATGTAAAAATGACATTTACAGTAGTACATGGAGCATTTTTCTACCGGTCAAAAGTTTATCTGTTTTTTTTTAAAGTGTCAAAATGTATTGAAAAGTCTTTATTTGTTGCAAATGTGCTTGAAAAGTGACTTACTGTATATTTACAGATCAACCTACCAAACAGTTTTGTTTGCCATAATAGAATATGTATAAAGTAGCATATTAAAGAAGCAAATTAAGAAAAATCACAAAGCATGGCTAAATCTCATATTCTATGGCAGGGGTAGCCAACCTTTGTCCTCGGGAGCTACCAACAGTTCGTGTTTTCCAGTTCACCGGCAGGTGCACAGGTGCAGTCTTTACTAACTGTCACATTTTAAAAGATCCACAGGTGGAGTTAATCACTTAACTTGTGATTCTGTGAGGAGACCTGGAAAACGCGCACTGTTGGTAGCTCACGAGGACCAGGGTTTGCTACCCCTGGTCTATGGCATTCCAAGCCATGCCATACTGTACATGGCAGGATAAAGGAAAGGTGTATGGGGACACATCTTTACTGTATGCAATACATTCCAAATGCAATTTAACCTTGTGCAAATGCTTACTTCTCTGAGCCTCCTGGCTCAGGCAATTCAGTTTTTTGTTTGGTGCAGCAGGAGCCAGGCCATGGTCAATGGGCTGCTGATTTTTGGCAGCCATAAGCTTTTTATTACTTTATTTTTCTAGTCTCATTTATTTCTGAGTGATCTTTCAAAAAAGAAAGAGTCGCTCCAACAACTCTCCGCCGGGTCGCGTCAACGTTTACCCACGTATACAGTGCTGTTTTGGCGGGCGTCTGTGTAGGATGTACTAGCAAGTCCAGCAGACGTTACCAGGCTGTGGCCGGAGCACGGGCAGAAGGTAAGGCATTGGTTCCGCTTAGCAGGGTAAACGTGAGACACAGCCGCACTGTTTTGGGATGGAGACTAGCAAACAGTTGCTGACGCGGCTGCCACCTCAGGAGCACCAGCGCTAGGCCTCAGGGATCATAGGCTCCAGGGGTAGTAGAGGCCGCGATCCCTGAGGTTGATGTCAGCAGTGGGGAGTAAAATGCTCCCCTGGTCGCCCCTCCCCCCATTTCATCACCAGTTTCCTCTGAGTTTTCCACCATTAACTAATTTTACGCTTCCTTCTGAGACGCTGTGTATCTGAAAAGACCCAGTCGCAGCATAGGCCGCTGTTTGACTGGTGCGTCGGTGTTCCCTTGGGCATCTGTGTTCACTGTAGGTTCAGGGGGCGGTTGTGTACACTAATAGCGTCTAGATCCACTCAGCGTTCAGAAATATTTGATCGATCTTGGAAGCGAGGTGAAGTCTCTCTGTATTCCACTCTCCTGAGCTAGGTGATACAGCACTAAGTCTCTATCTACCATTGAGTATGAATAGTTGGAAAAGTGCCTGATGCACGTGTCGCTAAAATTATTGCTGCGGTTTCTTTTGCTGTGTAACTGAATACGTTTAAAGTCCTATATAAGGTAATGCAGTAATATGTTTCTCCTACATACTTGAATATGTTCTCATATTGCTTATTATACTAATGTATAACCTGTGACTGATTGCTAGTGTGATTGCTGACTTTAACTATTTTCTGTCAGTTTCTGTGTATTCTGATCCTCCATGCTGGTGCAAAGCAGGGAGGGGTCAGATTGTATATCACTTTAACAAATTTTCAAAAGTGACTTCAGTCACAAATTGTGTAGTTAACACTGTATATGTGTGTGATTTGTTTATCATGTCTAAGAGAGGCAAGTGTGGGGAGGATACACTCTCCATAGCAGCACCAACACTCATTTAATGTTTGTCTTGCAAAGCTGGGTTTAACCTCTCAGGATCACTGGTAAGTGACATACTGCTAAACGCTGACAGAAATACATACATAAATATATTGTACAGTTTAGTAGTGGTAATACAGTACTGTATGAGAAATTCTTGCTATTCACAATGTACCATACTGTATTGTCACTATAGTAAATAGAACACTAGTGTATGCTATAGAGGTACTGTACTGTAAGCATTGCTATAATTTACTCGGCTGAAATTAGGCTGTTGGGTTCCCAGGCCAGGCTGCTGGCTGTTCGGGCCAGGCCACTTGGTGCTGTTATGATCTGTTTCTATTGGATCAGCATGCCATGTTTTCCTGCATTCCCAGTTCATTTCATACACTGATGTTACACACAATCAGTACTTCCTCCCATCATGTTACAGCCTCACAGTGATCCTCTGCAGGCAGAACTCTAGTGCACGCAGAGACTACACAAGACGGGTGTAGTATGGTATGCCGGCGGTTGGGCTCCCGGCGACCAGCATACCAGCGCCGGAAGCCTGACCGCCGGCATACCGACAGTGTGGCGAGCGCAAATGAGCCCCTTGCGGGCTCGCTGCGCGTGCCACGCTATTTTATTCTCCCTCCAGGGGGGGTCGTGGACCCCCACGAGGAATAATAAGTGTCGGTATGCCGGCTGTCGGGATCCCAGCGCCGGTATACTGAAGACCACCCCACAAGACACTGCATGCAACTAGTGACACAGAACACACATACACAAACAGGATGTATTATGTGACTGACAGGCAGGAAACTGCCGGTCGCATTACCTACCCCTACATCCCACACCCCTCTAAATCCTGACAGTCGGCATGCCAACTGGCAGTGACTATTCCCAGTCCTGGGTGTCCACGACTTTCATAGAGTGGGAATAGAACCTGTGGTGAGCTCAGCTCACCACCGAGCCCACAGCATGGCGTGCGCAGTGAGCCTGCAAGGGGCTTGTTGCACCCGCCCCCCACACCACCGTCATTCCACCATCCGGATCCCCCGGTTGTTATGTTGACCACCGGGACCCCCAGCAGCGGTCATCCATACCCAACCCACACAAACTCACGCTGTGCTCAGGGAACTTTCTCCTAATCTAATTTCAAAGATGTAAGTAGTAAAATCCCATTGTACTTTTTCTTACCTCTCAGACTATGGGGCATATGTAATAGGGTCAGAGTTTGCTGGAGGTGTAGGATGCCGAACGATCTCCATTTTTTTTTTTTTAAAGCAGTAATCTTTAACAAGGCATAACCATAATTGCCGCTTTAAAAAAACATCTTAAATCAGCCAGCACCCAGCACCTCCAGCAAACTCAGACCCTATTACATATGCTATGTATCCACTGAACATGATGAATTCCAATTGCAACAGCCATCATTTTTGTAGTTACACTTTAAGTATGTTAATGCTGATTAACATACAGGACAGAAAAGCAATACCTTTTACACTGAAATTTGAGCCGCTGCTGGATGTAATCCTAAACCTACGTACTTTTTACTCACTTAGCGTACACACACACAGACACGCTGTAAGCACAATGCAGCTACACGTGTGGCTGAAATACACTTTAAACCTTAGCAGGAAAGAGACACGACACCAATTGTATTTAAAATGCTGGGATCCGACCCACCAACATATAATTGCAAAAAGGAGGTTACAATAACAATACAATCACAATAAGAGAAAAGAGGCTACAATCAATGGTACATACGTTTGGTTCGCCAGTGCCACACAGTCCCGGTGTTCCGTCAATCAAGCTAGATGACCTTCAGAGAGCGAGAGTGACGGGCCAGGCAGCTTTTATACATTTCAAATTGGAAGGGGCGCTCAAGCTGTGTTTCCAAACAATGTGTAATAAGCAGCTGTCTCAGTAGGCTAGTCACGCCCACAATATCATACAAAACAAAAACAAACCAAAGTAAGACAGCGCTGACTGAGATGGATTGTAAAAATACAGTACTATTTATTAAATTAACAGTGATTAACTAAACAATTTTAAATCACCCAACTTCATCTTTCGGAAAAATAGATCACTCAAAAATATATTGGCCCCCAGCCATTTGAAAAGAATCGAGGAGAAAAATAGCCCTAATAAGAATCCAGAAAAAACCAACTGGCTTACACAACTGGGAAACAAAATGAAAGGGTTCTTTAAATGTGGGAGAAACAGATGCATAACCTGCGACTTTACAGCTGACCATACTTTAATGATTAATATAGATGGTGAAGAAATACCATATGAGATAAAAACATATATAAATTGTAATACACCCCACGTTATTTATATGCTGACATGTGGGTGCAATTTAAAATATATCGGCAGGACCACACGCCCCCTAAAAATAAGATTCCTTGAGCACCGCAGGAATATTCTGAACAAAGTTTTAACGCATAGTGTATCTAAACACTATGCGGATTTCCATAAAGGAAACCCTAGATGTTTGAAGATAACAGGTCTGGAATCTATCAGTAAAACGATAAGAGGAGGGGACAGATATAAGACTCTTTGTAAACAAGAAGTCTTCTGGATGCTAAAAATGAATAGCATCTTTCCCACAGGCTTAAATGAGTCAGTAGAGCTTAACTGTGTGATATAGTATACTATGGTCTGTTTTCTCTCATATATAGCCTCATAAACCTTTTAATGGTAATCTATTTTCCATTCTTCCTTTTACCCTTATTATCTCATGTAAGCACTCTGTTCTCCAATTAAATATGGATCTCTCCTAGAGATTGATATCCATTATTAATCATTGTTGATCTAATCTAGTTAGAACCCTTCTAATTGAATGATATTGATCACCATACTACAGTAGATCGTGATTTGATTGCTTAGTTTAAAGGATATAAAAAACTGTCCGTCCCACGTTTCCTATAAACTACATATAAATTTTTAATATTTCCGAATTTCAGAGCAATTATATTGAATATATAGATCTCTATTTATGTAAGAAACAACCTAATGATAAAGAAAAGTCCGTTAGAAGTACGATGGAATAATTCATCGAATTAGATAAATAATAGCAGTATCTAATATGTATTAACATACTATGAGTCACAAATATATATTTCTTTTAATGTTTTTTAATTTTAAAATTCCCTCCCACATAAATCATATGAACTGTTAATTCATTATGCGTTTCACTGGAGGCCGATCACGTGGCCTCATATACGTAATACTATAGGAATAAAGAAGGAATCCCCCTTAACAGCCATCTGTGCGTGTCACAGACCGGAAATGACGAATGCTTAATATGCTTCGTCGAGTGCCGATCATGTGATTCCGCGTCTGCTCTGTAACCCGAGGAGAGTTGATCTCCATCACCATGGTAACCAAGGCACGTCACAGACCGGAACATAATGATGGTCTGAGACATAAGATTGGAGGAGACCCATCTGCAAAGTAATTAATGCGGGTCACGGACCGGAAGTCCGGTAGTCCGCGTGCGTTCCAGCACCACCGGACTAAGTTTAAATGTATTCTTTATTGAATAAAACACTACGGTTTACAAATTATATTGAATCTTTATGTATCCTTGAGTCTATCCTATATGAACTGTTGTTTTTAATCATTTACATGTAAATTGAGAGATGGATTGTTCTGAATCAGGTGTAATGAATGAGTAATTAATTCAGGTATAAATACACTGCCAGCTAGGACTACAGTCACCTTTGAAAAAGCAGCAGCCAGCTGAGAAACGCGTCAGCTGTGAACCTGTGTCACCTACATTGATCATCCAATACTGCCTGAACCCCTGAGGACTCCGCCGAACAGCGCAACTTTGCACCCCATCCATTAATAAGGACCGAATAGAAAGATCAACACGCAACACTGGTGAGGACATTTCCCATTGCCTTGTTTAAAAATTGGGATTAGACATTCCTCCAGCGTAACATCGGCCCAGGGATTGTGCCACAACCCTAGGATACGGGACAATAAATGTGCGGACCTCACGGGGACATTGGACAAAACAACAAATGATCAATAATCATATGTATGGTGACTATAATATAAGAGTGCAGTGAAATCAGATTTTATTAATTTTAAAATTGTTTAGTTAATCACTGTTAATTTAATAAATAGTACTGTATTTTTACAATCCATCTCAGTCAGCGCTGTCTTACTTTGGTTAGCTTTTATACATTTGGCTAAAATAAATAATATAATACAATAGAAACTGTAATCTCTTCACCTATAGGTCAAAGGGTTGGTCATTTACAGTACAGGAGGGGTCATAGGTTGGTTTGAATAGGTGGGCGATGCCTGGTCCAGGTGTACTTGCAGTTGGTCTCCACTGGGTTCCCGCCGAATATCAGAGTACAGTAAATACAGTATAAGATTAATATTCTGTTCCTGTGCATAATTAAGCGCAGGAGTGTGCTATCTTCTGCAAACTGCTACCGGAATGTTGCCCTTAAAATACCCTACAGCTGGATACCAAACACCACCTCCTAACCTAATGCTGTCCCCTCATATCCTGTGAAGGTGAATCCCTTTGTTATTGTACCCTTTAAACAAGTATAACTTGCTGGTGTGGTGCATGTGGGCTGTGTGTACTTTTTGCACTGTGTGAATTAAAATAAGATTTTAAACCTACCGGTAAATCTTTTTATCCTAGTCCGTAGAGGATGCTGGGGACTCCGTAAGGACCATGGGGATAGACGAGCTCCGCAGGAGACATGGGCACTAAGAAAGAACTAGGTATGGGTGTGCACTGGTTCCTCCCTCTATGCCCCTCCTCCAGACCTCAGTTAGAGAAACTGTGCCCAGAGGAGACGGACAGTACGAGGAAAGGATTTTGTTAATACAAGGGCAAGATTCATACCAGAACACACCATTCACACCGTATAACTAGGGATATACGAATCAGTTAACAGTATGAAGCAACACAGCATCAAACCGAGACTGATGAAAACTGTAACATAACCCTTATGTAAGCAAAAACTATATACAAGTCTTCCAGAAATAGTCCGCACTTGGGACGGGCGCCCAGCATCCTCTACGGACTAGGAGAAAAAGATTTACCGGAAGGTTTAAAATCTTATTTTATCTCACGTCCTAGAGGATGCTGGTGGGGACTCCGTAAGGACCAAGGGGATTATAGAAAAGGCTCCCAAATGGGCGGGAGAGTGCGGATGACTCTGCAGCACCGACTGAGCAAACAGGAGGTCCTCCTCAGCCAGGGTATCAAACTTGTAGAACTTTGCAAAGGACCTGACCAAGTAGCAGCTCGGCACAATTGCAATGCCGAGACCTCTCGGGCAGCCGCCCAAGAAGAGCCCACCTTCCTAGTGGAATGGGCCCTAATAGATTTTGGTAACGGCAATCCAGCCGTTGAATGAGCCTGCTGAATCGTGTCACAGATTCAGCGAGCAATAGTCTGCTTTGAAGCAGGAGCGCCAACCTTGTTGGCAGCATACAGGACAAACAGTGCTTCTGTTTTTCTGACCCTAGCCATTCTGGCTACGTAAATTTTCAAAGCCCTGACCACATCAAGGGACTCTGAATCCTCCAAGTCATGTGTAGCCACCGGCACTACAATAGGTTGGTTCATATGAAAAGATGAAACCACCTTAGGCAAGAATTGAGGACGGGTCCGCAATTCCACTCCATCCATATGGAAAACCAGATAGGGGCTTTTATGAGACAAAGCCGCCAATTCCGACACTCGCCTAGCCGAAGCCAAGGCTAACAACATGACCACTATCCAAGTGAGATATTTTAATTCCACTGTTTTAATTGGTTCAAACCAGTGCGACTTAAGGAAACTCAACACCACGTTAAGGTCCCAAGGCGCCACCGGAGGTACAAAAGGAGGCTGAATATGCAGCACTCCCTTCACAAAAGTCTGTACTTCTGGGAGAGAAGCTAATTCCTTCTGAAAGTAAATGGATAGGGCCGAAATCTAAACCTTAATGGAGTTTAATTTTAGGCCCAAATTCACTCCAGTTTGTAGGAAGTGAAGGAAATGGTCCAGATGGAATTCTTCCGTAGGAGCATTCCTGGCCTCACACCAAGAAACATACTTTCGCCATATACGGTGATAATGTTTAGCTGTCACGTCCTTCCTAGCCTTTATCAGAGTAGGAAGGACCTCATCCGGAATGCCCTTTTCCGCTAGGATCCAGCGTTCAACCTCCATGCCGTCAAACGCAGCCGCGGTAAGTCTTGGAACAGACAGGGCCCCTGTTGTAACAGGTCCTGTCTTAGAGGAAGAGGCCACGGATCTTCTGTGAGCATTTCCTGCAGATCCAGCCAATCTGGAACAATGAGAATTGTCTGTACTCCTCTTTTTCTTATTATTCTCAACACCTTGGGGATGAGAGGAAGAGGAGGAATCACATAGGCCGACTGGAACACCCACGGTGTCACTAGGGCACCCACCGCCACCGCCTGAGGGTCTCTTGACCCGGCGCAATACCTCTGTAGTTTTTTGTTTAGGCGGGACGCCATCATGTCTATCTGGGGCAGGCCCCACTTACTTGCAATCTGTGCGAAGACTTCCTGATGAAGACCCCACTCTCCTGGATGTAGATTGTGTCTGCTGAGGAAGTCTGCTTTCCAGTTGTTCACTCCCGGAATGAACACTGCTGACAGTGCGCCTACATGATGTTCCGCCCAGCGAAGAATCCTGGTGGCTTACGCCATTGTCACTCTGCTCCTTGTGCCGCCTTGGCGGTTTACATGAGCTACTGCGGTTATGTTGTCTGACTGGATCAGAACCGGTAGGTCGCTAAGCAAAGTCTCCGCTTGATGAAGGGCGTTGTATATGGCCCTCAGTTCCAGGACGTTGATGTGAAGACAAGTTTCTTGACTTGACCAAAGACCTTGGAAGTTTCTTCTCTGTGTGACTGCTCCCCAACCTCGGAGGCTCGCGTCCGTGGTCACCAGAACCCAGTCCTGGATGCCGAATCTGCGACCCTCTAGAAGGTGAGCACTCTGCAGCCACCACAGGAGAGATACCCTGGCCCTGGGGGAAAAGGTGATCAACTGAAGAATCTGTAGATGTGACCCGGGCCACTTGTCCAGTAGGTCCCATTGGAAGATCCTCGCATGGAACCTGCCAAAAGGAATGGCCTCGTAAGATGCCACCATCTTTCCCAGGACTCGAGTGCAGTGATGCACTGACACCTGTTTTGGCTTCAATAGATCCCTGACCAGAGTCATGAGTTCCTGGGCCTTCTCTATCGGAAGATAAACCCTTTTCTGGTCCGTATCCAGAATCATGCCTAAGAAGGTCAAACGAGTCGTAGGAACCAACTTTGACTTTGGGATATTGAGAATCCAGCTGTGTTGCTGTAACACCTTCAGTGAAAGTGACTCGCTGTTCAACAACTGCTCTCGTGATCTCACTTTTATTAGGAGATCGTCCAAGTACAGTATAATTGTGACACCCTGCTTGCGCAGGAGAACCATCATTTCCGCCATTGGTGAAAATCTTTGGGGCCGTGGAAAGCCCGAACGGCAACGTCTGAAATTGGTAATGACAATCTTGTACCGCAAATCTCAGGTACGCCCGATGAGGTGGATATATGGGAACATGAAGGTATGCATCCTTTATGTCCAGGGATACCATAAAATCCCCCCCCCCCTCTAGGCTGGCGATGACCGCTCTGAGCGATTCCATCTTGACCTTGAACTTTTTCAAGTATAGGTTCAGGGATTTTAAATTTAAAATGGGTCTGACTGAACCGTCCGGTTTCGGGACTACAAATAGGGTTGAGTAATACCCCCTCCCTTGTTGAGGCAGGGGAACCTTGAAAACCACCTGCTGAAGACACTATTTTTGAATTGCATTTAAGACTATCTCCCTTTCTGGCGGATAAGCTGGTAGGGCCGATTTGAAAAACCGGCGAGGAGACTCCTCTTCGAACTCCAGCTTGTAACCCTGGGAAACAATCTCTATTGCCCAGGGATCCACCTGTGAGTGAACCCAGATGTGGCTAAAAAGTCGAAGAAGCGCCCCCACTGGGGCGGACTCCCTCAGCAGAGCCCCAGCGTCATGCGGTGGATTTTGTAGAGGCCGGGGAGGACTTCTGCTCCTGGGAACTAGCTGTGGTTTGCAGCTTTTTCCCTCTCCCCTTACCTCGTACTCTATTTGACCGAAAGGACTGAATTTGATAATGTGGCGCTTTCTTAGGCTGTGAGGGAATATAAGGCAAAAAATTTGATTTACCTGCCGTAGCTGTGGAGACCAGGTCCGAGAGACCTTCCCCAAACAATTCCTCACCCCTATAAGGTAAAACCTCCATATGCCTCTTTGAGTCGGCATCACCTGTCCATTGCCGTGTCCATAGGACTCGTCTAGCAAAAAATCGACATAGCGTTGACTCTAGAACCCAGTAGGACAATGTCTCTTTGAGCATCTCTCATATATAAGACAGCATCTTTAATATGACCCAGGGTTAATAAAATGGTATTCTTATCCAGGGAATCAATTTCCGTCGTTAAGGTATCTGTCCACGCTGCCACAGCGCTACAAACCCAAGCCGATGCTATCGCTGGTATGAGTAAAGTACCAGAATGTGTGTAAATGGACTTCAAGGTAGCCTCCTGCTTGCGATCAGCAGGATCCCTGAGGGTAGCCGTATCTTGGGATGGCATCGCTACCTTTTTGGATAAGCGTGTCAACGCTCTGTCCACCCTAGGGGAGAATTCCCACTGTATCCTGTCCTTTGCCGGGAAAGGATACGCCATAAGAACCCTTTTGGGAATCTGCAGTTTCTTGTCTGGAGATTCCCAAGCTTTTTCGCATAACTCGTTAAGCTCATGAGAGGGGGAAAGGTTACCTCAGCTTTCTTTCCCTTAAACATGTGTACCCTCGTGTCAGGGACAGAGGGGTCATCAGTGATATGCAGTACATCCTTTATTGCAATAATCATATATGGAATGCTTTTAGCCAATCTTGGCTGTAACTTTGCATCATCGTAGTCGACACTGGAGTCAGAATCCGTGTCGGTATTAGTGTCTACTATTTGGGATAGTGGGCGCTTTTGAGACCCCGAAGGTCCCTGCGACATAGGGGCAGGCAGGGGTTGACTCCCTGCATGTTCCCTGGCTTCAGCTTTGTCCAACCTTTTGTACAATAAATTCACATTAGCACTTAAAACATTCCACATATCCATCCAGTCAGGTGTCGGCGTTGTCGACGGAGACACCACACTCATTTGCTCCACCTCCTCCCTAGGAGAGCCTTCTTCCTCAGACATGCCGACACATGCGTACCAACACACCACACACCCAGGGAATCCTCTAATCTGAAGATAGTTCCCCCACAAGGCCCTTTGAAGAGACAGAGAGAGAGTATGCCAGCACACACCCAGCGCTAATGACACTGGAAAAAACATACTATATGTTTACCCAGATAGCGCTGTAATATCTATTTTGCACCAAATTATGTGCCCCCCCTTCTTTAAAACCCTCTTTCACCGTGGTTAAGCAGGGGAGAGTCCGGGGAGCTTCCTCTCAGCGGTGTGCTTTTCGAAAAAATGGCGTTGGTGAGTGCTGAGGAACAAGCTCCGCCCCTCAGCAGCGGGCTTCGGTCCCGCTTAAAAATTAAAAACATGGCGGGGGATCTCTCTTATATACAGTGCCCAGCCTGTATATAAGGTTATTGCCACCTCTGGAGGTCCATATTGCTGCCCAGGGCCCTGCACCCTTACAGTGACTGTCGTTTGTGTGTACTGTGTGGGAGCAATGGCGCACAGCGTTACCGCTGTGCGTTACCTCAGTGAAGATCTGAAGTCTTCTGCCTTTGAAGTCTTCTTTCTTTACATACTCACCCGGCTTCTATCTTCCGGCTCTGCAAGGAGGACGGCGGCGCGGCTCTGGGACGAACTGCGGGGTGAAACCTGCGTTCCATTCCCTCTGGAGCTAATGGTGTCCAGTAGCCTAAGAAACAGAGCCTAACATTAAAGTAGGTCTGTTTCTCTTCCCTCAGTCCCTCGCTGCAGGGAGTCTGTTGCCAGCAGGCTCTCTGAAAATAAAAAACCTAACAAATACTTTCTTTTTCAGGAAAACTCAGGAGAGCTCCCTGTAATGCACCCAGTCTTCTCTGGGCACAGTAATAAACTGAGGTCTGGAGGAGGGGCATAGAGGGAGGAGCCAGTGCACACCCATACCAAAAGTTCTTTCTTAGGCCCTCATTCCGAGTTGATCGCTCGCAAGGCGAATTTAGCAGAGTTGCTCACGCTAAGCCGCCTCCTACTGGGAGTGAATCTTAGCTTCTTAAAATTGCGAACGAAGTATTCGCAATATTGCGATTACAAACTACTTAGCAGTTTCAGAGTAGCTCCACACTTACTCGGCATCTGCGATCAGCTCAGTGCTTGTCGTTCCTGGTTTGACGTCACAAACACACCCAGCGTTCGCCCAGACACTCCCCCGTTTCTCCGGCCACTCCCGCGTTTTTTCCGGAAACTGTAGCGTTTTTATCCACACGCCCATAAAACGCTGTGTTTCCGCCCAGTAACACCCATTTCCTGTCAATCACACTACGATCGCCGGAGCGATGAAAAAGCCGTGAGTAAAACACCTATCTTCATAGCAAAATTACTTGGTGCAGTCGCAGTGCGAACATTGCGCATGCGTACTAAGCAGAAAAACGCTGCGATGCGAAGAAATTTACCGAGCGATCAACTCGGAATGAGGGCCTTAGTGCCCATGTCTCCTGTGGAGCCCGTCTATCCCCATGGTCCTTACAGAGTCCCCAGCATCCTCTAGGACGTAAGAGAAATATGAGATATGTCTTTGTGGCTTTTCCGTGCAAATACATATGCTACCATAATTACTCATACCACGTGCTAATACGCACTACCGCGTGAGCGATTAAACGCAGATTGCGCCATCTGTGTGGTGTTTGTACTTGGTGTGTGTGACAATAATATTTTCGACTTCAACAGTCCACCCTTTGGCATTCATCAATAACTGCCCCACTTAACTAGAAAACTGAAAATATTATCTATACAATATATACAAAGTTTGGATGATCGGGGGAGAGATGTAGCTGGGAAATGTATAGCCTAGTGGGATAGATAAAAGCATGTATGAATGAATCAATATCTGAGGGGCATGTATCATTGTGCCGTATATGTTCTAAGCATGCTTCGAGGTATTGTGAAGTATAGATTAATTCCTTCTCATCCCGTATTAAGGATCTGTAAATGGGCAAACAAACACTACCGAGCTCTTTTAGAGCAAGGGCTTTTTTAACCCTCACCCTTTTCGGCTTCTTATTTCCAACAAATGCGGAGCACATTTATCTGATGATACATGGAGGGAGAATATATGTGAGTGCTGCTATATGTGGATAACACCTGTCGACTATGTGTGCCATTAACTGAGGGTTGCAGTGATGAAGGTAAGACACATATATAAAAATACATTCACATAAACATTTGGGTAGGGTTGACGTCTTTTCCGGTTGGATGTTTCTGGGTAAAGGGGGAGACAGAGAAAAATGGTGAAAGAAAACAGGCACTTCAAATTATCATGGGGGTCTATCATTACATTGGGTTGTCGACCAAAAAGAACTTCGAAGGGTGATAAGTTAAGCGGTGACCTGGGAGTGGTTCTGATGCTGTACAACAATAGTGGCAAAGCTTCTGGCCCCAACAATCCAGTCTCAGCCATCACTTTGCTCAGCTTGTTCTTAATAATGCTGTTCATTCTCTCTACCTTCGCACTCGCCTGTGGTCTGTACGGAGTGTGCAGCTTGCTATTAATACCCATCAGTTTGCACATGACCTGAAAGACTTCACCTTTAAAATGGGTACCCCTATCACTTTCAATCATTCTAGGGATACCATGGGGCATATTTACTAAGCTCCCGATTTTGACCAATTTGTTGTTTTTTCTTCAAAGTGTCATCTCGGGAATTTACAAAACTCAAATCACGGCAGTGATGAGGTCATTCGTATTTTTTTGGATGTCAAAGTAAAAAATACAAATTAATACAACATCGGTCAGATGCGGCTGTTTTGGTATACAACTCGGTAACTTACTATGCATTCGTATTTGAAATATCTACCGTGAAAGTGCATTGGCGGCCGTGAAAAAATGCGATTCGTAAAAAGTCCGGAAAAAAATAGACCTGCTTTTGAGAAGCGTATTTACATGTGTTCCGACTTCATCATTAATCACACCTGCATTTTTGGCCCTTTAAAAGGGACCCAAGCACATCTTTCAAATCTCTCACTCTGAAATGGCTGCTGCCGTGTGTAGTACTGATTTCTTGTTTGCTGTGGGATACCTGAGACTGCTCCATGAGGCTACAATAAACCAGGGCCAGGAAACTGAACATGGTCAGCAGGTTGTCCAGGTGCCGCGGAGGCTGTGCAGGCCTCATTTTTTTAGGGGACATTTAAACTTAAACGCATTGGCCGATGACCAGGTCATACAGATGTTTCGGCTAAATAGAAACAACATTTTCCGTCTGTATGACCTTGTCAAACTGGACCTAGACCCTGAGACAGCACACTCTCGCTCTGTCTCAGGCCTGCACAAATTCCTGGCTGTGTTGCACTTTATGGCTACTGGCAGCTTTCAGGCTGTGACTGGCGATGTAATTGGTATCTCCCAGCCAACCTTTTCAAAATATTTAAATCAGGTGAGTTAACACATACATACTCCTCTATGTCTAAGTGGTGCTTCTGTTATGTAATATAACACAGTATTGTATTTATTACAGGTCATGACACTCACCTTATATTTTGCAATGTCCACTCAGGTTTTGGATGCTTTGGATACACACATAGATGCCTCTATCTGCTTCCCTACCCAGGAGTCGCAGTGGCATGCAGTCAGGGTAGCTTTCTATGAGCTTGCTGGCATGCCCAATGTGCTGGGTGCCATAGATTGCACACACGTTGAGCTGAGACCACCTAGGGGCAGGCAATACATTTATACCAATAGACATCTGGCCCACTCCACTAATGTCCAGGTGGTTATGATTCAAATCTACAAATAATGAGTGTTGTTGCAGGTTACTCTGGCGGCTGCCATGACTCCTTCATCCTCAGTCAGTCATCCTCTTTGATAAATTTGAGGCCGGACAAATGCCTGATGGATGGCTGCTGGGTATGTTCCAAGTTTGTTGTGTGTATGTGTGTTAACCTCAACATCGTCATTATGTAAGCTATTTTTTGCCTAAACCACATGTCCTAATGTTGGCTATATCTGTCTTTCAGGTGATGGGGGATATGGCTGCTTCTCTTGGCTTCTCACTCCATTGTCCCAACCTGATTCCCCTGCTGAACACAATTACAATAATGCACATAAGTCCACATGGAATGTGATAGAAAGATGTTTTGGGGTGCTGAAATCTAGGTTTCGGTGTCTGGATAAGTCTGCAGGGCTTTTGTTGTATAGTCCCTCAAAGGTGACTAGGATTGTGTTCTGCTGCTGTTTTCTTCATAACATGTGTTTGTGCCAACATCTGATGTTGGCGATGAAGAATACAGTCAGCAAGTAGAGGAGTTAGAAACAACTGGCGACAGTGTGAGTATAGATGTAGGAGGCAGGTAAGGCAAGAACTGATTCTGCGTTATTTAACCGGTAAGTTTTAATTTTTCAAAATCAACATTGGCTAACCCCAATCCTAAAATATATGTAGTTATGAATTCTGTTTGTGATGCGTTATTGTTTGATATTAGGCATGTTGTTTACAGTTACTCAATAACATTTTCGTCTTACACTGTCAGTCAATAACAAATTAAACATTACACATATTGCGTTTGAATAATTTATTACCTTAAACACTTGACTTTGGTTTGTCAAAATTCGATAATCTTTACATATATTTGTAAATACTGTATATTTTGATGCAGGCTTGCTCATTTCCTAGGTGTTCTTTGCTGGGTGCAGAGGATTGTGATGGCACATTGGGCCGGGTTATGCTGGATCGTCTAACTGGGGAGGTAACTGGGGTCTGGCTAGGTGTGGTTGTCCCTGAGCTTGAGCTTTGTTGCTGGGATGCCAACACATTTATGTTTTGGCTCAGGTTGTTGAGGCTTGCTGTGAGTTGTGTGGTTGCGGCAGTGTTGTTTGGCGATGATTCGGGACAGGCTTTCTGTAATTAATTGCTTATTTTGGATAATTTGAATGAGGGCTTGTTGATGGCGGTGTTGTTCGTCCATTATTCGCTGAAAACTTCCTATCAGTTGGCTGTTGTCCGCTCTCATCTGCTCCATGGTATTGGCCACTCTGCCAAGTTGCACAATCGGTCTACCTGAGTTTCTACTGAGTCTTGGTAGATGATGGGGTAGACTGGCAAGATATTGGCTGTGTGTGTTGAGACAGGCATAGTTTTGTGCCTGTTGTGTGGCCCAACTGGACCAAAACTCTGGTCCCATTTGTAGCCGGGGTGATGTTGGGCTCATTTGGGGTGTGTGGGTTGTTTGGGGTAGTTGAGTTATGTCAGCCGCTGTGGTTGGCTGGTTATTATCAATCGCTTGCAGGTGGAGTGTGTACGTTTGCTGCAAGTCAGTTTCCTGCTGGGTAGCCTGGGGCATGATGTCTGGATCTATATGGGGTTGAAGACAGCCACAATTTAGTTACCGTTGTGCTTCTGGTTGGTTTCAGCTTTACGTCAACATGCATTACTTCTTAATATGCATGTTTGAAATTATAAATAGAGTGTGGGCTAAACTTAAAATATTATTGAACATTATTTTAGAAACATGTGGCTTCTTAGGTACCCTACTCATTTCATCAATTATTTAGGTAAATGTTGGAGTATGAGCCATACTTAATGTGATAACACGTACAACTATAACAAATAAAAATTCAACCATTTACATATTATGTTTGTAGCTTCCTTTTGGCAAACAAACACAATACATTAAATGTGTTGAACAAAACACTCATACATTGTTAAAGGCTGTCAGTGTTGTCCAGTAAACTTTTTTAAATATATATGGAAATTATTTTTATTAAAAATATGGGTGTAAATTTACTAAGGTGGTAGATTTTTAGAACTGGTGATGTTGGCCATGGCAACCAATCTGATTCTACTTACCATTTATGTAGCTGCTTCTAGCAAATAATAGATATAATCAGATTGGTTGCTATGGGCAACATCACCAGTTCTAAAATTCTACCACTGCAGTAATTATTCACCATGGTTGGCAGGAGTGGGCACACCTATTTTGCGCATATTGTTAAGTTGAGATGTGCACAACGAAATAATGCTTACCATGGGGTCAAATTACTAAGATGGAAGTTAGATTTAAGATGGGATGTTGTCCATAGCAACCAATCACATTGCAGGGATTATATTCGAGAAGGTGCTGTATAATGTAACGTAGAATAAGATTGGCTGCTATGGTCAACATCACATCTTAAAAAGAACTCCCATCTTAGGAGGTCATTCCGAGTTGTTCGCTCGCAAGGCGATTTTAGCAGAGTTGCTCATGCTAAGCCGCCGCCTACTGGGAGTGAATCTTAGCTTCTTAAAATTGCGAACGATGTATTCGCAATATTGCGATTACAAACTTCTTAGTAGTTTCAGAGTAGCTTCAGACTTACTCTGCCAGTGCGATCAGTTCAGTGCTTGTCGTTCCTGGTTTGACGTCATAAACACACACAGCGTTCGCTCAGACACTCCTCCGTTTCTCCAGCCACTCCCGCGTTTTTCCCGGAAACGGTAGCGTTTTTTCCCACACGCCAATAAAACGGCCTGTTTCCGCCCAGAAACACCCATTTCCTGTCAATCACACTACGATCGCCGGAGCGAAGAAAAAGCCGTGAGTAAAAAAAGTACCTTCATAGCAAATTTACTTGGCGCAGTCGCAGTGCGGACATTGCGCATGCGCACTAAGCAGAATTACGCTGCGATGCGAAGAAATTTTCAGAGCGAACGACTCGGAATGAGGGCCTTAGTAACGTTACCCCCATGTGTTTGTTGGTGGTGATTAATACAAGGATGAGTGTGTGTTTGTGGTTATGTTTTTTTGGTGTGCTAAAACACTGTGTATTTTTTTTATGTTGTATTTTTATGTTTACTCACCAGACAGCTGAGGTGATTGTGGTTCCTCGCTTTGTGGACTGGCCAAAATGGCTTCTGGTGGCTGAGCCAACACAGTGGAGATGCGGCGTTGTGGTGGTAATGATGCGGGTGTAGATACCGCCTCAAGACGCCATCTCTTGCTAACCATCTTCTGGAGACTGGCAGAGCCCTGTGAAGGTCGTCTTAGTGGAGGGTGGAGCGATGCTGAAGTTCCTATGGGATAATATAAACATTATAATTCTGTCTTTCTATGTGTTTGCAGAATTCTTACCTGCATCGCCAGCATCCGCATCTCTTGGCAGTGTGGTTGGTGTCCTGGCTTTGCTGGCTCTCTTTCGTACTGTCAAAATATGAAGATTGTCCTTATGAGCATTATATTGTGATTATATATTTAATCAAAAACCTTATTGTGATGTGGACATATGAAGAACATTATGAGAAGTAAACAAATCTTTGGTTATACATTTCTGGCTGACTTCATTGGGTGTGTATACTTTAATTATGAACCAATTACACCAATCCATACCCTAAGGTGCAGAATTCACAATATTATACAACTACAAAACCAACCAACCGTGGATGTTTAACCCAACAAGAATATTAGTCTGTAATTAAAAATTGATTTGTGACAAAAATAACTCACAACAACCAAATATATTTAAAAAAAAGTTTATAAAAATATATAATCTGCGGTAAAAAATAAGAATTTACTTACCGATAATTCTATTTCTCGGAGTCCGTAGTGGATGCTGGGGTTCCTGAAAGGACCATGGGGAATAGCGGCTCCGCAGGAGACAGGGCACAAAAGTAAAGCTTTTACAGGTCAGGTGGTGTGTACTGGCTCCTCCCCCTATGACCCTCCTCCAGACTCCAGTTAGGTACTGTGCCCGGACGAGCGTACACAATAAGGGAGGATTTTGAATCCCGGGTAAGACTCATACCAGCCACACCAATCACACCGTACAACTTGTGATCTAAACCCAGTTAACAGTATGATAACAGAGGAGCCTCTGAAAGATGGCTTCCTAAACAATAACCCGAATTAGTTAACAATAACTATGTACAAGTATTGCAGATAATCCGCACTTGGGATGGGCGCCCAGCATCCACTACGGACTCCGAGAAATAGAATTATCGGTAAGTAAATTCTTATTTTCTCTATCGTCCTAAGTGGATGCTGGGGTTCCTGAAAGGACCATGGGGATTATACCAAAGCTCCCAAACGGGCGGGAGAGTGCGGATGACTCTGCAGCACCGAATGAGAGAACTCCAGGTCCTCCTTTGCCAGGGTATCAAATTTGTAAAATTTTACAAACGTGTTCTCCCCTGACCACGTAGCTGCTCGGCAGAGTTGTAATGCCGAGACCCCTCGGGCAGCCGCCCAAGATGAGCCCACCTTCCTTGTGGAATGGGCCTTAACAGATTTAGGCTGTGGCAGGCCTGCCACAGAATGTACAAGTTGAATTTTGTTCCAAATCCAACGAGCAATCGACTGCTTAGAAGCAGGTGCACCCAACTTGTTGGGTGCATACAGTATAAACAGCGAGTCAGATTTTCTGACTCCAGCCGTCCTTTAAATGTATATTTTTAAGGCTCTGACAACGTTCAACAACTTGGAGTCCTTCAAGTCGTCTATAGCCGCAGGCACTACAATAGGCTGGTTCAGGTGAAACGCTGATACCACCTTAGGGAGAAGATGCGGACGCAGCTCTGCCCTATGTCGAATGGAAAATTAAATAAAGGCTTTTATAAGATAAAGCCGCCAGTTCAGATACTCTCCCGGCCGAAGCCAGGGTCAGTAACATAGTCACTTTCCATGTGAGATATTTCAAATCTACATTCTTTAGTGGTTTAAACCAATTGGATTTGAGGAAATCTAAAACTACATTTAGATCCCACGGTGCCACCTTAGGCACTACAGGAGGCTGTATATGCAGTACTCCTTTGATAAAAATCTGGACCTCAGGGACTGAGGCCAATTCTTTTTGGAAGAATATTGATAGGGCCGAAATTTGAACCTTAATATATCCCAATTTGAGACCCATAGACAATCCTGATTGCAGGAAATGTAGGAAACGACCCAGTTGAAATTCCTCCATCGGAGCACTCCGCTGGTCGCACCACTCAACATATTTTCGCCAATTACGGTGATAATGCTTCGCGGTGACTTCCTTCCTTGCCTTTATCAAGGTAGGAATGACTTCTTCTGGAATGCCTTTTCCTTTTAGGATCTGGCATTCAAACGCCATGCCGTCAAACGCAGCCGCGGTAAGTCTTGAAAAAGACAGGGACCCTGCTGCAGCAGGTCCCTTCTCAGAGGTAGAGGCCACGGATCGTCCGTGACCATCTCTTGAAGTTCCGGGTACCAAGTCCTTCTTGGCCAAACCGGAGCCACTAGTCTTACTCCTCTTTGCCGTATAATCCTCAATACCTTTGGTATGAGAGGCAGAGGAGGAAACACATATACCGACTGGTACACCCAAGGTGTTACCAGCGCGTCCACAGCTATTGCCTGCGGATCTCTTGACCTGGCGCAATACCTGTCCAGTGTTTTGTTGAGGCGAGACGCCATCATGTCCACCATTGGTTTTACCCAACGGTTTAATAGCATGTGGAAAACTTCTGGATGAAGTCCCCACTCTCCCGGGTGAAGGTCGTGTCTGCTGAGGAAGTCTGCTTCCCAGTTGTCCACGCCCGTGATGAATACTGCTGACAGTGCTATCACGTGATTCTCCGCCCAGCGAAGGATCCTGGCAGCTTCTGCCATTGCCCTCCTGCTTCTTGTGCCGCCCTGTCTGTTTACATGGGCGACTGTCGTGATGTTGTCCGACTGGATCAACACCGGTCTTCCTTGAAGCAGAGGTTCCGCCTGGCTTAGAACATTGTAGATTGCTCTTAATTCCAGAATGCTTATGTGAAGAGACTTTTTCAGGCTCGACCACACTCCCTGGAAATTTCTTCCTTGTGTGACTGCTCCCCAGCCTCTCAGGCTGGCATCCGTGGTCACCAGGATCCAATCCTGTATGCCGAATCTGCGGCCCTCCAATAGATGAGCCTCCTGCAACCACCACAGAAGGGATACCCTTGTCCTCGGCGACAGGGTTATCCGCAGGTGCATCTGAAGATGCGACCCTGACCATTTGTCCAACAGATCCCTTTGCATGGAATCTGCCGAAAGGGATTGCTTCGTAAGAAGCTACCATTTTTTCCCAGGACTCTTGTGCATTGATGTACAGACACCTTTCCTGGTTTTAGGAGGTTCCTGACCAGGTCAGATAACTCCTTGGCTTTTTCCTCGGGAAGAAAAACCTTTTTCTGAACTGTGTCCAGAATCATCCCCAGGAACAGCAGACGAGTTGTCGGCATTAATTGGGATTTTGGAATATTCAGAATCCATCCGTGCTGCTTTAGCACCTCTTGAGATAGTGCTAAACCCATCTCTAGCTGTTCTCTGGACCTTGCCCTTATTAGGAGATCGTCCAAGTATGGGATAATTAATACGCCTTTTCTTCGAAGAAGAAATATTATCTCGGCCATTACCTTTGTAAAGACCCGAGGTGCCGTGGACAAACCAAACGGCAGCGTCTGAAACTGATAGTGACAGTTTTGTACAACGAACCTGAGGTACCCCTGGTGTGAGGGGTAAATTGGAACGTGGAGATACGCATCCTTGATGTCCAAGGATACCATAAAGTCCCCTTCTTCCAGGTTCGCTATCACTGCTCTGAGTGACTCCATCTTGAACTTCTTTATGTACAGGTTCAAGGACTTCAGATTTAGAATAGGCCTTACCGAACCATCCGGCTTCGGTACCACAAATAGAGTGGAATAATACCCCTTCCCTTGTTGTAGAAGAGGTACCTTGACTATCACCTGCTGCGAATACAGCTTGTGAATGGCTTCCAAAACCGTCTCCCTTTCGGAGGGGGACGTTGGTAAAGCAGACTTCAGGAAACGGCGAGGTGGCTCTGTCTCTAATTCCAACCCGTACCCCTGAGATATTATCTGCAGGATCCAGGGATTTACCTGCGAGTGAGCCCACTGCGCGCTGTAATTCTTGAGACGACCGCCTACCGCCCCCGAGTCCGCTTGCGAAGCCCCAGCGTCATGCTGAGGCTTTTGTAGAAGCCGGGGAGGGCTTCTGTTCCTGGGAAGGAGCTGCCTGTTGCTGTCTCTTCCCTCGTCCTCTGCCTCGTGGCAGATATGAATAGCCCTTTGCTCTCTTATTTTTGAAGGAACGAAAGGGCTGCGGTTGAAAAGTCGGTGCCTTTTTCTGTTGGGGAGTGACTTGAGGTAGAAAGGTGGATTTCCCGGCCGTAGCCGTGGCCACCAAATCCGATAGACCGACCCCAAATAACCCCTCTACGCATCGCCTGTCCACTGTCGTGTCCATAAAGCTCTTCTGGCTGAAATGGACATAGCACTTACCCGTGATGCCAGTGTGCAGATATCTCTCTGTGCATCACGCATATAAAGAAATGCATCCTTTATTTGTTCTAACGACAGTAAAATATTGTCCCTGTCCAGGGTATCAATATTTTCGATCAGGGACT
This sequence comes from Pseudophryne corroboree, assembly GCF_028390025.1. Taxonomy (NCBI): domain Eukaryota; kingdom Metazoa; phylum Chordata; class Amphibia; order Anura; family Myobatrachidae; genus Pseudophryne; species Pseudophryne corroboree. Next base: position 55,776,897 of record NC_086449.1, read on the forward strand.
CTGACCAAACTACCCCAGCACTGCACATCCAGGCAGTCGCAATAGCTGGTCGTAGTATAACACCTGCATGTGTGTATATACCTTTTTGGATATTTTCCATCCTCCTATCTGATGGATCTTTAAGTGCGGCCGTCTCAGGAGAGGGTAACGCCACTTGTTTTGATAAGCGTGTTAGCGCTTTGTCCACCCTAGGAGGTGTTTCCCAGCGCTCCCTAACCTCTGGCGGGAAAGGGTATAAAGCCAATAACTTCTTGGAAATTAGCAGTTTTTTTATCGGGGGCACCCCACGCTTCATCACACACGTCATTTAATTCTTCTGATTCGGGAAAAACTACTGGTAGTTTTTTCACACCCCACATAATACCCTGTTTAGTGGTACCTGTAGTATCAGCTAAATGTAACATCTCCTTTATTGCCAAAATCATATAACGTGTGGCCCTTCTGGAAAATACGGTTGATTCGTCACCTTCACCACCGGAATCAGTGCCTGTGTCTGGGTCTGTGTCGACCGACTGAGGCAAAGGGCGTTTTACAGCCCCTGACGGTGTTTGAGGCGCCTGGACAGGCACTAATTGAGTGTCCGGCCGCCTCATGTCGGCAAACGACTGCTTAAGCGAGTTGACGCTATCCCGTAATTCCACAAATAAGGCATCCATTCTGGTGTCGACCCCCTAGGAGGTGACATCCTCATATTTGGCAATTGCTCCGCCTCCACACCAATAACGTCCTCATACATGTCGACACACACGTACCGACACACAGCAGACACACAGGGAATGCTCTATACGAAGACAGGACCCACTAGCCCTTTGGGGAGACAGAGGGAGAGTCTGCCAGCACACACCAAAAAAGCGCTATATATGACAGGGATAGCCTTATGATTAAGTGCTCCCTTATAGCTGCTTTTATATTAATATATAGCCATTTATTATGCCCCCCCTCTCTGTTATACCCTGTTTCTGTAGTGCAGTGCAGGGGAGAGACCTGGGAGCCTTCCTGACCAGCGGAGCTGTGACAGAAAATGGCGCCGTGTGCTGAGGAGATAGGCCCCGCCCCTTTTTCGGCGGGCTCGTCTCCCGCTATTTAGTACATTTAGGCAGGGGTAAATATCTCCATATAGCCTCTGGGGCTATATGTGAGGTATTTTTAGCCTTTTTAAAGGTTTTCATTTGCCTCCCAGGGCGCCCCCCCCCCAGCGCCCTGCACCCTCAGTGACTGCCGTGTGAAGTGTGCTGAGAGGAAAATGGCGCACAGCTGCAGTGCTGTGCGCTACCTTTAGAAGACTGCAGGAGTCTTCAGCCGCCGATTCTGGACCTCTTCTTGCTTCAGCATCTGTGAGGGGGCCGGCGGCGTGGCTCCGGTGACCATCCAGGCTGTACCTGTGATCGTCCCTCTGGAGCTTCATGTCCAGTAGCCAAGAAGCCAATCCATCCTGCACGCAGGTGAGTTCACTTCTTCTCCCCTCTGTCCCTCGTTGCAGTGATCCTGTTGCCAGCAGGAATCACTGTAAAATAAAAAACCTAAGCTAAACTCTCTAAGCAGCTCTTTATGAGAGCCACCTAGAATTGCACCCTTCTCGGCCGGGCACAAAAATCTAACTGGAGTCTGGAGGAGGGTCATAGGGGGAGGAGCCAGTACACACCACCTGACCTGTAAAAGCTTTACTTTTGTGCCCTGTCTCCTGCGGAGCCGCTATTCCCCATGGTCCTTTCAGGAACCCCAGCATCCACTTAGGACGATAGAGAAATAAGAATTTACTCACCGGTAATTCTATTTCTCGTAGTCCGTAGTGGATGCTGGGAACTCCGTAAAACCCATGGGGAATAGCGGGCTCCGCAGGAGACTGGGCACTCTAAAAGAAAGATTAGGTACTATCTGGTGTGCACTGGCTCCTCCCTCTATGACCCTCCTCTAGACCTCAGTTAGGGACACTGTGCCTGGAAGAGCTGACACAATAAGGAAAGGATTTGGAATCCCGGGTAAGACTCATACCAGCCACACCAATCACACCGTACAACTCGTGATACTATACCCAGTTAACAGTATGAATAACAACTGAGCCTCACGAAAAGATGGCTCATAACAATAACCCCTTAGTTAGGCTATAACTATATACAAGTATTGCAGACAATCCGTACTTGGGACGGGCGCCCAGCATCCACTACGGACTACGAGAAATAGAATTACCGGTGAGTAAATTCTTATTTTCTCTGACGTCCTAGTGGATGCTGGGAACTCCGTAAGGACCATTGGGATTATACCAAAGCTCCCAAACGGGCGGGAGAGTGCGGATGACTCTGCAGCACCGAATGAGCAAACTCCAGGTCCTCCTCAGCCAGGGTATCAAACTTGTAGAATTTTGCAAATGTGTTTGAACCCGACCAAGTAGCAGCTCAGCAAAGCTGTAAAGCCGAGACCCCTCGGGCAGCCGCCCAAGAAGAGCCCACCTTCCTTGTGGAATGGGCTTTTACTGATTTAGGATGCGGCAGTCCAGCCGCAGAATGTGCAAGTGGAATCGTGCTACAGATCCAGCGAGCAATAGTCTGCTTTTAAGCAGGAGCACCCAGCTTGTTGGGTGCATACAGGATAAATAGAGTCAGTTTTCCTGACTCTAGCCATCCTGGAAACATAGATTTTCAGGGCCCTGACTACGTCCAGTAACTTTGGAATCCTCCAAGTCCCTAGTAGCCGCAGGCACCACAATAGGGTGGTTCAAATGAAACGCTGATACCACCTAGGAAGAAATTGGGAACGAGTCCTCAATTCCGCCCTATCCATATGAAAAATCCGATAAGGGCTTTTACATGAGAAAGCCGCCAATTCTGATACACGCCTGGCCGAAGCCAAGGCCAACAGCATGACCACTTTCCGCGTGAGATATTTTGCTCCATGGTTTTAAGTGGCTCAACCAATGCGACTTTAGGAAATCCAACACCACGTTGAGATACCAAGGTGCCACTGGAGGCACAAAAGGGGGCTGAATATGCAGCACTCCTTTTAACAAAAGTCCGAACTTCAGGCAGTGAAGCCAGTTCTTTTTGGAAGAAAATCGACAGAGCCAAAACCTGGACCTTAATGGAACCCAATTTTAGGCCCATAGTCACCCCTGACTGTAGGAAGTGCAGAAATCGACCCAGCTGAAATTCCTCCGTTGGGGCCTTCCAGGCCTCACACCAAGCAACATATTTCCGCCATTTACGGTGATAATGTTTTGCGGTCACATCCTTCCTAGCTTTAATCAGCGTAAGAATGACTTCCTCCGGAATGCCCTTTTCCTTTAGGATCCGGTGTTCAACCGCCATGCCGTCAAACGCAGCCGCGGTAAGTCTTGGAACAGACAGGGCCCCTGCAGTAGCAGGTCCTGTCTAAGCGGCAGAGGCCAAGGGTCCTCTGAGATCATTTCTTGAAGTTCTGGGTACCAAGCTCTTCTTGGCCAATCCGGAACAATGAGTATAGTTCTTACTCCTCTCCTTATTATTATTCTCAGTACCTAGGGTACGAGAGGAAGAGGAGGGAAACATTTAAACCGACTGGTACACCCACGGTGTCACTAGAGTGTCCACAGCTATCGCTTGAGGGTCCCTTGACCTGGCGCAATATCTTTTTAGCTTTTTGGTGAGGCGGGACGCCATCATGTCAACCTGTGGCCGTTCCCAACGGTTCACAATCAGCTGGAAGACTTCTGGATGAAGTCCCCACTCTCCCGGGTGGAGGTCGTGCCTGCTGAGGAAGTCTGCTTCCCAGTTGTCCACTCCCAGAATGAACACTGCTGACAGTGCTATCACGTGATTCTCCGCAATCAAAGAATCCTTGTGGCTTCTGCCATAGCTACCCTGCTTCTTGTGCCGCCCTGGCGGTTTACATGGGCGACCGCTGTGATGTTGTCTGACTGAACCAGAACCGGTTGTTTTTGAAGCAGGGGTTCTGCTTTACTCAGGGCGTTGTAAATGTCCCTTAGTTCCAGAATATTTATGTGTAGGGAAGTTTCCTGACTTGACCATTGTCCTTGGAAGTTTCTTCCCTGGGTGACTGCCCCCCAACCTCGGAGGCTTGCATCCGTGGTCACCAGGACCCAGTCCTGTATGCCGAATCTGCGGCCTTCGAGCAGATGAGCACTCTGCAGCCACCACAGCAGAGACACCCTGGCCCTCGGGGACAGGGTAATTAAACGATGCATCTGGAGATGCGATCCGGACCACTTGTCCAACAGATCCCACTGGAAGATCCTTGCATGGAATCTGCCGAAGGGACTTGCTTCGTAAGAAGCTACCATCTTTCCCAGGACTCGCGTGCAGTGATGCACCAACACCTGCTTTGGTTTCAGGAGGTCCCTGACCAGAGATGATAATTCCTGGGCCTTCTCCTCCGGGAGAAATTCTTCTGTTCTGTGTCCAGAATCATGCCCAAGAACAGCAGACGCGTCGCAGGAATAAGCTACGACTTTGGGATATTCAGAATCCAGCCGTGCTGATGCAGCACTTCCTGAGATAGTGCCACGCCCACTAGCAACTGCTCCTTGGACCTCGCCTTTATAAGGAGATCGTCCAAGTACGGAATAATCATGACTCCCTTCTTTCGGAGGAGCATCATCATTTCGGCCATTACCTTGGTAAATACCCACGGTGCCGTGGACAGACCAGACGGCAACGTCTGGAATTGGTAATGACAGTCCTGTACCACAACCTTGAGGTACTTTGAACTTGAACTTTTTTATATAAATGTTTAAGGATTTTAAATTTAGAATGGGTCTCACCGAACCGTCTGGTTTCGGTACCACAACATTGTGGAATAGTAACCCCGTCCCTGTTGAAGGAGGGGTACCTTGATTATCACCTGCTGAAGATACAGCTTGTGAATTGCTGCCAGTACTACCTCCCTTTCTCTGAGGTCAGCAGGCAAGGCTCATTTGAGGTAACGGTGAGGGGGAGTCGCCTCGAACTCCAGCTTGTATCCCTGTGATACTACTTGCAGAACCCAGGGATCCATCTGTGAGCGAGCCCACTGGTCGCTGAAGTTCCGGAGACGCGCCCCCACCGCACCTGGCTCAGCCTGTGGAGCCCCAGCGTCATGCGGTGGACTTAGAGGAAGCCGGGGAAGATTTTTGATCCTGGGAACTGGCTGTCTGGTGCAGCCTTTTTTCTTCTTCCCTTACCTCTGGCAGAAAGGAAGCGCCTTTGACCCGCTTGCTTTTCTGAGGCCGAAAGGACTGTACCTGATAATACGGTGCTTGCTTAGGCTGTGAGGGAACCTGAGGTAAAAATTTTGACTTCCCAGCTGTTGCTGTGGATACGAGGTCCGAGAGACCATCCCCAAACAATTCCTCACCCTTATAAGGCAGAATCTCCATGTGCCTTTTAGAATCAGCATCACCTGTCCACTGCCGGGTCCATAATACCCTCCTGGCAGAAACGGACATTGCATTAATTCTGGATGCCAGCCGGCAAATATCCCTCTGTGCATCCTTCATATATAAGACAATGTCTTTTTTTTTTTTAAATCACAAAAGTTTATTGACAAAAGGAATACAATGACATATGAAAGCAATGGACACTCCCGAAGCATAACAAAACTAGTATATAGAGAGGATTAAGTGTAAGAGTGTGTTCTCATGTTAACTGTTCTATTATATTTACCTTTTTATTTTATTTTATTTATTTTATTTTTTTGCTTTGAACATATCAAAAAACAATCGAGAACTAGGAGCAAGATTAGGAAACAGGATAAAATATTCCAGAGGGATTAACATTAGGATCCTTGAGAGGATTTGTAGGAGACTACCGAGAGTTATATGAGAAAAGAAGGAGGAGTAGAATGAAAAGTTGAGGAGAAAAAAGAGTAAGAGGGAGAAGAGAAAGAGAGAGGGAGAGAAAAAAAAAAAAAGGGGGGGCAGAGAGAAGCAGGTGCCCGTCGCGAGCGGGGGAAGAGCGAGTCGGGAGAAGAGTCGTGTGGGGAAAAAGGGTAATGCGAACTAGGAAAGACCTGGGAGAGCGACTTGAAATTTAGTGTACCAAGGTGTCCAGACGCCATGAAATTTATCCACTGTGTTGTTCATCAAGGAGGAAAGATATTCCATCTTAGCCACAAACCAAACGCGGTTCATGAGTTCCAGACGTGTTGGAGGGTTGGGGAGTTTCCATGATTTAGCAATCTGGAGTTTAGCTGCACAGGCTATATGCATAGCTAGTTTGTTTTCTGACTTGGATAGCTGGCAGGCTGGGGCACACAGGAGCAACGTCTCAGGGGACAAAAGGGGGCAGTCCGGAATAAGCGACTGGATAAGGGTGCGGACCATAAACCAAAAGGGGGCTATCCTCGGGCCGCTCCACCAAACGTGAAAAAACGAGCCTAATTGACCACAGTGGCGCCAACAGAGGTTAGAAGTGTTCGGATACATTTGGTGTAAGCGCTCGGGGACCAGATACCATCGCGCATAAACTTTGTAGGAGTTCTCCTTAATGGAGACACTGATAAAACATTTAGAAATATTCAGCCGGATAGATTCCCACATGTCGTCTTCCAGGGGTGATCCCAAATCGGTATCCCAAGCAAGTTCATGCGCCATGCGAGTTGGCGCGGCTGGAGACAAAATGGAGTGGTACAGATTAGATATAGTGCCTCGGTCCGTGGGGCGATACATGCAAAGGCGTTCCATCGGAGTCGGGACATTAGGGATAGGCGTTGTCCTGGTTGAGGACATAACGAAATTTCGAATTTGAAGGTATTGATAGAAATATGACGTCGGGAGAGAGTGTTTTGTTTGGAGGTCTGCGAAGGAGTACGGTGCATTGTTGTGAAGTAGATGGTGATAGCGGGAGACTCCTGCTCTAGTCCATGTGGAGGCAAGTTGGTGGGATCGGCCCGGTCAGAAGGAGGGGTTGTTCCAAATGGGGGTTAGGGGAGAGGGAGTCGTGTGGAGTGAAAATTTAGAGTTTAGCGAGTCCCACACCGATAAAGTTAAGGATATTGTTGGCACTAGTTGAGTGGTTTTAGGTCTATGCTGGCGGGGGAGCCATGGAAGGTGAGAAACCAAATCGACTTGAGCCAGATCACTCTCCAGATCCACCCATCTCCTTGTGTGCCGTGGAGAGTGCCAGGCGACAAGTTGACTGAGAGCCGTGGCATGGTAGTATCTTGACAGCGAGGGGAGACCTGGACCGCCACATGAAGAGCTTTGCTGGAGGGTTTCCCTGCGCAAACGTGGCTTCTTGTCATTCCATATGAATTTACCATATTGGGTCTGGAGAGAGGATAGAATCCGAGGAGGGACCAGGACAGGGAGAGTCTGGAAAAGGTATAATATCTTTGGGATGACATTCATCTTAATGGCATTAATTCTGCCGATCCAAGAAATTAAATGTTTTTTCCATCCTAAGATGTTTTGAGATATTTCCTTAAATAGGGGTGGAAAGTTGGCGTCATAGAGAGAGTGGTAAGATTTAGTGATTTGTACCCCCAGGTATTTAATGGAGGTATGACGCCATGCATAAGGGAAGTTGGATTTCAGAAGGTATAGGGAGTTGAGAGGAATGTGTAGCGGGAGGGCCTCAGATTTGTCGTTGTTCACCCTATATCCAGAGAGGTCCCCATAGAGAGTTAGTTCTTTGAAAAGATTGGGAAGGGAAATTAGCGGGTTAGTGAGGGTGAGGAGGACGTCATCCGCAAAAAGAGAGAGTTTATATTGTGAGTCTTTGATAGAGAAGCCCGTAATATCCGGGTTAAGACGGATGCGACAGGCGAGAGGTTCAATTATCAGAGCGAAGATGAGAGGTGACAGTGGGCATCCCTGCCGCGTACCGTTGGTGATGGCGAAGGTGTCAGAAAGAATTCCATTTGTTAGCACAGAGGTGGAAGGGTTGTGATAGAGTGCCGATATTGCTTGGAGAAATTTCCTGTGGATACCAAAGCTGCGGAGTGTTTGATCGAGGAAGGCCCACGAAACCCTATCGAAGGCTTTTTCCGCGTCCAATGCCAATAGAAGAGAGGGGAGCTTGACTGAATTAGCGTGATGGATCAAATTGATGGTGCGTCTGGTATTATCTAGAGCTTGGCGTGAAGGGACAAATCCGACTTGGTCGGGATGAATAAGAGATGGGAGAAGAGGGTTCAGACGTAAGGCAAGAATTTTTGCAAAAAGTTTCAGATCGGTGTTGAGGAGGGATATAGGGCGATAATTAGAGACCTGCTGGTGGTCCTTACCTTGTTTGGGAATAACAGTGATTAATGCTCTAGTAGTTTTGCTGTGAAAGAGTTCCCCGTTAAGGATTTTATTAAAAGTAGACGTCAAGTGGGGGACTAGATCACATTCGAATGTTTTATAGTACGCGAAGGGTAGGCCGTCCGGTCCTGGGGCCTTAGAGGGTTTCTGAAGTTTAAGAGCAGCCGATACTTCCTCGTCGGATATAGGTTTACATAGTGCAGTGGCTGAAGGAGCATCCACTTGTGGAAGAGAGCATGAGGTCAGGAAATCAGAAATTTGCATATTTGAGTCAGGTAGGGATGACGAACTGTTTGGGGAGTTATATAGGCGGGCGTAATAATCTTTAAAGATAGAGTTAATGTCTGAGGGTTTATAGTGGGTGTTGCCATTAGAGTCCTTAAGAGAGACTATGGAAGAGAGGGCTTTACGTGCCTTTAACCTATTTGCCAATAGGACGTCAGCCTTGTTGCTTTTTTCATAAAATCGCTGGTTCAGCCAACGAAGGGATTTATCTATCTTTTCTGTGATTAATGCATTGAGGGCTGCTCTGGCTGCCAAAAGCTGTTTGTAGTTCGAGTCCGTGGGACTGCGCTTATGAAGAGAGTCTAGGTTTTGGACCTGATCAGTGAGATCCTTGAGCAGTGCCTTGTGTTCCCTATTGCGATGGGATGCATAGCTGATTAAATGGCCTCTGAGGACCGCTTTGTGGGCTTCCCAGACCAATGGGGAACATCCTGATTCAGGATTGTTAAAAGAAAAGTATTCCTTAAGATGCCTGGTTATCATGGATTTGAAGGAGGGGATTTTAAGAAGTGTCTCGTTCAGGCGCCAAGATGGGCGGGAAGTTGGGGTATCCAACAGATCAAATGCGGACGCGATGGAGGAGTGATCCGACCAGACATTAGGGATAATTGAAGAGGACAGAATGTGGTTAGAAGCCGGGGGGCTGCAGAAGATATAATCTAGTCTGGAATACGATTGATGAGGGCAGGAAAAAAAGTATAGTCCTTGGAGGATGGGTTCAGAGCATGCCAGGTGTCGAAGAGAGATGCCTCTTTAATAAGTTTGGAGCAGGTGTCGGATATAGGACAGGTGCGGGGGCGCTTCTGGGGAGCAGATTTATCTAGTAGAGGGTCTAGGACTGCGTTGAAGTCCCCTCCCAGGAATACATAGCCCGCTCTGTGTTTTTGAAGGGCTTTGAAAAAGGAGCTCAGAAACCTTTGTTGGCCCGTATTGGGCGCATATAGGTTGGCTATAGTTACATCCAGGTGACCCAGCCTGCCAACCAGAATGATATATCTCCCCTCTGTGTCCACATGAACCGAGCTTTGGGTGAAGGGGAGTTTGCTGCTTATCAGGGTAGCGACTCCGTTGCGTTTAGATTCACTTGAGGAGTACAACACAGTGGAGAATCGTCTGGAAGATAAATTGGGGTGGCCATTACGCTTAAAATGTGTTTCTTGAAGTAGAACTATGTCTGCGCGCAGGGTGCGGATTGAACGGAATAGATGAGAGCGTTTATGAGGCGTGTTAAGGCCCCGGACATTCATAGAGGCAATGGTGAAGGGCATGGTGTTGGGAGCAGGGAGAGTTTGGGTGAGGTAATAAAAAGGGAGATCAGTAGAATGAGGCCGGCACGCTCAGGAGAGAAAGAGAAAGAGGAGGGAGGGAGAAAAAGAGTAGGGGGGAGAAGAAAGAGAGAAGGAAAAGAAAAAAGAAAAAAAAGGGAGGGGGAGAGATAAAAGACCTAAAAAGAAAAGTAGAGACGAGTAGGTAAGAGAGAAGGAGCAGGATACTCAACACAGAGGAGATTGGTACTCCTGTAGTTAGGACTTAGTGGTCCGGAGAGGCGAGGGAACCAAAGTTCAGTGTCGCCGAGAGGGAGTAAGAAAAAGTAAGTAAAAATGGGGGTGTTGGAAATCTGAATGCGTAGAAAGATATCACATGGATAGAGGAGAACAGAGAGTACACGCACAACCCTAGAAGAGGGGGGGTAAAGCTTCAAACAAAATGTGCACTAAATTGTAGGAGACACGAGGTGGGGCGGTGTCCCCTGGGTGAGGGGGAGTAGAGGGAGAGAAACGAGGGGGGAGAGAGGAAAGAAAAAAATAAATAAAAATAGAACGGAGGGTGTGTTGGAGGAGAGAAACAATCAGCATCTGAAAGTACATTGAGTACTTATTATCTGGGGATACCAAAAGTTTTACGGTATACATAGATATACATTTGTCAAAACCTGCGGGATCGACCGGCACAGGGGGTCCACAGTGCAGCTTGTGAAGTCCAGGAGGGAGCCGGCGGTGAAGCTGGTTAAACATGTGAGACCCCCTGAGCCCGTGGACCGCCCCACAAACCATAACAGATGAAACTTGAAAACGTTGGGACTGCAGGAGAAGAGAGACCTAATAATGCATGGTGCTGTCATTATAACCGTGATCATCTAAGAGAGACATGAAGTTCCTGAGTTAAGAACAAACTAACAATGGCAGGCAAAATGGGGTGTGGGGGAACGATAGAATTTAACCTCGAATGGCAGTAGCATAGAGGGTTAGGGGTGATTGCCAGAAACCAGAGATTGGCCACCCAGATTACTATAAACATATGGAGTCTAGTGAGTTTGGACTGCTACAGAGAATGACCTCGAGATAATTCCAAAAAAAGAACAAAAGGCACCATGGGGTATGGGTAAGGGGGGGGGGACAAGGAAGGAGGAGGAAAAAAAAAAAAAAAGGGGGATTAATTATAGTAAATGGGGGGGGGGGGAGGGGGGTATATGGGTGGAGAAGTGAACACATGCATTACATGAACATAACATTGAATTCCTTGCAGACGTATCGTCGTAAAATGGTAGAACAGTATAACAAGGGGTGTGACCCCCCGACAGCAAACAGTCCATAAAAAGTTATACAGATGACTGAGGGGGGAAGCATGCGAAGTAGTGTAGATTATTCACGGGCAGAAGTAGTTATCGATGGGCAGGAAAAAAGGATTCGTTGTAGAACATCCAACCTAACACGCCATCCGATTTTAAGGTGAGTGGTCTGCTCCGGCGGGGGGACCAGCCTCCTCTATGTGCGAGAGCAGATCCCTGCCCTCACGGGGATCTCTGATGATGACCTTCTTTCCCTGGAGGTCAACGATTAGCTTGAAGGGGAAACCCCATCGGTATCGAATGTTCCGGTCCCGTAGCGCCTTCGTGAGATCGCGGAGTTCCCTCCGTTTGGCTAAGGTCAGGGGGGGCCAGATCTTGGAAGAACTGTAGTTTAGAAGAATTGTAGAGTACATAAGGTTTTCCACGGGTAGAGTTGTAGACCCTTTCCTTATCCTTGAACTTGAGGAAGCGGAGGACCACATCGCGAGGAGGTTCGCCATCCCTCGGCTTAGGACAGAGGGCACGGTGAGCCCTCTCTAGAGGAATCTGTACAGCCCCCAGGTCCGGGATCAGGAAGGAGAAGAGGTCGTAAAGATAAGGTTCGAGATTATCCATACTGACGGTTTCCGGGACGTTGCGAATGCGTAGATTGGATCTGCGTTCGCGGTTCTCGAGATCTTCATTTTTAGTGTGAAGCTCTGATAGTTCTGAGACAATGAGTCCAAATCGCGCCCCGTATCTTTTAAAGCTTTCTGGAAATGGTCCTGATGGGATTCCATTTTCGAGGCTCTGGAAGCAAGCGAAGAGATGTCCGTTTTGATGGAGGCCACCGCCTTGTCCAATTTGGACTCCAAGGAGTCTTTAAAGTCCGAAATAAGGGAGCGGAAATCTAGGATATCGTCTTTAGTGGACGGAGCGGAAGGCGGGGTGGCGGAGTTATCCATAGAATCGTGAAGAGGGGAGGGGAGACCCCTAGGTTGGGTGTTCTTGGTGCCCCTGGTAAAGTGTTGAGAGATATCGGCACCACCTTGTTTAGGAGTCTTGGACGAAGATTTCTGCATGTGGACCGTACCAGTGTAGGGTATTATACTATGAAATATGATCCGTCAGAGGGGGTAGGGAGTCAGACGCGGGAGAAAAAAAAGAAAAAAGAAAAAAAAAAGGGGGGGGGGGGAAGCCGGAGGGGTAGGGTAGGCACCCAGGGGGACCGCACTCCTCACTTTTAGCCGATCATAGCGCCGAGTGCTGGCGTGGTGGAATTGTCGGCAGTGAGGATTCCACTTCCAAGGTAGCAGGGAGACCCCCGGTCAAGGACTCCTCTGCCGATGCGGACTGAGGGGTGTAAGTCCTGAACGTTGGAGTAGGCCAGGCAAGGGGTTTTCCAATGCTGGTCAGGTGCCAGTGGGATCCCGCTGGGAACAAGAGCCGGCGTCACCAAGGTCAGGGCGAAGCAGGGCGGAGCTTCCAGCGTCCGGCGTGTGATGTCAGGGGCCACTGGTGGCTCCGCAGTCCCCTGGGAGCAGTCAACCTGGGTTATGGTGTCGGTGCGCGTTGAGGTAGGGACTAGTAGTGCTGTCCCGGCACAGGTGGGAAGCAGAGGCTGGGCCGTGTTATAGTTTGGTGAGGGGTTGCCACCGAAGGGTTAAAGCAGCAACCGCTCAGTTAGCCCTCAATGCTGTTGTGTCTCTTTGTTGTACTGCTGTACAGCCTCCTCCGTGCGCCCCTGAGACCCAGTATCAGCAGACGGCCCCCCCCTAAAGTCACCCAGCTCCACTATGCCCCACTAGTCTCCGGCGGCCCCAGCCCACCCATCCGGCCGCAAACAGCAGGCCTCCCGTCACCGCAGCACAGGGGAGCAGGAGGATGGCGGGCTTCAGCGTGCTCACCCGGCCGCACGGCTCCCCACGTCCCAGGTCACCAGAAGGACGGGAGAGGTAGGGGAGGGAGGGCGCGTCTAGCGGCTCGGCGGCTTCCGCAGCTCCGGGGAACAGTGAGCGCGGCGGCTAGCGAGGGAGTCCCAATCACGGAGCGGTCTCACCTGCTTGGCGGGGATCGACACTCCGTCCACCGGGGTGGGGGCACGATGGGTGTAGGAGGATTAGTCCGTGGCAGGGCTCTTCCGTCCAGCGGCCAGTCCGGGACGCCTCTCAACTCCAGGCCCCGGCTTCACTCTGGGGGGAAGGCCGCAATCCGCGGGAGCACTTAAAAGTGCTCCCCGATTCCGCGGGACCCCCCAAACAACCGCAGCAGGGTATATGTAGCCTCCGAGGGGCGCCTGGGGCCAGCAGGAACCGGTCAGGAAAATTTTGAGGTGCTTTTATATGCAGAATTTGCAGGAGCTGAGGTGAAGCACATCTACTCTTCACAGCAGCTAGGCCACGCCCCAGACGATGTCTTTAATATGCGTTATGGTTAGCAAAATAGTATCCCTGTCGAGGGTAACACTATTATCTGACAGGGTATCAGACCACGCTGCAGCAGCACTACACCTCCATGCTGAGGCAATTGCAGGTCACAGTATAGTACCTGAGTGTGTATATACAGACTTCAGGATTTCCTCCTGCTTTCTATCAGCAGGCTCCTTCAAGGTGGCCGTATCCTGAGACGGCAGTGCCACCTTTTTTGACAAACGTGTGAGCGCCTTATCCCCCCTAGGGGATATCTCCCAACGTGACCTATCCGCTGGCGGGAAAGGGTACGCCATCAGTAACTTTTTAGAAATTACCAGTTTCTTATCGGGGGAAACCCACGCTTCTTCACACACTTCATTCAATTCATCTGATGGGGGAACAAAACACTGGCTGCTTTTTCTCCCCAAACATAAAACCCCTTTTTAGTGGTACTTGGGTTAATGTCAGAAATGTGGAACACATTTTTTTTTATTGCCTAAATCATGCAACGGATGCCCCTAGTGGATTTTGTATATGTCTCAACCTCGTCGACACTGGAGTCAGGGTATATTTACTAAGGTCCCGATTTTGACCGAGATGCCGTTTTTTCTTCAAAGTGTCATCTCGGGAATTTGCAGTCAGTCTCGGCACTGAGACTGACTGCATGGTGAAGAGTGCTGCCGGGGACACGTGACAGAGAGGACACAGGTGAGAGAGGCTCACTGGAGACGGAGCACACAGAAGAAATAACCTGTCTCCCCTCCGCTTCACAAGCCGGGATTCCGAGCAGCCGCCGCAGCACAGCACGGGACATTGAAGACGGAACAGAGACAAGCAGCGGTTACGAAGAGGAAACACTTCACCGCTTGGAATAAAGATCTCGTCCCACCAATGCTGAACACAAGGTGGGTAGTATAGGGAAAGATAGGGTAACTGTCACCCCGTACAGAGATTTCAATGGGATAAGGAGCCGGTATTATAGAAAAATCCGGCAGGACTGAAATAGACAGAAAAGGAGCTGTAAACATTACTAATCCTTTTTTTTTACAGGTATTACACTACAGTATTGCAACAATTAAATTGTTGCAAAATAGAATACATATTGTCACAAGCGCCTTGTTTTAACATAGTGCCAGCAAATTAGTATAACTCGGTCATTTACTAAAAAGTGCAAATCTCAAAATATCCAAACACTGCCGTGAAAAATTACAAATCGTAAAAAAGTGCTAAAAAAAACAGACCTGCTTTTTTGAACCGTGATTGGATAGGCATGCACGGATCCATGAGATCCGTGCATGTATATCAGTGGGAAAGGGGTGGGAAAGTGTTAATTTTAATTAAAAAAATTGCGTGGGATCCCCACTCCTAAGCATAACCAGCCTCGGGCTCTTTGAGCCGGTCCTGGTAGAAAAAATATGGGGAACAAAGTGACAGGGGTTCCCCCATATTTAATCAACCAGCACGGGCTCTGCGCCTGGTCCTGGTTCCAAAAATACGGGGGACAAAAAGCTTAGGGGTCCCCCGTATTTTTGAAACCAGCACCGGGCTCCACTAGCTAGACAGATAATGCCACAGCTGGGGGTCACTTTTATACAGTGCCCTGCGGCCGTGGCATTAACTACCCAACTAGTCACCCCTGGCCGGGGTACCCTGGGGGAGTGGGGACCCCTTCAATCAAGGGGTCCCCCCCCCAGCCACCCAAGGGCCAGGGGTGAAGCCCGAGGCTGTCCCCCCCATCCAAGGGCTGCGGATAGGGGGCTGATAGCCAAAGTTAAAAGTGATTGATATTGTTTTTAGTAGCAGTACTACAAGGCCCAGCAAGCCTCCCCCGCAGGCTGGTATTCGAAGAACCACAAGTACCAGCATGCGGCGGAAAACTGGCCCGCTGGTACCTGTAGCACTACTACTAAAAAAATACCCCAATAAAGACATAACACACACACCTTGAAAGTATAACTTTAATACATACATCCACACCAACATACATACATACATACATACATACCTATGTACACACGCAGGTCGGTCCTCTTCTCCAGTAGAACCCATGGTGTACCTGTTGAAAAAATTATACTCACAAAATCCAGGGTAGAACGCTCCTCTTCTTCTTGTAATCCATTTGTAATCCCCGTACTTGTTAAAATAAAAAAACGGACCCCACAAAGTCCTTTGGGGAGACAGAGAGAGAGTATGCCAGCACACACCACAGCGCTATTTAATCAGGGATTTACACTAATAGAAAGTGATTTATCCCTATAGCTGCTTTTTTATATACAGTTTGCGCCTAAATTTAGTGCCCCCCTCTCTTTTTAACCCTTTGAGCCTGGAAACTGCAGGGGAGAGCCTGGGGAGCTGTCTTCCAGCTGCACTGTGAAGAGAAAATGGCGCCAGTGTGCTGAGGGAGATAGCCCCGCCACTTTTTTGGCGGACTTCTCCCGCTCTTATAATTGTATTATGGCTGGGGATTTTTACACATATATAGCTTATTAGGCTATATTATGTGTTTTTTGCCAAAATTAAGGTACTCTAATTGCAGCCCAGGGCGCCCCCCCCCGCGCCCTGCACCCATCAGTGACCGGAGTATGTGGTGTGCATAGGGAGCAATGGCGCACAGCTGCAGTGCTGTGCGCTACCTTAATGAAGACCGAAGTCTTCAGCCGCCGATTTCCAGGACGTTCTTCTTGCTTCTGGCTCTGTAAGGGGGACGGCAGCGCGGCTCCGGGACAAGACGACCGAGGCTGGGCCTGTGTTCGATCCATCTGGAGCTAATGGTGTCCAATAGCCTAAGAAGCCCAAGCTAGCTGCAAGCAGGTAGTGAGGAAGATAGATGTATATAGCTTAAGCATGTCAGCCATTTTGTTAGTAGCAGCCATGATATAGTGAAGTAGAAGTATGCTTTTCTGAGTTAATCATAATAATGCTGACATTTCACAGTTAGTACATTCTGTGCGAAGCAAGGTCGTAGCTATAGTCTTGAAAAACATGTCTGTGTATTTAAACTTCTCCTGAAGGACATGAAGTGGGGTGACAGCCTGAGAGGAGTTATGAGAAGAGATGCATTATTGTTTTGAAATATGACGTGTATCAAGTGTTCATGCAAGTAGCTTTTTCTCTATATATGTTATGTTAAATAAAGTGAAGGCAGTCTCATTTTGCTGGACATAACTGACGTGTGGTGTCGGCTTCCTGGGATTCCCAATCGATTGGTAAACAAAGGGTAACAACAGACAATTGAAGGAAATTGATAAGAGGAGGCTTATCTCCAACAGTAAAATGGGGGCTATTGTTCCGGGATCGATAAGCTTATCAATATCAGATAACGATGCGGCTGTTGGATGTGTGTGCAACTGCTGACATACAGGCCCGTCTTAACAGCAGTGTGGGCCCCTACCCATCCACCAGCAGTAGGGGTGGGGGGTGCTATCAGCGGCAGCTTTGATGTCCCGCGGGCGGTGGGAGGGTGTTCTATTTTCCGCTCAGCTTGTAGGACCTGGAACAGTAATTTCTGCTAAGTACTCCTTTACTGCACAGATGGGGCTAAACTGTAGAAGGGGCATTGGGTTGAATGAAGAAGCCCTGGTACATGAATTTCAGGGTGGTAGGGGGTGTTTAATACGTAGGGGAGGGGAGGATAGTGGAGTGGGCTTAATATTCCACATTTTCCGGTGAGGGGGTGGGCATCTTACTTGACTGCAGATATCTCAAGTTCCTGAAAATATATTTCTTAGCTTTGAATTGGATATAAAACAAGAGAGTCCCACCTTTCAGGAGGTGCTAGGGACTTGGAGATCAGAGTTCAGGAGCCAGGGCAATTCACCAACGAAAATATAAAACTGCATACCAGGCGTGTGGAGCTGGAACAGGGACCAGCTGCTTGAAGGCTGATATCTCTAGTTATGGGCATAATAAAGACAAGCTGCCAGTGTCCACCGAAAGTGGAGAGTCCCAGCTTTTGGAGTATACCCTCAGAAAAACTCTAAGTCAAACAAAACTCGAGATATCTGGCTGGGAAGAGCAATTAACAGGCTAGGATGGGGACCACTGCTTTCAAGTCGGATATCTCTTGTTCCCCAGGGCCGATTTTCAAAAATCTGGTACCCCTGGAAAGAGGGGATCCCCAGCTATCAGCCTAGGCCCCTTATACTCCTGGGGCCCTTGGGCAAGAGCCTATTGAGCCCATACAAAAAGACGGCCCTGCTGACATACCCAGGTAAGTAATCTGAAGCTTGATCATTGTATATATCAACCGGATTACTTTGTCAGTACTTGTATATACATTCATCTGGTTCATCTGATTAGGTAAGCAAATACTCGATTATTTGGACCCAATTGTCTGTCTGTTTGATAAACATTCATTATTTGTCTGTGTGCGCTGATAAAGATTATACATTTTAGCTTGACTGTTGCAAGGGAAAATTTTTGTTTTATTTTAAAGTTCTAAGTTTCAGTTTCACATTTGAAAGGGAAAAAAAATGTTGTGGTTTTATTTTTAGATAACGTGTCATAACTGCAAATGTTCAGAATTTTTGTGTTGTAATCCTGCTATTGAGTAAGAATATTGTGATTTTAAAGGTATATTTGCAAAATAGTGATTTCAATTTTGTAAGGAACCTAAGACAGGTTTTGCAACAGTTGTGGGGTGTCATGTTGATAAGCTGGTGATAGAAAAATGTATTGGTGATAGATTTCTGTATTGCCTTGATAAATTAATTACCTGTTAATTATATACCCCTTGGTTCCAGAGCTATAGTTGGTGAAGGAAATCCTTCTGAATATAAACAACGTTTAACCATATGGCATAGACTAAGGTTAAGGCATTTAAAAACATACTCAGTCTTTGCAATCCAGTACAGCCAGAGTGTGTGTGTTTTTTAATGTAAGGAATCTGCAGTCAAAATTTAACATACAAGGTATGATAATAGCGGTATCAGTTTTTCATAGAAACGTGCACTAGCTGATATATTGCAGTATATTGTCTACGCTTGTCCATCTATTAATCACTTGTCACCAGAATTTATTTGTCTGTTCAAAGAGTTTAACATTATTAGAAGTAGAGGTTAAAGCCATTATTGACAAAGGTAACGTATGCATATGACTCAGTGATTTGAGAAGTCTTTGTAAATCAGATAAAGTCAAGTCAGTAATGACAGAATTTGGGGTTTGTTGTGTCAGAGGATTAAAGATCCAAGTGGTTTGCTTCATTTTGGTCCTGCATTGCTGATGAATATATAAAACACTTAAATAAGAAGTGTGATGTTTATGAGAGGCAAGTCTCTTAAACTGAGGTATTTTCCTAAGAAAACACTTAATTGAACTAAGTGTGATGTTTAGAATAGGTTTTCTAAACTGAGAGTTCCCTAGACAACACTTATACTGTATATTATTAAGTGTGAAGCTTGAAACAGTAAAAAAAATTTAAGCTGAGGTATATACTGACTTTTGTCGTTTTTGATACTGCGCAGTACAAGGTGCAGTCCCGAAGGATTTCGCAAAGTGAATTGATCAATCACGCGAAGGGACCGCACAGTGAGCCCCTGTCAGTTCTAGGGAAGGAAAAAATAAGCACAATTTGTGTAAGGGGCAAACTTCCTAGAGGAAAGAAAGTATTTACTAATGAGGGAGATTTGAAGCAAACAACAACACTGGATTGATAAACAAGGTTTTACTGACACTGTTAAGAATTTGACAAACTGTTTCAGGGGCATAAGGTTTAATACATCACCTGTATGAATAAGTAGTTAAAAGTGTATACACATGTCGACAGAAGACGTATGCTCAGAATGTTTGTGTGTGGCATTTATAGAAAAGAGAGGGCAAGGTGCTTTCATATTGAGAGCCATTTCGTTCTGTGCGGAAACAGGAGTGTGGAGGAACACTACGGACTCAATAGAAAGTGTTTATATATTGATGGGATGTCACTTTATTCCAAAACCAAGTGATATTGGTAGAGAGTGTCTGAGTTTCCTTGCTAGTTCAGGAAATCGAGCACATAGCTGTATATCCTACGATCCTTTGGATCCTGGATAATGATACTTGGAAAAGTACCTAAGTGTTAAATGTTAAAATACTTAATGGTTTGGTTGTATCCAACCTCCAGAATTATTATGTCATCCACAAGAACAGTGGATCCAAATTGTTCCCTGGTTTATACAAAAGTATCAGGATGGAAATGTACAAATAGAGATTGTTAAAATTGTAATGTCCCTAGGTCTGAAAAATGCAGACCTGATAAGTTTGGCATACTGCCCACAGCACGTACTGCTAGAAGCGGTAATGAGGGAGAATTAAGGGCTACTCCCTATAAGCAAGGTTCCTGGAGATGTGAATGTTCCCAGACCAAGTTCTACATAGCAATACATTGTCTAGATTGCAATAGCAAAGAGAAAGTAACTGTTACAGCCCGTCTGTGTTAATGTTTAAAGAGGGAAAGAGAGACTCTGTGCTGGGGCACGCTTAAATAAAACTTAACTTTTAATTAGAATAAGATAAGAATATAGTACATTGACAGACAGACACACACATACAAACATGTATAAGGTTCTAAAAGAGGAGGAAAAGAGGGAATCTAGACCTCTCTCTACTATTATCATAGGAATCTGAAGGTAGACTGAAGAAATATGAAAATTGAAGATTACAAATAACAATAAATATTCTCAAGTGATATAATAAATGAGGTGACAGTGACACCTAAGATGAAAATATCAAAGATTGGTTTCCACATAAAGAAGAAAAAAGATTTCAAATATGAATCACAATGGCATTTATTATAACAACAATTTCTTTATAGACTAAAAGTATAGGTCCGTTGACCAATGCCAATTGTAATGAATATATCCTGGTATCCTAGTAAGAGGTAATTTGCTGATTCTAGATTACTGATCAATGTAAGGAGAAAATTGCAAAATGTGTGCAAGTCTGAGGTCAAATGTGCAATAGAGTCAATAATTGCTCCAACACTTAGGTTTTGCATACATAGATAGGAATATAACGATATTAACAGGTGATTAATATGATTGACAAGTCTGAGATCAGACAATTAGAAAAGGAAAAAAGGTATGAAATCAGTAGGGTCAAAGGTTGCTCCAACACTTCTGCTTTTCACATAGGGATAAAGATATCTATTACTGCACCTAAGATTCCCTAGTAATCTCCCATCTAGGTACTAATCAGGCTCCTCACTGCTTAGCTTCCAAGATCAGGCGAGATTGGGCGTAGCCAGAGAGATATGGCAGTAATATCACATGAATTGACACACTTCAGCCCGTCTGTGTTGTAAATCCCTCAGGGAAACCACAAAGGCTGATTCCATATGACCAAAGTACTAGTGTGTAAATCCAAAATATTACAAAATCTGAACAATAGATAATTGATATATCAAAGTTTTATCGTAGTAGTAAGATAGAACAACAGATTATACTTGATAATGTTTCTATGTGCTCTGTAAATATACAGACTGGGGATGGGAAATAAGGTAACAATTCACATGTTAGTTCTATGTGACTAATGACATGCGGATGTACAAATGTTTATGACTACGGAATATGGATAATATTATATATATATATATATATATATATATACTAGGTGCTTCATCGCGCCCTACGGGCACTCTTCACACCGTCGCAAGGGGCTACGCCCCCTTAACCCTTGCATGCCTTTCTGGGGTTCAATATTTGTATTATATGGAGTATTACCTGCATTCCTTTGTTAGTGGTTAAATATTGCACAATGAAAGGGCGTGCGATGGTGAAGGAGGCGCAGCCCCTTGCGACGGTATGAACAGCACCTACAGGGCACAATGTACAGAATGTAGCAGGTGCGGGGGGGACTGTGGATGGGGGAGGGTGTCTGTAGATGCTGCGGGTAGAGGAGGGGTGGAAGCGGGGGGGCCCAGATGGGGAAGGGTCGGGAGATGCTGCGGGTGGGGGAGGGGCAGAGGAGTGGGTTGCAGATGGGGGATGGGGTCGGAAGGCACTGTCGGTGGGGGAAGGGGAGGGGTGCCAAGGGTGGGAGAGGGGCAGGTGCGGGGATGTTGCGGATGGGTGAAGGGTTCCGGAGGTGCTGTGGGATGGGAAGGGGCGGGGGTGGGGTAGGGGGTCCGGAGGTGCCGTGAGTAGGGGAGGGGCAGATACAGGTGGTGCGGCGGATGGGGAAGGGGTCCGGAGGTGCTGCAGGTGGTGGAGGGGCAGGTCGGGGAGGGGTGGATGAGGGGGGCACCGCGGATGGAGGAGGGTGTCTGCAGATGCTGCGAGTGGAGGGGGGCAGGTGTGGGGGGAGACATATATGGGGGGGTGGATGGTGGAGAGGGTCTGGAGGTGCTGTGGGTGGTGGAGGGGAGGAGGAGTGGAAGCCGCGGGTGGTGTAGTGGGTCTG
Organism: Pseudophryne corroboree; assembly: GCF_028390025.1. Lineage (NCBI taxonomy): Eukaryota > Metazoa > Chordata > Amphibia > Anura > Myobatrachidae > Pseudophryne > Pseudophryne corroboree. Next base: position 55,798,729 of record NC_086449.1, read on the forward strand.
GAGGCACAGCGTGTGGGGGAGGGGTGGGGTTCCGCATGTGGTAGAGGGGAAGGTGCGGAGGTGTGGTGCATTGGGGAGGAGTCTGGAGGCACTACGGGTACTGTACCTGCCAAAAAATAAGAATTTACTTACCGATAATTCTATTTCTCGTAGTCCGTAGTGGATGCTGGGAGTCCGTCAGGACCATGGGGAATAGCGGCTCCACAGGAGACAGGGCACAAAAGTAAAAGCTTTAGGATCAGGTGGTGTGCACTGGCTACTCCCACTATGACCCTCCTCCAAGCCTCAGTTAGGATACTGTGCCCGGACGAGCGTACACAATAAGGAAGGATTTTGAATCCCGGGTAAGACTCATACCAGCCACACCAATCACACTGTACAACCTGTGATCTGAACCCAGTTAACAGCATGATAACAGCGGAGCCTCTGAATAGATGGCTCACAACAATAATAACTCGATTTTTGTAACAATAACTATGTACAAGTATTGCAGACAATCCGCACTTGGGATGGGCGCCCAGCATCCACTACGGACTACGAGAAATAGAATTATCGGTAAGTAAATTCTTATTTTCTCTGACGTCCTAAGTGGATGCAGGGACTCCGTCAGGACCATGGGGATTATACCAAAGCTCCCAAACGGGCGGGAGAGTGCGGATGACTCTGCAGTACCGAATGAGAGAACTCCAGGTCCTCCTCAGCCAGGGTATCAAATTTGTAGAATTTTTCAAACGTGTTTGCCCCTGACCAAGTAGCAGCTCGGCAAAGTTGTAAAGCCGAGACCCCTCGGGCAGCCGCCCAAGATGAGCCCACCTTCCTTGTGGAATGGGCATTTACAGATTTTGGCTGTGGCAGGCCTGCCACAGAATGTGCAAGCTGAATTGTACTACACATCCAACTAGCAATCGTCTGCTTAGAAGCAAGAGCACCCAGTTTGTTGGGTGCATACAGGATAACAGCAAGTCAGTTTTCCTGACTCCAGCCGTCCTGGAAACCTATATTTTCAGGGCCCTGACCACATCCAGCAACTTGGAGTCCTCCAAGTCCCTAGTAGCCGCAGGCACCACAATAGGCTGGTTCAGGTGAAACGCTGACACCACCTTAGGCAGAAACTGAGGACGCGTCCGCAGTTCTGCCCTGTCCGAATGGACAATCAGATATGGGCTTTTTGAGACAAAGCCGCCAATTCTGACACTCGCCTGGCCCGAGGCCAGGACCAACAGCATGGTCACTTTCCATGTGAGATATATAAAATCCACAGATTTGAGTGGTTTAAACCAATGTGATTTGAGGAATCCCAGAACTACGTTGAGATCCCACAGTGCCACTGGAGGCACCAAAGGGGGTTGTATATGCAGTACTCCCTTGACAAACTTCTGGACTTCAGGAACTGAAGCCAATTCTTTCTGGAAGAAAATCGACAGGCCGAAATTTGAACCTTAATGGACCCCAATTTGAGGCCCATAGACACTCCTGTTTGTAGGAAATGCAGGAATCGACCGAGTTGAAATTCCTCCGTGGGGCCTTCCTGGCCTCACACCATGCAACATATTTTCACCGATGCGGTGATAATGTTGTGCGGTCACCTCCTTCCTGGCTCTGACCAGGGTAGGGATGACCTCTTCCGGAATGCCTTTTTCCCTTAGGATCCGGCGTTCAACCGCCATGCCGTCAAACGCAGCTGCGGTAAGTCTTGGAACAGACATGATTCTTGCTGAATCAAGACCCTTCTTAGTATCTCTTGAAGTTCCGGGTACCAAGTCCTTCTTGGCCAATCCGGAGCCACGAGTATAGTTCTTACTCCTCTCCGTCTTATAATTCTCAGTACCCTGGGTATGAGAGGCAGAGGAGGGAACACATACACCGACTGGTACACCCACGGTGTTACCAGAGCGTCCCAGCTATTGCCTGAGGGTCTCTTGACCTGGCGCTTCAGATGGGACGCCATCATGTCCACCTTTGGTCTTTCCCAACGGTTCACAATCATGTGGAAACTTCCAGATGAAGTTCCCACTTTCCCGGGTGGAGTTCGTTCCTGCTGAGGAAGTCTGCTTCCCAGTTGTCCACTCCCGGAGTGAACACCGCTGACAGTGTTATCACATGATTTTTCGCCCAGCGAAGAATCCTTGCTGCCATTGCCCTCCTGCTTCTTGTGCCGCCCTGTCTGTTTACGTGGGCGACTGCCGTGATGTTGTCCGACTGGATCAGCACCGGTTGACTTTGAAGCAGAGGTCTTCCTAGGCTCAGAGCATTGTAAATTGCCCTTAGCTCCAGTATATTTATGTGGAGAGAAGTCTCCAGACTTGACCACACTCCTTGGAAATTTCTTCCCTGTGTGACTGCTCCCCAGCCTCTCAGGCTGGCATCCGTGGTCACCAGAACACAGTCCTGAATGCCGAATGTGCTGCCCTCTAGAAGATGAGCACTCTGCAGCCCCCACAGAAGAGACACCCTTGTCCTTGGAGACAGGATTATCCGCCGATGCATCTGAAGATGCGATCCGGACCATTCGTCCAGCAGATCCCCCTGAAAATTTCTTGCGTGAAATCTGCCGAATGGAATCGCTTCGTAAGAAGCCACCATTTTTCCCACGACTCTTGTGCATTGATGCACTGATACTTGGCCTGGTTTTAGGAGGTTTCTGACTAGCTCGGATAGCTCCCTGGCTTTCTCCTCCGGGAGAAACACCTTTTTCTGGACTGTGCCCAGAATCATCCCTAGGAACAGCAGACGTTTCGTCGGAAACAGCTGCGATTTTGGAATATTTAGAATCCACCCGTGCTGTCGTAGAACTACTTTAGATAGTGCTATTCCGACCTCCAACTGTTCTCTGGACCTTGCCCTTATCAGGAGATCGTCCAAGTAAGGGATAATTAAGACGCCTTTTTCTTTGAAGAAGAATCATCATTTCGGCCATTACCTTGGTAAAGACCCGGGGCGCCGTGGACAATCCAAACGGCAGCGTCTGAAACTGATAGTGACAGTTCTGTACCACGAACCTGAGGTACCCTTGGTGAGAAGGGCAAATTTGGACATGGAGATAATCCTTGATGTCCAGGGACACCATATAGTCCCCTTCTTCCTGGTTCGCTATCACTGCTCTGAGTGACTCCATCTTGATTTGAACCTTTGTATGTAAGTGTTCAAAGATTTCAGATTTAGAATAGGTCTCACCGAGCCGTCTGGCTTCAGTACCACAATATAGTGTGGAATAATAATACCCTTTTCCTTGTTGTAGGAGGGGTACTTTGATTATCACCTGCTGGGAATACAGCTTGTGAATTGTTTCCAATACTGCCTCCCTGTCAGAGGGAGACGTTGGTAAAGCAGACTTCAGGAACCTGCGAGGAGAAGACGTCTCGAATCTCCAATCTGTACCCCTGGGATAATACTTGTACGATCTAGGGGTCCACTTGCGAGTGAGCCCACTGCGCGCTGAGACTCTTGAGACGACCCCCCACCTCACCTGAGTCCGCTTGTACGGCCCCAGCGTCATGCTGAGGACTTGGCAGAAGCGGTGGAGGGCTTCTGTTCCTGGGAAGGGGCTGCCTGCTGCAGTCTTCTTCCCTTTCCTCTATCCCTGGGCAGATATGACTGGCCTTTTGCCCGCTTGCCCTTATGGGAACGAAAGGACTGAGGCTGAAAAGACGGTGTCTTTTTCTGCTGAGATGTGACTTGGGGTAAAAAGGTTGGATTTCCCAGCTGTTGCCGTGGCCACCAGGTCCGATGGACCGACCCCAAATAACTCCTCCCCTTTATACGGCAATACTTCCATGTGCCGTTTGGAATCTGCATCACCTGACCACTGTCGTGTCCATAAACATCTTCTGGCAGATATGGACATCGCACTTATCTTGATGCCAGAGTGCAAATATCCCTCTGTGCATCTCGCATATATAGAAATGCATCCTATTAAATCCTCTATATCAATAAAATACTGTCCCTGTCAAGGGTATTTTCAGTCAGGGAATCCGACCAAGCCACCCCAGCACTGCACATCCAGGCTGAGGCGATCGCTGGTCGCAGTATAACAACAGTATGTGTGTATATACTTTTTAGGATATTTTCCAGCTTCCTATCAGCTGGCTCCTTGAGGGCGGCCGTATCTGGAGACGGTAACGCCACTTGTTTTGATAAGCGTGTGAGCGCCTTATCCACCCTAAGGGGTGTTTCCCAACGCGCCCTAACTTCTGGCGGGAAAGGGTATAACGCCAATATTTGCTATCGGGGTAAACCCACGCATCATCACACACTTCATTTAATTTATCTGATTCAGGAAAAACTACCGGTAGTTTTTTCACTCCCACATAATACCCTTTTTTGTGGTACTTGTAGTATCAGAAATATGTAACACCTCCTTCATTACCCTTAACATGTAACGTGTGGCCCTAATGGAGAATACGTTTGTTTCTTCACCGTCGACACTGGATTCAGTGTCCGTGTCTGTGTCGACCGACTGAGGTAAATGGGCGATTTAAAAGCCCCTGACGGTGTTTGAGACGCCTGGACAGGTACTAATTGGTTTGCCGGCCGTCTCATGTCGTCAACCGACTTTGCAGCGTGTTGACATTATCACGTAATTCCCTAAATAAGCCATCCATTCCGGTGTCGACTCCCTAGAGAGTGACATCACCATTACAGGCAATTGCTCCGCCTCCTCACCAACATCGTCCTCATACATGTCGACACACACGTACCGACACACAGCACACACACCGGGAATGCTCTGATAGAGGACAGGACCCCACTAGCCCTTTGGGGAGACAGAGGGAGAGTATGCCAGCACACAACAAAACGCTATAATTATACAGGGACAACCTTATATAAGTGTTTTCCCTTATAGCATCTTAATATATATAAATATCGCCAAATAAGTGCCCCCCCTCTCTGTTTTAACCCTGTTTCTGTAGTGCAGTGCAGGGGAGAGCCTGGGAGCCTTCCCACCAGCATTTCTGTGAGGGAAAATTTCGCTGTGTGCTGAGGAGAATAGGCCCCGCCCCCTTTTCGGCGGGCTTCTTCTCCCGTTTTTCTGACAACCTGGCAGGGGTTAAATACATCCAGAGGCTATATGTGATGTATTTTTAGCCAGCATAGGTACTTTCATTGCTGCCCAGGGCGCCCCCCCCAGCGCCCTGCACCCTCAGTGACCGTTGGTGTGAAGTGTGCTGAGAGCAATGGCGCACAGCTGCAGTGCTGTGCGCTACCTCATGAAGACTGAGAAGTCTTCAGCCGCCGATTTCTGGACCTCTTCTCTCTTCAGCATCTGCAAGGGGGTCGGTGGCGCGGCTCCGGTGACCCATCCAGGCTGTACCTGTGATCGTCCCTCTGGAGCTAGTGTCCAGTAGCCTAAGAAGCCAATCCATCCTGCACGCAGGTGAGTTCACTTCTTCTCCCCTAAGTCCCTCGTTGCAGTGAGCCTGTTGCCAGCAGGACTCACTGAAAATAAAAAACCTAACAAAACTTTTACTCTAAGCAGCTCTTTAGGAGAGCCACCTAGATTGCACCCTTCTCGGCCGGGCACAAAAACCTAACTGAGGCTTGGAGGAGGGTCATGGGGGGAGGAGCCAGTGCACACCACCTGATCCTAAAGCTTTTACTTTTGTGCCCTGTCTCCTGCGGAGCCGCTATTCCCCATGGTCCTGACGGAGTCCCAGCATCCACTTAGGACGTCAGAGAAAGGTAGTTGGAGGGTATGCAGTAACAGGGCCAGGACAGGGGTGACAGGGTCAGAACAGGTGTGACGGGGCCAGGACAGGGGTGACGGGGACAGGGGTGACGGGGTCAGGACAGGGGTGACAGGACCAGGACAGGGGTGACAGGGCCAGGACAGGGATGACAGGGCCAGGACAGGGGTGACAGGGCCAGGACAGGGGCGACGGGGCCAGGACAGAAATGACAGGGACAGGATAGGGGTGACATGGCCATGGTAGGGGCGGCAGGACCAGGACAGGGGTGACAGGGCCAGTATAGGGTTGACAGGGCAAGCACAGGGGTGACAGGGCCTGGATAGGGGTGACAGGGCCAGGATAAGGGTGACAGGGACATGAGAGAACACAGGGCACGGTAGAGATTGGTATTACGGACAGAACAGTTGTGTCTTACCGAAGTCACTGCTGCTGGCTGCTGCTGTTCCACTCCAACCTGTTGGGATCTGCTGCTGGTGGAGACTTGGCATGGCTGACTCTCTCAGGCTGGAGTCCTGCTTCCTCTGCCCGTCCGCATCCCTCCCCCCCCCTCCTCAGTCACACACCGCAGACCTCGTGCAGCTGGCGGGCACTGTGGTAAAGTGAGACTGGCAGTGACTGGTTAGCCCCCAGGAGACGCTGCGGCTGGAGGGAGGAGGGGGTGGGAGCCTGCAAGCAGCGCGGACTTCTGCAGCGCTGCCTGCGAGCTAAAGTGTGTGAAGGAGCTGGGCGCACCTCACTGCGGGTGGCAGCGCTGCAGCTAGCGGTGGGGTTGCTGGGGCTGGAGATAACAGAGGCAGTACGGAACCTGCACAGCGGCAGGTGCCCCACAAAACTGCAGCTAAGAAGCGTGGAGTGTGCCAGAAAGTGACGTTCCTCCACGCCAGGGAGACCCTGCTGAGTATGCTGATGTGGGGGGTCAGGCACACAGTGTGCCGGTGCCTGTCAGTCTGTATGGCATACCCCCTCATTCACCCCCATACCTCCAACGATTTTCGCGGGACAGTCCCATTTTTTAGGGTCTGTCCCGCTGTCCCACCCGCAGGCCACAGTGTCCCGCGGTGGTGGTGGTGTTGGGGGGGGCAGTTGGAAAGCTCCTGTACTCACTGTTCTGCTTAGCAGAGCAGCGGTGAATAGTGGAGACAGAGGGAGAGGGGGCATCAGGGGGTACGGATTAATGGAGGTTCCAGCAGCAGAGCCAGATTAAGGGGGGGGGGCAGGGGGTACGTACCATGGGCCCCACAGTTTTATGGGCCCCCCCGGCTGGAGTAGCTCTGTCCCAGCTCAGAAGCTCCTCGTCCTGCCAGTAACAGCAGCAGAATTGTGCTACAGTCAGCACACACAGCTGCGTATTGGCAGGTCTGTGGTGTTGCAGGGAGGCAGCAGTCTCCCTGCTTTCTTCTGCCTGTGCAGGTGTGTAGGGGAAGCGACCACCTCCTCTGGATTTACCCCTAGCTGAGGGGCCAAAATTCCATTAAAAAAAATAATACTGGAATTTGCATAAGGGGGCGTGGCTTTGCTGGGCATGATAAAGCCATGCCCCCAACCCCACAGCAGGCACAGAAATGAGACAGGGCCCCTTGTCTTAAGTGCCTTGGGCCCCCCAGACTCATAATCTGCCCCTGGGGGCATGCCAGCAGCTCACAGAGTGCTAGGCATGCCCCCTCACTGACGAAAACGGGGCCCCTCCCATGAAGCCACGCCCCTTTCGTTGGCAACGCCCCCTTTTTGCTGTGTGGTGTTTTTTTTGTGTGTGTGTGTGTGTGTGTCCCTCCTCCTGCCTGAAGAAAGCTGGGAGGTATGCACCCCTGCCTGTGCCATGCCCATACCATCTGCATCTGCTGCTGGTCTCCTATAGATTTGCCCAGTTCTGTGACTCATTTGAATAACTCCACCCACCACTGTAACTCCGCCCAGCGTTACAGCTAGCACAGAGTCACAGACTTGGGCTAATATATAGGAGATCATAAGAAGTAAAGAAAAATTGCATTAGAAAACAATTGTCATTTTTATTCCTTAAGGTCTTAGAATGTTTTAAAGATAATTAGAAAGCAGTAAGTTTTATAGAACATTCTACTGTAAAGTATATTAATGGGTGACTATGCATAATTATGCAGATTTATATATATTTTTCCACAAATTAATTTTTTCACATATGCAATGTGTATTTTAGTTTTGGGTTAGAGAATAATTCTCAGCTGTCAGGTAGCTGAAGGATAGTAAGTATAGTGCTCATTATTACAGTGCTTTATTATTGTTATTTAAAATACTAAAAGTTTTGTGATGCAGTTTTTGATACAGGTGGAAAAATGAGTTAGACATGGCAGCTCCAAACATATTGATTGAGAATATTACATACCATGGTGTCGGTCAAATATGTTGGGAATTGTAAATAAGTTGCCAGATATGAGAGAATAGAATCCTGCTGCATTCTTTTAGTAAATACGTGTATGATGTATGATATGTATGTGTATGATGTAGGATATGTATGATATGTATGTGTGTGTATATATATATATATATATATATATATATATACATATAAATAAATATATAGACCCTGTTAAGTAAATTTAGAACAGGTTTTAAAAGCACGGCAGCAGGTTTCTTATCAGCCATATATTAGGCAGCACACACAAGATGATAAAATATGAGAGTGTGCAACTCCTGTGTCGGCAACAGTGTACTCAGTCACCACTGGCAGTTCGATAAAAGTGACTTTACCCACAGAAGACACAAGGGTTTCAAGAGCTGTTTTTATGCACAACCAGATTCCTCTACATTTACTTACAGATCAGGCCATTGCAACAACTGGATTGGGAGGTTAAACCCTACCCCTGCAAGAAAGCAAAGATGTAACCTGAAATACAAGCTGCTATACAAGTCTACCTCTCACAGGAAAAGTAAGACAAAGAGGAACGACAACTCCCAGCATGAACATCATTATGTTGAACACCAGCCTGGGTGGACTTGGACTAAAAAGATGACATGCCAGCAGCAGTGAGAAAGAATATGCAAGTAAAGAAAGGACAAAGTATGAAGAATAATGAATGAATCATAAAGAGAGGTGATTGGAAAAAAGAAAAGTTGAGAAACAATATGAAGGTCGCATGAAAGTTTGGGGACTAAAGGAAGTCTGCTTTGAGAAGGACAAAGAAAGACATCTGACAAGTGGTCAGTACTACATGGCAAGATTACAGAGATAATGCCATGATTTAAAGCAACAGAAGCTCCAGGGTTTAAAGCAAATAATAAGGAACAAGACAGAAAAAGTTCCAGAAGACAAATGAATGATGCTTCTTCTGCCAATATGAAGTATAAGCTTCTTCAGGTACTCCCCAGTGAACATAATGTCTCTAGAGGAAACAGCAGAAGGTATGATTACAGTCACCTTGCCCACTGGAGAAATACGTTTGTGCCTAATGAATACTGGAGCCAGCACACACAGAAGACAGCAGAGGGAGATACCACAAGAACTGATGATATCAGAAATTCTTAAAAGGACAGGAGATGCAAGAACTACAGTCACCAATACCAGCCCAGTTCTTGACCTCGGAGTACATGTCCAGTGACTTTGCTGAAGCACAATGTACTAAAGCTTATCCAAGGAGAATAAAGTACACACCAGCAGAAGTTTAACTTTCTAGCAACTTATCAAATGAAAGAACAAAAAGCCATTAAAAAGCAAGTTAGAACAGAAGTTCAGTATTGGCTCATTCCCGCAGTACCAGTTGTAGAAGAAAGTAAGCAATACTACTGGACCAGGATAGCCCTGTGGAGGGGCTATATCACCAAGTGATTTATCCACAAAACACACAGCTAAATACAGGATGTGAATAAACTGCTGATTGCCACCACTACTAAAAGAAGTACCAAGAAGGGGCAGTGTCCTTAGTGAAGTTTCTGGAAGAACAAGACTGCAGAGCCTCAGAAGGAGAAATTGCAGCTAGTCAAGCAAGAGGTAATCTTCCTAGGACACCCAAGGTACCTGACATCTAACAAAAGTGAGAAGGGAGAAATTCATACTGCAAGCTAAGATGCCAACTAGTGTCAGGCAAGTCAGATGATCATTCCTGGGCCTAGTAGGACACTACAGAACACAGATACCTCTAGCACCAGTCTACATGCAAGCATTGTATGACAACACGGAAAGGGAGGAGGGTCCGCATCCTACATACAGCAACAGATGAATGAAGCTATTGAACAATTGGAAACAGCAGTTGCCTCATCTCAAGCCCTAGAACTACCTGACTATTAAAGAAGGAGGCCATACATAGAAGTTCTTATGCAAAATCATAGACTGAGGTGAAGACCAGTGGCCTACAACTCAAGCAAGCTTGACAGCAGTACTCAAAGAGCACCTACCGGCATCAGAGCAGTGATAGCAGCAACAGTCCTAGAAGAGTACAAGAGCACAGACACAGTGCTGAATCAGTAGTCCTAGAAGAGGACAAGAGCACAGGCATAGTGCTGAATCATGAACTTATCATCCAGGTACCACATGCAGGTACAGAGAAGCTTCAACAAGCAAGAACCAAACACCTGTCAGCGGCAAGGCTGACCATGTATGAAGTAGCACTGCCAAAGTGCGACAAGTAACCATCACAAGATGTATTACCCTCAACTCAGCAACCCTTTTCCAGCATTAATCAATAAAGGTGTTGAATCTCAAGATTCAAAAGGAGGGAAAAACAGATTATCTACTGATGAATGGGAAAAAAAGAAGTTGATGATTAGGACCAGTAAGGTGGTCCAGAAGAGCAAGATACAGACAGATCATCATGGATACAGGACAGGAGTGATGGTCCAGAAGAGGAAGAGAATAATTCTGGTAATCAAAAATTTTGGTGTTAATGGAACAAGAACCTCAACTTGCCATATGTTACATACACAGCCCTACCTAATGCTCAGTAAGAGCTATATGTGGATGGATCAAGGTACCATGAGGATGGAATTCCTTATACAGGAGTAAGTGACCACTGAACATGGAGTTGTGGATTCAGGATCCTTACCATCCCAGTACAAGAGTGTGGACCAGATATGGAAAAGCAGAGGCTTCAAGAAGGCAAGTGGCGAAGACATACAACATGCTTCCCTGATCAGACACTGGCTTATAAAAAATTTAAGTTATACTTACCCAGAAGCTTATATCCACATAGGTGTTAAGTCAGCTATGGACTCACACACCTGGGAGAGGATCAAATGGAAAATTTAGTTAATGGAAGATGGATAGCTCCATGATGTTATCCAGCCACAACCAAGTTTGTACAAGCCTACTAGATATGTAGGCCTACTGGAAATGTCTAATCCAGGACAGAAGGTCAAGTCAATCCTTGGAGCAATCCCCCCAAAAAAGTTATTTTCCATTTCAAAGACTGCAAATTTACTATATCTAACTGCCAAAGATGTATTGGTAGCCACAGACATTTTCAGTTACTTGCCAATGGCAAAGAGCCACAGCAAAATCAATAGCTAGAAAACTAGTTTCAGAAGTTATGTGCAAATATGGAATACCAGAAGTTATAGTAGCAGATAGCGGAATTTATTTCATTAAAGAAATAATGTAGTACATAAGGTATGATTTGGGAATACAACAGGCATTCCGTGTATATCCCCATAGGTTAGTGGGTGTGTCACAGAAACCACCAGGGGATGCTAAAGTGTTTATTTTTAGTACTGGTTAATAGTAGAACAATAATCAGTAAAATCATAGGTTATTCACCTTATGAAATATTGTTTGATAGCATACCTAAGATAAAATGTTATTATCCGTAAGGGTTACAGCATACATATGGTAATTTGACTACATATGTTAAAAAAGTCTTACTGAAGAAACTAACACTTCTGTATTTTCTAGTTTGCCTTTCTCCCAGATTCAGGAGCAAATCTGAATCCCTACAAGCTTTAACCAGGAGATCGGGTGTATCTGGAAAGACATGTGAAAAAGTCATTTGAGTCCATATTTGATGGTCCATATAGAGTGTTGCTGACCACGCCCACTTCTGTGTCAATTAAGTAAAGAAAGACTTGGGTTCCACTGCAATTTTGCTCAAGTTAAGTTTGAACAATGAAATACACAAACATGCAGAGGCTAATTGGGCCTGAACTAGACAGACCACTATGGGTCATTATATTGGGAACTTCAGTAGTCATTGTTGTCATAATATGCTCTATATTTCTCATAGGAGAGGACAGGGACTGGCATGTCCGCCAATCCAAAGTTACGTACCGGTGTTCAGTATATAAGTATATATTTTTTTATATATGTAGTATATGTAGTATGTGCTTCTTATATACTGTATATGTATATAAGCAGTGTGTTTTTACACTAGAGTTTGTGATAAGTCAAGTTAAAGTAAAGATCATGAAATCTCTAGAAGTTCAAAGATACCAGTTAATTAAGAAATGCTGGGCTCACACGGGCCCACATCTGGAAAAGGAGGGGAATGGACATCTGTCCCCACTACATATAAGTGTATAATAGGTTTTAATTTTTGTAAAGCAAATACATACAGGTTGAGTATCCCATATCCAAATATTCCGAAATACGGAATATTCCGAAATACGGACTTTTTTGAGTGAGAGTGAAATACTGAAAGCTTTGTTTTTTGATGGCTAAATGTACACAAACTTTGTTTAATACACAAATTATAAAAAAAAAATTGTATTAAATGACCTTCAGGCTGTGTGTATAAGGTGTATATGAAACAAATGAATTGTGTGGATGTACACACACTTTGTTCAATGCACAAAGTTATAAAAACTATTGGCTAAAATTGACTTCAGGCTGTGTGTATAAGGTGTTTATGTAACATAAATGCATTATGTGCTTAGACTTGGGTCCCATCACCATGATATCTCATTATGGTATGCAATTATTCCAAAATACGGAAAAATCCCATATCCAAAATTCCTCTGGTCCCAAGCATTTTGGATAAGGGATACTCAACCTGTACTACTAAAATAGTGTAATATTTTTTAGAATATGTATGAAGAGAACTCCAAGAATGTGTTGTATATTATTACTAATGAAACAAATAGTGCGCAAGAAGTGGTTTAGAGAAATGTTCTGCTCAAACCCAGCTAATTGATTTAGCGGGATCAAAGAGTAGATTGTTGGAATAGTGATGTTTTTATTAAAATTGTTGGCTTAGCAATTTGCAAATATCTGTATTGTAAGATGCTATTTTGTTTCCTTTCCTTTCAGCTTGAAAGAAATCTGTAAACTCAAAGATGTGAATCCTCCGAGTGTTAACAAAACTACAGAAGAGCTTGGCAAGAAAGAGCCGTGAACAGTCTACCTTAATGGATATGATGTGAACGGTTCTTTACCTTCCGTGGGATAGAGTGACAAGCACGATCCTACGGGAACATAGCCTTTAGCACCATTATAGCTAGACTGTTTGCTTAGTCTTTCTAGGCAGAGTTTATGTGATGCCTTGTAGCTCAACTGTAATGTCATCTTGTTATCAGCGGTAATGTCATTTTATTATGAAAGGAGGGACTGAGGAAGATAGATGTATATAGCTTAAGCATGTCAGCCATTTTGTTAGTAGCAGCCATGATATAGTGAAGTAGAAGTATGCTTTTCTGAGTTAATCATAATAATGTTGACATTTCATAGTTAGTACATTCTGTGCGAAGCAAGGTCGTAGCTATAGTCTTGAAAAACATGTCTGTGTGTTTAGACTTCTCCTGAAGGACATGAAGTGGGGTGACAGCCTGAGAGGAGTTATGAGAAGAGATGCATTATTGTTTTGAAATATGACGTGTATCAAGTGTTCATGCAAGTAGCTTTTTTCTTTATATATGTTATGCTAAATAAAGTGAAGGCAGTCTCATTTTGCTGGACATAACTGACGTGTGGTGTCGGCTTCCTGGGATTCCCAATCGATTGGTAAACAAAGGGTAACAACAGACAATTGAAGGAAATTGATAAGAGGAGGCTTATCTCCAACAGTAGGTTCGCTTCTTCTCCCCTTAGTCCCTCGTAGCAGTGAGTCTGTTGCCAGCAGATCTCACTGAAAATAAAAAACCTAACAAATACTTTCTTTACTAGGAGCTCAGGAGAGCCCCTAGTGTGCAACCAGCTCGGGCCGGGCACATATTCTAACTGAGGTCTGGAGGAGGGGCATAGAGGGAGGAGCCAGTGCACACCAGATAGTACCTAATCTTTCTTTTAGAGTTCCCAGTCTCCTGCGGAGCCCACTATTCCCCATGGTCCTTACGGAGTTCCCAGCATCCACTAGGACGTCAGAGAAAATCCCATCATGCACACAAAGGCCTACCCAGAACAATATACAATAACCATAACTACATTCAACTAAATTGACTAAACATTCTGGAAAACACATAAGTCACACTTCATTTAAAGTCACCCCCAAAAATTAAAGGGCCAGGACAACTGCTAACTTCACAATACAAAGGGAAAAAACATAACTATTTATGTCTAAAACTACAACACCAACACATTAGAACAATGAACCAACTTACAATCACAATTAGCTAGAATACATTTCAGACAACTAAGGACAAAGCACATATGTTAAAAAAAATAGAAGTATTGTACAACAAACTCACCATTCTGCCTTGGACGATCCGAACCTCGGACATTAGTTACACCAACCACTTCTGGCGGAATAAGGGAACGCACAGGCTCCACCCAATCCCGATATGATGCTCTGAAGGGATGGCCACCCCCTGTTTCTCTGGCTGACTTAGCCTCCTTCGCCATCTTAGCCTTGACACAGCGCTTGATGTCGTAGAATCGCTTACGACACGTGTACTCGGTCCTCCTCACCACACCCTCACTATTAACTGCCGCTACTACCTTCCCCCACATGGGTGTTTCAGTCGGTCTATGTGTTCCCTCCATTTCCACTCATCTCAAAAATATTGAGAATCATAAGATGAACAAGAGTGCAGACAATACTCATTGTCCCAGATTGGCCTCGAATGGCCTGGTATTCATATCTTCAGGAAATGCTAGTAGAAGATCCGTGGCCTCTTCCTCCCAGGGAGGACCAGTTGCAACAGGGGCCCTGTGTGTTCCAAGAATTACCGCGGTTACGTTTGTCGGCATGGCGGTTGAACACCAAGTCCTAGCTAGGAAAGGTATTCAGAGGGAAGTCATCCCTACTCTGATCAAGCTAGGAAGGAAGTAACGGCGAAACATTATCACCGTATCTGGAGAAAATATGTGTCTTGGTGTGAAGCTAAGAATGCTCCTACGGGAGATTTTCAGCTGGGTCGTTTTCACCACTTTCTACAGACACTCCTGTTATGAGACTAAAGTTAGGCTCCAATAACGTGCAGATTTCGGCCTTATCTATATTCTTTCAGAAGGAATTGGCTTCTCTCCCAGAAGTCCAGACCTTTGTAAAGGGGGTGCTGCACATATAGCCTCCTTTTGTGCCCCCAGTGGCACCGTGGGACCTTAACGTGGTGTTACAGTCCCTTAAATCACACTGGTTTGAACCTCTTCAAACAGTTGAATTAAAATTTCTCACTTGGAATGTAGTCATGTTGTTGGCCTTGGCATCCGCGAGGCGGGTGTCCGAATTAGCGGCTTTGTCTCACAAGAGCCCCTATCTGATTTTCCATGTGGATCGAGCAGAGTTGAGGACTCGTCCTCAATTTCTACCTAAAGTGGTTTCGTTGCCTGTGGCTACGGGTGACTTGGAGGATTCCAAGTCCCTTGATGTGGTCAGGGCCTTAAAAATTCATGTAGCCAGGACGGCTCGGGTTAGGAAAACAGAGGTACTGTTTGTCCTGTATGCGGCCAACAAGGTTGGCGCTCCTGCTTCTAAGCAGACTATTGCTCGCTGGATCTGTAACACGATTCAGCAGGCTCATTCTACGGCTGGATTGCCGTTACCAAAATCAGTAAAGGCCCATTCCACTAGGAAGGTGGGCTCTTCTTGGGCGGCTGCCCGAGGTGTCTCGGCATTACAGCTTTGCCGAGCAGCTACTTAGTCCGGTCCAAACACTTTTGCAAAATTCTACAAGTTTGATACCCTGGCTGATGGGGACCTCATGTTTGCTCAATCGGTGCTGCAGAGTCATCCGCACTCTCCCGCCTGGTCTGGAGCTTTAGTATAATCCCCATGATCCTTACGGAGTCCCCAGCATCCTCTAGGACGTAAGAGAAAAATAAGATTTTACTTACCGGTAAATCTATTTCTCGTAGTCCGTGGTGGATGCTGGGGACTCCGTAAGGACCATGGGGAATAGACGGGCTCCGCAGGAGACAGGGCACTTTAAGAAAGAATTAGGATACTGGTGTGCACTGGCTCCTCCCTCTATGTCCCTCCTCCAGATCTCAGTTAAAGAAACTGTGCCCGGAAGAGCTGACAGTACAAGGAAAGGATTTTGGAATCCAGGGTAAGACTCATACCAGCCACACCAATCACACCGTATAACTCGTGATAAACTTACCCAGTTAACAGTATGAACAACAACAGAGCATCAGATAAACCCTGATGCAACCATAACATAACCCTTATGTAAGCAATAACTATATACAAGTATTGCAGAAGAAGTCCGCACTTGGGACGGGCGCCCAGCATCCACTACGGACTACGAGAAATAGATTTACCAGTAAGTAAAATCTTATTTTCTCCAACGTCCTAGTGGATGCTGGGGACTCCGTAAGGACCATGGGGATTATACCAAAGCTCCCAAATGGGCGGGAGAGTGCAGATGACTCTGCAGCACCGAATGAGCAAACACAAGGTCCTCCTCAGCCAGGGCATCAAACTTGTAGAACTTTGCAAAAGTGTTTGAACCCGACAAAGTTGCTGCTCGGCAAAGCTGTAATGCCGAGACCCCTCGGGCAGCCGCCCAAGAAGAGCCCACCTTCCTTGTGGAATGGGCTTTTACTGATTTTGGTAGCGGCAATCCAGCCGCAGAATGTGCCTGCTGAATCATGTTACAGATCCAGCGAGCAATAGTTTGCTTTGAAGTAGGAGCACCCAGTTTGTTGGGAGCATACAGGATAAACAGTGACTCAGTTTTCCTGACTCTCGCCGTTCTGGCCACATAAACCTTCAAAGCCCTGACCACATCTAGCAACTCGGAATCCTCCAAGTCACGAGTAGCCACAGGCACCACAATAGGTTGGTTCATATGAAAAGATGACACCACTTTTGGCAGAAATTGTGGACGGGTCCGCAATTCTGCCCTGTCTACATGGAAAACCAGATAGGGGCTTTTATGTGACAAAGCCGCTAATTTTGACACACGCCTAGCCGAAGCCAAGGCTAACAGCATGACCACCTTCCACGTGAGAAATTTTAACTCTACGGTTTTAAGTGGCTCAAACCAGTGTGATTTCAGGGAACTCAACACCACGTTAAGATCCCAAGGTGCCACTGGAGGCACAAACGGGGGCTGAATATGCAGCACTCCCTTTACAAACGTCTGAACTTCAGGAAGAGAAGCCAGTTCTTTTTGAAAGAAAATGGATAGGGCCGAAATCTGGACCTTAATGGAACCCAATTTTAGGCCCAAAGTCACTCCCGACTGTAGGAAGTGAAGGAAACGGCCCAGCTGGAATTCCTATGTAGGGGCATTCCTGGCCTCACACCAAGTAACATATTTTCGCCATATACGGTGATAATGTTTAGCCGTCACGTCCTTCCTAGCCTTTATCAGCGTAGGAATAAGCTCATCCGGAATGCCTTTTTCTGTTAGGATCCGGCGTTCAACCGCCATGCCGTCAAACGCAGCCGCGGTAAGTCTTGGAACAGACAGGGCCCCTGTTGCAACAGATCCTGTCTTAGAGGCAGAGGCCATGGGTCCTCTGTGAGCATTTCTTGTAGCTCTGGATACCAAGTCCTTCTTGGCCAATCCAGGACTATGAGTATTGTTCTCACTCCTCTTTTTCTTATGATTCTCAGCACCTTGGGTATGAGAGGAATTGGAATTGGAATTTGGTTTTATTGTCATTAAATATTCAACGCATGAACAATCAATGAAATTTTCATGTAAGCAAAAGAACAGACACCACGGAATATGTATAACACAAAGAACATTACCATAAGATACTTAAAAAAAAAAGCCGTAAGAAAACGGTAACACAAAAGCATAGGCAGCTCCAGCAATCCTATCTACATTTAGAACCATTAAGCATTGTTATAGCCCTAGGAAAAAAGCTGTCTTTCAGCCGACTGGTCTTACACATTATCGATCTATAACGAGAATTAGAGGGGAGTAGGGAAAACATCCCATAATTAGGATGGGTCACATCACCCAATATACTCCCAGCCTTCGCAAGGAGCCTCTTCTCGTAAATAGACTGGATACTAGGCAATTGTGACCCAATTATCTTGCCAGTAGTTTTCACAATTCTTTCCAACGACTTTCGCTCTATAATACTACAATTTCCGAACCATGCTAGAATACCATAAGTAAGAACACTCTCGATAATACATGAATAAAAGTTAATTAAAATTTCCACTGTTATACCTGCTGATCGCATCTTCCTAAGAAAGTATAAACGCTGTTGAGCTTTCTTTGTAGCAGCATTAACATGAGAATTCCATGACAGATCATTAGATATAGTCAAGCCTAAAAATCTAAAAGATGTTACAATCTCCACCTCCTGCTTATCTAAAACTAAGGGACCATAAATATACCTATTTTTAGTTCTAAAATCTATAACCATCTCTTTAGTCTTTTTGACATTAAGTATCAATTGATTTTCTTGACTCCAATCCTTCAGCCTACCTACATCAAATATAAAATGTGAGTCGTCATTTCCACTAATAAGACCCACGATGGCAATATCGTCTGCAAATTTGACTATGTGCACAGAATCTGACTTTGAGACGCAATCGTAGGAAGAGGAGGAAACACATAAACCGACTGGAACACCCACGGTGTCACTAGTGCGTCTACAGCTATCGCCTGAGGGTCTCTTGACCTGGCGCAATACCTCTGCAGCTTTTTGTTGAGGCGGGATGCCATCATGTCCACCTGTGGCAGTTCCCACCGACCTGCAATCTGCGCAAAGACTTCTTGATGAAGTCCCCACTCTCCCGGGTGGAGGTCGTGCCTGCTGAGGAAGTCGGCTTCCCAGTTGTCCACTCCCGGAATGAACACTGCTCATACGTGATTCTCCGCCCACCAAAGAATTCTGGTGGCTTCCGCCATCGCCACCCTGCTCCTTGTGCCGCCTTGGCGGTTTACATGAGCCACTGCGGTGATGTTGTCTGATTAAATCAGTACCGATTGGTTGCGAAGCAGGGTCTCCGCTTGACTTAGGGCGTTGTATATGGCCCTTAGTTCCAGGATATTGATGTGAAGGCAAGTCTCCTGACTTGGGACCACAGACCATGGAAACTTATTCCCTGTGTGACTGCCCCCCACCCTCGGAGGCTTGCATCCGTGGTCACAAGGAACCAGTCCTGAATGCCGAATCTGCGGCCCTCGAGAAGGTGAGCACTCTGCAGCCACCACAGAAGAGAAACCCTGGCCCTGGGGGATAGGGTGATCAGCCGATGCATCTGTAGATGCGATCCGGACCACTTGTCCAACAGATCCCATTGAAAGATCCTCGCATGGAACCTGCCGAAGGGAATGGCCTCGTATGACGCCACCATCTTTCCCAGGACTCGTGTGCAGTGATGCACCGACACCGTTTTTGGTTTTAGGAGGTCTCTGACCAGTGTCATGAGTTCCTGAGCCTTCTCCGTCAGGAGAAAAACCTTCTTCTGGTCAGTGTCCAGAATCATGCCCAGGAAGGGCAGACGCGTCGTAGGAATCAGCTGCGACATTGGAATATTCAGAATCTAGCCGTGCTGTTGTAACACTTCCAGAGAGCGTGCTACGCTGATCAGCAACTGTTCTCTGGACCTCGCCTTTATGAGGAGATCGTCCAAGTATGGGATAATTGTGACTCCTTGCTTTCGCAGGAGCACCATCATTTCCGCCATTACCTTGGTAAATATTCTCGGAGCCGTGGAGAGACCAAACGGCAACATCTGGAATTGGTAATGACAATCCTGTACCACAAATCTGAGGTACTCCTGATGAGGTGGATAAATGGGGACATGAAGGTAAGCATCCTTTATGTCCAGAGACACCATAAAATCCCCCTCCTCCAGGCTTGCGATGACCGCCCTGAGCGATTCCATCTTGAACTTGAACCTTTTCAGGTATATGTTCAGGGATTTTAAATTCAATATGGGTCTGACCGAACCGTCCGGTTTTGGTACCACAAACATTGTCGAATAGTAACCCCTTCCCTGTTGAAGGAGGGGAATCTTTACCACCACCTGCTGGAGATATAATTTGTGAATTGCAGCTAACACTATTTCCCTCTCTAAGAGGGAAGCTGGCAGGGACGATTTGAGGTAACGGTGAGGGGGCATCTCTTCGAATTCCAGCTTGTATCCCTGAGACACAATCTCTATAGACCAGGGATCCACCTGTGAGTGAACCCACTTGTGGCTGAAATTTCGGAGATGCGCCCCCACCAGGCCTAGCTCTGCCTGTGGTGCCCCAACGTCATGCGGCGGATTTAGTAGAAGCCGGGGAGGACTTCTGTTCCTGGGAACTAGCTGTATTGTGCAGCTCCTTTCCTCTACCCCTGCCTCTGGCAAGAAAGGATGCACCTCGGACTTTCTTGCCTTTTTGTGATTGAAAAGACTGCATTTGGTAATACGGTACTTTCTTAAGTTGTGAGGGAACATATGGCAAAAAATTTGACTTTCCAGCCGTAGCTGTGGAGACCAGGTCCGAGAGACCTTCCCCAAACAATTCCTCACCCTTGTAAGGTAAAACCTCCATGTGCCTTTTTGAGTCGGCATCGCCTGTCCATTGCCGAGTCCACAGGACCCTTCTGGCAGAAATCGACATTGCATTTATTCTAGAGCCCAGTAGGCTGTCTCTTTGAGCATCTCTCATATATAGGACAGCGTCTTTTATATGCCCCAGGGTTAGTAATATAGTATCCTTGTCCAAGGTATCAAGTTCCTCAGATAAGGTATCTGTCCATGCTGCTGCAGCACTACACATCCAGGCTGACGCAATCGCCGGCCATAGTAAGGTACCTGAATGTGAATAAATGGATTTCAGGATACCCTCCTGCTTTCTATCAGCAGCATCTTTAAGGGTGGCCGTATCCTGTGACGGCAGGGTTACCCTCTTGGATAAGCGTGTTAAAGCTTTGTCTACCCTAGAGGAGGATTCCCAGCGCAATCTGTCCGTTGGCGGGAAAGGATACACCATAAGCATCCGTTTTGAAATCTGCAGTTTTCTATCTGGAGATTCCCAAGCTTTTTCACATAACTCATTTAACTCATGTGAAGGGTGAAAGGTCATCTCTTGCCTTTTCTCCCCATACATATAAACCCTCTTGTCAGGGACTGGGGTTTCCTCTGTGATGTGCAACACATCTTTCATTGCTATAATCATGTAACGGATGGCTTTAGCCATCGACACTGGAGTCAGAATCTGTGTCGATAGTGGGCGCTTCTGAGATCCTGACGGCCTCTGCGATGTAGGATCAGGCATGGGTTGAGACCCTGACTGTCCCAAGGCTTCAGCTTTATCCAACCTTTTATGCAAGGAATTAACATTATCATTTAAAACCTTCCACATATCCATCCAATCGGGTGTCGGCGCCGTCAGCGGCGACCCCACATTCATTTGTACCCGCTCTGTTTCCACATAGTCTTCCTCGTCAAACATGCCGACACAAGCGTACCGACACACCACACACACAGGGGATGCTCTTTTTGAAGACAGTTCCCCCACAAGGCCTTTTGGAGAGACAGAGAGAGAGTATGCCAGCACACACCCCAGCGCTATATGACCCAGGAATCACACAGTAACTTAGTGTTAACCCAGTAGCTGCTGTATATACTGTTTTTGCGCCAAATTTATGTGCCCCCCCTCTCTCTTTACCCTCTTTCTACCGTGATTCTGCATGGGAGAGCCTGGGGAGCTTCCTCTCAGCGGAGCTGTGGAGAGAAAATGGCGCTGGTGAGTGCTGAGGAAGAAGCCCCACCCCCTCAGCAGCGGGCTTCTGTCCAGCGTTTTGGGTGTAAAATAATGGCGGGGCTCATGCATATATACAGTGCCCAACTGTATATATGCTGCTTTTTGCCAAGAGGTTCCCAATTGCTGCCCAGGGCGCCCCCCCCCCCCCCCCATCCTCCCCCCCTGCACCTTACAGTGAGCGGAGTGTGTGGGTTTAGTGTGGGAGCAATGACGCACAGCTGCAGTGCTGTGTGCTACCTCATATGAAGACTGGAGTCTTCTTGCTTCTCACGCCGGCTTCTGTCTTCTGGCTCTGCGAGGGGGACGGCGGCGCGACTCCGGGATCGGACGACCAAGGGTTTGTTCCTGTGTACGATCCCTCTGGAGCTAATGGTGTCCAGTAGCCTAAGAAGCAGGACCTATCTTCATTGAGTATGGCTGCTTCTCTCCCCTCAGTCCCACGTAGCAGAGAGTCTGTTGCCAGCAGATCTCTCTGGATAAAAAAAACCCCCAAAAAACAAAACAAAATACTTTCTTTTTAGCAAGCTCAGGAGAGCTCACTAAGTAGCACCCAGCAAGTCCGGGCACAGATTCAAACTGAGGTCTGGAGGAGGGACATAGAGGGAGGAGCCAGTGCACACCAGTATCCTAATTCTTTCTTAAAGTGCCCTGTCTCCTGCGGAGCCCGTCTATTCCCCATGGTCCTTACGGAGTCCCCAGCATCCACCACGGACTACGAGAAATAGATTTACCGGTAAGTAAAATCTTATTTTTCTCTTACGTCCTAGAGGATGCTGGGGACTCCGTAAGGATCATGGGGATTATACTAAAGCTCCAGACCAGGCGGGAGAGTGCGGATGACTCTGCAGCACCGATTGAGCAAACATGAGGTCCTCATCAGCCAGGGTATCAAACTCTCCCGCCCATTTGGGAGCTTTGGTATAATCCCCATGGTCCTTACGGAGTCCCCAGCATCCACTAGGACGTTGGAGAAAATAAGATTTTACTTACTGGTAAATCTATTTCTCGTAGTCCGTAGTGGATGCTGGGCGCCCGTCCCAAGTGCGGACTTCTTCTGCAATACTTGTATATAGTTATTGCTTACATAAGGGTTATGTTATGGTTGCATCAGGGTTTATCTGATGCTCTGTTGTTGTTCATACTGTTAACTGGGTAAGTTTATCACGAGTTATACGGTGTGATTGGTGTGGCTGGTATGAGTCTTACCCTGGATTCCAAAATCCTTTCCTTGGACTGTCAGCTCTTCCGGGCACAGTTTCTTTAAATGAGATCTGGAGGAGGGACATAGAGGGAGGAGCCAGTGCACACCAGTATCCTAATTCTTTCTTAAAGTGCCCTGTCTCCTGCGGAGCCCGTCTATTCCCCATGGTCCTTACGGAGTCCCCAGCATCCACTGGGACGTTAGAGAAATAAGATTTTAAACCTACTGGTAAATCTTTTTCTCCTAGTCCGTAGAGGATGCTGGGCGCCCGTCCCAGTGCGGACAAATTCTGCAAGGCTTGTATATAGTTGCTGCTTACATAAGGGTTATGTTACAGTTGAGATCAGTCTCTGGCTGATGCTGTTTTGTTCATACTGTTAACTGGTTTAGTATGTACCATGTTGTACGGTGTGTATGGTGTGGGCTGCTATGTATCTCGCCCTTAGATTAACAAAAATCCTTTCCTCGTACTGTCTGTCTCCTCTGGGCACAGTTCTTTAACTGAGGTCTGGAGGAGGGGCATAGAGGGAGGAGCCAGTTCACACCCATCTAAAGTCTTAGAGTGCCCATGTCTCCTGCGAAGCCCGTCTATACCCATGGTCCTTACGGAGTCCCCAGCATCCTCTACGGACTAGGAGAAAAAGATTTACCGGTAGGTTTAAAATCTTATTATATATATATATATATATATATATATATATAATATCTCAGGATACTGATGCGGCACTCATAACCGATTGACAAATGATGCAATAACGCAGTAAATTCTTTCAACGTTTCAATCTGTATTAAGATTGTCTTCAATTTCCTGAAGACAATCTTAATACAGATTGAAACGTTGAAAGAATTTACTGCGTTATTGCATCATTTGTCAATCGGTTATGAGTGCCGCATCAGTATCCTGGTCTATTTGAAGCTTTATGAGGGCACCAAACCAAGTGGAGGTATTTATGTGGAGTGCCGGGACTTGTGCGTTTTATATATAATATCTAAAATAAGATTTTACTCACCGGTAAATCTATTTCTCGTAGTCCGTAGTGGATGCTGGGAACTCCGTAAGCAGACGATTGCTCGTTGGATTTGTAGTACAATTCAGCTTGCACATTCTGTGGCAGGCCTGCCACAGCCAAAATCTGTAAAAGCCCATTCCACAAGGAAAGTGGGCTCATCTTGGGCGGCTGCCCGAGGGGTCTCGGCTTTACAACTTTGCCGAGCAGCTACTTGGTCAGGGGCAAACACGTTTGCTAAATTCTACAAATTTGATACCCTGGCTGAGGAGGACCTGGAGTTCTCTCATTCGGTGCTGCAGAGTCATCCGCACTCTCCCGCCCGTTTGGGAGCTTTGGTATAATCCCCATGGTCCTTACGGAGTCCCAGCATCCACTAGGACGTCAGAGAAAATAAGATTTTACTCACCGATAAATCTATTTTTCGTAGTCCGTAGTGGATGCTGGGCGCCCATCCCAAGTGCGGATTGTCAGCAATACTTGTATATAGTTATTGTTACAAAAATTCGGGTTATTATTGTTGTGAGCCATCTTTTCAGAGGCTCCTTTTCGTTTTATCATACTGTTAACTGGGTTCAGATCACGAGTTGTACGGTGTGATTGGTGTGGCTGGTATGAGTCTTACCCGGGATTCAAAATCCTTCCTTATTATGTACGCTCGTCCGGGCACAGTATCCTAACTGAGGCTTGGAGGAGGGTCATAGGGGGAGGAGCCAGTGCACACCACCTGATCCTAAAGCTTTTATTCTTGTGCCCTGTCTCCTGCGGAGCCGCTATTCCCCATGGTCCTTACGGAGTCCCAGCATCCACTACGGACTACGAGAAATAGATTTATCGGTGAGTAAAATCTTATTATATATATATATATATATATATATATATTTCTCTAACGTCCTAAGTGGATGCTGGGAACTCCGTAAGGACCATGGGGAATAGCGGCTCCGCAGGAGACTGGGCACAACTAAAGAAAGCTTTAGGACTACCTGGTGTGCACTGGCTCCTCCCTCTATGACCCTCCTCCAGACCTCAGTTAGGATACTGTGCCCGGAAGAGCTGACACAATAAGGAAAGGATTTGGAATCCCGGGTAAGACTCATACCAGCCTCACCAATCACACCGTACAACTCGTGATACTATACCCAGTTAACAGTATGAAATATAACTGAGCCTCTCAACAGATGGCTCAACAACAACCCTTTAGTTAACTAATAACTATATACAAGTATTGCAGACAATCCACACTTGGGACGGGCACCCAGCATCCACTACAGACTACGAGAAATAGATTTACCGGTGAGTAAAATCTTATTTTCTCTAACGTCCTAAGTGGATGCTGGGAACTCCGTAAGGACCATGGGGATTATACCAAAGCTCCCAAACAGGCGGGAGAGTGCGGATGACTCTGCAGCACCAAATGAGCGAACTCTAGGTCCTCCTCAGCCAGGGTATCAAACTTGTAGAATTTAGCAAATATGTTTGACCCCGACCAAGTAGCTGCTCGGCAAAGTTGTAAAGCCGAGACCCCTCGGGCAGCCGCCCAAGAAGAGCCCACCTTCCTCGTGGAATGGGCTTTTAGATTTAGGATGCGGCAGTCCAGCTGCAGAATGTACAAGTTGAATCGTGCTACAGATCCAGCGAGCAATAGTCTGCTTTGAAGCAGGCGCACCCAACTTGTTGGGTGCATGCAGGATAAATAGCGAGTCAGTCTTTCTGACTCCAGCTGTCCTGGAAACATAGATTTTTAGGGCCCGGACTACGTCCAGCAACTTGGAATCCTCCAAGTCACGAGTAGCCGCAGGCACCACAACAGGCTGGTTCAAATGAAAAGCTGATACCACCTTAGGGAGAAATTGGGGACGAGTCCTCAATTCCGCCCTATCCATATTGAAAATCAGATATGTTCCGACGGACTTTGCCGATCGAGGCCAATGGTTGTCCCTGCCCGACCTCCAGCGGAAAACTCCCTCACAACCACTTAATCCCTTCCAATACCTACAAATACGCCACTTTCTGGCCTCCTTCCCCTCTACCGCCTTACTCCGCGCCCTTACTCCCTTTGAATCCCTATGCGTCAACTCCCATTCCTCCAAAGGTATAATCTCCCAACTCTACTCTCTCCTACTAGACTCCTCCCTCCCTTCTTCCCGGCCCCATGAACTCGCATGGGAACAAGACCTCGGACCTCCTCCAGAAACAGAGGACTGGGAGGACATGAGGCTGGGGATCGCTAAAAGCTCCATTGCCACTGCCTTTAAGGAAACGGCCTACAAAATCTACTACCGCTGGTACTACACCCCTGACCGACTTAACAAAATTTTCCCGTCCTCCTCCCCGTCCTGTTGGAGAAACTGCGGAGATAGAGGCACTATGCTCCACATATGGTGGACCTGCCCAGTAATTGTGCCCTTCTGGGACTTGGTCTACTCCCTCCTTAACTCACTTCTAGACCCTCCTGTCCGGAAAGACCCCTGGACCTCCCTGCTATGTTATCCCCCCCCACTCCTCAATAAATTCTCCCAAAAGCTAACCTCACATATTTTAGCAGCAGCAAAATCATTGATTGCCCTCAACTGGAAGAACCCCTCCCCACCTTCCCTACTCTCCCTTAAAGCTAAAATTTGGCACATCGCCTCAATGGAAAAGATCACATATTATCTCCACGACCGGGGCCACGTCTTCGAGCAGGTTTGGGCTCCTTGGCTCGCCGCCGAACGTAGAAACTAGTCTCCCCTCCTATAGAACATCCCCCTCCCCCCCAGGGACCCATGGGCCCCTACCGCTCTCTCCCTCCGACAATTCTCTCTAATCCACCCCCCCACCCCCCCCGCTCTAACTTCCCTTCCTCCCTGCTGCTCTCTTCGTCCACACCCCCTTTCTGAATCTCCTCCCCCCTCTTAATCTGACTTTACTTGTTCTCATGGTATACATCATGTATAGACACAAATGTGGTCCTCCCCCCCCCCCCCCCCAAACCCCATGTTTGAACTTGATTGTCTCTCCCTCACTGTTTAATCTTGTTATATGCTTGAAAAATGTGGTCTACCCCGGACACTGGCTATGTTGGCCGCATGTCCCATGTATTTTCAGTATGCTCTCTGTACCTACCTGACCACGCATAAATAAAGTATTTCAAAAAGAAAATCAGATATGGGCTTTTACATGATAAAGCCGCCAATTCTGACACATGCCTGGCCGAAGCCAAGGCCAACAGCATGACCACTTTCCACGTGAGATATTTTAAATCCACGGTTTTAAGTGGTTCAAACCAATGTGACTTTAGGAAATTCAACACCACGTTGAGATCCCAAGGTGCCACTGGGGGCACAAAAGGGGGCTGAATATGCAGCACTCCCTTAACAAATGTCTGAACTTCAGGTAGTGAAGCCAGTTCTTTCTGGAAGAAAATCGATAGAGCCGAAATCTGGACCTTAATGGAACCCAATTTTAGGTCCATAGTCACCCCTGACTGTAGGAAGTGCAGAAAACGGCCCAGCTGAAATTCCTCTGTTGGGGCCTTCCTGGCCTCACACCACGCAACATATTTTCACCATATGCTGTGATAATGGTTTGCGGTCACTTCTTTCCTAGCTTTAATCAGCGTAGGGATGACTTCCTCCGGAATGCCCTTTTCCTTCAGGATCCGGCGTTCAACCGCCATGCCGTCAAACGCAGCCGCGGTAAGTCTTGGAACAGACAGGGCCCCTGCTGCAGCAGGTCCTGTCTGAGCGGCAGAGGCCATGGGATCCTCTGAGATCATTTCTTGAAGTTCTGGGTACCAAGCTCTTCTTGGCCAATCCGGAACAATGAGTATAGTTCTTACTCCTATTCGTCTTATTATCCTCAGTACGTTGGGTATGAGAGGAAGAGGAGGGAACACATAAACCGACTGGTACACCCACGTTGTCACTAGAGCGTCCACAGCTATTGCCTGAGGGTCTCTCGACCTGGTGCAATATCTTTCTAGCTTTTTGTTGAGGCGGGACGCCATAATGTCCACCTGTGGCCGTTCCCAGCGATTTACAATCAGCTGAAAGACTTCTGGATGAAGTCCCCACTCTCCCGGGTGGAGGTCGTACCTGCTGAGGAAGTCTGCTTCCCAGTTGTCCACTCCCGGAAGGAACACTGCTGACAGTGCTAACACGTGATTTTCCGCTCATCGGAGAATCCTTGTGGCTTCTGCCATCGCCGTCCTGCTTCTCGTGCCGCCCTGTCGGTTTACATGGGCGACCGCCGTGATGTTGTCTGACTGGATCAGTACCGGCTGGTTTTGAAGCAGGGGTCTTGCCTGACTTAGGGCATTGTAGATGGCCCTTAGTTCCAGAATATTTATGTGTAGGGAAATCTCCTGGCTTGACCATAGCCCTTGGAAGTTTCTTCCCTGTGTGACTGCCCCCCAGCCTCGAAGGCTGGCATCCGTGGTCACCAGGACCCAGTCCCGTATGCCGAATCTGCGGCCCTCTAGAAGATGAGCACTCTGCAGCCACCACAGCAGAGACACCCTGGTCCTTGGAGACAGGGTTATCAGCCGATGCATCTGAAGATGCAAACCGGACCACTTGTCCAACAGATCCCACTGAAAGATTCTTGCATGGAACCTGCCGAATGGAATTGCTTCGTAGGAAGCTACCATTTTTCCCAGGACTCGCGTGCAATGATGCACCGAGACCTGTTTTGGTTTCAGGAGATCTCTGACTGGAGACGACAACTCCTTGGCTTTCTCCTCCGGGAGAAACACCCTTTTCTGGTCTGTGTCCAGAACCATCCCCAGAAACAGTAGACGTGTCATAGGAACCAGCTGTGATTTTGCAATATTAAGAATCCAACCGTGCTGTTGAAGCACCTCCCGAGATAGTACTACCCCGACCAACAACTGCTCCCTGGACCTCGCCTTTATAAGGAGATCGTCCAAGTATGGGATAATTAAAACTCCCTTTTTTCGAAGGAGTATCATAATTTCGGCCATTACCTTGGTAAATACCCTCGGTGCCGTGGACAGACCAAACGGCAACGTCTGGAATTGGTAATGACAGTCCTGTACCACAAATCTGAGGTACTCCTGGTGAGGAAGGTAAATGGGGACATGCAGGTAAGTATCCTTGATGTCCAGTGATACCATGTAATCCCCTTCCTCCAGGCTTGAAATAACCGCCCTGAGCGATTCCATCTTGAACTTGAACCTTTTTATATAGGTGTTCAAGGATTTCAAATTTAAAATGGGTCTCATCGAACCGTCCGGTTTCAGTACCACAAACATTGTGGAATAGTAACCCCTTCCTTGTTGAAGGAGGGGTACCGTGACTATCACCTGCTGCGAATACAGCTTGTGGCACTGCCTCCCTGTCCGGGGGAGCTGTTGGCAAGGCAGATTTGAGGAAACGGCGAGGGGGAGACGTCTCGAATTCCAGCTTGTACCCCTGAGATACTTGTAGATGCCAGGGATCCACCCGTGAGCGAGCCCACTGGTTGCTGAAGTTCTTGAGACGGGCCCCCACCGTACCTGGCTCCGCCTGTGGAGCCTCAGCATCATGCGGTGGACTTAGAGGAAGCAGGGGAGGGCTTTTGTTCCTGGGAACTGGCTGTATGCTGCAGCTTTTTTCCTCTACCTCTGCCTCTGGGCAGAAAGGACGCGCCTTTAACCCGCTTGCCTTTCTGAAGCCGAAAGGACTGTACCTGATAATACGGTGCTTTCTTTGGCTGTGAGGGAACATGGGGTAAAAATGCTGACTTCCCAGCTGTCGCTGTGGAAACGAGGTCCGAGAGACCATCCCCAAACAACTCCTCACCCTTGTAAGGCAAAACTTCCATGTGCCTTTTAGAATCTGCATCCCCTGTCCACGGCCGAGTCCATAAACCCCTCCTGGCAGAAATGGACATTGCACTTATTTTAGATGCCAGCCGGCAAATATCCCTCTGTGCATCTCTCGTGTATAAGACTGCGGGGTATATTCAATTAGCAGTGATAACGGACTTTTCACGTGAAAAGTCCAGTTTTCGGGTGAAAAAACTGACTTTTCACGTGAAACGCAATTACAGGCTATTCAATTATCCTGGAAAATTTATCGGTGATAATTTTTTCACTAATTTCACTTCACCTTCTCTGAAGCAGGTGAAAAGTTGGGAAAAGTCACTATTTTAAGGTAAAAATGTTTGGATATGGTACAGAACTCCTGGGACACCCTCCTTAATGACTAATTAGGCACGTTGAGGTTTTTAATTATTTTTAATTGGCCAATAATGACATGTCATTTTTGGGGTGAAAAAGTAAAAAGTGATGGAAATTGGGGTTCAAGGTATGGGACAGGTATATTGGGGTGCTTTATGAGTGGGACAGGTGTTTTTTAGGCTTGCAGATGGGAGTAATCGGTCTTTTTCCACTTTTTTTTAAAGTACCCTAAAATGACCCAAATATATACTTATACCCATTTTCATGTACCCCAAATTTAATGAGCATTTATTTTGCTCAAAAAAACTTACTTTCTATCATTTTTTTGCATTTTAAAAAAAATGCACATAACAGCCATTTCACACAATTTAAGTCCCCAAAAACTCTCTAATGTGATCGCTAACACACTTCTCTTCTGTTTTCCTATGTTAGTTTAGCATTTTTTGGGGTACAGGCTGATTTCCCCATTTTCACCTGCTCTTTTCACTGCAAGAATTTTCACGTGAAACCCGGTCGGAATTGAATTGGTCGAAAAACAGGCGAAAAATTGCCGCGAATTTGCGGATAATTGAATACCCTAGTGCATCTTTAATATGCTCTATGGTTAGCAATATAGTGTCCCTGTCTAAGGTATCAATATTTTCTGACAGGGAATCTGACCACACAGCTGCAGCACTGCACATCCATGCTGAAGCAATAGCTGGTCTCAGTATAATACCTAAGTGTGTATAAACAGACTTCAGGAAAGCCTCCTGCTTTCTATCAGCAGGCTCCTTTAGGGCGGCAGTGTCCGGAGACGGTACTGCCACCTTCTTTGACAGGCGTGTGAGCGCTTTATCTACCCTAGGGGATGTCTCCCAACATGACCTATCCTCTGGCGGGAAAGGGTACGCCATTAGCAACTTTTTAGAAATTACTAGTTTCTTATCGGGGGAAGCCCACGCTTCTTCACACACTTCATTTAATTCATCAGAAGGGGGAAAAACCACTGGTAGTTTTTTCTCCCCAAACATAATACCCTTTTTTGTGGTACCTGGGGTAATATCAGAAATGTGCAACACATTTTTCATTGCCGTAATCAAGTAACGTGTGGCTCTATTGGAATGTACACTAGTCTCATCATCGTCGACACTGGAGTCAGTATCTGTGTCGACACCTGTGTCTGCCATCTGAGGTAGCGGGCGTTTTAGAGCCCTTGATGGCCTTTGAGACGTCTGGGCAGGCACGGGCTGAGAAGCCGGCTGTCCCACATCTGATATGTCGTCAAACCTTTTATGTAAGGAGTTGACACTGTCGCGTAATTCCTTCCACATATCCATCCACTCAGGTGTCGACCCCGCAGGGGGTGACATCACATTTATCGGCACCTGCTCCGCCTCCACATAAGCCTCCTCATCAAACATGTCGACACAGCCATACCGACACACCGCACACACACAGGGAATGCTCTGACTAAGGACAGGACCCCACAAAGCCCTTTGGGGAGACAGAGAGAGTATGCCAGCACACACCACAGCGCTATATAAAACAGGGATACACACTACACAGTGATTTTACCCCTTATAGCTGCTTATATATCACAGATTACGCCTAAATTTAGTGCCCTGCCTCTTTTTTACCCTATGTAGTCTGGAACTGCAGGGGAGAGCCTGGGGAACAATCCTTCCAGCGGAGCTGTGAGGGAAAATGGCGCCAGTGTGCTGAGATAGCCCTGCCCCTTTTCCGGTGGGCTTCTCCCGCTTTTTTTATACAGTTATGGCAGGGGATTTTACACATATATAGTCTTAAAGGCTATATTATGTGTTAATTTGCCAAGTAAGGTACTTATATTGCAGCCCAGGGCGCCCCCCCCCCCCCCCAGCGCCCTGCACCCATCAGTGACCGGAGTATGTGGTGTGCCTGGGGAGCAATGGCGCACAGCCGCAGTGCTGTGCGCTACCTTAATGAAGACCGAAGTCTTCTGCCGCCGATTTCCAGGAACGTCTTCTTGCTTCTGGCTCTGCTAGGGGGACGGCGGCGCGGCTCCGGGCGACCGAGGCTGGGCCTGTGTTCGATCCCTCTAGAGCTAATGGTGTCCAGTAGCCTAGAAGCTTAAGCTAGCTGCAAGCAGGTAGGTTCGCTTCTCTCCCCTAGGTCCCTCGTAGCAGTGAGTCTGTTGCCAGCAGATCTCACTGAAAATAAAAAACCTAAATATTACTTTCTTTCTAAGAGCTCAGGAGAGCCCCTAGTGTGCATCCAGCTCGGCCGAGCACAAAATTCTGAGGTCTGGAGGAGGGTCATAGAGGGAGGAGCCAGTGCACACCAGGTAGTCCTAAAGCTTTCTTTAGTTGTGCCCAGTCTCCTGCAGAGCCGCTATTCCCCATGGTCCTTACGGAGTTCCCAGCATCCACTTAGGACGTTAGAGAAATATATATATATATATATATATATATATATATAAATAATAAGATTTTACTCACCGATAAATCTATTTCTCGTAGTCCGTAGTGGATGCTGGGACTCCGTAAGGACCATGGGGAATAGCGGCTCCGCAGGAGACAGGGCACAAGAATAAAAGCTTTAGGATCAGGTGGTGTGCACTGGCTCCTCCCCCTATGACCCTCCTCCAAGCCTCAGTTAGGATACTGTGCCCGGACGAGCGTACATAATAAGGAAGGATTTTGAATCCCGGGTAAGACTCATACCAGCCACACCAATCACACCGTACAACTCGTGATCTGAACCCAGTTAACAGTATGATAAAACGAAAAGGAGCCTCTGAAAAGATGGCTCACAACAATAATAACCCGAATTTTTGTAACAATAACTATATACAAGTATTGCTGACAATCCGCACTTGGGATGGGCGCCCAGCATCCACTACGGACTACGAGAAATAGATTTATCGGTGAGTAAAATCTTATTTTCTCTGACGTCCTAGTGGATGCTGGGACTCCGTAAGGACCATGGGGATTATACCAAAGCTCCCAAACGGGCGGGAGAGTGCGGATGACTCTGCAGCACCGAATGAGAGAACTCCAGGTCCTCCTCAGCCAGGGTATCAAATTTGTAGAATTTAGCAAACGTGTTTGCCCCTGACCAAGTAGCTGCTCGGCAAAGTTGTAAAGCCGAGACCCCTCGGGCAGCCGCCCAAGATGAGCCCACTTTCCTTGTGGAATGGGCTTTTACAGATTTTGGCTGTGGCAGGCCTGACACAGAATGTGCAAGCTGAATTGTACTACAAATCCAACGAGCAATCGTCTGCTTAGAAGCAGGAGCACCCAGCTTGTTGGGTGCATACAGGATAAACAGCGAGTCAGATTTTCTGACTCCAGCCGTTCTGGAAACATATATTTTCAGGGCCCTGACTACGTCAAGCAACTTGGAGTCCTCCAAGTCCCTAGTAGCCGCAGGTACCACAATAGGTTGGTTCATGTGAAATGCAGAAACCACCTTAGGGAGAAATTGAGGACGAGTCCTCAATTCTGCCCTGTCAGAATGAAAAATTAAGTAAGGGCTTTTATATGATAAAGCCGCCAATTCTGACACACGCCTGGCTGAAGCCAGGGCTAACAGCATCGTCACCTTCCATGTGAGATATTTTAAGTCCACAGTGGTGAGAGGTTCAAACCAATGTGACTTTAGGAAACTCAAAACAACATTGAGATCCCACGGTGCCACTGGAGGCACAAAGGGAGGCTGTATATGCAGTACCCCTTTTACAAATGTCTGAACTTCAGGCACTGAAGCCAGTTCTTTCTGGAAGAAAATCGACAGGGCCGAAATTTGAACCTTAATGGACCCTAATTTTAGGCCCATAGACAGTCCTGTTTGCAGGAAATGGAGGAAACGACCCAGTTGAAATTCCTCTGTAGGGGCCTTCTTGGCCTCACACCACGCAACATATTTTCGCCAAATGCGGTGATAATGTTTTGCGGTTACATCCTTCCTGGCTTTGATCAGGGTAGGGATGACTTCATCTGGAATGCCTTTTTCCTTCAGGATCCGGCGTTCAACCGCCATGCCGTCAAACGCAGCCGCGGTAAGTCTTGGAACAGACAAGGCCCCTGCTGGAGCAGGTCCTTTCTTAGAGGTAGAGGCCACGGGTCTTCCGTGAGCATCTCTTGAAGTTCCGGGTACCAAGTCCTTCTTGGCCAATCCGGAACCACGAGTATAGTTCTTACTCCTCTCCTTCTTATGATTCTCAGTACTTTTTGTATGAGAGGCAGAGGAGGGAACACATACACTGACTGGTACACCCACGGTGTTACCAGAGCGTCCACCGCTATTGCCTGAGGGTCCCTTGACCTGGCGCAATATCTTTCTAGTTTTTTGTTGAGACGGGACGCCATCATGTCCACCTTTGGTTTTTCCCAACGGTTTACAATCAGGTGGAAGACTTCTGGGTGAAGCCCCCACTCTCCCGGGTGAAGGTCGTGTCTGCTGAGGAAGTCTGCTTCCCAGTTGTCCACTCCCGGAATGAACACTGCTGACAGTGCTATCACATGACTTTCCGCCCAGCGAAGAATCCTTGCAGCTTCTGCCATTGCCCTCCTGCTTCTCGTGCCGCCCTGTCTGTTTACGTGGGCGACTGACGTGATGTTGTCCGATTGGATCAATACCGCTTGACCCTGAAGCAGGGGTTTCGCTTGACTTAGGGCATTGTAAATGGCCCTTAGTTCCAGAATGTTTATATGAAGAGATGTTTCCATGCTTGACCACAAGCCCTGGAAATTTTTTCCCTGTGTGACCGCTCCTCAGCCTCTCAGGCTGGCATCCGTGGTCACCAGGATCCAATCCTGAATGCCAAATCTGCGGCCCTCTAGTAGATGAGCACTCTGCAGCCACCACAGAAGAGACACCCTTGTCCTTGGCGACAGGGTTATCCGCTGACGCATCTGAAGATGCGATCCGGACCATTTGTCCAGTAGATCCCACTGAAACGTTCTTGCATGGAATCTTCCGAATGGAATCGCTTTGTAAGAAGCCACCATTTTTCCCAGGACCCTCGTGCAGTGATGCACTGACACCTGGCCTGGTTTTAGGAGGTTCCTGACTAGCTCGGATAACTCCCTGGCCTTCTCCTCCGGGAGAAACACCTTCTTCTGGACTGTGTCCAGAATCATTCCTAGGAACAGTAGACGTGTCGTTGGAATCAGCTGCGATTTTGGAATATTTAGGATCCACCCGTGCTGACGTAACACTACCTGAGATTGTGCTACTCCGATTTCTAACTGTTCCCTGGACTTTGCCCTTATCAGGAGATCGTCCAAGTAAGGGATAATTAAGATGCCTTTTCTTCGAAGAAGAATCATCATTTCGGCCATTACCTTGGTAAAGACCCGAGGTGCCGTGGACAACCCAAACAGCAGCGTCTGAAACTGATAATGACAGTTTTGTACTACAAACCTGAGGTACCCTTGGTGAGAAGGGTAGATTGGGACGTGGAGATAAGCATCCTTGATGTCCAGAGACACCATATAGTCCCCTTCTTCCAGGTTCGCTATCACTGCTCTGAGTGACTCCATCTTGAATTTGAACCTTTTTATGTAAGTGTTCAAGGATTTCAGATTTAAAATTGGTCTCACCGAGCCGTCCGGCTTCGGTACCACAAACAGCGTGGAATAATACCCCTTTCCTTGTTGTAGGAGGGGTACCTTGATTATCACCTGCTGGGAATACAGCTTGTGAATGGCTTCCAAAACTGCCTCCCTGTCGGAGGGAGACTTTGGTAGAGCAGACTTCAGGAACCGGCGAGGGGGAAACGCCTCGAATTCCAGTTTGTACCCCTGCGATACTACCTGTAGAATCCAGGGGTCCACTTGCGAGTGAGCCCACTGCGTGTTGAAATTCTTGAGACGGGCCCCCACCGTGTCTGAGTCTGCTTGTAAAGCCCCAGCGTCATGCTGAAGACTTGGCAGAAGCAGGGGAGGGCTTCTGCTCCTGGGAAGCGGCTGCATGGTGCAGTCTTTTCCCTCTTCCTCTGCCCCGGGGCAGAAATGAGTGGCCTTTTGCTCGCTTGTACTTATGGGAACGAAAGGACTGAGTTTGAAAAGACGGTGTCTTTTTCTGATGTGAGGTGACCTGGGGTAAAAGGTGGACTTTCCAGCCGTTGCCACCAGGTCCGATAGACCAGCCCCAAATAACTCCTCCCCTTTATACGGCAATACTTCCATATGTCGTTTGGAATCCGCATCCCCTGACCACTGTCGCGTCCATAACGCTCTTCTGGCAGAAATGGACATAGCACTTACTCTTGATGCCAGGGTGCAAATATCCCTCTGTGCATCACGCATATATAGTAATGCATCCTTCAAATGCTCTATAGTTAGCAATATATTGTCCCTGTCCAGGGTATCAATATTTTCAGTCAGGGAATCCGACCACGCGACTCCAGCACTGCACATCCAGGCTGAAGCGATCGCTGGTCGCAGTATAACACCAGTATGTGTGTATATACTTTTTAGGATATTTTCCAGCCTTCTGTCAGCTGGTTCTTTGAGGGTGGCCGTATCAGGAGACGGTAACGCTACTTGTTTAGATAAACGTGTGAGCGCTTTATCTACCCTAGGGGGTGTTTCCCAACGCGCCCTAACCTCTGGCGGGAAAGGATACAGTGCCAATAATTTATTAGAAATTAGCAGTTTTTTGTCGGGGGAAACCCACGCTTTATCACACACCTCATTTAATTCATCTGACTCAGGAAAAACTATTGGTAGTTTTTTCACACCCCACATAATACCCTTCTTTGTGGTACTTGTAGTGTCAGAAATGTTTAAATACGATCATCCAGTCAGGTGTCGACTCCCTAGGGGGTGACATCACTAACCCAGGCAATTGCTCCGCCTCCACATCATTTTCCTCCTCATACATGTCGACACACACGTACCGACACACAGCACACACACCGGGAATGCTCTGATAGAGGACAGGACCCCACTAGCCCTTTGGAGAGACAGAGGGAGAGTTTGCCAGCACACACCAAGCGCTATATATATATATATATACAGGGATAACCTTATATAAGTGTTAATCCCTTTATAGCTGCTGTTTTTATTATTATTAGCTGCCAATAGTGCCCCCCCTTCTCTTTTTTACCCTGATTCTGTAGCAGGTCTGCAGGGGAGAGTCAGGGAGCCGTCCTTCCAGCGGAGCTGTGAGGGAAAATGACGCTTGTGTGTGAGGAGATAGGCTCCGCCCCTTCACGACGTCCTTATCTCCCGCTCTTTTCCGGAAAAATGGCAGGGGTTAAATACATCCATATAGCCCAGGAGCTATATGTGATGTATTTCTTTTTTGCCAACCTAAGGTATATCTGATATATTGCGTCTCAGGGCGCTCCCCCCTCAGCGCCCTGCACCCTCAGTGACCGGAGTGTGAAGTGTGCTGAGAGCAATGGCGCACAGCTGCGGTGCTGTGCGCTACCTTAGTTGAAGACAGGACCGTCTTCTGCCGCCGATTTCACCGGACCTCTTCGCTCTTCTGGCTCTGTAAGGGGGCCGGCGGCGCGGCTCCGGGACCCATCCAGGCTGAACCTGTGATCGTCCCTCTGGAGCTAATGTCCAGTAGCCTAAGAAGCCCAATCCACTCTGCACGCAGGTGAGTTCGCTTCTTCTCCCCTTAGTCCCACGATGCAGTGAGCCTGTTGCCAGCAGGACTCACTGAAAATAAAAAACCTAAAATAAACTTTTATTCTAAGCAGCTCAGGAGAGCCACCTAGCCTGCACCCTTCTCGTTCGGGCACAAAAATCTAACTGAGGCTTGGAGGAGGGTCATAGGGGGAGGAGCCAGTGCACACCACCTGATCCTAAAGCTTTTATTCTTGTGCCCTGTCTCCTGCGGAGCCGCTATTCCCCATGGTCCTTACGGAGTCCCAGCATCCACTAGGACGTCAGAGAAATATATATATATATATATATATATATATATATATATAGTGCATCCGGAAAGAATTCACAGAGCCACTCAAGGACATTCACAGAGTTGTCCTGAAGCCACTCCTTTGATATCTTGGCAGTGTGCTTAGGGTCGTAGTCCTGCTGAAAGATATACCATCGCAGCTGTCTGAGGTCAAGAGCACTCTGGAGCAGGTTTTCATCCAGGATGTCTCTGTACATTCTGCATTCATCTTTCCCTCTATCCTGACTAGTCTCCCAGTTCCTGCCACTGAAAAACATCCCCACAGCATGATGCTGCCACCACTATGTAGGGATGGTATTGGCCTTGTGATGAGTGGTGCCTGGTTTCCTCCAAACATGATGCCTGGCATTCACTGCCATTGAGTTCTAAGACAAAAATCACAGTATGCAGATGTGTGCACCCTGTGGAATATGGGATATAATTTCACAACAGTCACTTTATCATGAATTTTCCGCCATAGAGTTTCAATTACTCCAACGAATTTCATAACCAGTTCCTACTTCAATTCGTGTTCCCCCAAAGATTTAAAGATTGAGGAATATATAGTGAAGTACAGTTTATTTCCAATTAGACATCAAGATTTATTACAATAAAGTCAGAATCCACCAAATTTTGGGGCAAGTGTGCGTCCCAAATCTACTGGGGTGTCAAGAAGTACCCACCCTATAGTGCATATGTGATGTTTACTCAGGTACCTCCCAGGATATCAGCACATTCACTACTGGCACTGCTACGCCTGTTGACTCCCACTCACTCCTCGGTCTGCTATAGTGTGTCTCAAATATCA
This sequence comes from Pseudophryne corroboree, assembly GCF_028390025.1. Classification (NCBI taxonomy): domain Eukaryota; kingdom Metazoa; phylum Chordata; class Amphibia; order Anura; family Myobatrachidae; genus Pseudophryne; species Pseudophryne corroboree. Next base: position 55,837,478 of record NC_086449.1, read on the forward strand.
CCAACGCGTTTCAGCTCCTTGACTAAGGCTCTTAAGGAGCTAAAGCGCGATGGTGATATTTGTGACAGACTGTAGCAGACAGAGGAGTGAACAGAAGTATATCCGACACAGACACCCGCCGAAACAGCACTGTACTCGTGGGTAAGCACTGTCGCGGCCCGGCGGAGAGTTGTTGGAGCAAATCTTTCTAAGCGTGTAAGATGCGGTTTAGAAGGATCACTCAAAAAACTTAGTAAAACTAAAAAAAATAACATAAGAAAGTTTAGGACTGCTAAAAGGAACAGCAGCCCTCTGACCATGGTCCGGCTCCTGCTGCACCAAACAAAAAACTGATTTGCCTGAGCCAATGGGCGGGGACACATGGATGGGCCTGTTGTATCCTGGGAGGCCTGAAAGCTTTTGATTGTTTGGTGCCAATCCGCTGTCACTCCATCATATCCCATTGTTATCCTGTGGATAACCTGTGGTCCCTACCAGAGAAAGATGGTGTCTCAGGTGACAATGAATCCTGATTCCTCTGCACACATCACACTGGGCTGAGAGACTGAGATGGTCACATTACCCCCATTCCCATGGTTTGTGCAGAGAATGGCGGCATCCTGGTGCATCAGCTGACAGTAGGTGTGACAGGATTGGTAGCATCTTAAATCATAGAATTGGGGGTCATTTTGAGCCTATAGTATTAGTAACCTCAAAAACCATAACTTCCACTCATTTCCAGTCTATTCTGAACACCTCACACCTTGTCAATGACTTCTGATGAATGCGCTCCAGGTGACGTATAAGGGATGTTCCTAGGTGGTTAACGTCCTTACCCCTACTTATTACAGCTTGACAAAGGCAACACACGGCTTGACACCAGTTTCCGCATTTCTGTTGAAATAATTCCACACCGAAGAGGTGATTTTTTTTGTATTTTGACCAAGCATGTCAATGGCCTTATTCATCCCACGTACAACAGGTCTCTTCCCGGGTTCCTGACTTAAACAAACCACCTCACCATCAGAATCCTCCTTGTCAATTTCCTCCTCAGCGCCAGGAACACCCATATCCTTATGTACTTCAACAGTGACATCTTCAATTTGACTATCAGGAACTGGACTGCGGGTGCTCCTTCCAGAACTTGCAGAGGGCGTGCAAATGGTGGAAGGATCCACCTCTTCCCGTCCAGTGTTGGGAAGGTCAGGCATCGCAACCGACACAATTGGACTCTCCTTGGGGATTTGTAATTTAGAAGAATGCACAGTTCTTTGCTGTGCTTTTGTCATCTTAACTCTTTTAATTTTTATAGTGGGAGGATGAGTGCTTCCATCCTCGTGAAGCTGAACCACTAGCCATGAACATAGGCCAGGGCCTCAGCCGTTCCTTGCCACTCCGTGTCATAAATGGCATATTGGCAAGTTTACGCTTCTCCTCAGATGCTTTTAATTTTTGGGTAATTGTACTGAACTTTTGTTTTTTGGATTTTACATGCTCTCTACTATGACATTGGGCATCGGCCTTGGCAGACGACGTTGATGGCATTTCATCGTCTCGGCCATGACTAGTGGCAGCAGCTTCAGCACGAGGTGGAAGTGGATCTTGATCTTTCCCTATTTTACCCTCCACATTTTTGTTCTCCATTTTTTAATGTGTGGAATTATATGCCAGTAATATATCTGGAATTAGACGGCAGTAATCCTACTCTAACACCCCTATGTCTATTCCTTGTGGAGCCCAGTGTACCCCGCAGCAGAAATAGTTCTAAAAATCAAAAACAAACACATTTATCCAGATCAGTTTTTATTAAACAAGTGTTATGGGGACAGCTGCTTGTTACAAAAACGTTATTACGGATATTTTAACATAGTTTATCAGTATACATGCAGGAGAGATGTACATTAGATGGCTGTCATAATATTGTGTACATTTTACTAGTTAAGAATAAAAATACTGTATTACAAAGGATCTTAGCAATCAGATATCCACTATCTAATGTTAGCAAAGTAGTAATTGTTACTATGGGAGGCAGGTGACCAGCATCTTTGTTGCAACATTTCACAAAATATTACATGGTTTGCTCATTGAAAGGAGGCTATCCATATAGGGATTGTAATATTGTGGGAAACATTTAGTGTGAATCTGGTGTTTGTATCTGTGCTTTGCTTTCTTAAGTGTGAGGAGAAACCAGGGGGAATGGGGTTGAATCTAGGTGTGAAGTAATCAGGAGGAGCAGGGGCTGATTACAGCAGCTGCCAGAGAGCCTATTTAATCAGTGAGCAGACTTATTAGAGCTTGCTCATTGTAAGGAGGCTTGCATTCTAAGGTGATAGCTTGGATTTTTAAGTGTATTTTGAGTTGGGAACAGCAGCAGTTGAGTTAGAATACAGAAAAAGGTTTTATAATACGCAATCAGGAACACAAATATTTGTAAAACCATTGAGTCTCTGGTGAGGCTGCAAGGGGCTGACCTTGTGAGTTAAGAGGGTCTCTAACTTGGAGTAGCAGAGGGGCTGTGATTGTTGCATGTGTGAGGGGCAGATATTTTGAGGGTATAGGGCTGCCTTTGCTTCTGTTCTCTTGTGTGTTTGCATACTAGGTACTGCCCAGGGACGCTTCCGGTAGGGAAAGAGCCTACCGCTGCTGTCAGCAGGTACTACCAGGGACCCACAATCAGCCTGCGGGGTCTGAATCCACTGCTGAGCTGCACATGGGGGCAAGGAAGACTGCTGCAGCAGACATCAGAGGAGAGAAGGGGACGGAGACTGCTGAATAAAAGAGAAGGAACCGGTGACTACTGCTGCATAAAAGCAAAGGACTAGGGGATGCAACGGATAAGCTTCATTAGCATAAACAAGGACACTAGCAATATCGCTAGCGACCGCAGGAGCACACATATTGGGCATACACAATGTCCGATATGTTCCAATTTGGGCGATTTGTTGTCTGATCTGGAGGATCAGAGCGGCATATCATTCACTGGGTACCCAGCTTAAGTCCACTTGTCAGACCTCGCCTGTCTTTATCAAAAATTATTTATATAAAACACTTGCCACAATCAGAAAATAAAAATTTGCTCCCTTGATTGCATATTGTTGTGATACATGTTCCCTTACTTATGATACACTTGCTGCATTCAGACCCTCAGAGTGACTCCGCATGTGATTAACAAAACCCTTGCTGCCTTCATGGTTTCTCTCGTGTGTGGATCCTCTGATGTATAACAAGAGATGACTTCTGAGAAAAACACTTGCTACATTCAGAACATTTAAATGGTTTCTCTCCTGTGTGAATCCTCAGATGTTTAATAAGATCTGCCTTCTGGGGAAAACACTTGCTGCATTCAGAACATTTAAATGGTTTCTCTCCTGTGTGACTCCTCTGATGTTTAACAAGAGCTGACTTACGGGAAAAACACTTGCTGCATTCAGAACATGTAAATGGTTTCTCTCCTGTGTGACTCCTCTGATGTATAACAAGATCTGCCTTCTGGACAAAACACTTGCTACAGTCAGAACATTTAAATGGTTTATCTCCTGTGTGAATCCTCTGATGTATAACAAGATCTGCCTTCTGGGAAAAACACTTGCTGCATTTAGAACATTTAAATGGTTTCTCTCCTGTGTGAATCCACTGATGTCTAACAAGATTATTCTTATGGGAAAAACACTTGCTGCATTCAGAACATTTAAATGGTTTCTCTCCTGTGTGACTCCTCTGATGTCTAGCAAGATCTGCTTTCTGTGAAAAACACTTGCTGCATTCAGAACATTTAAATGGTTTCTCTCCTGTGTGACTCCTCTGATGACTAACAAGATTATCCTTATCGGAAAAACACTTGCTGCATTCAGAACATGTAAATGGTTTCTCTCCTGTGTGACTCCTCTGATGTCTAACAAGCTGTGACTTCTGGGAAAAACTTTTGCTGCATTCAGAACATTTAAATATTTTTTCTCCTGTGTGAACCTTTTGATGTCTAACAAGCTGTAACTTCACATAAAAACACTTGCTGCATTTAGAACATTTAAATGGTTTTTCCCCTGTGTGAATCATCTGATGACTAACAAGACTTGCCTTTTGGGAAAAACACTTGCTGCATTCAGAACATTTAAATGGTTTTTCTCCTGTGTGAACCATCTGATGTTCAGCAAGCTTTACCTTTTGGGAAAAACACTGGCTGCACTCAGAACATTTAAATGGTTTCTTTCCTGTGTGACTCCTCTGATGTAAAACAAGCTCTGTCTTCTGGGAAAAACACTTTCTGCATTCAGAACATTTAAATGGTTTCTCTCCTGTGTGACTCCTCTGATGTATTACAAGCTCTGTCTTCTGGAAAAAACACTTGGGGCATTCAGAACATTTAAATGGTTTCTCTCCTGTGTGACTCATCTGATGTATAACAAGAGATGATTTTCGAATAAAACCCTGGCTGCATTCAGAACATTTATGTGGTTTCTCTCCTGTGTGACTCATCTGATGTCTAACAAGATGTGACTTCCAAGAAAAACACTTGCTGCATTCAGAGCACAGATATGGTTTCTCTCCTGTGTGACTCCTCTGATGTAAGAGAAGCTGTGATTTAAATATAAAGCTTTTGTTACACTCAGAGCACAGATGTGGTCTCTCTCCTGTGTGAATCTTCTGATGTGTGATAAGATGATATTTATATGTAAAGCTTGTGTTACACTCAGAGCACTGATGTGGTCTCTCTCCTGTGTGAATCTTCTGATGTCGGAGAAGCTGTGATTTACATGTATAGCTTCTGTCACACTCAGAGCACAGATGTGGTTTCTCTCCTGTGGGACTCATCATGTATTAGAGGAGAAACAAATTCTGTTTAATGTTTTTCTATCCAGATAATGAGAATAGCTTTTGCGAATCCCCCAGAGGTGTAAGAAGAAATGGCGTCTGTAGTTGGCTTGATCAGAGAACAATGTCCCTTTCAACAATGTCTTCTATTCTTCTTAGTGGGAATCCTGATCAATTGTCCTGACAGAAAGTTAAGTAAAAGCCATAAAGGTTACTGGGGTAACTACAATATTGGTAGAAATATTATATTGTATAAGGAAGATGATGTAAATTTCTATACAATAATAAATAGCACCAAGTCACTGATCAGATTTAGATTTATGTTAGAAACAGTGGCTGATGATATATGAATAGGCGTACTACACCCCACACAAACAGCACAAAAAGCCTCTCAGAAGTAACACCTAACTTCAAGCAAATATGGAAAAAACAAAATAGAGACTTCAATAGGCGTTATATGAGGTTACATATACACAAAAGAAAGTCAGTCAATTCCACCGAAGTGGATAAAATCTTCCCTCAGATGTCTCTTTGGGTAATACAGACAGTCCCCAGGATTCTTGATTCTTTTACTCCTTCCAGATAGATTCCCTTTGGCAGTTATTCGGAATATACCCAAAAAGGAAAGAGACAATAATAGTGTAATCCTGTGGGGTTTGGTGATATGGGGATGGTTTAAAATTGCACTTACATTTCAAAAAATGAGTGAAGGCACATATCTCACTCAATAGTGAGTAGTTTCCAAGATAAGGATAATTCAGTCCTTCTTCTGAAGATGGATCTCTATTGGATAATCCTCCAAAGCAGTACCACCAAATGAAAAAAACATATAATGGTGCAAATAACGTCTTTAAAAAAAAAAAAAAAAAAAACCAACGATATCTTTAATAAATAGCACTCACATTATAACAAACAAATACAGGCATATCTACCCAACATCTGGGTCCAGGAGTTAAAATTCAAGCAGCAGGTTATCCTCACAGATGGAAAAGTGCACGTGAAGTGATAGAGAACCAGCCTCCTCAAGACAACCCCGGGTACACAGTATGTAAACAGCAGCTTAACGCGTTTCGAACCCTAAAAGGTTCTTCCTCAGAAGCTTCCCTAAAAGGTTCTTCCTCAGAAGCTTCTGAGGAAGAACCTTTTAGGGTTCGAAACGCGTTAAGCTGCTGTTTACATACTGTGGACCCGGGGTTGTCTTGAGGAGGCTGGTTCTCTATCACTGCACGTGCACTTTTCCATCTGTGAGGATAACCTGCTGCTTGAATTTTAACTCCTGGACCCAGATGTTGGGTAGATATGCCTGTATTTGTTTGTTATAATGTGAGTGCTATTTATTAAAGATATCGTTGTATTTTAAAAAAAAGACGTTATTTGCACCATTATATGTTTTTTTCATTTGGTGGTACTGCTTTGGAGGATTATCCAATAGAGATCCATCTTCAGAAGAAGGACTGAATTATCCTTATCTTGGAAACTACTCACTATTGAGTGAGATACATGCCTTCACTCATTTTTTTAAATGTAAGTGCAATTTTAAACCATCCCCATATCACCAAACCCCACAGGATTACACTATTATTGTCTCTTTCCTTTTTGGGTATATTCCGAATAACTGCCAAAGGGAATCTATCTGGAAGGAGTAAAAGAATCAAGAATCCTGGGGACTGTCTGTATTACCCAAAGAGACATCTGAGGGAAGATTTTATCCACTTTGGTGGAATTGACTGACTTTCTTTTGTGTATATGTAACATCATATAACGCCTATTGAAGTCTCTATTTTGTTTTTTCCATATTTAGATTTATGTTGTCAAATTGCTTTATCCTCACTTCCAGTCAGATGTGCAGCACAGAGACCTCTACCCTCTGGCAGCAGGCACCAATACTCAATATAATACACACATGGGTTATTAAGGTTTCTTTGAAAATTGAATAATCCTCATCCTCTGACCTCAGAATGTGCAGATCATACATTACTCACCCCCTGCACAGACCATAGATGGGCACCCCTCCCCTTTAGAATGTAAGCTCTCACCTCTTCCCTCAAGTGTTTATCCTTTTTCTCACTTTAATAATCTTAAACTGCACCAAATCCAGCAGTCTTCTGCCACCTGATGCTTATTCCAGGGTCATCTGCTGATGTAGCTGTTTATTTACCCTGTACTTGTCCTTATTGTCGTCACCTGCAAGGTACGGTTTTCCTATTTTAAATATTTATGTACTCTAATTGGGCGCTGCGGAACCCTTGTGGCGCCATATAAAATAGGATTTTGGTACCTACTGGTAAATCCTTTTCTTGTAGTCCGTAGAGGATGCTGGAGTCCACATTAGTACCATGGGGTATAGACGGGTCCACCAGGAGCCATTGGCACTATAAGAGTTTGAGAGTGTGGGCTGGCTCCTCCCTCTATGCCCCTCCTATCAGACTCAGTCTAGAAACTGTGCCCGAGGAGACAACATACTTCGAGAGAAGGATTATACAGACAGCGGTGAGATTCATACCAGCTCACACATACAAGGCACGTCAAGTCAACTAACTTGAATTATGCAGCAATAGCTGAAACTTCAAGTAGCAATACAGTACTCCACTAAAACGAAGTTGTACTGAACCAAATAACAATTGCAGGAAAACGAAGCGCTGGGAGGGCGCTAAGCATCCTCTACGGACTCCGAGAAAAGGATTCACCGTTAGGTACCAAAATCCTATTTTCTCTTACGTCCTAGAGGATGCTGGGGCCCACATTAGTACCATGGGGATGTACCAAAGCTCCCAGAACGGGAGGGAGAGTGCGGAGGCTCCTGCAGCACTGATTGACTGAACTTCAGATCATCAGCAGCCAAAGTATCGAACCTGTAAAACTTTGCAAACATGTTTGACCCAGACCAAGTTGCAGCTCGGCAAAGTTGCAATGCCGAGACAACCCGGGCAGCCGCCCAGGAAGACCCCACTTTACAAGTAGAGTGGGCCTTAACAGATTTTGGACACGGCAGTCCTGCTCTAAAATAGGCGTGCTGGATAGTGAACCTAATCCAGCGAGAAATAGTCTGCTTAGAAGCAGGACACCCAATTTTCTTGGGATCATATAGGACAAACAGAGTCCGACTTTCTGTGACGAGAAGTTTTCTTCACATATATCTTCAGAGCCCTTACAACATCCAAGGACTTTGAAGTAATTGAGGAGTCAGTAGCCACTGGCACCACAATAGGTTGGTTGATATGAAATGCCGACCCAACCTTCGGAAGAAACTGCTGACGAGTCCGGAGCTAAGCTCTATTTTCATGGAAGATTTACATGATAAAGCCCCCAGTTCGGACACACGTCTAGCAGAAGCTAAGGCCAACAAATTGACCGCCTTCCGTATAAGAAACTTGAGCTCTACCTCCTGAAGAGGCTCAAACCAATCCGATTGGAGGAACTGCAACACCACGTTAAGGTCCCATAGCGCCGTAGGCGCTACAAAGAAAGGTTGGATATGCAGGACTTCCTTCAAAAAGGTCTGAACCTCAGGGAGGGCATCCAATTGTTTTTGAAACTAAATGGACAGGGCTGAGATCTGGACCTTCACAGATCCCAACCGCAGACCCATATCTACTCCTGCTTGCAGGAAGAGGAGAAAACGTCCCAGTTGAAACTCCACCATAGGAAACTTCTTGGACTCGCACCAAGAGACGTATTTCTTCCAAATACGATGGTAATGTTTAGACGTTACCCCTTTCCTAGCCTCTATGAGGGTAGGAATAACTTTCTTCAGAATACCCTTCCGAGCAAGAATCAGGCGCTTAACTTCCATGCTGTCAAACGTAGCTGCGGTAAGTCTTGATAGGAGAACGGACCCCTGCTGTAGCACCCCTGCTGTAGCAGGCCCTCCTGAAGAGCAAGAGGCCTCGGCTCTTCTTGCAGTAGATTCAGAAGGTCCATGTACCAAGTCCTTCTTGGCCAGTCTGGGGCAATGAGGATCGCTTGAACCCTTGTTCTCCTTATGAGCTTTAGGATTCTTGGGATGAGTGGGAGTGGTGGAAACACGTACACTGGCTGGAACACCCACGGAGACACCAGGGCGTCCACTGCCTGTGGGTCCCTCGACCTGGAACAATAGCGCCAAAGCTTCTTGTTGAGACGAGAGGCCATCATGTCTACTTGGGGTAGACCCTAAAGATCTGTTATTTCCTTGAACACCTCTGGAGTCCTCACTCTCCTGGATGGAGATCATGTCTGCTGAGGAAGTCTGCTTCCCAGTTGTCTACTCCCGGAATGAAGATGGCTGACAGCGCCAACGCGTGCTTTTCTGTCCAGAGGAGTCTTCTGGTCACCTCTGACATTGCCACTCTGCTCTTCGTTCCACCCTGTTGGTTTATGTAAGCCACTGTTGTTACGTTGTCTGACTGAACTTGAATGGCTCTGTTTCATAGAAGAGGGGCCGCCTGAAGAAGACCGTTGTAGACGGCTCTTAGTTTCAGAATGTTGAAGGGCAGGCCGGCCTTCAGGACTGACCACGGTTGAGTCACCCCTTGAGTGACCGCTCCCCAGCACCGGAGGCTTGCATCCGGTTTTAGCAGAACCAAGTCCTGAATTCCGAACCTGCGGCCTTCCAGGAGGTGAGGCAATTGGAGCCACCAGAGGAGCGAGATCCTTGCCCTTGGCGACAAATTCTCTGATGCATGTGGAGGCGAGAACCCGACCACTTGTCCAGAAGATCCAGTTGGAAAGTCCGAGCATCGAACCTCCCGTACTGGAGAGCCTCGTAACAAGCCACCACCTTTCCCAATAGGCGAATGCATTGATGAACCAAAACCCGTGGTGGCTTCAAGACATCCCGGACCATGGATTGTATCACTAACGCCTTGTCCCGCGGAAGAAAAACCCTCTGAACTTCTGTGTCTAGGATCATTCCCAGAAAGGACAATCTCTGGGTTGGTTCCAAATGTGTCTTTGGAAGGTTCAAAATCCAGCCGTGACTCTTGAGGAGGCGGGTTGTGAGAACAATGGACTGCAGCCGCTTCTCCTTCGACGATGCATTTATCAGGAGATCGTCCAGATAAGGAATGATGTTCACATCCTGCTTGCGGAGTAGCATCATCATTTCCGCCATCACCTTGGTAAACACCCTTGGTGCTGTGGAGAGGCCGAATGGCAGGGCCTGGAACTGAAAATGACAGTCCAGCAATGCGAAGTGGAGATAAGCCTGATGCGGCAGCCAGATCGGAATGTGAAGGTACGCATCCTTGATATCCAGTGATACCAGGAATTCGCCCTCTTCCAGAACTGATATCACCGCCCTGAGACTCCATTTTGAACTTGAACTCCTTTAAAAAGGGGTTCAGTGATTTTAGGTTCAGAATGGGCCTGACCGAACCATCTGGTTTCGGTACCACGAAAAGGTCCGAATAGTAACCCTTGGTCAGCATGTGAGGTGGTACTGGCACAATGACCTGTGCCTCCGCCAGCCTTTGGACAGCGTCTTGTAGTACTCCTCCAACAGAAGTTGGTAAGCCTGACTTGAAAAAGCGATGAGGAGGGAGACTATGAAATTCCAGCCTGTATCCCTGAGACACAATATCTACTACCCAGGGATCCAGGCCGGACGATACCCAGACATGACTAAACTGTCTGAGTCTCGCTCCCACAGGCCCCACCACCGGGCCGTGCAGTCCACCGTCATGCGGAGGACTTTGGGGTACCTGAAGCAGGCTTTTGTTCCTGGACATAACCTCCCCTAAAGAATGTATTGGATGATCTGGCCTTTCTAGGCCGAAAGGACTGCTGTGCAGCTGAGGAGAAGGATTTCTTCAGAGCAGGTGCTGCTGAGGGAAGAAACGGAGACTTACCCGCTGTAGCGGTGGATATCCACGCGTCAAGAGCTTCCCCAAAGAGAGCCTGACCTTTATAGGATATCAACTTCACGCTTCTTCTGGATTCCGCGTCGGCCGACCACTGGCGCAGCCATAGTCCCCGACGAGCTGAAACAGACATGGAAGAAATTCCCGCAGCCATGGAACCCAGGTCTTTCATGGATTCTACCATAAAACCTGCAGAATCATGTATGTTGCATAAATATAATGCAATGTCATCCCTATCCATCGTATCCCAATCCTCAAGCAAGGTAGCCGACCACTTTACTATTGCCTTTGCAATCCATGCATTAGCAATAGTGGGACGTAATATGGACCCTGAAGCAGTGTGCATTGATTTAAGTGTGTTATCAATCTTCCCATCTGCCGGCTCCTTCAGGGCTGTAGAACCCGGAACAGGTAAAACCACCTTTTTTGAGAATCTGGATACAGATGCGTGAACAATCGGCGGGTTTTCCCACTTTTTGCTATCCTCTTCAGGGAAAGGAAAAGCCAAAAGAACCCTCTTAGGGATCTGAAACTTCTTTTCAGGGTTAACCCATGCTTTTTCAAATATAGCATTCAGCTCCTTTGATGCAGGGAAGGTTAGCGAGGCTTTCTTATTTTCAGTGAATAAAGCCTCCTCAACCTGCTCAGGCGTGGTTTCATTAACATTTAACACATCCCTGATAGCCTCTATCAACAATTGCACCCCCCCTTGCAAGAGATGCGGACCCCCACAACACAGCCCCATCACCATCTGTAGTGTCAGAATCGGTATCAGTGTCATCTTGTGTGGCATGCACAAGCCCACATTTTTGGGGGTAAATAGCGGGGTGTCGTGAGGTATCAGATATGGGCCATACAGTAATAGAGCTCTGCAATACCTGGGTTGCAGATTCATTACAAGCAATCCTGTCAGAAATCTGAGAAATCCAAGTCTTGATAGAGGAAAACCACTCTGGTTCCCTTGTTGGTATCTGTGCTAAACCAGTGCTAACCTGATTACATGGAATGGGATCATCCTGGGAGGATAAATCCTCTGCAGCATATGACACAGTATACCTGGACATAGCTAAAGGAGACCACCAAACACTCCACACACACACTGGTGGGGGCAGACAGAGCTGTCCCCCCAAGAATGGCAAGAAAGAGACAGAGATTGGAGCCAACCCAACACACAGCGCTTTCTAGCGCTGACTGTGCTCCTTAATAGGACACACAGGCTAATTACAGCCTCCCCTCACTTCTACAACCCCCTGGTACCGTACAGTAAGCTGGAGTTGCTGTGGAGGGACCTGTTCTTCCTCTCCTTGCTGTGCAGGCAGGGAAATGGCGCTGGAACGCTGCTGGGTCCGCTCTGGGAAGCTCTACCCCCTTAATGGCGCTGTCTTCCCTCTCTTCAGATCCTTATACTGGCCTGAGGACTTTTTCTGGCTGAGATCCGCGGACCCAGACAGGCTTGCTGACCAGTGTGGGGGATAAGTGCTGTCCCAGGGCGCCCCTCACAGCGCCGCACTATGTGCCTCTGGTACATTCCAGGGCGCACCCTCCGCGTTGCCGCCATCTTCACACCGGCCACTCGCTACCTAGGGAGGTCGGTGACTCACTCACCACTTCTTCAGCTCTGTAAAAGGTTGGCAGCATGCTGCTGGGGCGAGCGGTTCCCCTGTGGCGGAGACCGATCTGACCCCTCTGGAGCTCAGTGTCCAGTCAGCGGAGTCAGTGGCTCAGACCCCACAGGGCGGACACTGCTCTCCCCCTTAGTCCCTCGCTGCAGGCAGGCTGTTGCCAACAGCCTCCTGTAGCACATTATCTAAACTGAGTCTGGTAGGAGGGGCATAGAGGGAGGAGCCCGCCCACACTCTCAAACTCTTAAAGTGCCAATGGCTCCTGGTGAACCCGTCTATACCCCATTGTACTAATGTGGACCCCAGCATCCTCTAGGACATAAGAGAAATAAAGGTTAATAACAACACATGCTACCAATCCTGCCACACCTACTGTCAGCTGATGCACCAGGATGCCGCCATTCCCTCCACACACCATGGGAATGGGGGTAATATGACCATCTCAGAGTCTCTCTGCTCAGTGTGATGTATGCAGAGGAACCAAGATTCATTGTCACCTGACATACCATCTTTTTAAAGGATAATTAGAAAATGTCTATGCAAGAGATATTGGTAGACTTGGTGCTAGGGAATTGGGAAGATCAGAAAGGTAAAAGGAGAGTTATGGTAGACTTACCAAGGTTAACTCTCTTTCTGCGATGTACATTGGGTTCCACAGGGAAACATAGAGGTGTAGAGTGGATCTTGATCCAGAGGCACCAACAGGCTAAAGCTTTAGACTGTCCCAGGATGCATTGGGGCCTCCTCTATAACCCCGCCTCCAGGCACTGTGAGTGCAATTTAGTTAACCAGTCTAATGCAGAAGCAGGCAAGTGAGAAGGCAGATGTTAGTCACATAGAACCACATTCTCACGACAGGAGAAATGACCAGCAGCTGATGCCATACAAACCCATAGAAGCTAGGTGCGTCCAGGTGAGCGCCCTGTGGAACCCAATGTACCTCGCAGAAAGAGTTAACCATGGTTAAGTCTACCATAACTCTCCTTTTCTGCAGCAGTGTACATTGTATTCCACAGGGAAATATCTGGGATGCCCTAAAGCAGTTCCTCAAGGGAGGGATGCACCTTAGCGGGTATGAGAAGCCTCCTGGGAGGTAGAAGTATCAATGGCACAGAACCTAATGAACGTGTTCACGTAGCCGCCTTGCACAATTGTTCTGTGGACGCGCCACAGCGAGCCGCCCAAGAATGTCCAACAGAGTAGAATATGCTTTAATAGCAGCATGAGCTGGGAATCCAGCATGCGTATAAGCTTGTGCAATCACCATTCTAATCCATCTGGCCAAGGTTTGCTTATTCGCAGGCCAGCTACGTTTGTGGAGACCAAACAGTACAAAAAGGGAATCTGACCTCCTGATAGAGGCAGTCCTCACCACATATATACGGAGAGCCCTTACCACTTCCAAAAACCACTATTTGGAGGACAAATCAGAAGAGATAAAGGCCGGAACCACAATCTCTTGGTTAAAGATGAAAAGATGACACAAACTTAGGTAAATAACCTGGGTGAGTTCTAAGAACTGCCCGGTCATGGTGAAATATCAGAAATGATGGACGACAGGACCAGGCGCCTAGGTCAGACACCATTCTAGCAGAGGCAATAGCCAGTAAAAACAGGACCTTGGCGGTTAGCCATTTAAGGTCCACCGCCTTTAAGAGGTTCAAATGGAGACTCTTGCAGGGCATGTAGGACAACAGACAAATCCCATGGAGCCACAGGAGGGACATAGGGATGCTGAATCCATAAGACACCCTGAGTAAATGTATGAACGTCAGGTATAGACGTAATTTTCCTCTGAAACCATACCGACAAAGCAGATATGTGAACCTTGAGGGAGGCCAGATGAAGCCTAAGTCCAGGTCTCGTTGCAGAAAAGCCAGAATTCTGGAAGCTCTGAATCTGTGAACATCATAGTTCTTATCAGCACACCAGGTGTAGTAAGAATTCCAGACTCTGTAATAGAATCGGGCAGATGCCGGTTTGCGGGCTTTCAACATAGCTTGGATGACTGCCGCAGAAAATCCTTTTGCCCTTAGGAGTGAAGCTTCAAGAGCCACGCCGTCAAAGCCAGTCTGGCCAGGTCTGGATAGAGACAAGGGTTCTGTACGAGGAGGTCTTGTCGTTGGGGAAGTAGAAGAGGACTCTCTATTGAGAGACCATGCAGGTCTGAGAACCAGTGCCGGCTGGGCCACTCTGAAGCGACTAGAATTAGCATTCCTTCTTCTTGCTTGACCTCCCGAAGTACCCTGGGCAAGAGCGACACTGGAGGGAACATGTAAGGCAGGTGAAAGTTCCATGGAATTGCCAGTGCGTCCACAAACGTTGCTTTAGGATCCCGGGTTCTTGGTCTGAAGACTGGAACTTTGAGATTGTGTCTAGACGCCATCAGGTCTACATCTGGTAGACCCCACTTGTCCACTAGGAGTTGAAAGACTTCCTGATGCTGACAGGTGGCGCCCTGCCCAACAAAGTATTTTTGACACTTCCAACATCGCCATGCTGCTTCGAGTGACACCTTGTTGGTTTATGTATGCCACCGTGATGGCGTTGTCTGAATGCACCTGAATGCGCCCTGCACCCTCAGTGACCGGAGTGTGAAGTGTGCCTGAGGAGCAATGGCGCACAGCTGCAGTGCTGTGCGCTACCTTGGTGAAGACTGATGTCTTCTGCCGCCGATTTTCCGGACCTCTTCTTGATTCTGGCTCTGTAAGGGGGCCGGCGGCGCGTCTCTGGGACCGGACTCCGAGGCTGGGCCTGTGTTCGGTCCCTCTGGAGCTAATGGTGTCCAGTAGCCAAGAAGCCCAAGCTGGCTGCAAGCAGGCAGGTTCGCTTCTTCTCCCCTTAGTCCCTCGATGCAGTGAGCCTGTTTCCAGCAGGTCTCACTGAAAATAAAAAACCTAAAACTAAACTTTTTCTAAGAAACTCAGGAGAGCCTCCTAGAATGCACCCTTCTCGGCCGGGCACAAAAATCTAACTGAGGCTTGGAGGAGGGTCATAGGGGGATGAGCCGGTGCACACCAGGTAGTCCTAAAGCTTTACTTTTGTGCCCAGTGTCCTGCGGAGCCGCTATTCCCCATGGTCCTTACGGAGTTCCCAGCATCCACTAGGACGTCAGAGAAATTACATGCAAATAAATTACTCAAAAAGAGACTAAATGCAGTATGAGGTGACTAAAAAACACAGTAGAGTACTCGAGCTGTAAATACTGTGTACATACATATATATACATAGTATTTACAGCGAGTCCCTAGTAGCATCTTATTTTTAACATAGTTTATTACGGTAAAACACCGCAAGGAGTCCGGGGTCTGCACATTCGCTCTCCCTAAGGGGGACGCGCAAGCACATATTATATCCACATTACGAACAGGACCGTCTAGTGAGGTGGGGGCGGTGAACGGAATGCGTCGGAAGTGACGCGTGTGCTCCACTTGGTTTGGAAAGCTTGCGCACACTACGCACTTCCGGATATGACGCGTGCAGTCACACGAACGAGTCCCAACGACCATCACACGTGGGGCTGGGCCGCACGCACTGGAGTTCAGGTGGAACGCAAACAGGAAGCACATTAATGTGCTCCTGTTTAGCGTCCACCTAATACGAGAAACTGCATTTTAAATCTTAAACATTATAGACACTGATGCATCAATGTCCCTAAGAATCAGGAGACTAACTTATATAGGTGTATCCTCCTAATCCCTTTTTCTCACCACCATAATTAATTAACTGGACAGGAAATGAGGTAACAGGTCTGGTTAGTTAAAAGGAGCAGATTTGAGCTCCAGGATCTTTCTCTGGCCTATGAATCAGACGGTCCATTACTGAGCTACACAGGAGTATTTTTCCATATTACCACTCGACCTCACTTATGGCTATCTATATGGAACTAAGTATGGGTTTAAATGTCTGTATTTTTATCTGATGTTTCTGACACTAATAACCTGCTGATTAATTGAAATTGAAGCTTAGCAAGCCATTTATTCTGTCTGAGTAATTTCAATTGTTTGACTGTTTCTCTGAATTATATCTTATATTTATAGGAAAATCTTACGTCCCTTATACTATATGTGATGTTATACATTAAGTTATCAGTCAGGATTGATTATCTTCGATGGTTTATTAAATTTTTCTGATACCATATAAAATTAGGCTCTAATATGGCTCAGTATAGAATAACACCCTGAAAGATATTATGTATCATGCTAATAATGACTGAAAAAAATATTTTTTATCTTATTTTCTTATGCATGACTAAAAGAATATTATTTTTGTTGTTTAAGGAGCTAAACCATTGGACTTGTATTTGCTCCTGACTTCTATATAGACCAATGATTCTGTATATATATCAAACTTACTGAACAGGGGTATATATTGTATAAATGTCTTCTTATTTGAAATTTTTTTTTATTTTAGTATATAATACATCGATAAACCTTACGCATATATCTCTTGTTATAGAGAAGAGGGATTCATTAGATCTTTGTTTGGAATCAATATCGGCCTGTGGTGCCAGACGGGTGTATGTCCAGTCTTTGGGTATGCAGAAAAAATTAATTTCCCTTACACTTATATTTTTTCACATAAACTTTTCACAATTTTTTTTTTTAATTATATATGTATATTTTGTAGGAAAGAGGGCTTTTCTAGACCCCCTTCTCTGGTCGGAAGTAGACCTGGTTAGTAAATGTAAATAATAATATTTTTATAAACAATTGGTTACACATTCTTAATTTACACTCTTCACATTAAAAATGTCACTTTTGCCACTTTAGAGGCAGTTTAGTAAAGAAGTTTTTCTGTTGTGCTGGGTTCCTAAGAAGACCATAAGAACCTCGAGCAATTTTCACTTTAGGTTAGTATTAAGATGTATTTTTTCTAGTTAAGTTAAAATTACACAAACACTTGATATTAATATAATTTTGTAATTATTAGATATAGCCCTTTGGACTACAAATGGCTTATTATAAGCGCAATCGAAGAATTGACAGTCACTAAGACGCTTTTAACACAATGTTTTAGGAGGGTATTCAAATGACACCCTTCTCCTCTTCTATTCTTCCTTTGGAGAAGATGCCTCCATCTCTTTCCCTATTTTTCTTGTAATTTTTCATTTATAATTGTTCCATCCAGATATTTCAAATACCCCTGAAGTAGTCCTTTAAGGACGAAACGCATAGGGGTCATCGATTATTGTACACTACCGGCTTGCTTTGATGCTTTCAATATCCTCCTAAGAGCTCACACAGTCTAGGTGAGGAGGCCATTCTATATACCACCTAAGCAATCTGGTGTGTATGAAATTGATTGTGAAAAAGCATTTTATTACCATTGTATTTTACTACCATTGTAATTTTTAAAGAAAAAGACTTTGTATTAAAAAATCTGTTCAACCAAAGAGTCTGTGATACTAACTGGGTGTATTTCTTGTTGGGTGAATATCTTCTCCGGTGAGGGGGTTTCTATGTAGGTCCCATCTGGGAAATCAGCAAGTGAGAAAAACTCAAGAAGAACCTTTATTACGGTTTCTGAATTGATTAAACTATCAATCAACAAACTACAGCGCACTCTGTTTCTTGTTGTATGTGTATGTGTATGTGTATATATATATATATATTATATATATATATATATATATATATGGTACTTAACGCACCAAGTCCCTAGGGTACGTGAAATTGACCCACAGACACAGGCGCACACAGTCACAATAACAATGCAAAAATAGGATTTTAATTATCTACCGGTAAATCCTTTTCTCGTAGTCCGTACAGGATGCTGGGGTCCATATTAGTACCATGGGATATAGATGGGTCCACAAGGAGCCATTGGCACTTTAAGAGTTTAACAGTGTGGGCTGGATCCTCCCTCTATGCCCCTCCTACCAGACTCAGTCTAGAAACTGTGCCCGAGGACACAACATACTTCGAGAGAAGGAAATACACAGATAGTGGCGAGATTCATACCAGCTCACACAGACACACCCAGCAAACAAGCCAGAACACTCAGCAACAGCTGAAACAGTACTGAAACAGTAAACAAGGCAGAACTTACCTAGGAACCAGGTAGAACTGAGCTATAAAACCAATGCAGGAAAAAAAAGCCCTGGGTGGGCAGGCGCCCAGCATCTTCTATGGACAACAAGAAAAGGATTTACTGGTAGGTAATTAAAATCTTATTTTGTCTTATGTCCTAGAGGATGCTGGGGTCCATATTAGTACCATGGGGATGTACCAAAGCTCCCAGTATGGGAGGGGGAGCACGGAGGCTCCTGCAAGACTGCTAGACCAAACTTGGTCAGCAGGGGCTCAAACCAAGCTGATTGTAGGAACTGCAAAACCACATCAAGATCCCAGGGTGCCGTTGGCACCACAAAGGGAGGTTGGATATGCAGAACCCCTTTCAAAAAGGTCTGGACCTCAGGGAGGACAGCCAATTGTTTTTGAAAGAAGATGGACAAAACAGAGATTTGTACCTTGATGGAGCCCAATCTCAGGCCCATATCCACTCCTGCTTGCAGGAAAAGGAGAAAACGTCCAAGTTGAAACTCCACAGCAGGAAATTTCCTGGATTCACACTCCAAATACAGTGGTAATGTTTAGACGCTACCCCCTTCCTAGCCTGAATCAGGGTAGGAATAACCTCACTCTGGATACCCTTCCAAGCTAAGATCTGGCATTCAACCGCCATGCCGTCAAACGTAGCCGTGGTAAGTCTTGATAGGCGAACGGCCCCTGCAGTAGCAGATCCTTCCGAAGAGGTATGGGCCTTGGATCCTCCAACAGAAGATCCAGCAGATCTGCATACCAAGCCCTCCTTGGCCAGTCCGGAGTAATGAGGATTGCCAGAACCTTTGTTCTTCTCACCAGCTGAAGAACCCTTGCTATCAAAGGAAGTGGAGGGAACACATACACCGACGTGAACAGCCACGGTGTTACCAGTGCATCCACCGAAACTGCTTGAGGGTCTCTCGACCTGGAACAGTACCTTTGTAGGTTCTTGTTGAGGCGGGAGGCCATCATGTCTACGTGAGGAACCCCCCACACCTCCGGGTGAAGGCCCTGCTCTCCTGGATGGAGATTGTGTCTGCTGAGGAAGTCTGCTTCCCAGTTGTCTACTCCTAGAATGAAGATTGCCGACATCGCCACCGCGTGTCTTTCTGCCCAAAGTAGGATTCTTGACACATCTGACATGGCAGCCCTGCTCTTTGTTCCGCCTTGTCGGTTTATGTAGGTCACTGTGGTCACGTTGTCCGACTGCACCTGAACAGCCTGATCCTGTAGAAGGTGAGCTGCTTGCAGAAGGCCGTTGTACACAGCTCTAAGCTCCAGAATGTTTATTGGGAAAAGGGATTCTTGATTCGACCATCTTCCTTGGAAGGACTCCCCCTGATTGACTGCTCCCCAACCTCTTGCTTGCATCTGTGGTTAGAAGGATCAAGTCCTGAACGCCGAACCTTCGGCCTTCCAGAAGGTGTGGTAGTTGTAGATACCAGAGGAGCAAAATCCTGGCTTTCGGTGACAGACGTATTCTCTGGTGCATGTGTAGGTGAGATCCTGACCACTGGTCCAAGAGATCCAGCTGAAATGATCGAGCATGAAACCTGCCGTATTGTAGAGCCTCGTAGGAGGCAACCATCTTCCCCAGAAGGTGGAAGCACTGATGAACCAAGACCCAGGTAGGCTTTAAGTTGTCCCGGACCATTGATTGAATCACCAATGCTTTCTCCACCGGCAGAAACACCCTCTGCAGTTCCGTGTCTAGGATCATCCCCAGGAAAGACAGCCTCCTTGTCGGCTCCAGATGAGACTTTGGAAGGTTCAGGATCCAACCGTGCTCCTTGTGCAGATGTGTCGTGAGAGCAATGGATCACAACAACTTCTTCCTGGACGACGCCTTGATCAGGAGATCGTCCAAATACGAGATTAT
Organism: Pseudophryne corroboree; assembly: GCF_028390025.1. Lineage (NCBI taxonomy): Eukaryota > Metazoa > Chordata > Amphibia > Anura > Myobatrachidae > Pseudophryne > Pseudophryne corroboree. The sequence continues at coordinate 55,857,654 of NC_086449.1, forward strand.
GTTCACCCGCTGCTTGCGGAGAACCATCACCTCCGCCACCTTGGTGAAGATCCTCGGTGCTGTGGAGAGGGGTGTAGTACGGTATGCCGGCACTCGGGCTCCCGGCGACCAGCATACCGGCGCCGGGAGTCCGACCGCCGGCATACAGACAGCGTGGCGAGCGCTAAGCAGCCCCTTGAGGGCACGGTGGCGCGCGCCACACTATTTTATTCTCCCTCCTGGGGGGTCGTGGGCCCCAACGAGGGAGAATAGCTGTTGGTATGCCGGGTGTCAGGATTCCGGCGCCGGTATAATGTGCGTCGGGATCCCGACAATCGGCATACTGAAGACCACCCGTGGAGAAGCCCCAAACGGTAGCGCCTGGAACTGGTAGTGATTGTCTAACAGTGCAAACCAGTGGTATGCCTGATGCGGCGGCCGAATGGGAATGTGGAGGTACGCATCCTTGATGTCCAGAGACACCAAGAACTCCCCCTCCATCAGTCCTGAGAGGACAGCTCTCGAGATTCCATCTTGAATTTGAACTCTCTGAGATAAGGGTTCAAAGACTTTAAATTCAGAATTGGCCGTACCGAACCACCCGGTTTCGGTACCACGAAAAGGTTCGAATAATAACCTTTGTTCCACTGCTGAGGCGGAACTGGGACAAGGACCTCGAACACCACCAATTTTCGGATGGCCTCCAGAAGAGTGGTTCTGCCTGCCGGCAGAGAGGGTAATTCCAAGTTGATCGCAGCAGGAATTTAGTTAGCAATTGGGCAAAACCATGTGCACTGCAGGGGAGGCAGATTTAACATGTGCAGAGAGAGTTAGATTTGGGTGGGTTATTTTATTTCTGTGCAGGGTAAATACTGGCAGCTTTATTTTTACACTGCAAATTAGATTGCAGATTGAACACACCCCACCCAAATCTAACTCTCTCTGCACGTTAAATCTGCCTCCCCTGCAGTGCACATGGTTTTGCCCAATTGCTAACTAAATTCCTGCTGCGATCAACTTGGAATTACCCCCAGAGTTGGCAGACCTGACTTGAAGAAACGGTGAGGTGGGAGATTATGAAACTCCAGTCTGTACACTATATCCAGTACCCGGGGTCCAGGTCAGAAGACACCCAGATGTAGCTAAAATGCCGGAGTCTTGCCCCCACCTGACCTTCCTCCAGGCCTAGTCGTCCACAGGACTTAGTGGTATCGGAAGCAGGCTTCTGGGTTTGGGAACCTGTGGAAGCAGGTTTTTTTCCTTTGGCACAACAACCTCTGAAGGTGTTCGAAGGCTTGTTCTTTCTAGGCCTCCCGAGTCGAAAGGACTGCGACATGGCTGGTGTAAAGGGATTTTTCATAGCCGGCGCTGCTGAGGGGAGAAAGGAGACTTACCCGCGGTAGCTGTGGCAATCCACGCATCCAGCGCCTCCCCAAAGAGAGCCTGACCTGTATATGGTAGGCTCTCCACACTCTTCCTGGATTCCACGTCTGGTGACCATTGGCGCAGCCAGAGAACCCTGCAAGCCGAGACGGACATGGAGGAGATCCCCACAGCCATGGAACCAAGGTCATTCATGGAATCCACCAGGAACCCTGCAGAATACTGAATATTACGTAAAAATAAATCAACGTCACCTCTATCCAGCGTAGTCGATTCCTCCTGCAGAGTGACTGACCACCTGGCAATAGCTTTTGCAATCCAAGCACGGGCTATAGTAGGCCGTAATATAGCCCCCTGAAGCCGTGTAAATGGATTTTAGTGTAGCATCCACCTTGCGATCTGCCAGGTCCATCAACGCGGTAGATCCCGGGACTGGCAGCACCACCTGTTTGGACAGCCTAGAGACAGAGGTGTCGACTATTGGTGGGGACTCCCATTTTTTTCTATCTTCCTCTGGGAAGGGAAAAGCAACCAAGACCCTCTTAGGGATCTGGATTTTTTTCTCCGGATTGTCCCAGGCTATTTCAAAGATAGTATTTAATCCTTTGGATGCCGGGAAGGTGTGTGTGTGTGTGTGTGTGTGGGGGGGGGGGGGGGGGCGGCGGCTTTTTATGGTCTGTGAAAAAGGCCTCCTCTACCTGCTCAGGAACTGTGTCAGTAATGTGTAACACATCCCTCGCAGCTTCAATCATCAACTGCACCCCCTTAGCAAGTGAAGCTGTCCCCCTCAACACATCCCCGTCACCATCTGCAGTGTCAGAATCGGTGTCCGTGTCATCCTGCATAAGACTAGCAAGTGCACGTTTGTGAGAATGTACTGCAGGGGATCCCGAGGAAGAAGTATCAGACCATACAACCATAGAGGATTGCAGAACCTGAGTGGCATGCTCAGTCCTAGCAACCCTATCAGAAATCTGAAAAATAGTTCCCCTCAGAGAGACTAACCATTCTGGCTCTCTAGCTGGGATCTGCACTACAACAGTGCAATCCTGATGACATGGTATGGAGTCTTCCTGGGAAGATAAATCTTCTGCAGCATATGAAACCGTGTCCCTGTCTACCCTGTCCCCGTGTCACAAACACACAGGGTACTGGGTAGACAGTCGTACCCCCCCCCCAAGAATGGCAGAGAGACACAGAGATTGGAGCCAACCCACACACAGCGCTGACTGTATCCCTTAATCGGTGACACAGTCTGTACACAGACTCCCCTCCCTTCTACAACCCCTGGTACCGTACAGATAGCTGGAGGTGCTCTGGAGGGACCTGTTCTTCCACTGGTATTGAGCTGCAGGCAGGAAAATGGCGCTCAACGCTGCTGGGTCCGCTCTGAGAAGCTCCATCCCCTTAATGGCGCTGTCTTCCCGCTCTGTGAGATTATACTGGCCTGAGGATTTCTTTGCTGGCTGAGATCTTATTGAATCACCACTGGTTGGTTTCGAAGCAGAGGCTCCGCTTGACTCAGGGCGTTGTATATGGCCCTTAGTTCCAGGATATTGATATGCAGACAAGTCTCTTGACTTGACCACAGCCCTTGGAAGTTTCTTCTCTGAGTGACTGCCCCCCATCCTCGGAGGCTTGCATACGTGTTCACTAGGACCCAGTCCTGTATGCCGAACCTGCGGCCCTTGAGGAGGTGAGCACTCTGCAGCCACCACAGAAGAGACACCCTGGCCCTGGGGGACAGGGTGATCAGCAGATGCATCTGAAGATGCGATCCGGACCACTTGTCCAGCAGATCCCACTGAAAGATCCTCGCATGGAACCTTCCGAAGGGAATGGCTTCGTATGACGCCACCATCTTTCCTAGAACTCGCGTGCAGTGATGCACCGATATCTGTTTTGGCTTTAGGAGGTCTCTGACCATATCACAAGCTCCTGAGCCTTTTCCTCGGGAGAAACACCTTCTTCTGGTCTGTTTCCTGAATCATGCCCAGGAAGGGCAGACGCGTCGTAGGAATCAGCTGCGACTTTGGAATATTCAGAATCCAGCCGTGCTGTCGCAACACTACCTGAGAGTGTGCTACGCTGATCAGCAACTGCTCCCTGGACCTAGCCTTTATGAGGAGATCGTCCAAGTATGGGATAATTGTAACTCCTTGCTTCCGAAGGAGCACCATCATTTCCGCCATCACCTTGGTAAATATTCTCGGTGCCGTGGACAGGCCAAACGGCAGCGTCTGGAATTGGTAATGACAGTCCCGTACCACAAACCTGAGGTACTTCTGATGAGGTGGATAAATGGGGACATGCAAGTAAGCATCCTTGATGTCCAGAAATACCATAAAATCCCCTTCCTCCAGGCTTGCAATGACCGCTCTGAGCGATTGCATTTTGAACTTGAACTGTTCAGGGCTTTTAAATTCAAGATGGCTCTTACCGAACCGTCCGGTTTCGGTACCACAAACATCGCGGAATAGTAACCCCATCCTTGTTGAAGGAGGGGAACCTTTACAATCACCTGCTGGAGGTATAGCTTGTGAATTGCCGCCAGCACTACCTCCCTTTCCGTGGGGGAAGCTGGCAAGGCCGATTTTAGGAAATGGTGAGGGGGCGTCACTTCGAATTCCAGCTTGCATCCCTGAGACACAATTTTTATAGCCCAAGGATCCACCTGTGAGCGAACCCACTGGTGGCTGAAAATTCGGAGACGCGCCCCCACCGCTCCTGGCTCCGCCTGTGGAGCCCCAGCGTCATGCGGTGGATTTAGTGGAGGCCGGGGAGGACTTTTGTTCCTGGGAACTAGCTGCATGGTGCAGCTTTTTTCCTTTACCCCTGCCTCTGGCAAGAAAGGATGCACCTCTGACTTTCTTGCTTTTTTGAGAACGAAAGGACTGCATTTGGTAATACGGTGCTTTCTTTGGCTGTGAGGGAACATAAGGCAAGAAATTTGACTTCCCAGCTGTAGCTGTGGAAACGAGGTCCGAGAGACCGTCCCCAAATAATTCCTCACCCTTATAAGGCAAAACCTCCATGTGTTCTTTAGAGTCGGCATCCCCCGTCCATTGCCGAGTCCATAAGACCCTTCTGGCAGAAATGGACATTGCTTTATTCTAGAGCCCAGTAGGCAAATGTCCCTCTGGGCATCCCGCATATATAGGACAGCGTCTTTGATATGTCCTAGGGTCAGTAGAACAGTGTCCCTGTCCAGGGTATCTATCTCCTCCGAGAGGGTATCAGTCCATGCTGCTACAGCACTACACATCCAGGCCGAAGCAATCGCTGGCTTCAGTAGTGTACCAGAATGTGTATAAACAGACTTCAGGATAGCTTCCTGCTTTCTATCTGCAGGATCCTTTAGGGCGGCCGTATCCTGAGACGGCAGGGCCACCCTCTTAGACAAGCGTGTCAACGTCTTGTCTACCCTAGGGGAGGATTCCCAGCGTAACCTGTCCGATGGCGGGAAAGGATACGCCATCAGTAATTTCTTGGAAATTATTACTTTCCTATCAGGGGAATCCCACGTTTTTTCACATAATTCATTTAATTCATGTGAAGGGGGAAAAGTCACTTTTTGCTTTTTCTCCCCATACATATAAACCCTCTTGTCAGGGACAGGGTTTTCCTCTGAAATGTGCAATACATCCTTCATTGCTATAATCATGTAGCGGATGGCTTTAGTCATTTTAGGCTGCAACTTTGCCTCATCGTCATCGACACTGGAGTCAGATTCCGTGTCGGCATCTGTGTCAACTATTTGGGATAGTGGGCGCTTATGAGACCCTGACGGCCTCTGAACTGTAGGATCAGACATGGGTTGAGACCTGGACTGTCCCAAGGCTTCAGCTTTATCCAACCTTTTATGCAAGGAGCTTACATTACACCTTCCACATATCCATCCAATCAGGTGTCGGCACCGTCGGCGGCGACACCACATTCATCTGCACTTGTTCTGCCTCCACGTATCCTTCCTCATCAAACATGTCAACACTGACGAACCGACACTCCGCACACACACAGGGAATGCTCTGACTGAGGACAGGACCCCACAAAGGCTTTTTGGGGAGACAGAGAGAGAGAGTATGCCAGCACACACCCCAGCGCTATATAACCCAGGGATTACACAGTAATTTAGTGTCTACCCAGTAGCTGCTGTTTGTAATACTTTTGTGCCTAAATTTATGTGCCCCCCCTCTCTTTTTTACCCTTTTTGCACCTGGATACTGCAGGGGAGAGCCTGGGGAGCTTCCTTCCAGCGGAGCTGTGAAGAGAAAATGGGGCTGGTGTGCTGAGGAAGAAGGCCCCCTCAGCGGCGGGTTTCTGTCCCGCTTCTATGTGTAAAAAATGTCGGCGGCTCGTACATACATACAGTGCCTGACTGTATATATGTATTATTTTGCCAAAAGGTATCATAATTGCCGCCCAGGGCGCCCCCCCCCACCCGCACCCTATAGTGACCGGAGTGTGCGGGTGTGCTGTGGGAGCAATGGCGCACAGCTGCAGTGCTATGCGCTACCTTAAGTGAAGACAGGAGTCTTCTGCCGCCGATTTCGATGTCTTCATGCTTCTGTACTTCCGGCTCTGCGAGGGGGACGGCGGCGCGGCTCCGCGAACGGACGATCAAGGTTAGGTACCTGTGTTCGATCCCTCTGGAGCTAATGGTGTCCAGTAGCCCAAGAAGCGCAACCTAGCTGCTGTTAGGTAGGTTTGCTTCTCTCCCCTCAGTCCCACGTAGCAGAGAGTCTGTTGCCAGCAGAAGCTCTCTGAAAATAAAAAACCTAACTAAAATACTTTCTTTACTAGCAAGCTCTGGCCGGGCACAGATTCTAACTGAGGTCTGGAGGAGGGGCATAGAGTGAGGAGCCAGTGCACACCAGATAGTACCTAATCTTTCTTTATAGTGCCCAGTCTCCTGCGGAGCCCGTCTATTCCCCATGGTCCTTACGGAGTCCCCAGCATCCACTAGGACGTTAGAGAAAAGTTAGTATTGGGTGTATGCTATAGGCCGCTTGGTATTAAACGTATCTGATGAGGAATTGTTACTAAAGCAAATTGAAAGAGCAGCAGGAGTAGGAGACATAGTAGTGATGGGAGATTTTAACTATTCAGAGATAAACTGGAAAAACGATTCCTGTGACACTGCTAGGGGCAATATGTTTTTAAACACACTTAATGATAACTACTTAGTTCAACTAATTGAGGAACCAACTAGGTACAATGCAATCTTAGACCTGGTATTAAACAATGGGGATTTGGTATCAGGTATTATAGTAGGGGAACCCATAGGAAACAGCGACCACAATATGGTCTCATTCAATATCAGTTTTCATAAACAGCCCTATACTGGCTCAACTAGGACGCTAAACTTTAGCAAAGCGAATTTTGAAAAGATGAGGGTATTTTTCAGGGATACTGAATGGGAATGTTTTTAGGAAAAAATACTACGGAGAAATGGGAGGTACTAAAATTCCAGCTAGCTAAAAATACTCTCAAATTTATTCCTACGAGCAGCAAAAAATGGAATAAAAATCATAAACCGATGTGGCTTAACAAAAAGATAAAGGAACTTATGGGCAAGAAAAGGCGAGCATTTAAAAAGTACAAATCTGACGGGGAAGCAGAGTCATTTCAGCACTATAAGGAATGTAACAATATGCAAAAAGGAAATAAGAGCGGCTAAAGTAGAAACTGAAAAACTAGTAACAAAGGAAAGCAAAGCAAATCCCAAAAAATTGTTTAAATACATTAATAGCAAGAGATTAAAGAAGGAGAGTATAGGCCCTTTAAAAGACAAGTTGGCAGTCTTAAGCAAAACTGGTAATGACATAGCGGACACACTAAATTAGTTTTTTTCAACAGTATTCACTAGAGAGGACCCAATTCAGGGACTAACCCATAATCTCAACAACGAGAATATCCCACTGATAGGTACTTATTTAAGCGAGGAAGTAGTCTGTGACCGATTAAAACATTTAAAGATTAATAAGTCACCAGATCCCGATGGTATTCACCCAAGGGCTCTAATGAAGCTTCACTCTGAACTTGCAAAACCGCTATTTTTGATCTTTAAGGATTCAGTAATATCAGGTATGGTTCCCAAAGACTGGCGTATAGCGGAAGTAATGCCTATATTCAAAAAGGGAAGTAATGATGAACCAGGTAATTATAGACCAGTTAGTCTTACATCTATAGTGGGGAAAGTATTGGAAGGTATTCTAAGAGACAGTATTCAGAAGTTCCTTGAAGTCAATAAGGTCATTAAAAGCAATCAACATGGGTTTATGAAGGACAGATCCTGTCAAACCAACTTACTTGGCTTTTATGAAACAGCGCAAACCTAGATCAGGGTAAAGAGGTAAATGTAATCTTTTTAGATTTTGCCAAAGCATTCGACACTGTACCACACATGAGACTTATCCTAGGAAGCACAATATGCACCTGGGTCAAAAATTGGTTAGATAATAGGGAGCAGCGCGTTGTGGTTAATGGATCTTTTTCAAATTGGACTGAAGTGCTAAGTGGCACGCAAGGCTCAGTATTAGGACCGCTATTGTACAATATTTTCATTAACGACCTAACAGAAGGTCTAGAGAGCATGGTGTCAATTTTTGCAGATGATACCAAATTGTGTAAAGTTATAAATGCGGAGGGGATGCTGAGTCGCTTCAGAACGACTTAGTTAACTTAGAAGCTTGGGCAGCAAAATGGAAAATGCGCTTCAATACAGACAAGTATAAGGTAATGCACTCTGGTAAGAAGAACAAAAATAACACCTACCTACTAAATGGGGTAAAATTAAGGGATTCTGTACTGGAAAATGACTCAGATGTCCTCATTAGATAGCAAACTAAGCAGTAGCACCCAAAGTAGGACTGCAGCAAAGAAGGCTAATAAGATATTAGCATGCATAAAACGGGGAATTGATGCTAGGGACGAGAGCATTTTACTTCCGTTATATAAATCACTTGTGAGGCCACACCTTGAATACTGTGTACAATTCTGGGAACCATACTACAAAAAGGATATCCTGGAGCTAGAAAAGGTTCAGAGGTGGGCAACCAAGCTAATTAAGGGTATGGAGATGCTGGAATACGAGGAAAGGCTTGCAAGACTAGGCATGTTTACACTGGAAAAGAGATTAAGAGGGGACATGATCAACATCTACAAATATATAAGGGGACAATATACAGATCTTGCGCAGGACCTGTTTTTGGTTAGATCAACACAGAGAACTCGTGGAGACTCGCTCAGGTTAGAGGAGAGAAGATTCCGCACAATATGGCGTAAAGGCTTTTTTACGGTAAGGACGATACGTGTTTGGAATTCCCTGCCTGAGGGAGTTGTAATGGCTGACTCAGTCAACACCTTTAAGAATGGGTTAGATAAATTCCTAATGGATAAGGATACCCAGGGTTACGGTGCATAGTCACGCACTATGGTTATTTTAAAAAGAGGGGTAAAACATAACGGCAGTCATCAACTTCAGTCAAATTTTTATACAAAATAATTCTGCATAGGAGACCACAAATAGGTTGAACTCGATGGACAATTGTCTTTTTCAACCTTAGATACTATGTTACTATGATATTCACAGACATTTAAATTAGGTTATAGTAGTAATAAATAAATTAATATTTACCATCTTGTTTATGTGATCCTGATGACACTAGAATGCTAAGCATACAAATTAATATAAATGATTAATAAAACTTCATTCAGACAATATCATTTTTGGTTATAATAAATAATTGAAATAAAATGGTGCATATATGTATATACTAAACAGTATACGCAGATTTACCAATCTAATAAATGGGAGGCACTGCTGCTAAATAATACTGAATTACATTGGGAACTTTTTACAATATTGGGGAATGGAATCCTATATACTGTATATAGATCAAATTTATCTAAACTTAATGATATACAGGTTGAGTATCCCATATCCAAATATTCCGAAACACGGAATATTCCGAAATACGGACTTTTTTGAGTGAGAGTGAGATAGTGAAACCTTTGTTTTTTGATGGCTCAATGTACACAAACTTTGCTTAATACACAAAGTTACTAAAAATATTGTATTAAATGACCTTCAGGCTGTGTGTATAAGGTGTATATGAAACATAAATGAATTGTGTGAATGTACACACACTTTGTTTAATGCACAAAGTTATAAAAAATATTGTCTAAAATGACCTTCAGGATGTATGTATAAGGTGTATATGTAACATAAATGCATCCTGTGCTTATATTTAGGTCCCATCACCATGATATCTCATTATAGTATGTAATTATTCCAAAATACGGAAAAATCCCATATCCAAAATACCTCTGGTCCCAAGCATTTTGGATAAGGGATACTCAACCTGTATATTATTCTGTATAAACATTACTATTATATGGCCAAATGGTTTATAATAAACATGATCCAGGAATAATAGTGAGAAGTAAATCAGCCAATCATAAAGCAACTAAGGTACATCTATGCAATGTTAAGAGACAAAATATACCCCACATGGGGTAAGTCTGAGGTGGTCTGCTGGGCTTGCTGTAGGGGGGTGGGGAGGGGTTCTCGCGGTGTCTGGGACCGCTGCTGTGGGTTCCCGCAGGGGAGGGCGCGCGTGCTGGCGATGGTGGCCAGAGTGTTCATGGTGCAGTTCCTAAGTCAGTAACTAGCGTGAAGAGGGACCTGCACCGGCAGGATGGATAGATACTGACAGAGTCACTATCTCCACAGCGCAGTTCGGAACTGCCGGAGAGTGTGCGACAGTCTCAGGAGCATGCTGAGAGAACAAACAGCGTGGCATACCATACTACACCCCTTCACACAGGTGTTTCAATAATGGTTTATACAAGGAAAATTATGAATCCCTGAGCCTCAAATAGGTGCATAGGTGCAGCTCAATTCTCAACGATGAGCACCAGTCGCTCAGTAATACCCCTTTCACACCGCACAAATAACCCGGTATCGACCCGGCATATTGCAATATGCCAGGTCGGCGTGCGCTGTGAAAGAGGCATAGCCGAAATCGCAGGTCGCCTGACCCGGCAATTCAACCCGGGAATAAAGCAGTGTTATACCCGAGTTGAATACCGGGTCAGCGGATGCGTAAACAGGCTCCTTCCCGGGACCCGTTTACTACAGCAAGGAGAGGTGGCGCGGAGATGATCTCATCTGCCAGCTCCGCCCCCCACTGCTGTGGCAACTTGCCCGGCATATTGCCGGGTCGGGGAAACCTGTAGCAGCTGCCAATGCCGGATCCCACCCAGGAAGGACCTGTTTCCAATTCCCGGGTGGGATCCGGCATTGGCAGTGTGAAAGGGGAATAAGAAGTCACGTGGAAAAAAAAAAAAAATGCTCCAAATTTGGATATCCCAAACCTAAGTCACCTATCTCAAACTTTTATAATACAAATACCATGTCCTTATTGTAATGTGTTCATTCTAGCACCCTGTACCTGTCACAACCTGTGCAGTTCCTCTCTCCGGCCTGAGAGGTCGCTCTCTTTTGTGGTGCTTCTAGCACACTCTGGTCTGTATCTCGGCAATAAGATCCATTCCAGTGTGTGCTAGAAGCAGCAGAACAGAGAGCGACACCGCAGGCAGGAGAGAGGAACTGCACAAGTTGTGACAGGTGCATGGTGCTAGAATGAACACTACTTCTTATACACGTGGATTTCAAGACAAATAGTCCACGGAAATAATTGCTCTTGTATTCTTCGCACAGAATCATTCACCGTCTTGATTACCTCACAAACATAAATTAACCACTTCTCATGGTGCAAATCAGTGGGTATACACAAAAATGAACATATAACTGATCCAATATTGATATGTACTGCGTACACTTTTCTACGCAAAAATAAGAGTAGCTTAGTGCACAATTATCAGCAAGAAAGGCAGGTGTGAAAAGCGGGTTTTACATATGCCTTTCATGCCTATAATTGTGGAATGCAGATGTCGTGCCCCTGGAGTGGTACAGGTAACTTGCAAAAGGATGCTAAACTCTGTGTGTGTGTAACACAGCTAATAATTAACACACGAGCCTCAATAAGTAAATGCGTTTCAACGCTAAATGCCAGTGCCGTAACTAGACATTTTAGCGCTGTGTGCAAGAAACAGTTGCGGTGCACCCCCCCCCCCCCCCCCAATATACAAATCCGGACCAATGTGCGCCGTACTGCGCGTAAAAAATATAGGGGCGTGGCTTCATGGGGAAGGGGAATGGCCACAGACCTCCCTTTTACACATTACAGCAGGCAGAGTCTCCCTTTTCACACATTATTGCAGCAGAGCCCCCTTTTTACACATTAAGCAGGCAGTCTCCTTTTTACACATTACGGCAGGTAGTACCCCTTTTTTAAAGATTATGACAGGCAGCTCCCTTTTTAAACATTATGGGAGGGAGGGAGGGGAGAGAGTTATACTTACCTGCAATGAGCCGGCATGCATATCCTCTGTCCTCTTCCTGCCCTGCCGCCTTCTGTTACCCTACTTGAGGTGCCTTGGGTGGGGTGAGGGGAGCCACGGGAAGCACACTCTCTCCGACGTAGATGCGGGGCATGATGAGGGTGTGAGTGGGTTTGGCTTCAGCTGCCCTCATCTAACACAAACAAGAAAGAGCTACGGTCGGAGCGGGGCACCAGGGAGGAAGCGGAGCCTGCAGACAGTGTCCGTGCTGCAGGACATGGTTCCGGGTCGGGGGGGCGGAAAGGATTTTAGGTGCCGGCTTTTGCGGTACGGGCAGCACACATACTCTCCGTGCAGGGGGGCGCTTGTGTCATGTAGGTAACTAGCGCTGGGCGCACCTCGCCGCAGGAAGCACTTCGCTAGCGGCAGAGGTCCATCATAGACAGTAGTGGTCCTGCGGGTTGTGCCAGCGATCCTGCGCCCACAGTGCAAATGCGCTGTGTGCCAGGCACCGCTGGCACGCACCTAGTTACGGCACTGCTAAATGCTTTTACAACTGTTCAGTACACATCTCCCAGAAGGCGGGCCACACCGGGTTGAAATGCGTTGGGACAGTATTCATTGTACACCCCTATTTGGCACACCAGCGTCACATAGGGGGTTATCACCGCACACACTACAGTGGTCACGTGATGAAGCACACCCGGAAGTAAAACGCTGCTACCTAGCAACAGGAGACAGATGGAGCAAAGGCATGCCGGTGAAGAGAGTACGCGGCGACAGGAAAGGCAGTCAGGCGAGTCTCTGTATGCAGAGGGGATGTGCGGTAGACGGTTCCGTTAATTTATCCTTGGTGGTGACCAGCGTCCAGGGAGGCGTCTGCAAACGGTATAAGGGCCTAATTCAGCACGAGTTGTAGTTTAGCGAAAAATTGCAAAACTACAACTACTTCCACAACCTAGCTGCGGATGCAGGCGCCGGGCAGCCATGTTTTGGGTCGCAGCAGCTGCATATGACACGCAGCCCCCGCAACCCGCCCCGCAAACAGTCCAGACACGCCTCCATTATCTAGACTGCGCCCCTCCCTTCAACGACGCATTGCCACCTTCAAAACGACGAGTTTAGCATCCTCTGGCAGCTGACCTGTACCACTCAAGCATTACTTTTTCCACTAGCTCAACATAGGTTGGTCACTTAAAAACTGCAGCAGCTTGCCTAGATAACGCACACTCCGTGAGCATGTACCACACCTCTGGTCCTTGCCGATAATTGTGCCTGCACGGTACTAAGGTACTCTTGTTTGGGCCTTTTTTGTGTTACATTACAATAAATGTTAGTTTTACACTGGAGCAACTCTGTACTTTTTGGAGGTCTACAAACAGAGGGAACCTCTAACGGGCCCTACACACTGGGCGACATAAGTGAAAGATATGAACGATCTCGTTCATTAATGAACGAGGTACCGTTAACGACGGGAACATAAATGAACGAGATACCGTTCATATCTTTCAGTGTGGAGGCACCAGCGATTAACGATGCGCGGCCCCGCGTTCGTTCATTGCTGGTGCCCCGTCGCTTATAGGCCCTACACATTTGGCGATGTGCCGCCGAGCTGCCCGACCGCCGATACGTGCGACCCAGCGGCAGGGGGGGGGGGGAGGCAGTGCCGGGGGGAGTGAAGTTTCTTCACTCCCCCCGTCACCATAGACGTGCAGGCAAATATGGACGATCTCGTCCATATTGGCCTGCATGCACAGCAGACATGTCACCAGCGATGAACGAGATTGTTCATATCGTGCAGTAATATCGAGGGCCCATACATGCAGGCCAATATGGACGATCTCGTCCATATTTGCCTGCTATGCTATGGAGCCGGGGGAAGTGAATTAACTTCACTCCCCCCATCACTGCCCCCCCGCCGCCGGGTCGTCCGTATCCGCCGTCGGGCAGCTCGGCGGCGGATCAGTGTGTAGGGCCCATAATTCATAGAGGCTGGAAGGAGGAACTGAGGAGCATATATATCTCCAATACCCATGCAATGAAGTTGGCCTGTACCAGGACATAAAAGTACACATTACGTATCACTACTGGAACATTTGCTTGTCGATTTTTGTGTATAGCCACTAATTTCCACCATGGGAAGTGGTTTATATGTGTTTTTAGGTAATCAAGAAAGTTAGTGAGGGGGAGGGGGAGTTATACTGTATTTGGAAGAAAAATACAAGAACATTTATTTCCATGGACTGTATTTCTTGAAACCAAAGTGTATGATAAGGAATAAGGACACGGTATTTGCAGTATAAAGGTTTCTTAAATAGGTTACTTGGGTTTGGTATATCCCAATATAGCGCTTACTCCATTTTTTTTAATGCACCTATAATGGCAGCACTCCATGTACCGACACTGGTGTCGGCAAAGATGGTGACACTCAGAGACCGCAACGGCGCTGTGCTGCCAAAGCCTTTACTATTCACTGCGCCACACGCCACCCGCACCGCCGTGCACCAGGGACCCCCCGCACACGCAGCACCGCCGTGCACCAGGGACCCCCCGCACACGCAAAACCGCCGTGCACACGCAGCACCGCCGTGCACCAGGGACCCCACGCACACGCTGCACCGCCGAGCACCAGGGACTCACCTCACACCATACCGCTGCCGGCAGACACTGCTGACCGCGGCACTTCTCGTTTCCCTGCCGCGTCCTATTGTAAATACAAGTTCTGCCGGCAGGGTCAGTGAGGAAGAGCACAGGGGGGAGGGGACTGGGTGGGAATACGCACGAAGGGGGAAGGAGACTGGGCGGGGACACGGATGAAGAGGAGGAGACTGGGCGTGATCACTGAGAAGGGGACAGGAGACTGGGCGGGGTTACAGTAGAGAGGGGAGGGACGGAGACAGGGGGACACGTGGGCTCTCCGTCCTTTCGCAGAGCTGAGATCTCGCCTTGGCCTCGGGGCTTCTGCTGACCGTTGGCAGGTCATGTGACTGTAGTAGAGCGCGGGAAAGGCGGCTGCTGCGCAGCTGCAGCATTTGTAACGCGCCGTGTATACATTCCGTGTCACACTGTGTGGGCGAGTGGGGTCGGGTGTTGTGCGGCACCTCCCCCCATAAGTGACTACTGGGGGGTGTTATTATGTATAGACCACAACACTAACAATAACCATGTGTGAGGAGGAGCTGCATGCTCATATATACCATACAGCATAACTACTATTGTCCTTCACCTGCAGTATAGGCGTAGAATAAGGGAACACGTAGTATATATACATGCAGCATAGCCTCCAGCGTACCGTGTATACATGCAGCAGCGTATTATGTACGTTCAGCGTACCATATATACATGCAGTGCGTAACGTATATACATACAGAGGGTGAGAGATAGAGAGAAGGTCTATGGGGCTGAATGTAATAGCGCCCGAGTTCGGCGACTGTGCAGGATGTCATCCAAACTCGGATTTTTATTTTTTAAAGGGGCAATCATGTACAAGGCTAAACCATGCCTTGTACATGATTGCCCCTTTAAAAAAACATCCGCGCTCGGCCGGCGTGCCACACGGTCGCCGAACTCGGGCGCTGCTACATCCGACCCCATGTATATAAAGGTGGTCATTCCGAGTTGTTCGCTCGTTATTGTTTTTTTCACAACGGAGCGATTAGTCGCTAATGCGCAATGTCCGCAGTGCGACTGCGCCAAGTAAATTTGCTATGCAGTTAGGTATTTTACTCACGGCATTACAAGGTTTTTTCTCTGACGTCCTAGTGGATGCTGGGACTCCGCCAGGACCATGGGGATTAGCGGCTCCGCAGGAGACAGGGCACAAAAATATAGCTTTAGGATCAGGTGTTGTGCACTGGCTCCTCCCCCTATGACCCCCCTCCAAGCCTCAGTTAGGTTTTTGTGCCCGTCCGAGCAGGGTGCAATCTAGGTGGCTCTCCTAAAGAGCTGCTTAGAAAAAGTTATTAGGTTTTCTCTATCGTCCTAGTGGATGCTGGGGTTCCTGAAAGGACCATGGGGAATAGCGGCTCCGCAGGAGACAGGGCACAAAAAGTAAAGCTTTTCCAGGTCAGGTGGTGTGCACTGGCTCCTCCCCCTATGACCCTCCTCCAGACTCCAGTTAGATTTTTGTGCCCGGCCGAGAAGGGTGCAATCTAGGTGGCTCTCCTAAAGAGCTGCTTAGAGAAAGTTTAGCTTAGGTTTTTTATTTTACAGTGAGTCCTGCTGGCAACAGGATCACTGCAACGAGGGACAGAGGGGAGAAGAAGTGAACTCACCTGCGTGCAGGATGGATTGGCTTCTTGGCTACTGGACATCAGCTCCAGAGGGACGATCACAGGTACAGCCTGGATGGTCACCGGAGCCGCGCCGCCGGCCCCCTTGCAGATGCTGAAGTAAGAAGAGGTCCAGAATCGGCGGCTGAAGACTCCTGCAGTCTTCTAAAGGTAGCGCACAGCACTGCAGCTGTGCGCCATTTTCCTCTCAGCACACTTCACACGCAGTCACTGAGGGTGCAGGGCGCTGGGGGGGGGCGCCCTGGGAGGCAAATGTAAACCTATTTAAAGGCTAAAAATACCTCACATATAGCCCCAGAGGCTATATGGAGATATTTAACCCCTGCCTGACTTCACAAATAGCGGGAGACGAGCCCGCCGAAAAAGGGGCGGGGCCTATCTCCTCAGCACACGGCGCCATTTTCTCTCACAGAAAGGCTGGAGAGAAGGCTCCCAGGCTCTCCCCTGCACTGCACTACAGAAACAGGGTTAAAACAGAGAGGGGGGGCACTAATTGGCGATATTAATAAAGATGCTATAAGGGAGAAACACTTATATAAGGTTGTCCCTTTATAATTATAGCGTTTTTGGTGTGTGCTGGCAAACTCTCCCTCTGTCTCTCCAAAGGGCTAGTGGGGTCCTGTCCTCTGTCAGAGCATTCCCGGTGTGTGTGCTGTGTGTCGGTACGTGTGTGTCGACATGTATGAGGACGATGTTGGTGAGGAGGCGGAGCAATTGCCTGTAATGGTGATGTCACTCTCAAGGGAGTCGACACCGGAATGGATGGCTTTTTTAGGGAATTACGTGATAATGTCAACACGCTGCAAGGTCGGTTGACGATATGAGACGGCCGACAAACAGTTATACCGGTCCAGGCGTCTCAGAAACACCGTCAGGGGTTTTTATAAACGCCCTTTTACCTCAGTCGGTCGACACAGACACGGACACTGAATCCAGTGTCGACGGTGAATAAACAAACGTATTTCTCATTAAGGGCCACACGTTAAGGGCAATGAAGGAGGAGTTACATATTTCTGATACTACAAGTACCACAAAAAAGGGTATTATGTGGGAGTGAAAAAACTACCTGTAGTTTTTCCTGAATCAGATAAAATAAAATGAAGTGTGTGATGATGCGTGGGTTTACCCCGATAGCAAATATTGGCGTTGTACCCTTTTCCCGCCAGAAGTTAGGGCGCGTTGGGAAACACCCCTTAGGGTGGATAAGGCGCTCACACGCTGATCAAGTGGCGTTACCGTCTCCAGATACTGCCGCCCTCAAGGAGCCAGCTGATAGGAAGCTGGAAGAATATCCTAAAAGTATATACACACATACGGTGGTTATACTGCGACCAGCGATCGCCATCAGCCTGGAGATGCAGTGCTGGGTTGGCTTGGTCGGTTTCCCTGACTGAAAATATTTATTGATATAGAGCATTTAATAGGATGCATTATATATTTATGTATGCGAGAGGCACAGAGGGATATGTGTACTCTGGCATCAAGATAAGTGCGTGGTCCATATCTCCCAGAAGATGTCATGGACACGACAGTGGTCAGGTGATACAGATCCCATACGACACATGGAAGTATGGCCGTATAAAGGGAAAGAGTTATTTGGGGTCGGTCCAACGGACCTGGGGGTCTCGGCAACAGCTGGAAATCCAACCTTTTTTACCCCAAGTTACATCTCAGCAGAAACAGACACTGTCTTTTCAGCCTCAATCCTTCCGTTCCCATGAGGGCAAGCGGGCAAAAGGCCAGTCATATCTGCCCAGATATAGAGGAAAGGGAAGTAGACTGCAGCAGACAGCCCCTTCCCAGGAAAGGAAGCCCTCCACCGCGTCTGCCAAGTCCCCAGCATGACGCTGGGGCCGTGTAAGCGGACTCAGGTTAGGTGGGGGTGTAGTCTCAAGAGTCTCAGCGCGCAGTGGGATCACTCGCAAGTTGACCCCTAGATCGTACTAGTATTATCCCAGGGGTACAGATTGGAGAGTCGAGACATCTTTTCCTCGCAGGTTCCTGAAGTCTGCTTTACCAACGGCTCCCTCCAACAGGGAGGCAGTATTGGGAAAAATTCACAAGCTGTATTTCCAGCAGGTGATAATCGAAGTACCCCTCCTACAACAGGGAAAGGGGTATTAGTCTTCCACACTATATTGTGGTACTGAAGCCAGACGGCTTGGTGAGACATTTTCTAAATCTGAAATCTTTGAACACTTACATATAAAGGTTCAAATCAAGATGGTGTCACTCAGAGCAGTGATAGAGAACCGGAAAAAGGGGACCATATGGTATCCCTAGACATCAAGGATTACCTCCATGTCCAAATTTGCCCTTCTCAACAAGGGTACCTCTGGTTCGTGGTACAGTACTGGCAATATCAGTTCAAACGCTGCCGTTGGATTACCCACGGCACCCCGGGCCTTTACCAAGGTAATGGCCGAAAAGATGATGCTTCAAAGAAAAAGACATCTTAATGATCCGGTACTTGGACGAAGGGCAAGGTCCAGAGAACAGTTGAAGGTCGGAAGAACACTATCTAAAGTAGTTCTACGACAGCACGAGTGGATTCTAAATATTCCAAAAATCGCAGCTGTTTTCCGACGATACGTCTGCTGTTCCTAGGAATGATTCTGGGCATAGTCCAGAAAAAGGTGTTTCTCATGGAGGAGAAAGCCAGGGAGTTATCCGAACTAGTCAGAAAACTCCTAAAACCAGGCCAAGTATCAGTGCATAAATGCACAGGAGTCCTGGGAAAAATGGTGGCTTCTTACGAAGCGATTCCATTCGGCAGATCTCACGCAAAAGAATTTCAGGGGGATTTGATGGACGAATGGTCCGGATCGCATCTTCAGATGCATCAGCGGATAATCCTGTCTCCAAGGACAAGGATGTCTCTTCTGTGAGGGCTGCAGAGTGCTCATCTTCTAGAGGGCAGCACATTCAGCATTCAGGACTGGGTTCTGGTGACCACGGATGCCAGCCTGAGAGGCTGGGGAGCAGTCACACAGGGAAGAAATTTCCAAGGACAAGTCTGGAGATTTCTCTCCACATGAATATACTGGAGCTAAGGGCAATTTACAATGCTCTGAGCCTAGGAAGACCTCTGCTTCAAAGTCAACCGGTGCTGATCCAGTAAGACATCATCATGGCAGTCGCCCACGTAAACAGACGGGGCGACACAAGAAGCAGGAGGGCAATGACAGCAAGGATTCTTCGCTGGGCGAAAAATCATGTGATAACACTGTCAGCAGTGTTCATTCCGGGAGTGGACAACTGGGAAGATTTCCTCAGCATGAAATTCCACCCGGAAAAGTGGAAACTTCATCTGGAAGTTTCCACATGATTGTAAACCGTTGGAAAAGACCAAAGGTGGTTATGATGGCGTCCCACATGAAGCGCCAGGTCAAAGAGACCCTCAGGCAATAGCTGGGACGCTCTGGTAACACCGTGGGTGTACCAGTTGGTGTATGTGTTCCCTCCTCTGCCTTTCATACCCAGTGTATGGAGAATGATAGGAAGGAGAGGAGTAAGAAATATACTCGTGGCTCCGGTCTGGCCAAGACGGACTTGGTACCCGGAACTTCAAGAGATACTAAGAAGGGTCTTGTTTCAGCGAGAATTATGTCTGTTCCAAGACTTACCGCAGCTGCGTTGACGCCAGGGCGGGTGAACGCCGGATCCTAAGGGGAAAAGGCATTCCGGAAGAGGTCATCCCTACCCTGGTCAGAGCCAGGAAGGAGGTGACCGCACAACATTATCACCGCTTAGGTGAAAATATGTTCTATGGTGTGAGGCCAGGAAGGCTCCACGGAAGAATTTCAACTAGGTTAATTCCTACATTTCCTGAATACAGGAGTGTCTATGGGTCTCAAATTGGGATCCATTAAGGTTCAAATTTCGGCCTGTCGATTTTCTTCCAGAAAGAATTTGGCTTCAGTTCCTGAAGTCCAGAAGTTTGTTAAGGGAGTACTGCATATACGACCCCCTTTGATGTTTCCAGTGACACTGGGCGATCTCAACGTAGTTTTGGGATTCCTAAAATCACATTGGTTTAAACAACTCAAATCTGTGGATTTGTTATATCTCACATGGAAAGTGACCATGCTGTTGGGCCTGGCCTTGGCCAGGCGAGTGTCAGAATTGGCGGCTCTGTCTCACAAAGCCATATCTGATTGTCCATTCGGACAGAGCAAAGCTGCGGACTCGTCCCCAGTTTCTCCTTAAAGTGGTGTCAGCGTTTCGCCTGAACCAGCTTATTGTGGTACCTGCGGCTACTAGGGACTTGGAGGGCTCCAAGTTGCTGGATGTTGTCAGGGCCCTGAAAATATAGTTTCCAGGTCGGCTGGAGTCAGGAAATCTGACTTGCTGTTTATCCTGTATGCACCCAACAAGTTGGGTGCTCCTGCTTCTAAGCAGTCGATTGCTAGTTGGATTTATAGCACAATTCAACTTGCACATTCTGTGGCAGGCATGCCACAGCCTAAATCTGTTAAGGCCCATTCCACAAGGAAGGTGGGCTCATCTTGGGCGGCTGCCCGAGAGGTCTCGGCATTACAACTCTGCCGAGCAGCTACGTGGTCGGGGGAGAACACGTTTGTAAAATTCTACAAATATGATACCCTGGCAAAAGAGGACATGGAATTCTCTCATTCGGTGCTGCAGAGTCATCCGCACTCTCCCGCCCATTTTGGGAGCTTTGGTATAATCCCCATGGTCCTTTCAGGAACCCCAGCATCCACTAGGACGATAGAGAAAATAAGAATTTACTTACCGATAATTCTATTTCTCGGAGTCCGTAGTGGATGCTGGGCGCCCATCCCAAGTGCGGATTATCTGCAATACTTGTACTTAGTTATTGTTAACTAATTCGGGTTATTGTTTAGGGAGCCATCTTTCAGAGGCTCCTCTGTTATCATACTGTTAACTGGGTTTAGATCACAAGTTGTACGGTGTGATTGGTGTGGCTGGTATGAGTCTTACCCGGGATTCAAAATCCTCCCTTATTGTGTACGCTCGTCCGGGCACAGTACCTAACTGGAGTCTGGAGGAGGGTCATAGGGGGAGGAGCCAGTGCACACCACCTGACCTGGAAAAGCTTTACTTTTGTGCCCTGTCTCCTGCGGAGCCGCTATTCCCCATGGTCCTTTCAGGAACCCCAGCATCCACTACGGACTCCGAGAAATAGAATTATCGGTAAGTAAATTCTTATTTTTTTATTTTCAGTGAGACCTGCTGGCAACAGGCTCACTGCTACGAGGGACTTAGGGGAGAGAAGTGAACTCACCTGCGTGCAGGATGGATTGGCTTCTTAGACTACTGGACACCATTAGCTCCAGAGGGATCGAACACAGGCCCAGCCATGGAGTCCGGTCCCGGAGCCGCGCCGCCGACCCCCTTGCAGATGCCGAAAAGTGAAGAGGTCCAGAAACCGGCGGCAGAAGACTTTTCAGTCTTCATGCGCCATTGTTGTCAGCACACTTCACACCAGCGGTCACGGAGGGTGCAGGGCGCTGGGGGGGGGGGCGCCCTGGGCAGCAATGATAATACCTTATTCTGGCTAAAAAATACATCACATATAGTCCCTGGGGCTATATGGATGTATTTAACCCCTGCCAGGTCTCCGAAAAACGAGAGAAGAAGCCCGCCCGAAAAGGGGGCGGGGCCTATTCTCCTCAGCACACAGCGCCATTTTCCCTCACAGAAATGCTGGTGGGAAGGCTCCCAGGCTCTCCCCTGCACTGCACTACAGAAACAGGGTTAAAACAGAGAGGGGGGGCACTTATTTGGCGATATGATTATATATATTAAGATGCTATAAGGGAAAAACACTTATATGAAGGTTGTCCCTGTATAATTATAGCGTTTTGGTGTGTGCTGGCAAACTCTCCTTCTGTCTCCCCAAAGGGCTAGTGGGGTCCTGTCCTCTATCAGAGCATTCCCTGTGTGTGTGCTGTGTGTCAGTACGTGTGTGTCGACATGTATGAGGACGATGTTGGTGAGGAGGCGGAGCAATTGTCTGTAATGGTGATGTCACTCTCTAGGGAGTCGACACCGGAATGGATGGCTTATTTAAGGAATTACGTGATAATGTCAACACGCTGCAAGGTCGGTTGACGACATGAGACGGCCGGCAAACAAAATAGTACCTGTCCAGGCGTCTCAAACACCGTCAGGGGCATTAAAACGCCCATTTTACCTCAGTCGGTCGACACAGACACGCAGTAGCGGATCTTGCCACGGGCAAGCAGTACTTTTGCCCGGGGCGCCGCATTCCCTGACTGAAAATATTGATACCCTTGACAGGGACAGTATTTTATTTACTATAGAGCATTTATAGGATGCATTTCTATATATGCGAGATGCACAGAGGGATATTTGCACTCTGGCATCAAGAGTAAGTGCGATGTCCATATCTGCCAGAAGATGTTTATGGACACGACAGTGGTCAGGTGATGCAGATTCCAAACGGCACATGGAAGTATTGACGTATAAAGGGGAGGAGTTATTTGGGGTCGGTCCATCGGACCTGGTGGCCACGGCAACAGCTGGAAAATCCACCTTTTTTACCCCAAGTTACATCTCAGCAGAAAAAGACACCGTCTTTTCAGCCTCAGTCCTTTCGTCCCCATAAGGGCAAGCGGGCAAAAGGCCAGTCATATCTGCCCAGGGATAGAGGAAAGGGAAGAAGACTGCAGCAGGCAGCCCATTCCCAGGAACAGAAGCCCTTCACCGCTTCTGCCAAGCCCTCAGCATGACGCTGGGGCCGTACAGGACCCCTGGATCCTACAAGTAGTATCCCAGGGGTACTGATTGGAAATTCGAGACGTCTCCCCCTCGCAGGCTCCTGATGTCTGCTTTACCAACGTCTTCCTCCGACAGGAAGGCAGTATTGGAAACATTTCACAAGCTGTATTCCCAGCAGGTGATAATCAAAGTACCCCTCCTACAACAAGGAAAGGGGTATTATTCCACACTATATTGTGGTACTGAAGCCAGACGGCTCGGTGAGACCTATTCTAAATCTGAAATCTTTGAACACTTACATACAAAGGTTCAAATCAAGATGGAGTCACTCAGAGCAGTGATAGCGAACTAGGAAGAAGGGGACTATATGGTGTCCCTGGACATCAAGGATGCTTACATCCATGTCCAAAATTGCCCTTCTCACCAAGGGTACCTCAGGTTCGTGGTACGGAACTGTCACTATCAGTTTCAGACGCTGCCGTTTGGATTGTCCACGGCACCCCGGGTCTTTACCAAAGTAATGGCCGAAATGATGATTTTTCTTCAAAGAAAAGGCGTCTTAAATATCCCTTACTTGGACGATCTCCTGATAAGAGCAAGGTCCAGAGAACAGTTGGAAGTCGAAGTAGCACTATCTCAAGTAGTTCTACGACAGCACGGGTGGATTCTAAATATTCCAAAATCACAGCCGTTTCCGACGACACGTCTGCTGTTCCTAGGGATGATTCTGGACACAGTCCAGAAAAAGGTGTTTCTCCCGGAGGAGAAAGCCAGGGAGTTATCCGAGCTAGTCAGGAACCTCCTAAAACCAGGAAAAGTGTCAGTGCATCATTGCACAAGAGTCCTGGGAAAAACGGTGGCTTATTACGAAGCGATTCCATTCGGCAGATTCCACGCAAGAACTTTTCAGTGGGATCTGCTGGACAAATGGTCCGGATTGCATCTTCAGATGCATCAGCGGATAACCCTATCTCCAAGAACAAGGGTATCTCTCCTGTGGTGGTTACAGAGTGCTCATCTTCTAGAGGGCCGCAGATTCGGCATTCAGGATTGGATGCTGGTGACCACGGAGGCCAGC
Source organism: Pseudophryne corroboree (assembly GCF_028390025.1). Taxonomy (NCBI): domain Eukaryota; kingdom Metazoa; phylum Chordata; class Amphibia; order Anura; family Myobatrachidae; genus Pseudophryne; species Pseudophryne corroboree. The sequence goes on from NC_086449.1 coordinate 55,881,525, forward strand.
CTGAGAGGCTGGGGAGCAGTCACACAGGGAAAACATTTCTAGGGAGTGTGATCAAGTCTGGAGACTTTTCTCCACATAAATATACTGGAGCTAAGGGCAATTTACAATGCTCTAAGCCTAGCAAGACCTCTGCTTCAATGTCAGCCGGTATTGATCCAGTGGGACAACATCACGGCAGTCGCCCATGTAAACAGACAGGGCGGCACAAGAAGCAGGAGGCCAATGGCAGAAACTGCAAGGATTTTTCGCTGGGCGGAAAATCATGTGATAGCACTGTCAGCAGTGTTCATTCCGGGAATGGACAACTGGGAAGCAGAATTCCTCAGCAGAAAAAAACTGGACAGGTATTGCGCCAGGTCAAGAGACCCTCAGGCAATAGCTGTAGATGCTCTGGTAACACCATGGGTGTACCAGTCAGTGTAGGTGTTTCCTCCTCTGCCTCTCATACCAAAAGTACTGAGAATTATACGGCAAAGGGGAGTAAGAACGATACTCGTGGCTCCGGATTAGCCAAGAAGAACTTGGTACCCGGAACTTCAGGAGATGCTCACGGAAGATCCGTGGCCTCTACCCCTAAGACGGGACCTGCTTCAGCAGGGACCGGGTCTATTCCAAGACTTACCGCGGCTGTTTTTAACGGCATGGCGGTTGAACGCCGAATTCTAAGGGAAAAAGGCATTCCGGAAGAGGTCATCCCTACGCTGGTAAAAGCCAGGAAGGGGGTGACTGCACAACATTATCACCGCATTTGGAGAAAATATGTTGCGTGGTGTGAGGCCAGGAAGGCCACCACGGAGGAATTTCAACTGGGTCGATTCCTACATTTCCTGCAAACAGGATTGTCTATGGGACTCAAATTGGGGTCCATTAAGGTTCAAATTTCGGCCCTGTCGATTTTCTTCCAGAAAAAATTGGCTTCAGTTCCTGAAGTCCAGACTTTTGTAAAAGGAGTACTACATATACAGCCCCCGGTTGTGCCCCCAGTGGCTCCGTGGGACCTTAATGTAGTTTTGGATTTTCTCAAATCCCATTGGTTTGAGCCACTCAAATCGGTGGATTTGAAATATCTTACATGGAAAGTAACCATGCTACTGGCCCTGGCTTCAGCCAGGAGAGTATCAGAATTGGTGGCTTTATCGTATAAAAGCCCATATCTGATTTTCCATTCGGACAGGGCAGAACTGCGGACGCGTCCTCCTCAGTTTCTGCCTAAGGTGGTGTCAGCGTTTCACCTGAACCAACCTATTGTGGTGCCTGCGGCTACTAGCGATTTGGAGGATTCCAAGTTGCTGGACGTTGTCAGGGCATTGAAAATATATATTTCAAGGACGGCCGGAGTCAGAAAATCTGACTCGCTGTTTATACTGTATGCACCCAACAAGCTGGGTGCTCCTGCTTCTAAGCAGACGATTGCTCGTTGGATTTGTAGCACAATTCAACTTGCACATTCTGTGGCAGGCCTGCCACAGCCTAAATCTGTCAAGGCCCATTCCACAAGGAAGGTGGGCTCATCCTGGGCGGCTGCCCGAGGGGTCTCGGCATTACAACTCTGCCGAGCAGCTACGTGGTCGGGGGAGAACACGTTTTTAAAATTCTACAAATTTGATACCCTGGCTAAAGAGGACCTGGAGTTCTCTCATTCGGTGCTGCAGAGTCATCCGCACTCTCCCGCCCGTTTGGGAGCTTTGGTATAATCCCCATGGTCCTGACGGAGTCCCAGCATCCACTAGGACGTCAGAGAAAATAAGATTTTACTTACCGATAAATCTATTTCTCGTAGTCCGTAGTGGATGCTGGGCGCCCATCCCAAGTGCGGATTGTCTGCAATACTTGTACATAGTTATTGTTACAAAAAATCGGGTTGTTATTGTTGTGAGCCGTCTGTTCAGAGGCTCCTACGTTTTGTCATACTGTTAACTGGGTTCAGATCACAGGTTGTACAGTGTGATTGGTGTGGCTGGTATGAGTCTTACCCGGGATTCAAAATCCTTCCTTATTGTGTACGCTCGTCCGGGCACAGTATCCTAACTGAGGCTTGGAGGAGGGTCATAGGGGGAGGAGCCAGTGCACACCACCTGATCCTAAAGCTTTATTTTTGTGCCCTGTCTCCTGCGGAGCCGCTAATCCCCATGGTCCTGACGGAGTCCCAGCATCCACTACGGACTACGAGAAATAGATTTATCGGTAAGTAAAATCTTATTTTATTCGTTCTGGTGATCGTAATGTGATTGACAGGAAGTGGGTGTTTCTGGGCGGAAACTGGCCGTTTTATGGGTGTGTGCGAAAAAACACTACCGTTTCTGGGAAAAACGCGGGAGTGGCCGGAGAAACGGGGGAGTGTCTGGACGAACGCTGGGTGTGTTTGTGACGTCAAACCAGGAACGAAACTGACTGAACTGATCGCAGTGTAGGAGTAAGTCTGGAGCTACTCAGAAACTGCTAAGAAGTTTCTATTCGCAATTCTGCTAATCTTTCGTTCGCAATTTTACTATGCTAAGATTCACTCCCAGTAGGCGGCGGCTTAGCGTGTGCAATGCTGCTAAAAGCAGCTTGCGAGCGAACAACTCGGAATGACCTCCAATGTCAGAGATCAGCTATCAGTTTATGTTGCACATATAATACAGATCTATGGGGTCTATTTACTAAGCCTCGGATGGAGATAAAGTCGATGGAGATAAAGTACCAGCCAATCAGCTCCTAGCTGCTACAGGCTGGGTTTGAAAAATGACAGGAGATGATTGGCTGGTACTTTATCTCCGTCCACTTTCTCTCCATCAGAGGCTTAGTAAATAGACCCCTATGTCCTGTAATGTCAGGGCTCCAACTTGCACTGTGCATGTGTATGAGAAATACAGTCAGTAACATACATCACAGCTTTATATAATAATGGTTCTCAAACTGTGCGCCGTGTCAAATTCACCCGATACACAATAACAACCGGCAGTTCTCTTAATCGCCAGATATAAAATAAGAAAGGGTTTGATTCAGAGGTGGATCCTGAGCACCAGTGACTTTTGGTGAAGTTGCCACTGCAAACTTATGCAACTGCTGCAGCTGATGGGCCCAGCAGCTGCAGCACTAATCCACCGTGTATACACAATAGTGTGCATAGTGAGCGGACAGTATATGCACCATCGCATTTGCAACATAATTGGGCTGCTGGTGTCAGAGGAACTGACTCCGGCCACTCACCAACTCAAGCCAAAACTTAACCCCCCCTTCCCCCCTTAACCTGTTTCCACCCATGAACGCCTATTGGAAGTAGATGGTTCTCCATGCAGTTCTGATCTGTGGGTGCTGGTGGCGACCATCGGGACATGTGCGCATAAGTAAAATATTGAGCCCAAAGGGTCTTTTGCAAAGTCTTCTTCAAACAGCCGTTTCTGCTTGTAAGAGCACTTCATATAGTGAATAAAAATATAGCAAATAAAATTCACATCGCTCCACTGGTAGGAAATCAACGCAGGGTTATATATCACACTAAAATCAACACAAAAAATACTCCCCTGTTCGGTTGGAAGGAATGGTGAGATCCTACTATTGGGAGTAGCGTGACTAGAATTTCTCCCTTGGATTCTTGATCCACTCTGGACTTCATGCAATGGGAAGATATAGTCCGAATAATATGCATAGGAGAGAAAAGGGGCACACTTAAATGTGGAGTTCAGATACTATTTGGAAGTAAATAATAAAGCTGATAGGGTATGTTAACCTATTCAGATCTGGTCTATAAACTCTCTGCAGTCATCAGTCAGAATTCTGTTTCTTTTGCAACCGGTTGGAGATCAGTGAATGAAAAAAGGACACAAGTTCTTTGTGTAACCTTAATCAAATCATAAAATGACCTGCTAGGGGCCATCATAGCTTTATTATTTATAGCTTGAAGACAAAAGGGTTCATGTTTGCCAATACATTTAGCCAATCAGAATACACCATGTATGTCTTGAAATACATCAATTGTCATACAATGTTTCAAGTGGCAACTAGAACAGCCTTGAAAATGGTTATTGTTTCGTTTATCAGTCTTTCGGACATAAACTCAAAAGATTTCTTTCTTTATTCTTCTCAATTAGCCTTGGATATATCTGGTGTTGCTTTGTCCACCTTGGATACATTTCATACAATGTTGCATTTGTCTTGTACAAGTCATGCCTTAAAACAAGATTATTCAGCAAATATAGTTTCTCTATCGTCCTAGTGGATGCTGGGGTTCCTGAAAGGACCATGGGGAATAGCGGCTCCGCAGGAGACAGGGCACAAAAGTTAAGCTTTAGGATCAGGTGGTGTGCACTGGCTCCTCCCCCTATGACCCTCCTCCAAGCCTCAGTTAGGTTTTTGTGCCCGGCCGAGAAGGGTGCAATCTAGGTGGCTCTCCTAAAGAGCTGCTTAGAAAAGTTTACTTTAGGTTTTTTTATTTTACAGTGAGTCCTGCTGGCAACAGGATCACTGCATCGAGGGACTTAGGGGAGAAGAAGTGAACTCACCTGCGTGCAGGATGGATTGGCTTCTTAGGCTACTGGACATTAGCTCCAGAGGGACGATCACAGGTACAGCCTGGATGGGTCACCGGAGCCGCGCCGCCGGCCCCCTTGCAGATGCCGAAAAGAGAAAGGTCCAGAAATCGGCGGCAGAAGACTCTTCAGTCTTCTTAAGGTAGCGCACAGCACTGCAGCTGTGCGCCATTGCTCTCAGCACACTTCACACGGCAGTCACTGAGGGTGCAGGGCGCTGGGGGGGGGCGCCCTGGGCAGCAATGGAAACCTGTTATTTGGCAAAAAATACCTCACATATAGCCTCCGGGGGCTATATGGAGATATTTAACCCCTGCCAGAATCCGTTGAAGAGCGGGAGACGAGCCCGCCGAAAAAGGGGCGGGGCCTATCTCCTCAGCACACAGCGCCATTTTCCCTCACAGAAAGGCTGGAGGGAAGGCTCCCAGGCTCTCCCCTGCACTGCACTACAGAAACAGGGTTAAAACAGAGAGGGGGGGCACTAATTTGGCGTTAGAAATATATATAAAGATGCTATAAGGGAAAACACTTATATAAGGTTGTCCCTATATAATTATAGCGTTTTTGGTGTGTGCTGGCAAACTCTCCCTCTGTCTCTCCAAAGGGCTAGTGGGTCCTGTCCTCTATCAGAGCATTCCCTGTGTGTGTGCTGTGTGTCGGTACGTGTGTGTCGACATGTATGAGGACGATGTTGGTGAGGAGGCGGAGCAATTGCCTGTAATGGTGATGTCACTCTCTAGGGAGTCGACACCGGAATGGATGGCCTATTTAGGGAATTACGTGATAATGTCAACACGCTGCAAGGTCGGTTGACGACATGAGACGGCCGACAAACAATTAGTACCGGTCCAGACGTCTCAAAAACACCGTCAAGGGTTTAAAACGCCCGTTTACATTAGTCGGTCGACACAGACACGGACACTGAATCCAGTGTCGACGGTAAATAAACAAACGTATTCCTCATTAGGGCCACACGTTAAGGGCAATGAAGGAGGTGTTACATATTTCTGATACTACAAGTACCACAAAGATGGGTATTATGTGGGAGTGAAAAAACTACCGTAGTTTTTCCTGAATCAGATAAAATAAAATGAAGTGTGTGATGAGGCGTGGGTTTACCCCGATAGCACATATTGGCATTATACCTTTTCCCGCCAGAAGTTAGGGCGCGTTGGGAAACACCCCTTAGGGTGGATAAGGCGCTCACACGCTTATCATGTGGCGTTACCGTCTCCAGATACGGCCGCCCTCAAGGAGCCAGCTGATATGAAGCTGGAGTAATATCCTAAAAAGTATATACACACATACGGTGGTTATACTGCGACCAGCGATCGCCTCAGCCTGGAAATGCAGTGCTGGGTTGGCTTGGTCGGATTCCCTGACTGAAAATATTTTAGTGATATAGAGCATTTAATAGGATGCAGTCTATATATGTATATATATGCGAGATGCACAGAGGGATATTTGCACTCTGGCATCAAGATAAGTGCGTTGTCCATATCTGCCAGAAGATGTTATGGACACGACAGTGGTCAGGTGATGCAGATCCCATACGGCACATGAAAGTATGGTCGTATAAAGGAGAGGAGGTACTTGGGGTCGGTCCATCGGACCTGGGGGCCACGGCAACAGCTGGGAAATCCAACCTTTTTACCCCAAGTCACATCTCAGCAGAAAAAGACACTGTCTTTTCAGCCTCAATCCTTCCGTTCCCATAAGGGCATGAGGGCAAAGGGCCAGTCATATCTGCCCAGACATAGAGGAAAGGGAAGTAGATTGCAGAAGGCAGCCCCTTTCCAGGAACAGAAGCCCTCCACCGAGTCTGCCAAGTCCTCAGCAGGACGCTGGGGCCGTGCAAGCTGACTCAGGTGAGGTGGGGGGTCGTCTCAAGAGTCTCAGCGTGCAGTGGGATCACTCGCAAGTTGACCCCTAGATCGTACAAAGTATTATCCCAGGGGTACAGTTTGGAGATTCGAGACATCTTTTCCTCGCAGGTTCCTGAAGTCTGCTTTACCAAAGGCTCCCTCCGACAGGGAGGCAGTATTGGAAAAAATTCACAAGCTGTATTTCCAGCAGGTGATAATCAAAGTACCCCTCCTACAATCAAGGAAAAGGGTATTAGTCTTCCACACTATATTGTGGTACTGAAGCCAGACGGCTTGGTGAGACATATTCTAAATCTGAAATCTTTGAACACTTACATACAAAGGTTAAAATCAAGATGGAGTCACTCAGAACAGTGATAGCGAACCGGAAAAAAGGGGACTATATGGTGTCCCTGGACATCAAGGATGACCTCCATGTCCAAATTTGCCCTTCTCAACAAGGGTACCTATGGTTCGTGGTACAGAACTGTCAATATCAGTTTCTGACGCTGCTGTTGAATTATCCACGGCACCCCGGGCCTTTACCAAGGTAATGGCCGAAAAGATGATTCTCTTCAAAGAAAAGGGCATCTTAATTATCCCTTACTTGGACGATATCCTGAAAAGGGAAAGATCCAGAGAACAGTTGGAGGTCGGAATAGCACTATCTAAAGTAGTTCTACGACAGCACGAGTGGATTCTAAATATTCCAAAAATCGCAGCGTTTTTCCGACGATACGTCTGCTGTTCCTAGGAATGATTCTGGGCATAGTCCAGAAAAAGGTGTTTCTCCTGGAGGAGAAAGCCAGGGAGCTATCCGAACTAGTCAGAAACCTCCTAAAACCAGGCCAAGTATCAGTGCATCAATGCACAGGAGTCCTGGGAAAAATGGTGGCTTCTTACGAAGCAATTCCATTCGGCAGATCTCACGCAAAAATTTTTCAGGGGGATTTGCTGGACGAATGGTCCGGATCGCATCTTCAGATGCATCAGCAGATAATCCTGTCTCCGAGGACAAGGGTGTCTCTTCTGTGGGGGCTGCAGAGTGCTCATCTTCTAGAGGACAGCACATTCAGCATTCAGGACTGTGTTCTGGTGACCACGGATGCCAGCCTGAGAGGCTGGGAAGCAGTCACACAGGGAAGAAGTTTCCAAGGAGTGTGGTCAAGTCTGGAGACTTTTCTCCACATGAATATACTGGAGCTAAGAGCAATTTACAATGCTCTGAGCCTAGGAAGACCTCTGCTTCAAAGTCAGCCGGTGCTGATCTGGTCGGACATCATCATGGCAGTCGCCCACGTAAACAGACGGGGCGGCACAAGAAGCAGGAGGGCAATGACAGCAAGAACTTTTCGCTGAGCGAAAAATCATGTGATAACACTGTCAGCAGTGTTCATTCCGGGAGTGGAAAACTGAATTTCCTCAGCAGGAATGAATTCCACTCGGAAAAGTGGGAACTTCATCTGGAAGTTTCCACATGATTGTAAACCGTTGGGAAAGACCAAAGGTGGTCATAAGATGGCATCCCACCTGAAGCGCCAGGTCAAGAGACCCTCAGGCAATAGCTGGGTCGCTCTGGTAACACCGTGGGTGTACCAGTCGGGTATGTGTTCCCTCCTCTGCCTCTCATACCCAGGGTATTGAGAATTATAGGAAGGAGAGGAGTAAGAATTATACTCGTGGCTCCGGTTTGGCCAAGAAGGACTTGGTAACCGGAACTTCAAGAGATAAGAAGGGTCTTGATTCAGCAAGAATCATGTCTGTTCCAAGACTTACCGCAGCTGCGTTGACGCAGGGGCGGGTGAACGCCGGATCCTAAGGGAAAAAAGGCATTCCGGAAGAGGTCATCCCTACCCTGGTCAGAGCCAGGAAGGAGGTGACCGCACAACATTATCACAGTTTAGGTGAAAATATGTTCCATGGTGTGAGGCCAGGAAGGCTCCACGGAAGAATTTCAACTAGGTTAATTCCTATATTTCCTGCAAACAGGAGTGTCTATGGGCCTCAAATTGGGGTCCATTAAGGTTCAAATTTCGGCCTGTCGATTTTCTTCCAGAAAGAATTGGCTTCAGTTCCTGAAGTCCAGAAGTTTGTCAAGGGAGTACTGCATATACAACCCCTTTTGATGTCTCCAGTGGCACTGGGGGATCTCAACGTGGTTTTGGGGATTCCAAAAATCACACTGGTTTAAACCACTCAAATCTGTGGATTTGATATATCTCACATGGAAAGTGAACATGCGGTTGGTCCTGGCCTCGGCCAGGCGAGTGTCAAAATTGGCGGCTTTGTCTCACAAAGCCATATCTGATTGTCCATTCGGACAGAGCAAAGCTGCGGACTCGTCCCCAGTTTATCCCTAAGGTGGTGTCAGCGTTTCACCTGAACCAGCTTATTGTGGTACCTGCGGCTACTAGGGACTTGGAGGACTCCAAGTTGCTGGATGTTGTCAGGGCCCTGAAAATATAGTTTTCCAGGTCGGCTGGAGTCAGGAAATCTGACTTGCTGTTTTATCCTGTATGCACCCAACAAGCTGGGTGCCCCTGCTTCTAAGCAGACTATTGCTCGTTGGATTTGTAGTACAATTCAGCTGGCACATTCTGTGGCAGGCTTGCCACAGCCAAAAATATGTAAATGCCCATTCCACAAGGAAGGTGGGCTCATCTTGGGCGGCTGCCCGAGGGGTCTCGGTTTTACAACTTTGCCGAGCGGCTACATGGTCGGGGGAGAACACGTTTGTAAAATCCTACAAATTTGATACCCTGGCTAAGGAGGACCTGGAGTTCTCTCATTCGGTGCTGCAGAGTCATCCGCACTCTCCCGCCCGTTTGGGAGCTTTGGTATAATCCCCATGGTCCTTTCAGGAACCCCAGCATCCACTAGGACGATAGAGAAAATAAGAATTTACTTACCGATAATTCTATTTCTCGGAGTCCGTAGTGGATGCTGGGCGCCCATCCCAAGTGCGGATTATCTGCAATACTTGTACATAGTTATTGTTAACTAAATCGGGTTATTGTTGTAGTGAGCCATCTTTCAGAGGCTCCTCTGTTCTCATACTGTTAACTGGGTTCAGATCACAGGTTGTACAGTGTGATTGGTGTGGCTGGTATGAGTCTTACCCGGGATTCAAAATCCTTCCTTATTATGTACGCTCGTCCGGGCACAGTATCCTAACTGAGGCTTGGAGGAGGGTCATAGGGGGAGGAGCCAGTGCACACCACCTGATCCTAAAGCTTAACTTTTGTGCCCTGTCTCCTGCGGAGCCGCTATTCCCCATGGTCCTTTCAGGAACCCCAGCATCCACTACGGACTCCGAGAAATAGAATTATCGGTAAGTAAATTCTTATTTTCTCTGACGTCCTAGTGGATGCTGGGGACTCCGTCAGGACCAAGGGGATTAGCGGCTCCGCAGGAGACAGGGCACAAAAATAAAGCTTTTAGGATCAGGTGGTGTGCACTGGCTCCTCCCCCTATGACCCTCCTCCAAGCCTCAGTTAGGTTTTTGTGCCCGTCCGAGCAGGGTGCAATCTAGGTGGCTCTCCTAAAGAGCTGCTTAGGAAAAGTTTTTTTAGGTTTTATTCTCAGTGAGTCCTGCTGGCAACAGGCTCACTGCATCGAGGGACTTAGGGGAGAGAAGTCAACTCACCTGCGTGCAGGATGGATTGGCTTCTTAGGCTACTGGACACCATTAGCTCCAGAGGGATCGAACACAGGCCCAGCCATGGAGTCCGGTCCCGGAGCCGCGCCGCCGACCCCCCTTGCAGATGCTGAAGATTGAAGAGGTCCACAGACAGGCGGCAGAAGACTTTTCAGTCTTCCTGAGGTAGCGCACAGCACTGCAGCTGTGCGCCATTGTTGTCAGCACACTTCACACAGCGTGTCACTGAGGGTGCAGGGCGCTGAGGGGGGCGCCCTGGGCAGCAATGTATAGTACCTTTCTATGGCTAAAAATACATCACATATAGCCCTTGAGGCTATATGGATGTATTTAACCCCTGCCAGATATCACAAACTCCGGAGAAGAGCCCGCCGAAATAGGGGGCGGGGCTTATTCTCCTCAGCACACAGCGCCATTTTCCTGCTCAGCTCCGCTGTGAGGAAGGCTCCCAGGACTCTCCCCTGCACTGCACTACAGAAACAGGGTAAAACAGAGAGGGGGGGCACTTTTTTTGGCGATATTACTATATTTAAGTGGCTATAAGGATACAACACTTATATAGGGTTGTTCCCATATATATTATAGCGCTTGGGTGTGTGCTGGCAAACTTCCTCTCTGTCTCCCCAAAGGGCTAGTGGGGTCCTGTCTTCAATAAGAGCATTCCCTGTGTGTCTGCTGTGTGTCGGTACGTGTGTGTCGACATGTATGAGGACGATGTTGGTGTGGAGGCAGAGCAATTGCCGGTAATGGTGATGTCACCCCCCAGGGAGTCGACACCGGAATGGATGGCTTTGTTTATGGAATTACGTGATAATGTCAGCACTTTACAAAAGTCAGTGGACGACATGAGACGGCCGGCAAACCAGTTAGTACCTGCCCAGGCGTCTCAGACACCGTCAGGGGCTGTAAAACGCCCTTTACCTCAGTCGGTCGACACAGACCCAGACACGGACACTGAATCTAGTGTCGACAGTGAAGAAACAAACGTATTTTCCAGTAGGGCCACACGTTATATGATCACGGCAATGAAGGAGGCTTTGCATCTCTCTGATACTACAAGTACCACAAAAAGGGGTATTATGTGGGGGGTGAAAAAACTACCTGTAGTTTTTCCTGAATCAGAGGAATTGAATGATGTATGTGATGAAGCGTGGGTTAACCCAGATAGAAAAGTGCTAATTTCAAAGAAGTTATTGGCATTATACCCTTTCCCGCCACAGGTTAGGGCGCGCTGGGAAACACCCCCTAGGGTGGATAAGGCGCTCACACGCTTATCAAAACAAGTGGCGTTACCGTCTCCTGATTCGGCCGCCCTCAAGGATCCAGCTGATAGGAGGCTGGAAACTACCCTAAAAAGTATATACACACATACTGGTGTTATACTGCGACCAGCCATCGCCTCAGCCTGGATGTGCAGTGCTGGGGTGGTCTGGTCGGATTCCCTGACTGAAAATATTGATACCCTGGATAGGGACAGTATTTTATTGACTTTAGAGCAATTAAAGGATGCTTTTCTTTATATGCGAGATGCTCAGAGGGATATTTGCACTCTGGCATCGAGAGTAAGTGCGATGTCCATATCTGCCAGGAGAAGTTTATGGACGCGACAGTGGTCAGGCGATGCGGATTCCAAACGGCATATGGAAGTATTGACGTATAAAGGGGAGGAATTGTTTGGCGTCGGTCTATCGGATCTGGTGGCCACGGCAACTGCCGGGAAATCCACCTTTTTACCTCAGACCCCCTCCCAACAGAAAAAGACACCGTCTTTTCATCCGCAGTCCTTTCGGTCCTATAAGAACAAGCGTGCAAAAGGACAGTCATATCTGCTCCGAGGCAGAGGAAAGGGTAAGAGAGGGCAGCAAGCAGCTCCTTCCCAGGAACAGAAGCCCTCCCCGGGTTCTGCAAAGCCCTCAGCATGACGCTGGGGCTTTACAAGCGGACTCAGGAGCGGTGGGGGGTCGACTCAAGAATTTCAGCGCACAGTGGGCTTGCTCACAGGTGGACCCCTGGATCCTGCAGGTAGTATCTCACGGTTACAGGTTGGAATTCGAGAAGTCTCCCCCTCGCCGGTTCCTAAAGTCTGCTTTGCCAACGTCTCCCTCAGACAGGGTGACGGTATTGGAAGCCATTCACAAGCTGATTTCTCAGCAGGTGATAGTCAAGGTACCCCTCCTACAACAGGGAAAGGGGTATTACTCCACACTATTTGTGGTATCGAAGCCGGACGGCTCGGTAAGACCTATTCTAAATCTGAAATCTTTGAACCTGTACATACAAAAATTCAAGTTCAAGATGGAATCACTCAGAGCAGTGATAGCGAATCTGGAAGAAGGGGACTTTATGGTGTCCCTGGACATAAAGGATGCTTACCTGCATGTCCCAATTTGCCCTTCACACCAAGGGTACCTCAGGTTCGTGGTGCAAAACTGTCATTATCAGTTTCAGACGCTGCCATTTGGATTGTCCACGGCACCTCGGGTCTTTACCAAGGTAATGGCCGAAATGATGATTCTTCTGCGAAGAAGAGGCGTATTAATTATCCCTTACTTGGACGATCTCCTGATAAGGGCAAGGTCCAGAGAACAGCTGGAGGACGGAGTAGCACTAACCCAAGTAGTGCTGCAACAACACGGGTGGATTCTGAATTTTCCAAAATCTCAGTTGACCCCGACAACACGTCTGCTGTTCCTGGGAATGATTCTGGACACGGTTCAGAAAAAGGTGTTTCTTCCAGAGGAGAAAGCCAAGGAGTTATCCGAACTTGTCAGGAACCTCCTAAAACCAGGAAAAGTGTCTGTGCATCAATGCACAAGAGTCCTGGGAAAGATGGTGGCTTCGTACGAAGCAATTCCATTCGGCAGATTCCACGCACAAACTTTTCAGTGGGATCTGCTGGACAAATGGTCCGGATCGCATCTGCAGATGCATCAGCGGATAACCTTATCGCCACGGAGAAGGGTGTCTCTTCTGTGGTGGTTGCAGAGTGCTCATCTTTTAGAGGGCTGCAGATTCGGCATTCAGGACTGGGTCCTGGTGACCACGGATGCCAGTCTGAGAGGCTGGGGAGCGGTCACACTGGGAAGAAACTTCCAGGGAGTATGGTCAAGCCTGGAGATGTCTCTTCACATAAATATACTGGAGCTAAGAGCGATTTACAATGCTCTAAGCCTGGCAAGACCCCAGGGTCAGCCGGTGTTGATCCAGTCGGACAACATCACGGCAGTCGCCCACGTAAACAGACAGGGCGGCACAAGAAGCAGGAGAGCAATGGCAGAAGCTGCAAGGATTCTTCGCTGGGCGGAAGATCATGTGATAGCACTGTCAGCAGTGTTCATTCTGGGAGTAGACAACTTGTTCATTCCGGGAGTAGACAACTGGGAAGCAGACTTCCTCAGCAGACACGATCTATACCCGGGAGAGTGGGGACTTCATCCAGAAGTCTTCCACATGATTGTGAACCGTTGGGAAAAACCAAAGGTGGATATGATGGCGTCTCGCCTCAACAAAAAACTGGACAGGTATTGCGCCAGGTCAAGAGACCCTCAGGCAATAGCTGTGGACGCTCTGGTAACACCGTGGGTGTACCAGTCAGTGTATGTGTTTCCTCCTCTGCCTCTCATACCCAAAGTACTGAGAATTATACGGCAAAGGGAAGTAAGAACGATACTCGTGGCTCCGGATTGGCCAAGAAGGACTTGGTACCCGGAACTTCAGGAGATGCTCACGGAAAATCCGTGGCCTCTACCTCTAAGACGGGACCTGATTCAGCAGGGACCGTGTCTATTCCAAGACTTACCGCGGCTGCGTTTGACGGCATGGCGGTTGAACGCCGAATTCTAAAGGAAAAAGGCATTCCAGAAGAGGTCATTCCTACACTGGTTAAAGCCAGGAAGGAGGTGACTGCACAACATTATCACCGCATTTGGAGAAAATATGTTGCGTGGTGTGAGGCAAGGAAGGCCCCCACGGAGGAATTTCAACTGGGTCGATTCCTACATTTTCTGCAAACAGGATTGTCTATGGGCCTCAAATTGGGGTCCATTAAGGTTCAAATTTCGGCCCTGTCAATTTTCTTCCAGAAAGAATTGGCTTCAGTTCCTGAAGTCCAGACTTTTGTAAAAGGGGTACTACATATACAGCTCCCGGTTGTGCCCCCAGTGGCTCCGTGGGACCTTAATGTAGTTTTGGATTTTCTCAAATCCCATTGGTTTGAGCCACTCAAATCGGTGGATTTGAAATATCTTACATGGAAAGTAACCATGCTACTGGCCCTGGCTTCAGCCAGGAGAGTATCAGAATTGGCGGCTTTATCGTATAAAAGCCCATATCTGATTTTCCATTCGGACAAGGCAGAACTGCGGACGCGTCCTCATTTTCTGCCTAAGGTGGTGTCAGCATTTCACCTGAACCAGCCTATTGTGGTGCCTGCGGCTACTAGCGATTTGGAAGATTCCAAGTTGCTGGACGTTGTCAGGGCATTGAAAATATATATTTCAAGGACGGCTGGAGTCAGAAAATCTGACTCGCTGTTTATACTGTATGCACCCAACAAGATGGGTGCTCCTGCTTCTAAGCAGACGATTGTTCGTTGGATTTGTAGCACAATTCAACTTGCACATTCTGTGGCAGGCCTGCCACAGCCTAAATCTGTCAAGGCCCATTCCACAAGGAAGGTGGGCTCATCCTGGGCGGCTGCCCGAGGGGTCTCGGCATTAGAACTCTGCCGAGCAGCTACGTGGTCAGGGGAGAACACGTTTGTAAAATTCTACAAATTTGATACCCTGGCTAAAGAGGACCTGGAGTTCTCTCATTCGGTGCTGCAGAGTCATCCGCACTCTCCCGCCCGTTTGGGAGCTTTGGTATAATCCCCATGGTCCTGACGGAGTCCCCAGCATCCACTAGGACGTCAGAGAAAATAAGATTTTACTTACCGATAAATCTATTTCTCGTAGTCCGTAGTGGATGCTGGGCGCCCATCCCAAGTGCGGATTGTCTGCGATACTTGTACATAGTTATTGTTACAAAAAAATCGGGTTGTTTTTTGTTGTGAGCCGTCTGTTCAGAGGCTCCTACGTTTATCATACTGTTAACTGGGTTCAGATCACAAGTTGTACGGTGTGATTGGTGTGGCTGGTATGAGTCTTACCCGGGATTCAAAATCCTTCCTTATTGTGTACGCTCGTCCGGGCACAGTATCCTAACTGAGGCTTGGAGGAGGGTCATAGGGGGAGGAGCCAGTGCACACCACCTGATCCTAAAAGCTTTATTTTTGTGCCCTGTCTCCTGCGGAGCCGCTAATCCCCTTGGTCCTGACGGAGTCCCCAGCATCCACTACGGACTACGAGAAATAGATTTATCGGTAAGTAAAATCTTATTATTCTGACCAGGTCTGCACATTTTTCTTAAGGACATATCAACCCATATTGTGATTAACAGTAAAGATCTTAATAAATGCGAAAAAACGTGAATCAATATATATTTGCTATACTGCGGAAGCTCCTACACTATCATTTCCCCTCTTTTTGATTCCACTTTTTCTCCCTATTCTACAGAAGAACCTCTTGGGCATTTCTGATTGCGTTCATCTTGTTCACATGTTTACTGAACCTGCAGGAAAAATAACAATTCCAAGCAACCAGTCCTATCAATACTATGACTATTGCCAGTAGTGGGTGTAGGACAGTTTTCATTAATCCTGTAGCTGATGGGGATTTTCCTGTGAAAATATCCCACCAGTGATGCTGTAAGTTATTCTTTAACTGTGTGGCCATTTGTTTCAATTCCCCAGCTTCTACTATTGTTTGCATCTGCGCATGTCTTGTAGAGTAATTAACTTCCCTTAGATGCTCTTCCAATTTTTCTGTATTGTTGATTATGTTAATGATATCCTGTATGCTTACAGTTATGTTATGGGGGGCAGGGCCGAAACTAGGATTTTTGTCACCCGGGGCAAGGTAGTCATTTGACACCCCCCCTCCCCCCCCGCAAAAAAAAATCTTTTACAATAAATAAATAATAATAATAAAAATTTTTTTTACAATAAATAAATAAATAAAAATTATATATATATATATATATATATATCTCTTTCAGAACCTTTTTACCTGAAAAATTGCCTTTTCTAACATAAATTTCATATCCAGGAAAAAGTGTCCCCATTTTACACAGTACGACAGGCAAGTGTCCCCATTCCCCATTTTACACATTGCGGCAGACAGGTGACCCCATTTTACACATTGCGGCAGGCACACGTCCCCATTTTACACATTGCGGCAGGCACAGGTCCCCATTTTACACATTGCGGCAGGCACAGGTCCCCATTTTACACATTGCGGCAGGCACAGGTCCCCATTTTACACATTGCGGCAGGCACAGGTCCCCATTTTACACATTGCAGCAGGCCCAGGTCCCCATTTTACACATTGCGGCAGGCACAGGTCCCCATTTTACACATTGCAGCAGGCACAGGTCCCCATTTTACACATTGCGGCAGGCACAGGTCCCCATTTTACACATTGCAGCAGGCACAGGTCCCCATTTTACACATTGCGGCAGGCACAGGTCCCCATTTTACACATTGTGGCAGGCACAGGTCCCCATTTTACACATTGCGGCAGGCATAGGGCAGGCACAGGTCTCCATTTTACACATTGTGGCAGGCACAGGTCCCCATTTTACACATTGCGGCAGGCATAGGGCAGGCACAGGTCCCCATTTTACACATTGTGGCAGGCACAGGTCCCCATTTTACACATTGCGGCAGGCATAGGGCAGGCACAGGTCCCCATTTTACACATTGTGGCAGCAACAGGTCCCATTTTACACATTGCGGCAGGTGGTGGAAGGAGGGAGAGAGAGAGAGAGAGAGGAAGGGAGAGGGGCTGACTTACATTTGAAGCGGTTCTCGCCGCTCTTCAGCCGCCTCTCCCTCCTCGTCTGCGCGGCTCCCTTCTCCCTCCTCCGGCGGGGTTTCGTGGAATGACGCGTTTGCGCCGTGACGTCACGACGCAATCGCGTCATTCCGCGAAACCCCGCCACCCGAGCTGGGCACTCAGGAGAAGGGGGTTTCATAGTGTAAAAGTGCCGCGGCGGGTGTTAGGGGGTCTCGGCGCCCCCTCCAATCTGGCGCCCAGGTCGCCTGCCCCCCTAGCCCCCCCTAGTTTCGGCCCTGTGGGGGGGAAGAGTTAATGGCTTAAAAGCCTGATCTAGGTAGTCAGTTTGATCCTTATAGAAAATAATAGTCTGATTTTTCCATATTAAATGAGTTACATTGAACAGGCATCCTGAAAAAGGGTTTGGTAACTGATATAGCTGACTGATCTGTTTGTCATATATAATCATACAGACTATTTGTGGTGCCACTTCTATGAAGATGTCATCTTTTGGGTCGTGCAACTCCCAATTACAAACACTAGTAGGATTTTTAAGCTGACATGATTCTGGTATGTATGTAGTATGAGGACATGCCAGCCCATTATTAGTGCTAGTGCATAGGGATAGGTCATGAGTTTTGTTGTCTGGATCAATGTACTGCCCTCTGAACTGTGGTGTCCATAGGTCTGAGTTACCTGCTTTTGTGATGAGGGGTACTGCTAAAATGAAGTATTTACACATGAGCTTTGGTTCTGTTATGTTGTACGTTTCTATTTGCCCCCAACACCACCTGTCTGTGCAATAAACCTCATGTTCATATAGCCTGACCCATAACTCAGATGCTATATTAAACATTTTTCTGTAAACCTGTATGTTCCCAGTCATTAACTGGGTCTGCGCCAGATTTTTCTGTTGTTCCTGATACACAGTTCTTATGGAACATTCTGTCCACTCAAACAAACTAGAGATGTTTTTGGTCAATTTTAACGTGTTCATAAAAGAACTATTGACCAAGGTTAGAAAAGAATGATCCCAATTAATGACCTTTAAAATCGGATTGAAGACAGTAGGCATCCATTTTGCCTGCATGTGAACCACTCTTTCCATATCACTGCCTGCATCACTCATTTTGTTAGTCAGTGTTTCTATGTCTATGGAGTTTAGTGCTCCCAAAAGGATATCATACTATTCTCTTTTTATTCGGTTACACTTAGGGCCTTTGGGGAATGAAATGTTAAATCGATGTAGTGTTCTAAATTGTTTTATTCCCACCTTCTGACAGGTTGCTGGTATTTTAATCAAAGTATCATTTCTTATATCTGGCTTATTTTGCAAAATATAAAATTTTGATCTGTGTCCTGTAGCATTACCAGGAAAACTGGGTGTGTTAGTACACACAATTACTGTGCTCGAATACTCCTGTGCGGACAATTCAGTATTAAAAGGTAGTTCCCTGGAGCCATTTATACATCTTGATATGGCCTGAACTACCCCCTCATTTCTTATTGGGTTTGTGAATGGTTCTACACAGCATTTCATTTTTATCCTGGTACCACGGGACAATGTAAATGTGGGGCGGTTACTTGGCAATAGAAAAAGATGTATCTCTGCACCAATTCTTTTCTTATACATTTTTCCTTCATTTATAATAATCTTAAGAGCTTTACATGCTCTCCTCCTCTTTATAGCTTGCTCTGACATGTTTTTTGGTGTCTCATAAGTGAGAACTCCACCTTTTTTATAAAAGTAAAAACAGACAGAGGGTTGGGTAGTTACATTATAGTAATTCCACCGTTGGTCATTAAAGCTCCACCAGCAGGAATCTGGTTTACCCTTGTTAACTGTCCCATCATTATGGCACTCCCTTTCAGTAAACCAGTCCCCTGGACTTATAGCCCAAACCTTGGGGATTACCCCTAACAACAACCAAAGGATAAGCAACTTCATTCTTCTGGTTGGAGAGTCACTGTCAACTTCTTCTAGTAGGAGGCGTGTACCCAAGTATTGCGACCTGACACCTTGATTGAGGTAGGCGTGGTTAGCAGCACTTGATATGGACCATCATATCTTGGTTCAAAGGTCTTTCTCACATGTCTCTTTAAATAGACCCAATCTCCTGGATTTAGCTTATGCGTAGCTGATCCTTCTGGGTCTGGAATGGAAGAAAACACTCGGCAATGGAGGTTAGTCAATGTTTTACAGACCTCCTGTACATAACCTGTTAAATCACCATGATTATGTTGTAATTGTTGTGGATAATAACAACCTGTTCTTGGAGCTGACCCAAACAATATTTCATATGGAGTCAGTTTACTAGGTCTCATGGGTGTGGTCCTAATATTGAACAAGACTATAGGTAGGCATTCTGGCCAAGTTCTTTTGGTTTCTGTCATCATTTTCTGTAGTTTTAGTTTAAGGTCAAAGTTCAGACGTTCTACCCTCCCACTTGCTTCGGGACGGTAAGGCACGTGGAAGGCCTGCTGTACCCCCAAATCTTTCATTATATGCTGCATGACTTCTCCTGTGAAATGTGTACCTTTATCTGATTCTATAACCTCAGGTACCCCAAATCTACATACTACTTCTGCTATCAGTTTCTTTGCAGTGGTTTTTGCTGTGGCTTTGCTTACTGGCCAGGCTTCGGCCCAGTGACTAAACATGTCCGTTGCTACTAGTACATATTCATATGGACCGCTTTGTGGCAACTATATATAGTCGATTTGTAGTCTTTGAAATGGGTAATTCCACGGATCCAGCATCCTGCTACAAAGTTTGTTGCAGCTTTATTGAAGCCTGGAGCTATCCAATGCTCTTGTACTCTATTCACCATGGCTTCCTTTGAATGATGTACTTGTCCATGAGCTACTTGTAACATAGGTGGAAATAGAGCTGCTGGTAGACAGTACTTTAATTCTCTTGACTTCCAAAGTCCATGTTCATCTTCATCTGCCCCCAATCGTGTCCATTTCTCCTTTTCTCCTTGTGATGCTTGTTGAATTTTGATCAACTCCTCTTCACTGGGCATTTGCTTCACATCTTGAGCTACTAAGACTTGCTCAGGTTCTTTTGATTGTAAGGCAATTCTCTTGGCTTCTGCATCTGCAAATGCATTTCCTTTAGCTTCCATGGTTTGGCTTAGTATGTGCTTGTACCTTGATTATGCCAATCCTTTTAGGTAGTTCCAATGCTCTTAAGAGTTCCATAATCAAACTGGCATGTTTGATGGGTTTTCCATTTGCACCTTTGAAGTCCCTACTTTTCCAAATAACAGCGTAATCCTGGGACACCCCCCAAGCATAGCGTGAATCCGTGTAGATGTTAGCTGTCATGTTTTCAGCATGTATGCAGGCTCTGGTCATTGCTATGAGTTCTGCTTCTTGTGCTGACATTCTTGGTGGCAGTGGTTTAGAATCTATGACTTCAGTTTCAGTTGTTACTGCATATCCTGTCCTTGGGGATCCATTATCATAATATCTTGATCCATCGATGAACAGGTTCATGTCTGGATTGTCCAGTGGTGTATCTTGGACATTAGGAAGAGGTAAAGTCTCTAATTCCATGAGGGCTAGGCAATCATGTGGAGATGATTGTGTTGTATTTTCTGCGTCTGTAGCAGCATTTTCCTCCTCATCTGATGATTTACCATCATTTCCATTTCCCCCTCTCCTCCCCTCTTTTGAATCGTTGATGGGAAGGAGTGTAGCTGGGTTTAGTACAGTGCATCTTGTGATGGTGACATGAGAGGCGCTTAATAGCGCTACTTCATATTTGGTAAGTCTGGCTGCAGAAAGATGCTTGGTTTTTGCTTGACTTAGTATTTCTGTTACAGCGTGAAGTACTTGTATAAATAGTGGATGATCAAGCACAATGTCTGCCACCTTTTCCTGGAGTATCGCTGCTGCTGCCACTGCTCAGACACAGGATGATGCTCCTCTGATAATCGGATCCAGCTTGGCTGAATAGTATGCCACTGGTCTTTGTTTTGGTCTGTATTTCTGGGTGAGCACCCCTAAAGAATGCCCTCTGTTTTCATGGCAGAATAGGTTAAAAGGTTTTTTATAGTCAGGCAATCCCAATGCTGGGGCTGTTATTATGGCTTCCTTTAGTTTTCTTACTGCTTCTTCAATGGTATCCCTGTTTTCTGCTGACGCCTCCTTTTTTGTAAATTCGTATAGAGGTTGCATCAGTAATGAAGCTGAGGGTATCCATTCTCTGCAATAACCAATAAGGCCCAGGAAAGCTCTGATTTCTTTTAATGTTCTTGGGGTTTTTGCTTGAGTTATTGCTTTTGTTCTTTCATCAGTAAGATGCCTTGTTCCTTGGGATATGCAGTGTCCTAAAAAGATAACTTTTTTCTGTACTAGCTGTAGTTTGGCTTTTGACACTCTGCAATCTTCTTCTGCCAAAAAGATGAGTAGTGATGCTGTTTCCTTTTTGCTCTTCTCTACTGTCTGTGCAGCAATAAGCAGATCATCGACATATTGAACTAACTGGGTGTCTGTAAAGTGCGGTCTCCATTTCTGCAGGATTAATGCCATTGCCTCTGAGAAATCTGATGGACTGGTTGCTCCCCCCTGGGGTAATCGTGTCCATCAGATATTGTTAACCTTCGTGAGTGAATGTTAGAAACTTCTGGCTTTCTTCTGTAATGGGGACTGAAAAAAATGCGTTTGCGAGATCGATTGTCGAAAACCATGCAGCTTTAGTCGGAATCTGATTAAGTAAAGTGTGAGGATTGGGTACTATTGGAGTATTGACAATCAGTCTTTTATTGATTTCTCTTAAATCATGAACAAGCCTATATTGAACTTCATTTGTATTAGTTTGTTTTTTCACGGGAAACAAAGGAAAATTAAAAGGGGATCTGCATTCTTTAATAACCCCCACCTTCTTGTACTGTTCCACTTGCTGGGTTATGGCTTTTGATTGTGCTTCTGTAAGAGGATATTGTCTGATTGATATTGGTTGCGTTCCTGGTTTCAGCTGTAGCTGTACTGGCTGAACCCGCATGTGTCCAACATCATTCTTTCCTTTGGACCAGAGTTTTTCTAGTACTGCCTTTAACCAGTCAGGTACATCAGCCAAAACTTGTTTTGGTGCTGGGTTGGAATGTTGTCTTATATGATATATCTGTATGGCTGCTTCCATCTGTTGATGAACCTTCTCTGGTAATTTACTGGAAAATTTAATTCCTTTTGGTGTGTACTGTATGCAGGCTTGAATCAACTTTAGAACATCTGCTCCTAATAAGTTTACTGGACAAGTACTAGAGGTGAGGAATTGAACCGGAATGGGAGTTTCAACGTCTTCAATGGTTAATACCATAGGACAACTTTCCTTTAATTTCACTGTAGTTCCTTCTAAACCAGTTGCTAGAAGTGTCTCAGTGGTCATTAATTCACTTGGTACCTCTTGCTGCTGTAAAATTGTTCGGCTTGCTCCCGAGTCTATAATGCATTGATATTGGTGACCTGTTGGCAGTTCAAGGGTCACTTGATAATTTTTTTGTTCAGATGGTGTTTTGGCAGGGAGGTACCTCGGGAAGCCACTTCTTCATGCTTTAGGTTTTTCTTGCTGGTTTTCACACCATTCCTTGTATTTTCTGCAATTCCTCTTGAAATGTCCTTCTTGCTTGCAGAAATAACACTTTCTGTCATCTTGCTTGGTTCCGTCTTTTGAGTTCCTTCCTGTGGACCCTTGTGTTGGGATTCTGATTTTTGTTCCTGTACAACGTGAACTGTTACCTTCGTTATGGCATTCTTTTCTTTGGATTTTCTTTTTTCTCTGACGTCCTAAGTGGATGCTGTGGACTCCGTAAGGACCATGGGGATTAGCGGCTCCGCATGAGACAGGGCACAAAAGTAAAAACTTTAGGATCAGGTGGTGTGCACTGGCTCCTCCCCCTATGACCCTCCTCCAAGCCTCAGTTAGGTTTTTGTGCCCAGCCGAGAAGGGTGCAATCTAGGTGGCTCTCCTGAGCTGCTTAGAAGTAAAAGTATACTTAGGTTTTTTATTTTCAGTGAGTCCTGCTGGCAACAGGCTCACTGCATCGAGGGACTAAGGGGAGAAGAAACGAACTCACCTGCGTGCAGAGTGGATTGGGCTTATTAGGCTACTGGACATTAGCTCCAGAGGGACGATCACAGGCCCAGCCATGGATGGGTCCCGGAGCCGCGCCGCCGGCCCCCTTACAGATGCTGAAGAAAGAAAAGGTCCAGAAATCGGCGGCAGATGACGTCCATGTCTTCCTTGAGGTAGCGCACAGCACTGCAGCTGTGCGCCATTGCGCTCAGCACACTTCACACCGCGGTCACTGAGGGTGTAGGGCGCTGGGGGGGGCACCCTGAGCAGCAATGGAAACACTCGTTTTGGCAAAAAATACATCACATATAGCCCCTGGGGCTAT
Organism: Pseudophryne corroboree; assembly: GCF_028390025.1. NCBI lineage: Eukaryota > Metazoa > Chordata > Amphibia > Anura > Myobatrachidae > Pseudophryne > Pseudophryne corroboree. The sequence goes on from NC_086449.1 coordinate 55,904,841, forward strand.
ATGGATGTATTTAACCCCTGCCAGGTTTCCAGTAAAAAGCGGGAGAACGGCCGCCGAGAAGGGGGCGGAGCCTATCTCCTCAGCACACGGCACCATTTTCCCTCACAGCTCCGCTGGTAGGAAGGCTCCCAGACTCGCCTGCACTGCACTACAGAAACAGGGTAAAACAAAGAGAGGGGGGGCACTATTTTGGCTTAATACTGCTATAAGGGATAGACACTTAATTACAAGGTTGTCCCTATACATATATAGCGTTTTTTTGGTGTGTGCTGGCAAACTCTCCCTCTGTCTCCCCAAAGGGCTGGTGGGGTCCTGTCCTCTATCAGAGCATTCCCTGTGTGTGTGCTGTGTGTCGGTACGCGTGTGTCGACATGTATGAGGAGGAAAATGGTGTGGAGGCGGAGCAATTGCCTGTATTAGTGATGTCACCCCTTAGGGAGTCGACACCTGATTGGATGGTCTTATTTAAGGAATTACGTGATACTGTCGGCACGTTACAAAAAACTGTTGACGACATGAGACAGCCGGCAAATCAATTAGGGCCTGTCCAGGCGTCTCAAACACCGTCAGGGGCTCTAAAGCGCCCGTTACCTCAGTCGGTCGACACAGACACAGACACTGACTCCAGTGTCGACGGTGAAGAAGCAAACGTATTTTCCAGTAGGGCCACACGTTACATGATCACTGCAATGAAGGAGGCTTTGCATATTTCTGATACTACAAGTACCACAAAAAAGGGTATTATGTGGGGTGTGAAAAAACTACCCGTAGTTTTTCCTGAATCAGATGAATTAAATGAAGTGTGTGATGATACGTGGGTTTTCCCCGATAAAAAAATTGCTAATATCTAAGAAAGTATTGGCATTATACCCTTTCCCGCCAGAAGTTAGGGCGCGTTGGGAAACACCCCCCAGGGTGGATAAGAGCTCACACGCTTATAAAAACAGGTGGCGTTACCGTCTCTAGATACGGCCGCCTCAAGGAGCCAGCTGATAGGAAGCTGGAAAATATCATAAAAAGTATATACACACAAGAGACTTCCGGTTCCGGCATGGGAGAGTGAGCAGCTTCTCCTCGCGGCTCCGCTCTCAACACTAATCCCTCACCGCAAACACGCTGTCAGCATCGGGGAAACATCGCTCCCGGTCCCCTCGGCGGACAGAGGAGACTATGGAGAAATTTTTAGCGTCACCAGCTACCCCGAAGACGCTCCCTCCGCCACAGCCACCGAGACAGGAGAAGCGCAGGGGGGAACACAACATGGCGCCGGACGCCGATACAGCCCCTGGAACTCCGGTCAGTAAAAAACTCATTGCAGCGGCGGTTAGCACGGGGGACTCTAAATCTAGTGTACCTAATCACTCCTGTGCACATGAGGACATGGTACTGGCGATGTAGGAGGCAATGGCACCATTATTGCAAAAAGCTGTGGTGGACATAACAACACAGATAAAAAACTTGGCTGGCAGGATGACTGAAGCTGAGCAGCGCATTAGTGACAACACTGATAATGTAACAGGGCTACAGAAAACTATCAACGCTCTGGTTCTAGATAATAAACGTCTATCAGAAAAGATAGATAGCATCGAAAACAGAACCAGAAGAAATAATTTAAGAATCATTGGCCTGCCAGAAACACTTAAAGGGGCCGCCTTAGAGCACTTTGTTCATACTACACTCCGTGCTCTGTTAAAGGTCGACAGGGACTGTGCTGACATGGTGATTGAAAGAGTGCACCGTTTAGGAGATCTGGCCAGAGACGCTTCTCAACGTCCAAGAGTGGTGATCTTTAAGACATTGAATTATCTGCATGCACTGGCGATTTGGAAGGCGTCCCGCAAATATAGCCCCATTTTATGGGAAGGACATTCTCTACGTATTTTCCAGGACTTTTCTGTCGAGTTATCGAGACTGAGACGGGCCTTTTCCCCAATCTGTTCCATGCTTTCTAAATCTAACCGAAGATTCATGATGTTATTCCCGGCGCGCCTGCGCATCTATACGGGTGCAGAATTTTCTGAGTTTACCACACCTGCTGACGCGGAGGCATTTCTCAAAGAGGAAGCTGATGGGAGAAATAATATGGATCTGTCCCAGGCCCCAGATGACTGAGCCGGGTCAGGTGGCATTTGTCTATATGGGGCGATAATGAGAAATCAAACAAACCAACAAACAAACTGTCCCCTGAGTAATAATGCATCAGTATAATCTTACTGCTCATATGCTGACACATTACTGTTCCTTTATGTTGCTATCTAAAGTAATATGTTGTATCCCTGCATTACAATGTGCCTAAGTTCGTGCCCTGAGTAGATAGGGACAAATGGTTAATAGTTACAAGGGGTGGTGTTCTGAGCGGAGACCGAGCCGTGGGGTCTTATTTTCGTTGTCGTTACTACAGAATTCAGCCCTCGGAGCACTGGCTGCACGAGGCCTGGATTCCCACTGGAAGTCTAAGTGGAAGATGAGTAGTTGCTGCTCATGGAGGCTTGCCTCTGTTTTTCTTATGTTTTTCACCAGATTATATGTTTTTATTATTTATGTCTGCTTGTCCCTCATGTGTGATCCCTCCCCATCCCTTCCTAGACTAGGTTTAAAAGTGCTGGTGTTTAGAGTGATGACTCCCCACCTGTGTTATGATGTCTCTTAAGGTTGGGTCTCTTAATGTACGGGGTATACACACTCCTGCCAAAAGGAGGCGTCTCTTGACATATTTAAATAAACATAGGATAGATTTAATCTGCCTGCAAGAAACACATTTACAGCCAGAAGAGGTTAAAAAATTGAACATGATGGGTTGGGGAGTATTGGGGTCTTCATCCTATAATAACAAATCAATGGGTGTAGTGATATTAGCTAAGAAATCCCTAAATATTAATGTGTCTAGTATGGATTCAGATACGGAGGGCAGGGTCATAATAGTGAAGCTAGACTTCCGAGGTGTGATCTTCCATATATGCAATATCTATGCACCAAATGTATATAGCAAAACCTTCTTCACCTCCCTGATAGCAAGACTGCATGTTTTAGATCCTGCCACATTGGTAGTCTGCGGTGATTTTAACTTACTCTCATCTTCCTTCCTGGACAGGACTCCCCCCCCGAAACGAGAAATGACACTACCTAAAATTGGTATACCCCTTTTTCTTAAGACACTTAACTTAATAGACACTTGGAGGGCTACACACCCTATAGAGAGGGAATATTCCTGCCTCTCTCTGTCTCATAACACGTGGTCAAGAATTGACTATATCCTGGTAGCAGAACAGCTTTTTCCGAGAATAGAGTCGGTAGATATGGAACCCCCTGTTGTAGCGGATCATGGTTTGGTTCACATGGTGATAAGTCTTGGTAAGACAGGGAGCTCTGTTCCCACTTGGAGATTCCCTTCCCACTTAATGCAATCTCAATATCTGAAGTCCCAACTGGAGATTTGGTGGGGGGAGTATCTAAGCGAGAATGAGGCATATGCGAGTTCCAATCCCACAGTCTTTTGGCAGGCTGCAAAGACTGTAATTAGGGGTAAACTGATAGCCTATGTGTCTTCCCTTAAAAAACAACGTAATGCCACCTACCTAGAACTGCAAGCTAATCTATCTAATGCCTTTCAGACCTATAAATTATCCCCTTCCCCAGAACATAAAACTTCCTACCTATCAGCCAAACTGCATTTCAGTGAATTATTACAAAAAAGTGGTGATCATCACCACTTTCAAGTTAACGCTAAGTTTTATAAATTTGGTAATAAAACAGGACGGCTCTTGACTAACCTGTTACAGGGTTCAAGGGGCCAGTCTGTGGTCCACCCGCTGTTACAAGCGGATGGATCTCTCACTACTTCAGATAAACAAATTGCAGAAGTCATGAAGTCCTTCTATGAAACCCTCTATTCTGTACCAGCAGAGAATCCTGATCTAACCTCCTCTCCTACTACTACTGACCCTCCTCCTCTTCCCCCCTCTTCCCAATTTCCCTCTGCCTATTGGGACTCGCTCTCACTTCCTCAGCTCCCTGACTCTCTTGGTTCATCCTTAGCTGCACCCATCACCACTGCAGAAATCTTATTAGCCATAAAACAATTGAAACTTGCCAAGTCCCCAGGACCTGACGGCTATACTAACGAATTTTACAAGATGCTGGACTCACAGGTTGCCCAACCCTTAGCTGCATGCTTTAATCATATAATTAGTACTGGGTCTCTTCCTCTTCACTTCTCGGATGCCTTTATTAAAATTTTGCCGAAAGCAGGCAGAAATCTGGCCCTTCCCGGGTCATACAGACCTATTTCGCTGCTAAATTCTGATTATAAGCTCTTTACAAAAATTTTAGCTGAAAGATTGAAACCCATTCTGCCCCTCATAATACACAAAGACCAAACGGGGGTTTATAACTGGGAGGCATTCAGTAGTGAATGTGCGAAGAGTCCTAGCTGCAATACATCAAGCTACTGTCATAACCCCATCTTCTCCCCCTTCAATTCTAATTACGTTAGATGCGGAAAAGGCCTTCGATCTTGTACTATGGCCTCACCTGTTCCGTACTTTAGAAAAATTTGGCTTCCCTACCCAATTCATTGATATTCTTCGCCTGTTCTACTCTAATCCTAAGTCCCAGATAGTCTGTAATGGACTCTTTTCTCCTGCATTCACGCTACAAAGAGGTACGAGACAAGGATGCCCCTTATCGCCCCTTTTGTTCGCTATTGCAATAGAACCATTAGCAGTGGCAATAAGAACGTCCCCTTTAATAACTGGTATAGGAGTGGGAGCTGAGGAACTGAGGGTGAGCTTGTTTGCAGATGACACTCTTATCTTTCTATCTAATCCTCAACGCTCTTTACCAGCTCTACTACATCTGCTACACTCTTTTGGTTTAATTTCAGGATACCGAGTTAATTTATCCAAATCAGAGATACTGCCTCTGGGTAAGATACCCCCTGACTGGCAGTCTGATCCTTCCTTCCCCTTTTCATTTGCAATGTCACAGATTAAATATTTGGGCATACAAATTTGTTCTGATTTAAAAAAGCTGTACTCGGCTAATTTTCACCCTATAATAGCAAAACTAGCAATGAAAATGGAGGCATGGAGAGACCTTCCTCTATCTCTTCTGGGCAGACTAACTGTTATACATTCAATTCTCTTCCCTAAGCTGTTCTATTGTATGCAGATGTTGCCTACTGCGTTGGTAAAGCCAGACATGCAAAAAATAGATGCCTTATTTTCCAAATTTCTCTGGCAGGGCAAGCGCCCCAGGATTTCGAAGGCCAAGCTGATACTGCCCAGGAAGGAAGGTGGGATGGGTTATCCTGATTTAAAGATGTATTCACACGCTGTTATCTTTAGATACATCCAAGATTGGATACTATCCAAATCTCAGTATACTGACCTATCTCTCGATATGGAAGTGTTCGCACCTTATTCACCTAGTGCCCTTCTACAATCACCATCCTCCCTTATACCCACAGAAATACGCACTCATATCTTATTTGCAGATACACACAAGACCTGGATCGCAGTTAATAAACATTGCAAAAGTGAACCACACACTACGTCCTTCCTCCCCTTGTGGGGTAACCCCTCCTTTTCCCCATCGCTAACAAATCCTTGGTTTAAAATGTGGCGTTCCAAGGGACTGGATCTATCGTACAAGGTCTTTGACCCGGGAGGCCATCTGGCTTCTTTTGAAACGTTAGCTAATCGCTTCTCGATACCCAACTCACATCTATTCATGTTCTTACAAGTCCGCCATTTCTTAATGAAAAAGAAAGCAACCCCCTTCCTATTACATACAACACAAATCACAATAGCCCAGATCGATTCTTTGGAGAAATTGTTCTACTTTCTTTTAAACACTAACTATAAAGTGAAACATCTATACGCCCTGCTTATTGCCTTTAATAGCCGTAACCAGTGGGAGACATTGATATCAAAATGGAAAACAGATATTCCTCTATTGACCACATTACAAGATTTGACAGCTTCCTCTTCCCTCTCGCTGAAAATATTGAAATCTGCTTATTTGCAAGAGGTACATATTCGCACCATACATAGGGCATATATCACCCCATATCAACGTAGACATATGGTTAAGGAAGAACAGGGGGAATGTGGAAAATGTACAGCTGTTAAAGCAGATTTTATGCATTGTATGTGGGATTGCTATAAACTTAGACAGTTTTGGTGTAAAGTCATGCGATTTATTAATGATATGTTTAATCTCCATCTCTGTCCAGACCCAGCTGCCTGTCTGGGTATTAATTTCTCCAACTGGGACTTGGGCAGGAATAAGAAACATATGCTACCTTTATTAATCACTCTATTAGCGGTGTGTAAGAAATGTATTTTGCTCCACTGGATTAAAAAAACTGCTCCTAGACTAGGGGATGTTAAATGCAAACTGTTACAATTATTGTATTATGAAAGGAAATATGCTTGTCAGGAGCTTGCGCATGGAATCAGATCATTCTCTACTAAATGGGCTCCATTCATAAATACTCTTGACTTGGAGACTCAGCAAAATATAACAAAAGTTTTCAACGACTATGAGCCTATCCCACCAAAAAGACGACAAAAGTAGATTAATACGCTTGCACTGGTATAGATTTCACCCTACAACATAAGTCTAGGATACCTCTCCCCCCCACTCCCTCCCCTCCCCCTCCCCCTCTGTCTTTCCATCACCCTTCTGTTTGTTCTTTCCATTTTTTGTTTTTTTTTCCGTCAAATTGGTATATTCTGTTTTATACTGAAACATTTCAACTGTTACGGATAGTCAGACGATGGAGCGATCACAATTAAGGTTCTTGCTAAACCACATGGAATATATATTGATACGCGGAGCGACGATGTCTTTAGCACATATTTCCTTTATTAATGGTTACCTTTATTGAGATCTCATGCCCACCAGGGCTGTGAAGGTTATTGTACAATGTCTGATTGTTCTGCAATGTTTACTTTCTGATGTACCTGGAAAATTCGAATAAATAAATAAAAAAAAAAAAAAAAAAGTATATACACACATACTGGTATTATACTGCGACCAGCAATCGCCTCAGCCTGGATGTGCAGTGCTGGGGTGGCTTGGTCGGATTCCCTGACTGAAAATATTGATACCCTTGACAGGGACAGTATTTTATTGACTATAGAGCATTTAAAGGATGCGTTTCTAAATATGCGAGATGCACAGAGGGATATTTGCACCCTGGCATCAAGAGTAAGTGCGATGTCCATTTCTGTTAGAAAATGTTTATGGACACGACAGTGGTCAGGTGATGTGGATTCCAAACGGCACATGGAAGTATTGCCGTATAAAGGGGAGGAGTTATTTGGGGTCGGTCTATCGGACCTGGTGACCACGGCAACAGCTGGAAATCCACCTTTTTACCCCAAGTCACCTCTCAGCAGAAAAAGACACCGTCTTTTCAGCCTCAGTCCCTTCGTCCCCATAAGGGCAAGTGGGTAAAAGGCCAGTCATATCTACCCCGGGGTAGAGGAAATGGAAAAAGACTGCAGCAGGCAGCCCCTTCCCAGGAACAGAAGCCCTCCACAGCTTCTGCCAAGTCCTCAGCATGACGCTGAGGCCTTACAAGCGGACCCAGGTGCGGTGGGGGGTCGTCTCAAGAGTTTCAGCGCACAGTGGGCTCACCCGCAAGTGGACCCCTGGATCTTACAGGTAGTTTCCCAGGGGTACAGATTGAAATTCGAGATGTCTCCCCCTCGCAGGTTCCTGAAGTCTGCGTTACCAACGTCTCCCTCCGACAGGGAGGCAGTATTGGAAGCAATTCACAAGCTGGATTCCCAGCAGGTGATAATCAAAGTACCCCTCCTTCAACAAGGGAAGGGGTATTATTCCACACTATTTGTGGTACCGAAGCCAGACGGCTCGGTGAGACCTATTCTAAATCTAAAATCTTTGAACACTTACATACAAAGGTTCAAATTCAAGATGGAGTCACTCAGAGCAGTGATAGCGAACCTGGAAGAGGGGCACTATATGGTGTCCCTGGACATCAAGGATGCTTACCTTCATGTCCCAAATTGCCCTTCTCACCAAGGGTACGTCAGGTTCGGGGTACAGAACTGTCACTATCAGTTTTAGACGCTGCCGTTTGGATTGTCCACGGCACCCCGGGTCTTTACCAATGTAATGGCCGAAATGATGATTCTTCTTCAAAGAAAAGGCGTCTTAATTATCCCTTACTTGGACGATCTCCTGATAAGGGCAAAGTCCAAGGAACAGTTGGAGGTCGGAGTAGCACTATCTTGGGTACTGCTACAACAACACGGGTGGATTCTAGATATTCCAAAAGATCCTGACGACACGTCTACTGTTCCTAGGGATGATTCTGGACACAGTCCAGAAAAAGGTGTTTCTCCTGGAGGAGAAAGCCAAGGAGTTATCCGAGCTAGTCAGGAACCTCCAAAAAACAGGAAAAGTGTTAGTGCATCATTGCACAAGGGTCCTGGGAAAAATGGTGGCTTCCTACGAATCGATTCCATTCGGCAGATTTCACGCACTTTTCAGTGGGATCTGCTGGACAAATGGTCCGGAGCGCATCTTCAGATGCATCAGCGGATAACCCTGTCTCCAAGGACAAGGGTGTCTCTTCTGTGGTGGCTGCAGAGTGCTCATCTATTAGAGGGCCGCAGATTCGGCATTCAGGACTGGGTCCTGGTGACCACGGATGCCAGCCTGAGGGGCTGGGGAGCAGTCACACAGGGAAGAAATTTCCAGGGAGTGGGGTCAAGTCTGGAGACTTCACTTCACATAAATATACTGGAGCTAAAGGCAATTTACAATGCTCTAAGCCTAGCAAGACCTCTGCTTCAGGGTCAACCGGTGCTGATCCAGTCGGACAACATCACGGCAGTCACCCACGTAAACAGACAGGGCGACATAAGAAGCAGGAGGGCAATGGCAGAAGCTGCAAGGATTTTTCGCTGAGCGGAAAATCATGTGATAGCACTGTCAGCAGTGTTCATTCCGGGAGTGGACAACTGGGAAGCAGACTTCCTCAGCAGGCGATCTCCACCCGGGAGAGTGGGGACTTCACACAGAAGTCTTCCACATGATTGTGAACCATTGGGAAAAACCAAAGGTGGACATGATGGCGTCCCGCCTCAACAAAAAACTGGACAGGTATTGCGCCAGGTCAAGGGACCCTCAGGCAATAGCTGTGGACGCTATGGGTGTACCAGTCAGTGTATGTGTTCCCTCCTCTTCCTCTCATACCCAAGGTATTGAGAATTATAAGACGGAGAGGAGTAAGAACTATACTCGTGGCTCCGGATTGGCCAAGGAGGACTTGGTACCCGGAACTTCAAAAGATGCTCACAGAGGACCCAGGGCCTCTGCCGCTAAGAAGAGACTTGCTTCAGCAAGGACCCTGTCTGTTCTAAGATTTACCGCGGCTGCATTTGACGGCATGGCGGTAGAACGCCGGATCCTAAGGGAAAAAGGCATTCCGAAAGAGGTCATACCTACCCTGGTCAAAGCCAGGAAGGAGGTGACCGCACAACATTATCACCGCATTTGGCGAAAATATGTTGCGTGGAGTGAGGCCAGGAAGGCCCCACGGAGGAATTTCAACTCGGTCGATTCCTGCATTTCCTGCAAACAGGAGTGTCTATGGGCCTCAAATTGGGGTACATTGAGGTTCAAATTTCGGCCCTGTCGATTTTCTTCCAGAAAAAATTGGCTTCAGTTCCTGAAGTCCAGACGTTTGTCAAGGGAGTACTGCATATACAACCCCCTTTTGTGCCTCCAGTGGCACCGTGGGATCTCAACGTAGTTCTGGGATTCCTCAAATCACATTGGTTTGAACCGCTCAAATCTGTGGATTTGAAATATCTCACATGGAAAGTGACCATGCTGTTGGCCCTGGCCTCGGCCAGGCGAGTGTCAGAATTGGCGGCTTTGTCTCACAAAAGCCCATATCTGATTTTCCATTCGGACAGGGCAGAACTGCGTACTCGTCCCCAGTTTCTCCCTAAGGTGGTGTCAGCGTTTCACCTGAACCAGCCTATTGTGGTACCTGCGGCTACTAGGGACTTGGAGGACTCCAAGTTGCTAGATGTTGTCAGGGCCCTGAAAATATATGTTTCCAGGACGGCTGGAGTCAGGAAAATTGACTCGCTGTTTATCCTGTATGCACCCAACAAGCTGGATGCTCCTGCTTCTAAGCAGACGATTGCTCGTTGGATTTGTAGTACAATTCAGCTTGCACAATCTGTGGCAGGCCTGCCACAGCCAAAATCTGTAAATGCCCATTCCACAAGGAAGGTGGGCTCATCTTGGGCGGCTGCCCGAGGGGTCTCGGCTTTACAACTTTGCCGAGCTGCTACTTGGTCAGGGGCAAACACGTTTGCAAAATTCTACAAATTTGATACCCTGGCTGAGGAGGACCTGGAGTTCTCTCATTCGGTGCTGCAGAGTCATCCGCACTCTCCCGCCCGTTTGGGAGCTTTGGTATAATCCCCATGGTCCTTACGGAGTCCCCAGCATCCACTTAGGACGTCAGAGAAAATAAGAATTTACTTACCGATAATTCTATTTCTCGTAGTCCGTAGTGGATGCTGGGCGCCCATCCCAAGTGCGGATTGTCTGCAATACTTGTACATAGCTATTGTTACAAAAATCGGGTTATTATTGTTGTGAGCCATCTTTTCAGAGGCTCCGCTGTTATCATGCTGTTAACTGGGTTCAGATCACAGGTTGTACAGTGTGATTGGTGTGGCTGGTATGAGTCTTACCCGGGATTCAAGATCCTTCCTTATTGTGTACGCTCGTCCGGGCACAGTATCCTAACTGAGGCTTGGAGGAGGATCATAGGGGGAGGAGCCAGTGCACACCACCTGATCCTAAAGCTTTTACTTTTGTGCCCTGTCTCCTGCGGAGCCGCTAATCCCCATGGTCCTTACGGAGTCCCCAGCATCCACTACGGACTACGAGAAATAGAATTATCGGTAAGTAAATTCTTATTTTTTTTTTTCATTTTCCCTTTCCTCCATTCCTTCTAGCACCTGAACTATTGCTTCAAGTTCTATATAAGAAGTTTCTGGTCTAACCTGGAACAACTGAGTTCTATAGGCTTCTGACAACCCATTTAGGAATTTAGTCTTAAACAGTCTTTTGTGTTGAGGGTTATCTGTTGCATATCCTTCATCAGTGTGTCGTATAGTGACTGTCATAGTAAGTTCTGATGGACTCAGTTTTCTCCTGTTTCAAGTCTGGGGCTGCTGGTGCCCGGAGTGTCTGTGCATGACACCATCTCTTAAGTCTTGTCATGTACATCTTTCCACTTTCGAACATTGTTCTATTTTCCTCTGCCGGGGCGACCTCTATGGCTGGGCAATCGTTTGCTGCAATTGCTACTGCCATGGTGCTCACTGCTTGAGCTGTTCCTGGTCCTAGTATAGCCTCACACAACTGGTGATAGTCGACCCATGCTGGTGTCCATATGGCTTGAATTCTTTCCATATAGGCATAAAATGCTGTTGGGTTTTTTCTAGGATCTGGGGACTCTGCAACTATATTTGCGAGGTCGTTGCCATACCATGGTTTGTGGTGTTGGCTCTGTACGATGTATGGTTCATCCACCCTGGTTGCATCATTTGTGTTGCGTATTCTCTGCACTTTTACTGGATACAGAGAAATAGGCAATGATGACCGTCTTTCAGCATTTCTAGTTGCATAGTTATCTTGGCATGGCGGTTCATGGGGTTAAATCCAGTTTCCACAATTTGGGCAGTGTTCATATCCTTCTGGAACGCAAAACTGGCAGACCGGACACAATCTTTCTGGAAAATATATCACTTTATTCTGTACATTATGTACCTGGGCATGAAAAGCTGTAGAGGCTGTGTCTTGACCCCTTGCTTCTCCTCTCCGCCTGATTTGCACCCTTTCGCCTATAGTTCCTGATTGTGGACTATTGTATACTGAACTCATAGCTTGATTCCAGGTGTCCACCACTCGTTTAAACATGAGGGGAGCTTTAGGTGGCCAGTTTCTTTGGTTTGATCTTGTTGTGGTTTCTTGTGATAAAGTATCAGGACACTGGGGCATACTCTGTGCACATAGCTCAGGTAAATCATTCGGGTTTTCAACCACAGATCTTTTCAAGATAAGGCTGATTATTCGCCACTCTTTTCCTGGTTCATCTCTTTTCAATTTGCCTATTAGTGAGCTTGTAGATGATTCAATTCTGTTCATACTAGGGGTATCTGGATGTGCATGCATGTCTGAGTATAGGGGTGGGGTATGGTTTTGAGGTGCTGTTGCTGGAATCACAGGCAGTGAGTTTAACGCTGGTTGTGGTGCAATTGGGTACTCTGGTACAATGGGGAAATCATTTTCCTCATCTCTTCTATTTTCTGCTTCTAATTTTTTTGCTACAGTGATCCAGATGGATACTTGATCTCTACAATTATGCTTAATTATCCAACTCTTGTTACAGGAGGCAAATTTTCCCCATTTCTCTAGGTCTAGTGTCCCTTCTGATGGAAAAATTTTACTTATTCCTTTCAGAGCTTTCCTCCCCTCCCTGTTACTAACAATATCCACGGGTGTTATGCACACCAGTGCCTGCAGGAATGTACTGGTGTCAGAACTGTTATGCACTCCAGTGCCTGCAGGAATGTACTGGTGTTTGAACTGTTATGCACACCAGTGCCTGCAGGAATGTACTGGTGTCTGAACGGATAGGTATACAAAACAAATGAACTCACAGACAGACTGGGAAATATGACATTACGTACACAGAAGGTGATAGGGTAACAAAATACACACAAAGTGAACAGAGAAGCCCAGAGGCTAAGGAACTGGGTGTCTCCTTAGTATTAGTAATGCTCAGATGGGAAAAGCAAGATGTTGTGTTTTAATACGTAGAGAACCCGAAATGCTGTTGCTAAGGGCAACAGCAAAACCCTAAAGGGTTACCAACGGGTGTGGCAGTAAACTCCTTGGTCAGAGATGGAATGATAGACACAAGGAGAGTCTCCACAATCCTAATTCTCACTTGCAGTGCACAGGTTCAGCTTACTGCCACTAAACTGAGACCTGACACCTTGCCCAGTGAGACAGGATTTAGGCAGGCAAGTCTTAGAATACAGCCGCAAACTTGTTAAGTTCACAGAGTAGTAAAAGACTCCAGTTTTACTGCTAGGTCTGGATTGGCAGAGTGTAGTACCAAATCCCCAGGCCTATTTGCAGTAAGCAACAACAAATACAAAGCTACAAAGTACTGGCTAACTTTCAGGAACTGACTAACCAACAAAGATTCAGCAGCATCTGCTTAACCTGAGAAGAGGCCTTATAAAGCAGGTGCTGTCCACGCCCCACTCAGACCTCACAGACTGTGAGCACAAAAACCAGCACCGGATCCCCTGCCGTGCACAGAGCCTGTAACCATTGCACAGCAAAAGACCCGAACCGAAGTATCAGCTGCGGTCAGGTTACTCCGCTAGCACTTGTCTCCTGGGAAAGAAGGAAACCTCAGTCTCCCTTTCAAGCCTACGCTCTCTCAGCCGTCTATCCACCCGGATGGATAACTGCATGAGCTGATCCAAGCTATCAGGCAAGGGATATTGTACCAGTTGGTCCTTTATCTGGTTATAAAGACCTCTTCGGTACTGGTGTCTCAGGGCTGGGTCATTCCAATGGGTATCATGGGCCAACCTCCGAAACTCCGTACATTAAACCTCAACTGGCCTTCGCCCTTGCTTAAGGATCGAAATCTGAGCCTCGGCTGAGGCCGTCTTGTCAGGGTCATCATACAACATGCCCAGTGCCGTAAAAAAAGCATCAACACTTTTAAGCGACGGACAGTCAGGCTGCAACCCATATGCCCAGACCTGTGGGTCTCCTTGTAGCAAGGAAATCACTATGCCCACCCGCTGAATCTCCGACCCAGAAGACTGAGGCCTAAGCCGGAAGTATAGCTTGCAGCTCTCCTTGAAACAAAAGAACTGCGAGCGATCTCCAGAAAAACGATCCGGGAGATTTACTTTCGGCTCCTTAACCCCTGAAGGTGCTGCTGCTGCGGGAGCTCCGCCAGCAGCCTGGGAGGTGTGCATTTTAATGGACAAATCATTAAATTGTCGAGTCAGGACCTGCACCTGATCGACCACCTGTTGCAACGTATTTTGAGGGGTATGCTCCATATTCCCACAAAATTTCAACAGGAGTATTTGGCTGCTGAATATGTTATGCACACCAGTGCCTGCAGCAATGTACTGGTGTCAGAACTGTTATGCACTCCAGTGCCTGCAGGAATGTACTGGTGTTTGAACTGTTATGCACACCAGTGCCTGCAGGAATGTACTGGTGTCTGAACGGATAGGTATGCAAAACAAATGAACTCACAGACAGACTGGGAAATATGACATTAAGTACACAGAAGGTGATAGGGTAACAAAATACACACAAAGTGAACAGAGAAGCCCAGAGGCTAAGGAACTGGGTGTCTCCCTAGTATTAGTAATGCTCAGATGGGAAAAGCAAGATGTTGTGTTTTAATACGTAGAGAACCCGAAATGCTGTTGCTAAGGGCAACAGCAAAACCCTGAAGGGTTACCAACGGGTGTGTCAGTAAACTCCTTGGTCAGAGATGGAATGATAGACACAAGGAGAGTCTCCACAATCCTAATTCTCACTTGCAGTGCACAGGTTCAGCTTACTGCCACTAAACTGAAACCTGACACCTTGCACAGTGAGACAGGATTTAGGCAGGCAAGTCTTAGAATACAGCCGCAAACTTGTTAAGTTCACAGAGTAGTAAAAGAACCCCAGCAAGCTTAATGACTGACTCCAGTCTTACTGCTAGGTCTGGATTGGCAGAGTGTAGTACCAAATCCCCAAGCCTATTTGCAGTAAGCAACAACAAATACAAAGCTACACAGTACTTGCTAACTTTCAGGAACTGACTAACCAACAAAGATTCAGCAGCATCTGCTTAACCTGAGAAGAGGCCTTATAAAGCAGGTGCTGTCCACGCCCCACTCAGACCTCACAGACTGTGAGCACAAAAACCAGCACCGGATCCCCTGCCGTGCACAGAGCCTGTAACCACTGCACAGCAAAAGACCCGAACCGGAGTATCAGCTGCGGTCAGGTTACTCCGCTAGCACTTGTCTCCTGGTTGCCATGACGACGTGGCAGCACAGGGCAGGAGACCCTAACAACGGGTTTGTCGGGCCCTGACATCTTTACAGACCGCGCTCCCATGCCTGGGTGAACGCGCGCGGAACCCCTCCTGATGTGGTATTTTAGTAACTCCTTATGAGGGACTTAAAATCTCCTTGTGAGACGCTGACTCTGAAGAATCTATTCTATCCTTGTACCTAAAGAGCTCCTTAAATCCGTCTGTGGACAAATGACTGGGGTTGTAGTGTTGCCCCTTCCTCCCTGTATTGGTGGAAAATCTATTAGTACTGCTCCCCAAGTGAGACCTGCATAATAGATTATTTCTTCTGGATCCCTGAGATGCGTCCCTAATATTATTGTTAAGTCACTCCAAGTGTCTATCCCCCTGCCTATATAGACTCCTGCTTGTACCAGTACCCCTGTTGTTCCTTGTGTTCTAGGTAAACTCCCCACTATTCTTGGAATACGTTCACCTTGTGTCTGGAGAATTATGTGTACTGTGCACCTTGGGCAATCATACCTGAGTCTCCTTGCTATTGGGTCCACCATTTAAGTTTATCCCTTGTTTCCTTTCAGACAGTAACTGTTCTTTGTTACTGACCCAATCCTACCCCTTAACTGTCTTGCATAGGGACATACAAAATATACAGTACAATGTGTGCAGGAGAATCTAGTTACTGGCACTGGTTTCACTGTTTAGCAGACACCCGACTCCCCAAACCTTTTCAAAAGCATATTGGCAGAGTACATACAACAGTGCAAGGTTCCAAAAAACAATAAGTGCTATATTCTCACAAACGACCACATCTTGGATCTGGTTTTTCTGTTTTCTGGATACCCTCTTACTGCTATATCTGTTATCTGTGCACGGCAGCTGTTTGAGGCTGTACGGGCAAATGGGTCTTAGACCTGGGATTATGTGGTTCCTAGGCCAATAGGTTATGATATTAGACCAATCATTCTCAATGTAATGCTGCAACAATTCCCTTTTTAAATGACAACCTATTGTACAATAAAATTCATCATCATTTTCCACATAACCAAATGAGACTTCAGTGCTTGTAATTGCCACCAATCTCGGTGCTCCGGACCCTTTGTATTTTCTTAACACAACAACAGAGGTACAAGAGTTGCATACACCTCTTTGGTTATTTATCAATTCAAACTGTTTATCAGCATTAGAATACACCTTGGCCATACGCCACCTTTTAAAAATGTGACATTTTTCTGGATATTTGATTAATTCCTCCTGTACACTTGTGACAAATTAGCTGAAGATATTTACCCACACTTTAACAATGTGACATACATGTACGGTACCTTAAAAAAATGTTTTTCTTCTGACTGACACTGGGTTCTTTAAGATATTCTCTGATCTTCCCGACTGGACTTTCCCAGATCCATTCAAGAGACGCTTAGTCAAGTGAGCAGGTAGAAATCTACACATTATATCTCACTTACCGTTTTTTTTAATCAGCGGTTCCTGAAAGATCAGAGGATTTGTTGCCAGTGGAGGAGATGCTGGAATATCCCGGACGAGCCCCCAAAATGTTAGGGTATTTTAACCTCTTCTGGTCTGGTCTATAAACTCTCTGCAGTCATCAGTCAGAATTCTGTTTCTTTGGCAACCGGTTGGAGGTCAGTGAATGAATAGATGACACAGGATTATGTGTAACCTAAGCAGACCATAGTTGACCTGACCTAGGGGCCGTAATAGGTTTATTTTTATAGCTTAAAGACAAAGGATTCATGTTTGCCAATACATTTAGCCAATCAGAATACACCATGTATGTCTCAAAACCTGTCATACATCAATTGTCATACAAGATTATAATTAGCAATTAGAACATTCTTGAATATAGTTTATTGCTTCATGATTATCAGTCTTTCGGACATAAACTCAAAACATTCTTCAATATTATTCCCAATTAGCCTTGGATACATCTGATGTTGACTTGTCCTTGAACAATTCATGCTTTAAACAAGATATTCGGGGTATATAGTCTGAATATCTGTACAATATTTAAGGATACATGAACACATTGTGTGATTAACAGTAAATATCTTAATTAATGCAAAAAAAGCGTGAATCAATATATTTGCTATACTGCCACTGTGGGAGGGAAGGTGGGAGGCCGCCCTCTCGCTTGTGGTTCTGCTTAGCACAGCAGCAGTGAATAGAAGCTGTGCACACATGCAAGCTATCTATTCTGTGGAGAGGGACTGGGGCATGACCAGCAGCTGCCAGAGAGATTGGCATGCCCCCACCATGATGTTATGAAGCAGTGCCCCCTTACCTGATATGGGGCCCAACATTCTCTTTGGTCGCACACGCGTTTGCCGCTGGAGGATCATGATTTTGCTTTACATGACATTGGGAGGTTGCTAACAGAGAGAATGTCCCAATGGGTAAATACTTCTAGTCCACTTGTCAGACCTCTCTGGTCTATACTTAAGAATGATTTACATAAAACACTTGCCACATTTAGAAAATAAAAATTGGCTCCCTTGAATGCATATTCTAGTGATACAAGTTATGTTAAGGGGTATACACACTGTGCGTTGTGTGCTTACGATTTTGACTAGTTAAAATCATAAGAAAAGTTAGCACATAGCGCACCCTGTGTATACAGCTTGCAATACCGATGCGCGGTCCCGCGGGATTGTATTGCAAGAAAAAATAGACTGCAGGAAAGGCAATTTTGGCTATATTGTGTCCAATTTAGTACAAATTATAGTAAAAAATGGCCATAGTCAAAATAGCACCGTGTGTATAGACAATATCGGTGCTTCTGGACTCTGGGGCAGTTCAAGGGGAGTTATAGTCAAAATCGGGCACAGTCGATATCTCACCGTGTGTACCCAGCTTCACTTATGATACACATGCTGCATTCAGGGCCTCAGAGTGACTCCGCATGTGATTAACAAGTGTTTCCTTCTTAGTAAAACAATTGCTGCATTCAGAACATTTAAATGGTTTCTCTCCTGTGTGACTCCTCTGATGTCTAACCAGATCTGACATGTATCGGAAAAACTTGCTGCATTCAAAGCATTTAATCGGTTTCTCTCCTGTGTGAATCTTGTGATGTCTAACAAGGTTATTCTTCAAAGTAAAACACTTGCTGCATTCAGAACATTTAAACGGTTTATCTCCTGTGTGAATCTTGTGATGTCTAACAAGGTGATTCTTCAAAGTAAAACACTTGCTGCATTCAGAACATTTAAATGGTTTTTCTCCTGTGTGAATCCTCTGATGACTAACAAGCTCTGACTTCTGTGGAAAACACTTGCTGCATTCAAAGCATTTAAACGGTTTCTCTCCTGTGTGAATCTTGTGATGTCTAACAAGTTCATTCTTCAAAGTAAAACACTTGCTGCATTCAGAACATTTAAACGGTTTCTCTCCTGTGTGAATCTTGTGATGTCTAACAAGGTTATTCTTCAAAGTAAAACACTTGCTGCATTCAGAACATTTAAACGGTTTATCTCCTGTGTGAATCTTGTGATGTCTAACAAGGTGATTCTTCAAAGTAAAACACTTGCTGCATTCAGAACATTTAAATGGTTTTTCTCCTGTGTGAATCCTCTGATGACTACCAAGATCTGACTTGTAGGAGAAACACTTGCTGCATTCAGAACATTTAAATGGTTTTTCTCCTGTGTGAATCCTCTGATGACTACCCAGCTCTGACATATATTGGAAACACTTGCTGCATTCAAAGCATTTAATCGGTTTCTCTCCTGTGTGAATCTTGTGATGTCTAACAAGGTGATTCTTCAAAGTAAAACACTTGCTGCATTCAGAACATTTAAATGGTTTTTCTCCTGTGTGAATCCTCTGATGACTAACCAGATCTGACTTCTGGGAAAAACACTTGCTACATTCACAGCATTTAAATGGTTTCTCTCCTGTGTGAATCTTGTGATGTCTTTCAAGGTTATTCTTCAAAGTAAAACACTTGCTGCATTCAGAACATTTAAATGGTTTTACTCCTGTGTGAATCCTCTGATGTGTAACAAGATGTGATTTCTGGGAAAAACACTTGCTGCATTCAGAACATTTAAACAGTTTCTCTCCATTATTAATCGTGTGATGATTTAGAAGATGTGACTTCCGAGAAAAACACTTGCTGGATTCAGAACATTTAAATGGTTTCTCTCCTGTGTGACTCCTCTGATGTATAACAAGATGTGACTTCTGGGAAAAACATTTGCTGCATTCAGAACATTTAAATGGTTTTTCTCCTGTGTGACTCCTCTGATGTATAACAAGATGTGACTTCAGGGAAAAACACTTCCTACATTCAGAACATTTAAATGGTTTTTCTCCTGTGTGACTCCTCTGATGTGTAACAAGATGTGACTTCAGGGAAAAACACTTGCTGCATTCAGAACATTTATATGGTTTATCTCCTGTGTGACTCCTTTGATGTAAAACAAGCACTGACTTATGTGAAAAACACTTGCTACATTCAGAACATTTATATGGTTTCTCTCTTGTGTGACTCCTCTGATGTATAACAAGATGTGACTTCTGGGAAAAACACTTGCTACATTCAGAACATGTAAATGGTTTCTCTCCTGTGTGACTCCTCTGATGTCTGAGAAGATGTGATTTATATTTAAAGCATCTGTCACACTCAGAGCACAGATGTGGTTTCTCTCCTGTGAGACTCATCATGTATTAGATGAGAAACAAATTAGTGGTTTAATGTTTTTCTATCCAGATAATGAGAATAGCTTCTGTGAATCCCCAGAGGTGTAAGAAGAAATGGCGTCTGTAGTTGGCTTGATCAGAGAACAATGTCCCTTTCCACAATGTCTTCTATTACTGTTAGTGGGAATCCTTTTCAGCTGTCCTGAAAGAAAGTTATGTAAGAGTATAAAGGTTACTGGGGTAACTACATTAATGGTCGAAATATTATATTGTATAAGGAAGATGATGTATATTTCTATACAATAACAAATAGTACCAAGTCACTAATCATTGTTTTTATATTTATGTTGTCAAATTGCTTTATCTCCATTTCCAGTCAGATGTGCAGCACAGAGACCTCTACCCTCCAGCAACAGGCACTAATACTTACTATAATACACACATGGGTTATTAAGGTTTCTTTGAAAATTGTATAATCCTCATCCTCTGACCTCAGAATGTGCAGATCATACATTACTCACCCCCTGCACTGACCATAGATGGGTAACACATGCTACCAATCCTGCACACCTACTGTCAGCTGATGCACCAGGATGTCACCATTCTTTGCATACACCATGGGAATGGGGGTAATGTGACCATGTCACAGTCTCTCAGCTCAGTGTGATGTGTGCAGGAATCAGGATTCATTGTCACCTGAGACACCATCTTATAAAGGATAAATAGGAAATATCTATACAAGAGATTGGTGCTAGGAAATAGGGTAGATCAGAAAAGTTAATGAAATTTATACTAAAAGAAAAAATAATGAGTCTCCACCCATCGGGATTTATGGTTAGGGGACGGCCTTTTGGCATCCTACAGTTCCAGATCACATGGGGAGGCCATACTCTTCTATTATATCTTATGTTATACTATCTTAGGTTCAGTTTATGACACTGGTTGGAGATTTAGGACTGTGAACATAAAGATTGAAAGTGGCTCATATTCCCTAGTCAGTGTGCACCCAGCACTACATCTGTTGGCTAGGCATTTACTACCCTATATCAGCTAATTATTGGGGGTGATTTTAATACCATTCGTGACCCCAGTATGGATAAATCTCACCCTGCCACCTGAAAAAACTTGTTGGCAGAACATTCAAGAACTTGTCTCAGTGATCCCTAACATATCCTCAAATAGGTCTTATTCCTACAATTACAGAGTACACGATTCCCTCTCCCACATACATTACTTTCTGTCGGCCAACTCTCTGCCCTCCAGTTAAACAACTACACTTCTGATATTTTTCATTTCTGTCCACACTCCGATAACCCTGAGTCTATATAATTGCTGTACACAACCACCTGGCCACTATTAGGCAAGTCCCATAAGTTTTATCTAAATTGGAGGATTTTAAGTGATTTATATCATATTCCAATCTTGACAACAATCTCAAACACTGGGACAATCCATTTCTTCTCTAGAAGACATCAATAGAAGTGATGCATGCTCAAACCATCAGTTAGGTCTCTAAATTGAAGCAAAATTCTTCTGATCGTTACTGCATACTCCGTGACACCACCTCTAAAAGTTTTCGTCTTTATGTCAATAGTCCCTCATCCTCTACATTGGATACATATTTCCGTAATAAAAATTGGAGACCTTTCTAATGTCTCAAACACAATGTCTGGCTCACACTAAACACTTTTAACAGATAGGGCAACAAAGCAGATAAGCTGCTTGATACCAAAACACAGGTCCAACCTTCATTAATTATTTATTCAAGACGACTAAAAACATGAGAAATCAACTACAGAGCTCAACAAACTTGATCTAGACCCAGTAGGATGCGTAGACCATGTTTTTAGGCAAATACTTGAATACAATCAAAGGAGGAACTGTTTCTAGTTTTTGTTATGCTTTTGATAGTGTGGGATGATAATCGGTTTGGTGTACCTTTAAGGTGTAAAATATGTCACATAAAACCCTGGAGGTGCTTCAAGCCATTTACAACAATGTAACAAAGTTAAATATGCAGGTCAAATGTCTATACCATTCACAATCTCAACTGGCATCAAGCAAGGTTATACAGTATTGTCCATGCTCTTCAACATAGCTATGGCCTGTATACTCAGAACAAAAATTTCTATATGAAATAAGCACCGTCACTGGAAAACATACAGCCATCACAGATCTAGTCTACGTCAATTATATTGTTTTTCTAGTCAAAAACATGTAGGGTGCCCAAGACATCCTAAATAAGCTCTGCACAAAAGCAGCAAGGCTTGGCTTACAAATAAATGTGAAAAACAAATACAGCTTTACTGGAACCACAACTGCAGTTAAACTTAGATGGAAACAACATTTAACAAGTGGATACCTTTAAATACCTGGGTTCAACTATCAATGGTGAAAGATATCTTTTACAAGCGAAATCATGAGTTGTATAGTTTGTGCTACAGATGCCTTTGCATTTCTGGAAAAAAAAAGGCCTGAGGAACCAAAAGAATATTACCAGCGGTATAAAAAATGAAGATATTCAAGTCATAAGTTAGACCAGTATTACTTTTTGGGTCAGAATCATGGACAATCCTTAAAAGTAAACTAACGAGGCTTGAACATTTCCAAATGAGATGCTTATGAACATCCTACAAGGAAAACCAGCAGATCACTGGAGAAATATAAGAAAACATCTGAAAACGATGGGGGTAATTCAAACCTGATCGCTGTGCTACAAATTATACTGTCCTGCGATTAGATACTCGCCTCCCAGGGGAGTGAAAATTCCCCACATTAAAGTGTGCAAATGCATGTGTACGCTATGCGAAAATTCCCCACAGTGGACAGCTGAAAAAGTGTTCGCATCACACTCACCACTGAGTGTATTTTTCCAGTCTGTGTGTAGCCCAGGGCTTACTCCTCCGGTGCGAAGAAATCAGGTTGATCGGGGCCCGAGCTGACGTCACACACACTCCCAGATAACACCTGCATCTCTCCAGACACACCCAGTAAATGGCCATTTTACACCCACGGCGTCTTCCTGTCAATCACATTGCATATGCTGTGCGAATGAAATTTTTGCACAGAATCATCGCTGATCTCTGTCGCTCATCTGCACTGCGATGCATACGCATGCACAGAAGCTTGATAATCGTCCGCTGCGTGAATTCGCAAAGCAGCAATCAGGTCTCAATTACCCCCCTATATCAAGACCAATCCACAACTGGATCCTATTTTAAAAGACAGGGTTTAAAGTGGTTTGGACATGACTGTAGCATGGATCCTAAAAGAATACCATACTTGTGCATATATAACTCACGCCCGGATTGATGGAAAATAGCACGTGATGAGCCAAAGAAACCCTTGCTTAAGCAGACCTTTAACCATTGAACTTTCCCATTGATCATGCCAAGCAAGCTGCCCTAAACCGATCCATGTGGCATTATTCAAGATACCCTGCTTTTGGCTGTCACAGTGCCAGCAAGTTTATCCTTTATCACACTGCAGGATGGACCTGGCTTATTGCTCGGTTGTCCCTTTTCATAGTGTACCTGTATGCAGTCTGCCTGATCTGCTGGTGCTTGGATATGGTGTCATCTCCAATCACAGCTGATTCATCTCTGTAGTCCTTTTAACGCTAGCCATATTGGATAACCCGGGCTGCACCATCCACATGGCAGCCAACCTTGGTTGGTCCTAGGTAGTGACCAGGGTCTAAGTCTTGTGACACACAACCCAGAGAGCCCATTTCACACCAAGCCAGGAACCAAGTTGCCTCAGCAATAACACGGGGCAGAAGCTTTGTGCAAAAGGGGTATTAACTATGTTTAAGCCTTGGAAGAAGTACTTGTTTATCACAGCAATTAAGGATGTGAGTACGGGAATCATCCACTTTCATTCCTCTGACATTCTATCCCAGTTTCAATATTTGTACTTGGATTTTTATAATGTTGGCCCTTCTTATTAATCTTTGCATGTTCGATTGTTGCATAAAGCGACTCTGCCCAAACGACAGTTTATTAAGCCCAAAAAGACATTCTTGGCTGAGATTGAATTGGAATTGACTGAGGTCCAAGCTAGCCCTCACCATCGCAAATCCCCGGGTCTCAATGGTTTTCCAGGGTCATATTGTAAAATGATCTAACATGAATTTATTTCAACCCTATCAGAACTGTATAATAGACTATACAGAGACACTACTCAATACCTGTCCTTGATTAATGAACTGACTACACGGATTCCTAAGCAGGGAAAGATCAGATATCTGTTCATTCATATCATCCTATATAATTATGTGAAAAAGATCACATACACCGATGTTCTATTCAAACACCAGGGGCGTAGCTAGAACTTTGTAGGCCCCATAGCAACATTTTGAAGGGGCTCCTGTCCCAATGCTTCTAGAGAGACACCTCTTTGCACCAGTTGTTCATTTTATGACCCATAGTAGTGCTCTAATTCATATTAATGCCTAAGTTGATGTTATGCCCCATAGTAGTGCCCTAGTTCACATTATGTCACACTGTTGGGCTGCCAGTACACATTATGCAAAACAGTATCCCCAATTCACATCATGGCATACAGTACAGTGTCTCTAGTTCATACTATGCCACACTATAGTTCCTTCACTTCATATTATGCCACACTATAGTGCCAACACTTCATATTGTGCCACATTACAGTGCCTCAGTTCATATTATGTAACATTATAATGTCCTCCAGTTAATTTTATGCCAAATTACAATAAGCAGGTCCAAGGCCGTACCTCGATATGTTATAGGAGCCAAGGTAAAATTTTGTAAGGAGTAACATTTATTTAACACATGTAGCTTGGACAGAGAATGTGGGGCCCTTTCAGCTCAGGGCCACATAGCAGCAGCACTCCCTGCACATATGGTAGCTATGCCCTTGGCAGGGGCCAAATGTAATAGAGTGAGAGTTTCAAAAAGTGGGAGATTTGTTAAGGTTTTGCAGGTTTTTTTTTAAAGTGCCAATCATTTACACAGCAAGATCAACCTGGTTTTGCAGTGTAAATGATTGCCACTTTAAAAAAAACCTGAAAAACCTTACCAAATCTCACTCTATGACATTTGACCCCAGGATTATTCTTTTCCACAGGTTAGGTCACTCGCATGTTGTAGCAGCAGTTCACAGCAGGTTACAGGTCACAGTATAGCATTCCATGTTCTGATAATCAAAGATGGTACAGACTCCAATGGGTCCTAGTGTGGGTGGTCTTCTGTATACCGAATGTCAGGATCCCGGCGCACAGTATACCGGCGCCGGAATCCCGACACCCGGTATACCAACAACTATTCTCCCTTGTGGGGGTCCACGACCCCCCTGGAGGGAGAATAAAATAGTGTAGCGTGCCACTGTGCCCGCAGCGTGGCGACCACAGCAAGCCCGCGAGGGGCTCCTTTGCGCTCGCTGCGCTGTCGGTATGCCGGGCATCGAGCTCCCGGCGCCGGTATG
The DNA here is from genome assembly GCF_028390025.1 of Pseudophryne corroboree. Classification (NCBI taxonomy): domain Eukaryota; kingdom Metazoa; phylum Chordata; class Amphibia; order Anura; family Myobatrachidae; genus Pseudophryne; species Pseudophryne corroboree. The sequence goes on from NC_086449.1 coordinate 55,930,102, forward strand.
CTGGGCGTCGGGAGCCCGAGCGCCGGCATACCGTACGACACCCCCTAGTGTATCCCCACTCCCCCAGCCTATTGTCTGGCCAGCTGGTCCAGCATAAGGTGTATTTTATGCAAAGAAGGCATTTTTAAAGCTAGCTAACGAGGTGCTACTATTGAGCTTAGCTGCAGTTCATCTCTGCCATTAAAGAAAACCTGGACTGGATCCATGTTCACCTGCGGCTCTTCATTTACACAGGTGAAATCCTGCAGTCCCTGCGACACTCCTCCCACCTTAGCTTTAACCACCTTGGTGAAGCTAAGAATTTTCAGACCAGCTACCTGCTGCCCCTACATCTATTTGTGTCCTTCGCCTGGGAACACACCCCTCCACCATTCTCCAGAAGTCCCCTTCTCCCCCTTTTGCTTCTTCGCCCACAGCTTCACCACAGGGTTGTGAGGAAGATAGGGACCCACAAACCATCTGGACAGAGTATCTGCAATTAGGTGTTTCCCTGGATGATACAGCCATTTAAATTTGAAAAGCGGCAAGGCCAAAAACCAGTGGGTCACATGAGCATTTACTTCTTTGTACATGTGCATCCATTGTAAGGGTGCATGGTCTGTGACTAGCCGAAATTCTCACCCAACAAATAATATTTCATTGACACTACTGCCCATTTAATTAACAAGCAATCCTGTTCCACAGTTGAGTACTTGCGTTCTCTGGGCAGCAATTTCATTCAGAGCTAAAAAAAAAAAAAAAAAAAAAAAAGGATTTTAAATACCTACCAGTAAATCCTTTTCTGGTAGTCCATAAGGGATATTAGGGACAGAGTAGTACTATGGGGTAAAGACAGGTTCAAAGAAGCCAGTGCATTTTAAGTTTCTTCAACTGGGTGTGCTGGCTCCTCCCCTCTATGCCCCCTCCTACAGGTCAATTATAGGTAAAACAGTGCCGAAGGAGAATGACATACTTGAGAGACGGAACATAACAATAAGTGTGGTGAGATTTACACACCAGAACACCAAAACATAACCTGGCCAGCAATGGCTGGCAACATTAACAGCAACAGCTGAACAGGTAACACCTAACAGAGAACCTGCAGAAAGTCACCGCACAGAGTTATGTGCCATTATCCCTTATGGGCTACGAGAAAAGGATTTACCGTCAGGTATTTAAAGTCCTATTTTCTCTAGCATCCATAAGTAATACTGGGGACAGATTAGTACAATGGGGATGGCCCAAAGCTTCCAGAATGGGCGGAAACGTGTGGAGACATTTGCAGCACTGCCTGCCCAAACTAGGTATCCTCTTTGGCCAGGGTATCAAATTTGTAGAACTTCACAAAGGTGTTCTTCCCCAACCAGGTAGCAGCTTGTCATAGTTGTAGGGCTGAGATTCCACAGGCAGCTGGCCAGGAAGAGCCAACTGAACTTGTAGAGTAGGCCTTCAGACACTGTGGAACAGGTAAGGCTGCCGATACATAGGCCTGTTGGATAGTAAGCTGAATCCAACGAGCAATGGACTGCTTTGAAGCAGGGCAAGCCTTTTTCTGTGCATCATACAGCACGGACAAGGAATCTCTTTCTGATCCGAGCCGTCCTCTTGACAGATTTTCTTTCAAGGCTCGTACTGCATCCAATGCCTCCAGAGGGGCAGAAGTGCCAGAACTGGACGGAATCACAATTCAAGGGAAACGCGGAGACCACCTTCAGCAGGAAAAGTTGTCCTGAGCTCCGCTCTGTCCTCGTAAAAGACCAAGTAGGGACTTTTACATGATAAGGACACTAATTCTGAGACACATCTAGCAGAAGCCAGGGCCAGTAACATCACCGTCTTCCATGTGAGGTACTTGTCTTCTACCGTCATCAGAGATTCAAACCAGGAGGACTGTAGAAAGTGTAACACCACATCCAAATCCTAAGGTGCCGTAGGTGGCACAAACGGAGGTTGTATGTGAAGCACCCCTTGCAAGAAGGTCTGAACTTCTGGCAGGAAAGCCAACTTCTTCTGGAAGGAGACGGAAAGAGCAGAAATCTGGATCTTAATGGATCCAAGACGTAAACCTTTATCCACTCCAGTCTGCAGGAAACAAAGAAATCTCCCCAAGTGGAATTTCACAGATGGATATGTGCGTTCCTCGCACCAAGAGACATATCTCTGCCAGATATGATGATAGTGTTTTGACATCACAGGTTTTCCGGCTTGTACCATAGTGGCAATTACCTTTTTGGAAAGCCCTTTGTGAGCTAGGATGTTCCGCTCAACTTCCATGCTGTCAAATGAAGCCGCTGTAAATCCGGGTAGACGAATGGTCCTTGCTGAAGATCTCTTCTTAGTGGCAGAGGCGAAGGGTCTTCTATGGACATGTCCAGAAGAGCTGTGTACCACGCTCTTCGGGGCCAATCTGGGGCAATCAAGATTGCCTGCACTGCTTGATGCCTGATCCTCTTGATTACCCTGGAGATCAACTGAATCACAGGAAATAGGTAGACCAAGGCGCTGTTAGCGTATCCACTGCGCTCGCCTGAGGATCTCTGTTTCGCAAGCAATAGCAGCGAAGCTTCTTGTTGAGGTGAGAGGCCATCATGTCGATCTGTGGGCAGCCCCACCTGTCGATGATCTGTTGAAACACTTGAGGGTGTAGTCCCCACTCCCCTGGGAGGAAATCATGGTGACTGAGGAGGTCTGCTTCCCAGTTGTCCACTCCCGGAATAAGATTTCGGACAATGCTCTTGCATTTCTTTCTGCTCAGTAGAGTATTCTTGACACTTCTCGCATGCAGGCTCTGCTCTTTGTCCTTCCTTGTCAATTGATGTACGCCACAGCCGTGGAGTCCGACTGAACCTGGATTGCCCAATCCTAGAGTAGAGGGGAGGCCTGAATCAGAGCATTGTAGATGGCCCAAAGTTCCAGGATGTTGATTGGAAGGAGGGCCTCTTGGGCAAACCACCTGCCCTGGAACTGCACCCCCTGGGCGACAGCTCCCCATCCTCTCAGACTCACATCCATCGTGAGGAGGATCCAATCCTGAATCCCAAAGCATCAACCTTCCTGCTGATTGGAAGACTGTAGCCACCACACGAGTGAAATCCTGGCCTGGGGGTGACGACTGAATCACCCGGTGCATCTGAAGATGGGAACCGGACCACTTGTTCAGGATATCCAAGTGGATCTGGCATGAAACCTTCCGAACTGTATTGCCTCGTACGAGGCCACCATCTTTCCCAACAATTTTATGCAAAGATGAATGGATACTCGAGCAGGTAGGAGCACCATGCGAACCATTTCTTGAAGTGTTCTCACTTTTTCCTCTGGGAGGAACACTGTGCTACAGTATCCAGAAACAGGAGCCACTGAAACAGTTCCAGGTGGGACATCTGCAGATTTAGAATCCACCCGTGGTGAGACAGAAATTGGAGTGCAATCTATATGGAACAATAGAAGCTCCCTGGAGCTCGTCCAGGTATGGAATCACGCTGACCCACTGGACCCTGAGCTGAAACCTCATTTCCGCCATCACCTTCGTGAACACCCTCAGAGCTGTAGACAGGCCAAAGGGTAACACCTGAAACTGGTAGTGATCGTTCAGTAGGGCGAACCGCAGATAGACCTGATGAAGCCAAATTGGGATATGGAGGTAAGCGTCCTTGATATCCAGGAACACTAGGAATTCCTGTTGTTCCAGGCCTGCATTCACTGAAAGATTCCATCTTGAATTTTAAAACCTTCAGGTAAGGATTCAAGGACTTCAGATTCAGAATGGGTCTCATAGACCCGTCTGCTTTAGGTAATACGAACAGACTGGAGTAGTAACCCTGTCCTTGTTGTTGTAGAGGTACTGGAACAATGACCTGGGGCTGGACCAACTTGCTTATGGCCAGTAGTAGCGTACCACACATTTTCCAAAGCTGGTAAGCCTGATTTGAAAAATCGTTGGGGATCAGCACCGTCGAACTCCAGCTTGTAACCCTGAGATAAGGTCCCTTACCCAAGCATCTTGGCAGGAACCGTCCCAGATATGGCTGTAGTGACGTAACTGAGCTCCAACCATGAGATCCCCTCAGGGTGGGTGGGCACCGTCATGCAAACGCAGAACTGCTGCCTTGGTCCTGAGGTCCAGCAACGGCTGGTTTCTAGGTTTACCACTGGAGCCTCTAGCTATGTTGGAGGGCCCCCTGCACCTAGATCAAAATCTGGAGGACCAAAAGGATTGATTAGACGGTCCCAGGTAGGTACGTCAAGCAGGCGGAGCCCCTGAATTGAGAAACATGGATTTCCCAGCAGTAGGTTTGGAAATCCATGCATCCAATTCACCTCCAAAAAGCCATTCACCTGTGAAGGGAAGAGATTCCACATTACGTTTGGAGTCAGCATCAGCAATCCACTGACGCAACCATATGGCTCTGCACGCAGACACAGCCATAGCTGTGGTCCTAGCATTAATATTGCCAATCTCTTGCCGTGTCCTGAATGTGTTTTAGGAAAGTGACAGTAGTAACTAGGGTCTTATCACCCGAGAGACCTTCCTGAATTTGAGTAGCCTAGGAATGAATTGCATGTATCATCCAGCAATCTGCAATGACTGGTCTTTGAGCAACACCTGCAGCAGTGTAGATAGATTTCAGAATGGTCTCAATTTTCCTATCTGCCGGGGTCCTTTACCGTAAAGGAGCCCGGAGCAGGAAGTACTGCCTTTTTTTTGGCAGCTTTAGTCAATGGAATTTGCCAGTACCTTTTTGTTAAGTCAAGAGTAGTGAGATACTGACTTTTTCTAAATTTTCTACTAACTCATCACTCGAGCATGGGGTAGGAGTCAAACTGAAAAACTTTATTTCATTTTCGGAAATCATTATAGAATCTTAAGGCTCCTGAAGGCATATGTACTAAAATAATAGGATTATTCCATTCATGTTTGACTCCTCTATGACCCCTAGATGCAGGATCTCCTTCACTTTCCATTTTACTGCTTCCCGTTTAGCTTCAGGTATGCAAAATGGCCTTTGTTTTATTACCTCCCAGGGTGGAATAATATCATCATGTTGTATGATTTGGATTTTTCCCGGGATGGCCAAGAACACATCCTGGTACTGTGCTACTAAGTCTAGCACTTCTTGTTTCTGGCTGGGATTCAAGGTGACTTCCATAGGAACCTGACAATCTGGGGTTCTCATGGCCACTAAAGAGGGCTGACTGGTATTTATTTCCCAGGGTTTTATTAAATTCACATGGTAGATTTGGACTTCTACCCTCATGACGAACTTTATAGTTAACAAGTCCCATCTCTATGACCTCATAATGGCCTCGCCACTGGGCATACAATTCACTTTCAGTAGTGGATGTGAGAACCAGTATCTTATCTCCCGGTTTAAAGGACTGGTTACCAGCAGTAATGTCATAACTAAGTATTTGAAGCTGTTGAGCCATGTTCATATGTTGTTCAGAGTGGGTCAATTAGGCTTAAATGGTCATATAGTTGGGCCACAACCACAAACAATGCTAGGCTCTTGGGGTGACTGCTGCTCCCACCCTTATTTTAACAGATCTAAAATCCCCCTAGGTTGTCTGCAATAGAGAAGTCTGAAGGAGCTAAACCCGGTAGAGGCTTGGGGTACCTCTCAAACTGCAAACATCATAGGGTAGGAGTAGGTCCCAATAACGCTCCTCCTAAGACACTACCCTTTTTATCATTTGCTTTAGGGTTCAGTTAAAGCATTCAACCAGGCTGTCTGTCTATGGACGGTAAACTAAAGTAGTAATTTAATCCACCCCTAACATGAAAAAGATGAATACTTTGCCAAAATAACCTTAACTATATATATATATGTATATGCTGGAGAGTTTTCTCCTCCGCAAATGCCCACCCCTCAAATGAGTGTGAGCCGCCTTCATTACCATCTGCTCATGTTTCCAGGGAACCAACAACTGGTCTACCTTTTGAACCTGCAAATAAGCAATACGGTACAATTGTTAGGGTCTCCTGCCCTGTGCTGCCACGTCGTCATGGCAACCGGGAGACAAGTGCTAGCGGAGTAACCTGAGCGCAGCTGATACTCCGGTTCGGGTCTTCTGCTGTGCAGTGGTTACAGGTTCTGCACGGCAGGGGATCCGGTGCTGGTTTTTGTTCTCACAGTCTGTGAGGTCTGAGTGGGGCGTGGACAGCACCTGCTTTATAAACCCTCTTCTAAGGTTAAGCAGATGCTGCTGAATCTTTGTTAGTTCCTGAAAGTTAGCCAGTACTGTGTAGCTTTGTATTTGTTGTTGCTTACTGCAAATAGGCCTGGGGATTTGGTACTACACTCTGCCAATCCAGACCTAGCAGTAAGACTGGAGTCAGTCGTTTAACTTGCTGGGGTTCTTTTGCTACTCTGTGAACTTAGCAAGTTTGCGGCTGTATTCTCAGACTTGCCTGCCTAAATCCTTTCTCACTGTGCAAGGTGTTCAGGTATTCAGTTTAGTGGCAGTAAGCTGAACCTGTGCACTGCAAGTGAGGATTAGGATTGTGGAGACTCTCCTTGTGTCTATCATTCCATCTCTGACCAAGGAGTTTACTGCCACACCCGTTGGTTACCCTTTGGGGTTTTGCTGTTGCCCTTAGCAACAGCATTTCGGGTTCTCTCCGTATTAAAACACAACATCTTGCTTTTTCCATCTGAGCATTCCTAATACTAGGGAGACACCCAGTTTCTTAGTCTCTGGGCTTCTCTGTTCACTTTGTGTTTATTTCGTTACCCTATCACCTTCTGTGTACGTAATGTCATATTCCCCAGTCTGTCTGTGAGTTCATTTGTTTTGCATCCCTATCTGTTCAGATACCAGTCCATTCCTGCAGGCACTGGTGTGCATAACAGTTCAGACACCAGTACATTCCTGCAGGCACTGGTGTGCATAACAACAATAAATAATTTTTCGGTACAAAGTATGATATCCACTCTGGTGGTAAAGAAGTAATTACTTTACTATTCACTGCTACAACACTTTTAAATGCATTTATCATATTTCCATCATTCTGTTGGTCCTGTAAATACACTCTTTCACCAGTGGGACACCAATGTGCCTTGGTCTCATTGTGCTCCTGCTGCTCCCTGGCCAAGGAGGATTTTACAGTCACAGAACTTTGGCTGTAGACCTTGGTTCCTGGGATCCCTAAGTCTTTGTCTGCCCTCCGATGCCATGCCAGCTAATCACCTCCTGCGGTAGCAAAAAGTCACAGCCTAAAATTAGCGGATAAGCGGTTTCTGCAGCTACCAATTTCACTGGTTACCCTTTTATCATCACTGGCAGGTGCACTTTGGGCATTTTCTATATCCGTATCTATGCATAGCACCTTTACAGGGGGTAACACCTGGTCAGTGTTAAATCCCTAAAGTGCAAAAGGAATATTTCTGCTGCCGGGTACACTGGGCTCCACAAGGATTAACATCGGGGTGTAGAGTAGGATCTTGATCCGAGGCACCAACAGGCTCAAAGCTTTGACTGTTCCCAAGATGCACTGCGCCGCCTCCTCTATAACCCCGCCTTCATGCACAGGAGCTCAGTTTGTAAGTTGGTGCCATGCAGTAAGCAGGCATTCAACAGGGGGCTGCTCCTGCGGCCTATATTATAGCTTAATTTCAAAAGAAAGAAGAGATTTGAAGACTTCAAGGGCTGCAGCTGTCATGAATGTCAAATAGACATCCTTTGCTGCAGCTCCATCACTACCCCAGTGGGGCTGTATACTCTAGCGCCCTGGTTGCTGGGTAACTACAGCGGAGGCTCCGGTGTCTTTCCTTGTCAGTCACACACACTCGCCGTTGCCCTCCGGGATTGCATGGCTGCAGGTACATGGTGAGGTAAGGGGTCTCTTTGACCCGCTATTATCGTGATCCGGTGCGGCCGTTGGAGGCGGGCCGCGCGCGCTAGCGTGGACACTGTAAAGGGCAGCCACTCCACTAGTCACCGGGGCACAGGTGGGTTCTTTTTCTCTTAAAAAAACCTGCAGTGCCCGGTGAGGAAGCCAGCAGGGGGATAAAGCCTAACCAGTAGCCCCTCTCCCAGCCCCAGGGCGCCATTTGGGTAAATTTTCCCGCCCTGGAGCTGCATATCTCTCCCTCACTCCCTGTCAGCCGCCATCACACGGAGTTGTGCTGTTCCTGTGACTGCTGGGGCAAATCCTCCTCTGTAAAACCGCCTACTCGCCAGCGCTGTGCATTTTACAGGACACTTAAGTATTCTACCTCTCAAGGGACAGTGTTAGTTAAGAAAGAGTGCATGCATTCAGGGTTGTGTGGTACAGTATCTACTGTGTTTTGTTATATCTACTGTTTACATATATAGCTATTAGTGATGAGCGGGTTCGGTTCATCGGGATCTGAACCCCCCCGAACTTCACCTTTTTTTACACGGTTCCGAGCAGACTCGGATCCTCCCGCCTTGCTCGGTTAACCCGAGCGCGCCCGAATGCCATCATCCCGTGGTCGGATTCTCGAGAGGTTCGTATTCTATATAAGGAGCCGCGCGTCACCGCCATTTTTCACTCGTGCATTGGAGATGATCGTGAGAGGACGTGGCTGGCGTCCTCTCAGTTTCTGTGCTCAGTGTGCTGCAAATATCTGTGCTCAGTGTGCTAATTGCTTTATTGTGGGGACTGGGGACCAGCAGTATTATATAGTAGAAGGACAGTGCAGAGTTTTGCTGACCAGTGACCACAAGTATTATACGTTCTCTGCCTGAAAAACGCTCCATATCTGTGCTGCATTGTAGTATATACAGGAGGACAGTGCAGAATTTTGCTGACCACCAGTATAACTATATATATATATATATATATATATATATATATATATATATATATAAACAAGAAACCCAGCACTCACCAAAGTAAACTTACTTATCCTCAACACTTCAATAAATAAACGATGGGGGTTTAGTTGGTGGATTGGCCAATGCACGGAAGCCTGCATACCGATTTTCAAGGTACCCCACCTTCATGCAGGTCCTACACTATCACAAAGTCTTAAAACCTGACTACTTCACTGCTGCATCATCTGCCTGCTAGATGTAATGTGTACCTGCCACAGACTTTATGGCTTTTAAAGGCACACTAATCACCTATTGCACTGGCTCAAAGATGATTGCTAAAGAACAGCTGAGACAGGTTCAGGATAATAAAGTCCACACAGGGGTGCATGAGAAAGCTAGTGGCCACGGTTAATAAGAGCTAACCATAGATTAACCCCTTCATATACACACAGAGAAAAAAAAACCACAGCACTCACCACACCAGAAGCGGGGCACAGCTATGCACTTACCACTCACAGGGTGGGGTGCAAGTAACACTGCACTCTCCACCACAGAAGTGGGGTGCACAGCCGTACTTACCACTCATAGAGCGGGGTGCATGTAGCCCATGACCACATCGCTCAAATAAATACAAACAAGAAACCCAGCACTCACCAAAGTAAACTTACTTATCCTCAACACTTCAATAAATAAACGATGGGGGTTTAGTTGGTGGATTGGCCAATGCACGGAAGCCTGCATACCGATTTTCAAGGTACCCCACCTTCATGCAGGTCCTACACTATCACAAAGTCTTAAAACCTGACTACTTCACTGCTGCATCATCTGCCTGCTAGATGTAATGTGTACCTGCCACAGACTTTATGGCTTTTAAAGGCACACTAATCACCTATTGCACTGGCTCAAAGATGATTGCTAAAGAACAGCTGAGATAGGTTCAGGATAATAAAGTCCACACAGGGGTGCATGAGAAAGCTAGTGGCCACGGTTAATGCTAAAGCTGTTCTTTAGCAATCATCTTTGAGCCAGTGCAATAGGTGATTAGTGTGCCTTTAAAAGCCATAAAGTCTGTGGCAGGTACACATTACATCTAGCAGGCAGATGATGCAGCAGTGAAGTAGTCAGGTTTTAAGACTTTGTGATAGTGTAGGACCTGCATGAAGGTGGGGTACCTTGAAAATCGGTATGCAGGCTTCCGTGCATTGGCCAATCCACCAACTAAACCCCCATCGTTTATTTATTGAAGTGTTGAGGATAAGTAAGTTTACTTTGGTGAGTGCTGGGTTTCTTGTTTGTATTTATTTGAGCGATGTGGTCATGGGCTACATGCACCCCGCTCTGTGAGTGGTAAGTACGGCTGTGCACCCCACTTCTGTGGTGGAGAGTGCAGTGTTACTTGCACCCCACCCTGTGAGTGGTAAGTGCATAGCTGTGCCCCGCTTCTGGTGTGGTGAGTGCTGTGGTTTTTTTTCTCTGTGTGTATGTGTATATATATATATATATATATATATATATATATATATATATATATATAAAAGCAAGCAAGGATGCGGCACTCACGAACACTTGGGAAGAAAATCACAGACACCAATTCTGGTATAATCAACGTTTCAATCCTTTAAGGATTTTCGTCAGGAGCAAGCTCTTGACGAAAATCCTTAAAGGATTGAAACGTTGATTATACCAGAATTGGTGTCTGTGATTTTCTTCCCAAGTGTTCGTGAGTGCCGCATCCTTGCTTGCTTGTATTTGTTTTATGAGGGCACCAGAACCAGCTGTGTACGAGGTGGAGTGCCGGGTAAACTGCATTGTGTGTGTATATATATATATATATATATAGCAGTACAGTACAGTAGGCCACTGCTCTACCTCTGTGTCGTCAAGTATACTATCCCTTCCATACCTGTGGTGCATTTCAGTTTTGAACAGTTTGCTGACCACCAGTATATAATATATAGCAGTACGGTACAGTAGGCCACTGCTCTACCTACCTCTGTGTTGTCAAGTATACTATCCATCCATACCTGTGGTGCATTTCAGTTTTGCACAGTTTGCTGACCACCAGTATATAATATCTAGCAGTATGGTACAGTAGGCCACTGCTCTACCTACCTCTGTGTCGTCAAGTATACTATCCATCCATAACTGTGGTGCATCTCAGTTTTGCACAGTTTGCTGACCATCAGTATATAATATATAGCAGTACTGTACAGTAGGCCACTGCTCTACCTACCTCTGTGTCGTCAAGTATACTATCCAAACATACCTGTGGTGCATTTTAGTTTTGCACAGTTTGCTGACCACCAGTATATAATATATAGCAGTACGGTACAGTAGGACACTACTCTACCTACCTCTGTGTCGTCAAGTATACTATCCCATCCATACCTGTGGTGCATTTCAGTTGTGCGCAGTATATATAGCAGTAGGCCATTGCTATTGATATATTACTGGCATATAATTCCACACATTAAAAAATGGAGAACAAAAATGTGGAGGGTAAAATAGGGAAAGATCAAGATCCACTTCCACCTCGTGCTGAAGCTGCTGCCACTAGTCATGGCCGAGACGATGAAATGCCATCAACGTCGTCTGCCAAGGCCGATGCCCAATGTCATAGTAGAGAGCATGTAAAATCCCAAAAAATAAAGCTCAGTAAAATGACGCAAAAATCTAAATCGTCTGAGGAGAAGCGTAAACTTGCCAATGTGCCATTTACGACACAGAGTGGCAAGGATTGGCTGAGGGCCTGGCCTATGTTTATGGCTAGTGGTTCAGCTTCACATGAGGATGGAAGCACTCATCCTCCTGCTAGAAAACTTAAAAGAGTTAAGATGGCAAAAGCACAGCAAAGAACTGTGCGTTCTTCTAAATCACAAATCCCCAAGGAGAGTCTAATTATGTCGGTTGCGATGCCTGACCTTCCCAACACTGGACGGGAAGAGGTGGCACCTTCCACCATTTGCAAGCCATCTGCAAGTGCTGGAAGGAGCACCCGCAGTCCAGTTCCTGATAGTCAAATTGAAGATGTCACTGTTGAAGTACACCAGGATGAGGATATGGGTGTTGCTGGCGCTGGGGAGGAAAGTGACAAGGAGGATTCTGATGGTGAGGTGGCTTGTTTAAGTCAGGCACGCGGGGAGACACCTGTTGTCCGTGGGATGAATATGGCCATTGACATGCCTGGTCAAAATACAAAAAAAATCACCTCTTTGGTGTGGAATTATTTCAACAGAAATGCGGACAACTGGTGTCAAGCCGTGTGTTGCCTTTGTCAAGCTGTAATAAGTAGTGGTAAGGACGTTAACCACCTAGGAACAGCCTCCCTTATACGTCACCTGGAGCGCTTTCATCAGAAGTTAGTGACAAGTTCAAAAACTTTGGGTGACAGCGGAAGCAGTCCACTGACCACTAAATCCCTTCCTCTTGTAACCAAGCTCCTGCAAACCACACCACCAACTCCCTCAGTGTCAATTTCCTCCTTACACAGGAAAGCCAATAGTCCTGCAGGGCATGTCACTGTCAAGTCTGACGAGTCCTCTCCTGCCTGGGATTCCTCCGATGCATCCTTGAGTGTAACGCCTACTGCTGCTGGCGCTGCTGTTGTTGCTGCTGGGAGTCGATTGTCATCCCAGAGGGGAAGTCAGAAGACCACCTGTACTACTTCCAGTAAGCAATTGACTGTCCAACAGTCCTTTGCGAGGAAGATGAAATATCACATCAGTCATCCTGCTGCAAAGCGGATAACTCAGGCCTTGGCAGCCTGGGTGGTGAGAAACGTGTTTCTGGTATCCACCGTTAATTCACAGGGAACTAGAGAATTGATTGAGGTACTGTGTCCCCGGTACCAAATACCATCTAGGTTCCATTGCTCTAGGCAGGCGATACCGAAAATGTACACAGATGTCAGAAAAAGAGTCACCAGTGTCCTAAAAAATGCAGTTGTACCCAATGTCAACTTAACCACGATCATGTGGACAAGTGGAGCAGGGCAGACTCAGGACTATATGACTATGACAGCCCACTGGGTAGATGTATGGCCTCCTGCAGCAAGAACAGCAGCGACGGCACCAGTAGCAGTATCTCGCAAACGCCAACTCGTTCCTAGGCAGGCTACGCTTTGTATCACCGCTTTACATAAGAGGCACACAGCTGGCAACCTTTTACGGAAACTGAGGAACATCATCGCAGAATGGCTTACCCCAATTGTACTCTCCTGGGGATTTGTGACATCGGACAACGCCACCAATATTGTGCGTGCATTACATGTGGGCAAATTCCAGCACGTTCCATGTTTTGCACATACCTTGAATTTGGTGGTGCAGAATTATTTAAAAAACGACAGGGGCATGCAAGAGATGCTGTCGGTGGCCCGAAGAATTGCGGGTTACTTTCGGCATTCAGCCACCGCGTGCCGAAGACTGGAGCACCAGCAAACAGTCCTGAACCTGCCCTGCCATCATCTGAAGCATGAGGTGGTAACGAGGTGGAATTCAACCCTCTATATGCTTCAGAGGATGGAGGAGCAGCAAAAGGCCATTCAAGCCTATACATCTGCCTACGATGTAGGCAAAGGAGGGGGAATGCACCTGACTCAAGCGCAGTGGAGAATGATTTCAACGTTGTGCAAGGTTCTGCAACCCTTTGAACTTTAAACCGCAACCACAGGAGAGGTGTTATTAACACCCCAAACTCCCGGCTCAATTAAATTGATTAGATTTAATTATTCAACTTCAGCTGCACACATAAAAGGATTGGCTAAATCCTCACACAGTTGAATAAAGAAAAAGAAAAAACAATAGTGCGCTTAAATTGAATGTAAACCATTGGTAATTGATTATATATATCTCAATAGGTGTCCGCTTTCACTCACCACCAAAATAAACAACAGAGAGTCTGCCTTGATTTATAAACAATTAATTTACTCAAATAAAATGACACACATACATAGATAACTAAAATTCTGTGTATTCCACACACTAGAATAAAAGACAGATAGAATCCACTAGCACTGTAAGGGATTAGGCAGCAACAGTGTAATTGTATTGATGGCAACAATGTGTTTAAGTGACACTAAACAGACTTATTCAATCTGCTACATCCAATTGTGTCACAATAAGTATCAGTACTGTAAAAACTGCCAGTTAAGATCACACAAGTCTCTCACATCCTCCTATTACTGGCGTCCCAGTGCAGAGGATTAAGTGCTGAATTCTTACCCGAACTTGCGAGAATGTCCAGTTTAGAATACAGGCACCCGGAGGGATAAGATACTGTATAGCTTCAAACCGTAATGCTTACCGCCGGTGAATCGTTGTTAATTTCAGTCCTGGCGGGCAGGTAGATCGGTCTGATACCAGTATGCTGTTTGCAGTGTGACCGATAAAATATTGCACTCTCGGGTCCTGACAGGTGGACAGCGGGAGCTCCGGTCAGCGTCTCGGATGTAACCACCGATTGCAGTATGACCGCTGGAGATAGCACACTCTCGGGTCCTGGCAGGCGGACAGCGGGTCCTCCGGTTAGCGTCTAAAATAGCACCGCCGCTTGTATTCAGACCGCTGGAGGTAGTACACTCTCAGGTGTTGGCAGGCTGACAAACGGGAGCTCCGGTCAGCGGCTCAGTGCGTGTGGATCCTTCCGTCAGTGTGTGGTCAGACAGACAGGGAGATGACGTCAACGCGTTTCGTCCCGTCTTGAGGAAGTCCCGAGTTGTGACGGGACGAAACGCGTTGACGTCATCTCCCTGTCTGTCTGACCACACACTGACGGAAGGATCCACACGCACTGAGCCGCTGACCGGAGCTCCCGTTTGTCAGCCTGCCAGCACCTGAGAGTGTACAACCTCCAGCGGTCTGAATACAAGCGGCGGTGCTATTTTAGACGCTAACCGGAGGACCCGCTGTCCGCCTGCCAGGACCCGAGAGTGTGCTATCTCCAGCGGTCATACTGCAAGCGGTGGTTACATCCGAGACGCTGACCGGAGCTCCCGCTGTCCACCTGTCAGGACCCGAGAGTGCAATATTTCATCGGTCACACTGCAAACAGCATACTGGTATCAGACCGATCTACCTGCCCACCAGGACTGAAATTAACAACGATTCACCGGCGGTAAGCATTACGGTTTGAAGCTATACAGTATCTTATCCCTCCGGGTGCCTGTATTCTAAACTGGACATTCCCGCAAGTTCGGGTAAGAATTCAGCACTTAATCCTCTGCACTCCGAAAGAGTGTTTAGTGCAGCCGCTCACCTTGTCAGCAGTCGGCGTACGAGGTAACTTCCAGAAAATGTGACGAAGATGATGTTCATCAAAATGAATTATAATCAATTCCTCCGTGGAGACATTCACCAGCAATTGCCGCCTTAAAGTACACAGGGACCTGAGATGGTGGATTCCAGTGGGGACGAATTAATAATCTGTGAGGAGGGGGATGTACACAGTGAAAGGGGTGAGGAATCGGAGGAAGAGGGGGAGGTGGACATTTTGCCTCTGTAGAGCCAGTTTGTGCAAGGAGAGATTGATTGCTTATTTTTTGGTGGGGGCCCAAACAAACCAGTCATTTCAGTCACAGTCGTGTGGCAGACCCTGTCGCTGAAATGATGGGTTTGTTAAAGTGTGCATGTCCTGTTTATATAACATAAGGGTGGGTGGGAGGGCCCAAGGACAATTCCATCTTGCACCTCTTTTTTCTTTCATTTTTCTTTGCGTCATGTGCTGTTTGGGGAGTGTTTTTTGGAAGGGCCATCCTGCGTGACACTGCAGTGCCACTCCTAGATGGGTCAGGTGTTTGTGTCGGCCACTAGGGTCACTTATCTTAGTCACACAGCTACCTCAATGCGCCTCTTTTTTTTCTTCTTTGCGTCATGTGCTGTTTGGGGAGTATTTTTTGGAAGGGCCATCCGGCCTGACACTGCAGTACCACTCCTAGATGTGCCAGGTGTTTGTGTCGGCCACTAGGGTCGCTTAGCTTACTCACACAGCTACCTCATTGCGCCTCTTTTTTTCTTTGCGTCATGTGCTGTTTGGGGAGTGTTTTTTGGAAGGGCCATCCTGCGTGACACTGCAGTGCCACTCCTAGATGGGCCAGGTGTTTGTGTCGGCCACTTGGGTCGCTGAGCTTAGTCATCCAGCGACCTCGGTGCAAATTTTAGGACTAAAAATAATATTGTGAGGTGTGAGGTGTTCAGAATAGACTGAAAATGAGTGGAAATTATGTTTATTGAGGTTAATAATACTTTGTGATCAAAATGACCCCCAAATTCTATGATTTAAGCTGTTTTTTAGTTGTTTTTTTAAAAAACACCCGAATCCAAAACACACCCGAATCCGACAAAAAAAATTCGGTGAGGTTTTGCCAAAACGCGTTCGAACCCAAAACACGGCCACGGAACCGAACCCAAAACCAAAACACAAAACCCGAAAAATTTCCGGTGCACATCTCTACTTTTCAATAGCGCTACTCACCCATGCCGATGCCACAGCCGGCCTGAACAGCGTACCCGTAGTCACATAAATAGATTTTAAAGTAGTTTTACGCTTACGATCGGCAGGATCTTGAAGTGCTGCCGTGTCCGGAGACGGTAGCGCCACCTTCTTGGACAACGCACCAGGGCTTTGTCCACCGTGGGTGAGGATTCCCACCGTAACCTATCCTGAGAGGGAAAAGGATATGCCATAGCAATTCTCCTGGGAATTAGTAGTCTCGTCAGGAGACTCCCAAGCTTTTTCAAAAAGAGCGTTCAGTTCATGAGAGGGAGGAAACTTCCCTTAAACATACAGACCCTTGTATCAGGGACAGCGGGGTCTTCTGTGATATGTAACACATCTTTAATTGCCACAATCATGTACTGAATACTCTTAGCCACCTTAGGATGTAACTTGGCATCATTATAGTCGACACTGGAGTCGGAATCCGTGTCGGTATCTGTGTCCGCTATCTGGGTAAATTAACGTTTCTGAGACCCTGAGGGGGTCTGAGATTGTGACAAAACATCTCCCATGGATTGTCTCCATGCTTGGTTCTGAGACTCAGATTTGTCTAACCTCTTATGCAATAAAGCCACACTTGCATTTAAAACACTCCACATATCTACCCAATCAGCAGTCGGCGGTGCCAACGGAGTCACTCCCACATTCTGTTCAGCCCCCACACCAGCCTCCTCCTGGGAAGAGCATTCAGCCTCAGACATGTCGACACACGCGTACCGACACACGCAAAAACACTGGGCTATAGGGGCCAGACCCACAGTAAGGCCCTTCAGAGAGACAGAGAGGGAGTTTGCCAGCTCACACCCAGCGCCTCACCGGTCTGAAAGAATTAAATAATGCCCCAGACCAGTAAGTACTTTTATACCAAAGTAATCAACACCAAATTGCCGTGCCCCCCCTTGTTTTGTGCACCCTGTTACTTGTGTACAGCAGTGAGGGGCCAGGAGCAGCGTCTCTGCAGCACGCTGTGGAGAAAATGCCGCTGGTTAGAGCTGAAGGAGAAAGCCCCGCCCCCCTACCTGACGCGCTTCAGTCCTGCTTTTATTTATACTGGCGGGGGTCGGTATACAGTGCCTATGCGAGTCTCTGATTGAGGTTTAATTGCTGCCCAGGGCGCCCCCCCTACGCCCTGCACCCATGTAGTGCCTTGTGTGTGTGGGAGCAATGGCGCGCAGCGCGACCGCTGCACGCTACCTCACGGAAGAACTGAAGTCTTCTGCCGCCTCTGAAGTCTTCTTGCTTCTGCTACTCACCTGGCTTCTTACTTCAGGCTCTGTGAGGGGGACGAACAGCTAGGCTATACCAAGTGATCAGACCCTCTGGAGCTAATGGTGTCCAGTAGCCTAAGAAGCAGAGCCTTTGAACTCACAGAAGTAGGTCTGCTTCTCTCCCCTCAGTCCCACGAAGCAGGGAGCCTGTTGCCAGCAGTGCCCCCTGAATAATAATAAACCTAACAAAAGTATTTTTTAGAGAAACTCTAGTGTGCAACCCGTCTCCTCTGGGCACAGAATTTAACTGAGGTCTGGAGGAGGGGCATAGAGGGAGGAGCCAGTTCACACCCATTTAAAGTCTTAAAGTGCCCATGTCTCCTGCAGATTCCGTCTATACCCCATTGTCCTTTTGGAGTCCCCAGCATCCTCTAGGACGAATGAGAAATATTGAATTATATTGAGAACCATGCAAAATAACAGGGAATGGAATCGTATATACATATAGGGGGTAATTCAGACCTGATCGTAGCAGCAAATTTGTTGGTAGTTGGGCAAAACCATGTGCACTTCAGGGGGGAGGGCAGATATAAAATGTGCAGAGAGATTTAGATTTGGGTGGGTTATTTTGTTTCTGTGCAGAGTAAATACTGGCAGCTTTATTTTTACACTGCAATTTAGATTTCAGTTTGAACACACCCCACCCAAATCTAACTCTCTCTGCACATGTTACATCTGCCCCCCCCCCCCCCCCTGCAGTGCACATGGTTTTGCCCAACTTCTAATAAATTTACTGCTGCAATCAAGTCTGAATTAGGCCCATAGACCCAAATGATCAAAACTTAATGATATATATTATTCTGTATAACTATTACTATTGGTAATGATATGGTCAAATGGTTTATAATAACATATTCCAGGAACATAAGCGAGATGAAAACCAGCCAATCAGAAAGCAACTAAGGCACATCTACGCTATGCTAGGAGATAAAATACACGCCCCCTTCCCCAGCTCTATCCAATCAGATGCCTCCCAGCACCCCCTGCAACACTCTGTGCATTCGCATAGGGACTCCCGGGTCCTTAACCTAAAAGTCCAGTGATTGCTGTACCAGTGTTACTTAAAGTTGATAGTAGTCTCCATTTACTGCTATGGTTTGCTAAAGTACCTTTTTTTTTTTTTTAATCTGATGGTTTAGTAGCCAGCTTTGTCGCTATTGACAGATTGGACTTTCCCAATTTATTGGAAGTCTGTTGTTTATCTACTAGTTATTGGAAGCTTAGCTGAAAAAATCCTCTTTCCACACCTGTTAGGGGTAAAACAACTGAAATATGTACAGTAAAGCTGGGGCGGTTGTTCCATAGTTACCGCGCATAGCTGAGGTTATGGTGGAGATAATAAGAATTTACTCACCGGTAATTCTATTTCTCGTAGTCCGTAGTGGATGCTGGGGACTCCGTAAGGACCATGGGGAATAGACGGGCTCCGCAGGAGACTGGGCACTCTAAGAAAGATTTAGGACTACCTGGTGTGCACTGGCTCCTCCCCCTATGACCCTCCTCCAAGCCTCAGTTAGGACACTGTGCCCGGAAGAGCTGACACAATAAGGAAGGATTTTGAATCCCGGGTAAGACTCATACCAGCCACACCAATCACACCATATAACTCGTGATAGGAACCCCGGTTAACAGTATAATAACAATGGAGCCTCTGAACAGATGGCTCGCCATAACAACCCGATTTGTGTAACAATAACTATGTACAAGTATTGCAGACAATCCGCACTTGGGATGGGCGCCCAGCATCCACTACGGACTACGAGAAATAGAATTACCGGTGAGTAAATTCTTATTTTCTCTAACGTCCTAGTGGATGCTGGGGACTCCGTAAGGACCATGGGGATTATACCAAAGCTCCCAAACGGGCGGGAGAGTGCGGATGACTCTGCAGCACCGAATGAGAGAACTCCAGGTCCTCCTCAGCCAGGGTATCAAATTTATAGAATTTTGCAAACGTGTTTGCCCCTGACCAAGTAGCAGCTCGGCAAAGTTTTCCTGACTCCAGCCGTCCTGGAAACATAAATTTTCAGGGCCCTGAATATGTCCAGAAACTTGGAATCCTCCAAGTCCCTAGTAGCCGCAGGCACCACAATAGGTTGGTTCAAGTGAAAAGCTGATACCACCTTCGGGAGAAACTGAGGACGAGTCCTCAACTCTGCCCTATCCATATGGAAAATCAGATAGGGGCTTTTACAGGACAAAGCCGCCAATTCTGACACCCGTCTGGCCGAAGCCAGAGCCAACAACATAACCACTTTCCACGTGAGATATTTTAAATCCACAGTCTTAAGTGGCTCAAACCAATGTGATTTTAGAAACTCCAAGACCACATTGAGATCCCAAGGTGCCACTGGGGGCACAAAAGGAGGCTGAATTTGCAGGACTCCCTTGACAAAAGTCTGAACTTCAGGCAGTGAAGCCAGTTCTTTCTGGAAGAATATCGACAGGGCCGAGATCTGGACCTTAATGGACCCCAATTTGAGGCCCAAAGTCACACCTGCTTGCAGGAATTGTAGGAAACGACCCAGTTGAAATTCCTCCGTTGGGGCCTTCTTGGCCTCACACCAAGCAACATATTTCCACCAAATGCGGTGATAATGCTTTGCGGTGACATCCTTCCTGGCTTTGATCAGGGTAGGGATGACTTCCTCCGGAATACCTTTTTCCTTTAGGATCCGGCGTTCAACCGCCATGCCGTCAAACGCAGCCGCGGTAAGTCTTGGAACAGACAGGGTCCCTGCTGCAGCAGGTCTTGTCTGAGCGGCAGAGGCCAAGGGTCCTCTGCCAGCATCTCTTGAAGTTCCGGGTACCAAGCTCTTCTTGGCCAATCCGGAGCCACGAGAATAGTTCTCACTCCTCGCCGTCTTATTATTCTCAGTACCTTGGGTATGAGAGGCAAAGGAGGAAACACATAAACCGACTGGTACACCCATGGTGTCACTAGAGCGTCCACAGCGATCGCCTGAGGGTCCCTTGACCTGGCGCAATACCTTTTTAGCTTTTTGTTTAGGCGGGACGCCATCATGTCCACCTCTGGTTTTTACCAACGGTTGACCAGCATTCGGAAAACTTCTGAAGTCCCCGTTCTCCCGGGTGGAGGTCGTGCCTGCTGAGGAAGTCTGCTTCCCAGTTGGCCACTCCCGGAATGAATACTGCTGTCAGTGCTAACACATGATTCTCTGCCCATCGGAGAATCCTTGTGGCTTCTGCCATTGCCCTCCTGCTTCTTGTGCCGCCCTGTCTGTTTACATAGGCGACCGCCGTGATGTTGTCTGACTGGATCAGCACCGCCCGGTTCTGAAGCAGGGGTCTTGCTTGACTTAGGGCATTGTAAATAGCCCTTAGCTCCAGAATATTTATGTGAAGCGAAATCTCCTGATCTGACCACAGTCCTTGGAAATTTCTTCCCTGTGTGACTGCCCCCCAGCCCCGAAGGCTGGCATCCGTGGTTACCAGGACCCAGTCCTGTATTCCGAATCTGCGGCCCTCTAGTAGATGAGCCCTCTGCAGCCACCACAGCAGCGACACCCTGGTTATTGCCGACAGGGTTATCCGCTGTTGCATCTGGAGATGGGACCCGGACCATTTGTCCAACAGGTCCCACTGGAAAGTCCTTGCGTGGAACCTTCCGAATGGAATGGCCTCGTACGAAGCTACCATTTTTCCCAGGACTCGTGTGCATTGATGTACCGACACCTGTCCCGGTTTTAGGATGTCTCTGACTAGAGATGACAACTCCTCGGCTTTTTCCACTGGAAGAAACACTCTTTTCTGGTCTGTGTCCAGAATCATTCCCAGGAACAGAAGACGTGTCGTCGGGACCAGCTGTGACTTTGGAATATTGAGAATCCAGCCGTGCTGTTGTAGCACTTCCTGAGAAAGTGCTACCCCCACTATCAACTGTTCCTTGGACCTCGCCTTTATCAGGAGATCGTCCAAGTACGGGATAATGGAAACTCCTTCTTGCGAAGGAGTATCATCATTTCGGCCATTACCTTGGTAAAGACCCTCGGTGCCGTGGACAACCCAAACGGCAGCGTCTGGAACTGATAGTGACAGTCCTGTACCACAAATCTGAGGTACTCCTGGTGAGGAGGGTAAATGGGGACATGTAGGTATGCATCCTTGATGTCCAGGGAGACCATGTAATCCCCCTCCTCCAGGCTCGCAATAACCGCCCTGAGCGATTTCATCTTGAACTTGAACCTTTTGATATAAGTGTTCGAGGATTTTAATTTTAAGATGGGTCTCACCGAACCGTCCGGTTTCGGTACCACAAACATTGTGGAATAGTAACCCCTTCCTTGCTGAAGGAGGGGTACCTTGACAATCACTTGCTGTGAATACAGTTTTTGAATAGCCACCAACACTGCCTCCCTGGCAGAGGGAGTTGCCGGTAAGGCAGATTTTAGGAAACGGCGGGGGGGAGACGTCTCGAATTCCAGCCTGTACCCCTGAAGTACTACTTGAAGGACCCAGGGATCCACCTGTGAGAGAGCCCACTGTGCGCTGAAATTTCTGAGATGGGCCCCCACCGTACCCGGGTCCGCCTGAGAAGCCCCAGCGTCATGCTGTGGACTTACCGGACGCAGGGGAGGACTTCTGCTCTTGGGAACTAGCTGTGTGTTGCAGCTTTTTTCCTCTACCTTTGCCTCTCGGCAGAAAGGATGAGCCTCTAGCCCTCTTGCTTTTCTGGGGCCGAAAGGACTGTACCTGATAATACGGTGCTTTCTTTTGCTGTGGGGCAGCCTGTGGCAAAAAGGTCGATTACCCAGCAGTAGCTGTGGACACGAGGTCCGAAAGACCATCCCCAAATAGTTCCACCCCCTTATAAGGCAAAACCTTCATGTGCCGCTTTAAGTCGGTATCGCCAGACCATTGCCGAGTCCATAACCCCCTTCTGGCGGCAATGGACATAGCGCTTATTCTTGATGCCAGCCGGCAAATATCCCTCTGTACATCACGCATGTATAAGACTGCATCTTTTATATGCTCAATCGTCAGCAAAATATTGTCCCTATCCATGGTATCAATATTATCCGACAGGGAATCTGACCACGCAGCAGCAGCACTGCACATCCAAGCTGATGCAATCGCTGGTCGCAATATAATGCCCGAGTGTGTGTAAATAGCTTTTAGGGTAGCTTCCTGCTTTCTATCAGCAGGCTCCTTCAGGGCGGCCGTATCCGGAGACGGTAGTGCCACCTTCTTTGATAAGCGTGTCAGCGCCTTATCTACCCTAGGGGATATTTCCCAACGTGACCTATCCTCTAGCGGGAAAGGGTACGCTGCCAATAATAGTTTTGAAATTATCAATTTCTTATCGGGGGAAGTCCACGCTTCCTCACACACCTCATTTAATTCCTCAGATGCAGGAAAAACTACAGGTAGTTTTTTCTCACCAAACATAATACCCTTTTTTGTGGTACCTGGGGTATTATCAGAAATGTGTAAAACAATTTTCATTGCCTCAATCATGTAACGGGTGGACCTGTTGGAGGGTACACTAGTCTCATCATCGTCGACACTGGAGTCGGTATCCGTGTCGACGTCTGTATCTGTCACCTGAGGTAGCGGGCGTTTTAAAGCCCCTGATGACATTTGAGACGCTGGAACAGGCACAAGCTGTGTAGCCGGCGGTCCTATGTCGTCAAACCTTTTGTGTAAGGAGTTGACACTTTCACGCAATTCCTTCCATAAGTCCAACCACACAGGTGTCGACCCCGCAGGGGGTGACATCACATTCACAGGCATTTGCTCCGCCTCCACATCATTTTCCTCCTCATACATGTCGACACAGCAGTACCGACACACAGCAGACACACAGGGAATGCTCTTACAGAGGACAGGACCCCACAAAGCCCTTTGGAGAGACAGAGGGAGAGTATGCCAGCACACGCCAGAGCGCTATATATCACAGGGATATCACCTATAGAAGAGTGTTTTCCCCTTATAGCTGCATAAAATAGTTATACTGCGCCTAATTTTTGCCCCCTTTTTACCCTTTTCTGTAGTGCAGGACTGCAGGGGAGAGCCAGGGAGCTTCCTTCCAGCGGAGCTGTGAGGGAAAATGGCGCCAGTGTGCTGAGGGAGATGGCTCCGCCCCTTTCTCGGCGGCCTTTCTCCCGCTTTTTTAGTAATTCTGGCAGGGGTATTTTTACACCTATATAGCCCCTGGGGTTATATATGGTGTTAATTTTGCCAGCCAAGGTGTAAATATTGCTGCTCAGGGCGCCCCCCCCCCCCCCCCCCCCAGCGCCCTGCACCCATCAGTGACCGCAGTGTGTGGTGTGCATGAGGAGCAATGGCGCACAGCTGCAGTGCTGTGCGCTACCTTGGAGAAGACAGAAGTCTTCAGCCGCCGATTTTCTGGACCACCTTCTTGCTTCTGGCTCTGTAAGGGGGACGGCGGCGCGGCTCGGGAACGGACGACGGGGTCGGGTCCTGTGTTCAATCCCTCTGGAGCTAATGGTGTCCAGTAGCCTAAGAAGCCCAAGCTACCACCACTTAGGTAGGTTCGCTTCTTCTCCCCTTAGTCCCTCGTAGCAGTGAGTCTGTTTCCAGCAGGTCTCACTGAAAATAAAAAACCTAACAAACACTTTCTTTCTAGGAGCTCAGGAGAGCCCCCTAGTGTGCATCCAGCTCAGCCGGGCACAGAAATCTAACTGAGGCTTGGAGGAGGGTCATAGGGGGAGGAGCCAGTGCACACCAGGTAGTCCTAAATCTTTCTTAGAGTGCCCAGTCTCCTGCGGAGCCCGTCTATTCCCCTAGGTCCTTACGGAGTCCCCAGCATCCACTAGGACGTTAGAGAAAAAAATGTTAACTTGACAAACATATTTGGTATTTCCCCTGTGTTGCCCCAGTTTATGGTATTTTCCTAGCCTGAAACAAGTCATCATAGGACATTAACCCTTTAATAAGATAAGTATTCCAACTGCTTAATTTGTTACCTGTTCATGTACATATGTTTGAATAAATTGTTATTGCATTGCATTTCTGTGCCCGTCTCCCTGGTTAACCCTTGTATCACTGAACCTGGTAATTTCAACTGACAATATTTTGGTGTAGTCTTTGGCAGGATTCAAGCAGTTAAATGAGACTGACTGTAAAGGGCCCCATACACTACAGCGACATATAGGACCCTCATGTCACATAAGATTTCCCTTAAACCGTCCGGCAGCTTCCCGGGTGACAGGATCGCATAAGATACAGTTGTGCTCATAAGTTTACATACCCTAGCAGAATTTGTGATTTTCTTGCCATTTGTCAGAGAATATGAATGATAACTCACAAACTTTTCTTTCACTCATGGTTAGTGGTTGGGTGAAGCCATTTATTGTCAAAGAACTGTGTTTACTCTTTTTATATCATAATGACAACAGAAACTACCCAAATGACCCTGATCAAAAGTTTACATACCCCAGTTCTTAATACCGTGTATTGCCCCCTTTAACTTCAATGACAGCTTGAAGTCTTTTGTGGTAGTTTGGATGAGGCTGCTGAGAACAATGGTGGTCATTCCGAGTTGTTTGCTCAGTATTTTTTGTCGCATCGCAGCGATTTTCCGCTTATTGCGCATGCGTAATGTTCGCTCTGCGACTGCGCCAAGTAAATTTGCTATGCAGTTAGGAATATTACTCACAGCTTTTTCATCGTTCTGGTGATCGTAATGTGATTGACAGGAAGTGGGTGTTTCTGGGGCGGAAACTGGCCGTTTTATGGGCGTGTGTGAAAAAACGCTACCGTTTTTGGAAAACGCGGGAGTGGCTGGAGAAACGGAGGAGTGTCTGGGCGAACGCTGGGTGTGTTTGTGACGTCAAACCAGGAACGACAAGCACTGAACTGATCGCAATGGCAGAGTAAGTCTGGAGCTACTCAGAAACTGCTAAGAGAGGTCTAATCGCAATATTGCGAATCCGTCGGTCGCAATTTTAAGAAGCTAAGATTCACTCCCAGTAGGCGGCGGCTTAGCGTGAGTAAATCTGCTAAAAGCAGCTTGCAAGCGAACAACTCGGAATGAGGGCCAATGAACACAGAGATGATGAATTTGTGTCTGACAATGGTCCTAATTCAGACCTGATCGCAACAGCAAAATCTTTCTCTAATGGGCAAAACCATGTGCAGTGCAGGTGTGGCAGATATAACATGTGCAGAGAGAGTTAGATTTGGGTGGGGTGTACAAACTGAAATCTAAATTGCAGTGTAGAAATAAAGCAGCCAGTATTTACCCTGCACAGAAACAAAATAACCCACCCAAATCTAACTCTCTCTGTCAGGTAAAATTTTTTTACTTTGTGATGATTCTTCTGTAACATGTGCTGTAGAGAGCGTACAAAGAAGTGCAGCTGGGCAGAGACAGATCAGACTTAGGGGCCTATTTACTAAGACGTGAATGGAGATAAAGTACCAGCCAATCGGCTCCTGACATTTTTGAAACCCAGCCTGGGACATGGTAGTTAGAAGCCGATTGGCTGGGACTTTAGTTCCGCTGACTCTATCTCCATACAAGGCTTAGTAAATAGAACCCCTAAGAGTGAAACACATGTTAGCAAATCATTAACATCGATACAGAGAAATGTCATTTCTAATATGTCTAATTGTTTAGGACACACACAGTGAAATGTGGCTTCATAGGACACAGAAATCTGAATTATCTGAGTGTCCGTTAGAGGAAATGCTAGCCTGCATGATGGGGACAGCAGATGGGGAGATATTGCCACATGATTAAGGAGGTCCTGATATGTCACACACTATATTCCCTGTACACCAGACACCACTCTTCACTGATCAAGCAGAAATAAACAGAGTGTGGTATTGTGTATTTTTTTGGGGTAAGCTGGCAGCGTTAGGGGAAGTGGTGGGTATGGATAACAATCACCTTACACAACAGAGACAAGTTACACAGCCGTTACACAGCCATTACAAAACATCCAGGAAACACATGTTTAGACTTACTGAGTGCCGGAGTCTTTAAAGAGGATATAGATGAGAGAGTTCAGCAAGAGTTGTTTAGGCAGGAGACACAACAGGGCCTGTCTGAACCCATAGTTACAAGTGACTATGATGAGGAAGTGGGTGAGAAAGTAATTCCAACAGTCCTATCTGCACCACGCCCCACACCCTATAGAGATGTAAAGACAGCTTTGAGTGACAAGGAGTGGGGAGGTGGAATCAAGGGTGGGGATACACAGACACTGACAAGTCAGTGGAAGGTCTCACAACCCCTCATGGCAGGTCCTTGGCAGAACACCCCCAAGGGAGTTGATAAAATAGGACATCTTTGTAGTCAAAGTCAAGGGCCGATACCCATATGCAGGGACGGATTGGGAACTAAAAGTGGCCCTGGAATAATTTCTGGAAGTGGCCTCACATGGGCGTCACCAAATCAACTATACGTGGTACCAACAACAAAGTAGGTGGGACCAGTACATCACTATACCTGGATACATCAGTGATAGGCAAGGCAAAAGCTGGCCATGTACCAAAGAAACTTCCCTTCAACCATCCAACTGACCTTAGTGTCCCAAACAGTGACTCCATAAACCTAACCAACTTTGTAATCAGACCAGCCAACTTTCTCCAACTTGTGATGTCACAGAAGTAGGCGGACACCGTCTGCCTGCTTCTGCATGTTTTGAATAAAACTCGGGGAGGCATAGTGACACCTCACAGATGCTGCACAGAGAATATACTAGCTGGTTACTACAGTCTATCCCCACCACTGGGGTGGAGGTGACACATGGGTGACAGAAACATTTATTAAAACAAAGTGACAAGAGTGTCTGTGAGATAGAGAGAGAGTGAGGTAAAGTGACAGCGATAGGGAAAAGAGGTAAGGGGAAAATAAGTAGAGAAAGAGATAGAGGAGAGAGATAAGGATTGGGGGTGCTATATAAACAGATGAGTACAGGTTCCCCCTGTTAATATGTCACTGGCTCTCACTACTTAAAAGCAGTCTCCCTGTCCTGTCAGTTATTACCACTCCTTGGAGCAGTCCTCAGTGAACCCTACGTTACTCCTGTAATGTGTAACTAAGGCATATATACTGTATGTGTAATGCCCCAATATTTGCAAAATGTAATTTCACACACTTTGTGACTGATTAAGGGGAATAGCTGCAGGTGCCAGAACCATATTCATTAGTAATTGTACCTAAATAGTCCTCTATTGGGAAGACCAGGGCACGAGAAACAAGCACAAAACAATGCCGACACAAGAAATCACTGCAATCACTGCCCCTGGAGGAAATTAGCTCCTGTAGCCGCAGCGCTGCACCCAACTGTCCACCAGTAAAACTTTTGCTTCAGGGGCACAGTAGTCCCGGAATTAAGACGCCAGCATTAAAGTAAGCGAATGGGACATTTTCTTATTGCGGAGCACTTTCTGTGGGAACCAATCAGTATCTAGTGATGTTGCTGCCAGTGCAATCACTGCCTTTTATGTACCCTCTCCTAATTCCCGCTCGGTGGCATTACATGGGTGCAGGGCATGTCGGGACCTGGCAGCACTCCAGGCCACATAACAATGGCATCCCCTGCATCCAGGGTTGCCACCAGATTTGATGGGGCCCAGTACAAATTAAACTAACAGGGCTCCACACGACCACCTCACCCCCTGCTGCTGACCCAGTGGATGCAGAGGTGTTCCATGAGACACTGGTACCAAGAACTAGTGCATGCTATGTCCCGGCATACTCCAGATCAGGGGTGGCCAACCAGTCAGAGGCAAAGAGCCGAAAAATATCTGTAGTCAAGCCAAAGAGCAGGTATCATAACTGACATGAGGCCACACCCCATTTTTGTGCGCCCGTCTTCAGTATGATGTTTGTAGGAGCATGACCGTGTGTCACACCCCCATTTTTAGTTACACTGGGGGTGAGAAACACTGAAACATTTTACACATTACGGCAGGCAGAGTCCCCATTTTACACATTACGGCAGGCAAGAGTCCCCATTTTACATATTACGGCAGGCAAGAGTCCCCATTTTACACATTACGGCAGGCAAGAATCCCCATTTTACACATTACGGCAGGCAAGAGTCCCCATTTTACACATTACGGCAGGCAAGAGTCCCCATTTTACACATTACGGCAGGCAAGAATCCCCATTATAAACATTATAGCAGAAAGAGGGGGTAATTCCAAGTTGATCGCAGCAGGATTTTTTATAGCAATTGGGCAAAACCATGTGCACTGCAGGGGAGGCAGATATAACATGTGCAGAAAGAGTTAGATTTGGGTGGGTTATTTTGTTTCTGTGCAGGGTAAATACTGGCTGCTTTATTTTTACACTGCAAATTAGATTGCAGATTGAACACACCACACCCAAATCTAACTCTCTCTGCACATGTTATATCTGCCTCCCCTGCAGTGCACATGGTTTTGCCCAATTGCTAACAAAAATCCTGTTGTGATCAACTTGGAATTACCCCCATAGTCCCCTTCTATAAAATGAGAGAGAGAGAGAGAGAGAGAGAGAAAAAGAGTGTGTGTTATACATACGTTTGCAGCCGCATCCACCGGCCAGCAGTCGTCTTCCATCCCACGCTGCGGCTCTTCGCAGCACAGGGCACTGTGGTTGGGCTGGGAGAGACGTTATCTCTCCCAGGTAGGGGTAGAGAAGGGGGAGCAGGGAGTCTGCCCTGCTCACGGATGGCCGTGGCAGTCATCCTCTGTAAGACAAGTGTAGAGACAGAGATAAAGCTATCTCCATCTGTCCATCAGGGTGGTTCTGCTGCCGCACATACAGTGTCAGGGAGCGGGCGGCAGGAGCCGCAGCTCAATAAAGAAAGAGCTGCATGCGGCTCGGGAGACGCGGGCTGGCCACAGCTGCTCCAGATGCTCCTCAGACTTCACCACATACCCCCAAATCTACCTACATGTCCACAGACATCCCACATTCCCTACGCATGCCTGTCAGACATCCACAAATGCAATCAGGCCTTCACATATTGCATATATCTCTATTGTGTGTACACGCACATCTGTAGCTCACCTTAGTGCTCTCCTCCTTCTGTCCCCATTCCCTCTCATCCCATCATACTTACCACCCTGTTCCTGGTCCTCTTCATTGCTGACGCTGGGGCACACACCTGCACATCACACCTGAAGCGTAGTGGGAGCTGGAGCACAAGCCGTGCCTATTAAGTGTACAACACACACACACACACACACACACACACACATACATACTTAAAATAGGAATATACAATTATTAAAAAATGAAAAATTGTGCTAACCTGCCATCCTAATGAATGATGTGGCACTGTACGCTGTGTTGATTTTGTTGTTCTGCACAACCAGCCATGGGGTGGTGTGGATTGTACACATGGAGGAGAAGCAGAGTGTCCGTCTGCAGATGGTGGCAGGGGTATGATGAAAGGCAGCAGGGGTACAGAGTGGGGAATATCAGAGGCATAGATAGATAATGTGGCAAAAGTATAGATGGGAAAGTGGACAGAGGCATATGAGAAAGGGGGCTGAGGGACAGAAGGGAGATGGGCAGAGGCACACATGGAGGGATGCAAGAGACACAGGCAGCTGATATAGGTGGTAAAGGCACACATGGTGGCAGTGGGAGGGGGGGTTTAGAGGCACAGCAGGGGAATCTGAGTTTCTCCCTCTGTGCTGCCTAACCCGTGGAAGCAGATGGAGATGGGAGGAGCTGTAGAAGACCTGGGGGCGGGGCAACATGTTGTACACTCGTTTGTGCAGGGCTTGAAGTCTGAGGAGAGGGGAAACTGTAGTCCTGTGCTAGATTGGTGAGGGAGGGGCACACAACCTTCATCTAAAACCTAAATCTAATGATCAGTGCCTGAGGCTGACAGAGGGGCCCGCTGGTGCTGATGAGCTCAGCCCCGAGCTGCTTGTTTACTCACAATCTCAGGCAGACATCTGCCTGTGTGTGAGAAGCAGGCTGCAGCCACGATCATTAGCTCCAGCTGTACCCCTCTGATCAGCCTCGTTCTCCCGGTCTTCAGATTAATGCAGCTTCTCTCCCCCTCTCTGCTCCACTGTGTCCCGCTCCTCGGTCTCCCAGTCCTAGCTTCTCAGCCCAGCCGGCTGTCCTGCCCGCTTAGCTCCGCCCACCTCCACCCTCTGTACTGTAGTCATTCCGGCCCCTCAGAGTCAGCCCTAGGAGTACTGTCTACGCTGCCTGTCATTTAACACGGCCCGGCCGCGCTGCATACCCTCGGCTGCCTGTAAAAAAAAAAACAAAAAAAAAAAAACACATGGCAGACAGGTGGCCTCACTTGCGCGTCGGCCTCCCGGGAATCTTCCCGGTAGAAGCAATGGCCAGTCCGGCCCTGCCCATATGAAAATTGCAGCGGACAGGAGGAGAGAACAGTACAGTCAAACAATATAACCCTGTTGAATTACGGGGCAACTGTCTTACCTACAGCTGCATGTGGTGGGGTGAGGCAGAGCCTTTCCTGTCATACTAATGTATATGCCAGAGTTGTGACTATATAAATGATATGAAAAATAGAAATAATTTATTCTACATTTCTCCTTTGTATTCTAATAATTTTTATAGTCAAAACTCTGAAGTAAAAAGTCTATGGCAGGTGACGCATCCACACATTTCTGATCAAAACTCAGCAAATTTCCATCAATATATATTGCTGCACCTGTGTATAATGCCCACATGTATATATATATAGTGCTGTACCTGTGTATAATGCCCACATTTATATACTGCTGCACCTGTGTATAATGCCCACATGTATATACTGCTGTACCTGTGTATAATGCCCACATGTATATACTGCTGCACCTGTGTATAATACTCACATGTATATACTGCTGCACCTGTGTATAACGCCCACATGTATATACTGCTGTACCTGTATATAATGCCCACATGTATATACTGCTGTACCTGTGTATAATGCCCACATGTATATACTGCTGCACCTGTGTATAATGCTCACATGTATATACTGCTGCACCTGTGTATAATGCCCACATGTATATACTGCTGTACCTGTGTATTAGAGATGAGCGCCTGAAATTTTTCGGGTTTTGTGTTTTGGTTTTGGGTTCGGTTCCGCGGACGTGTTTTGGGTTCGACCGCGTTTTGGCAAAACCTCACCGAATTTTTTTTGTCGGATTCGGGTGTGTTTTGGATTCGGGTATTTTTTTCAAAAAACACTAAAAAACAGCTTAAATCATAGAATTTGGGGGTCATTTTGATCCCAAAGTATTATTAACCTCAAAAACCATAATTTACACTCATTTTCAGTCTATTCTGAACACCTCACACCTCACAATATTATTTTTAGTCCTAAAATTTGCACCGAGGTCGCTGTGTGAGTAAGATAAGCGACCCTAGTGGCCGACACAAACACCGTGCCCATCTAGGAGTGGCACTGCAGTGTCACGCAGGATGTCCCTTCCAAAAAACCCTCCCCAAACAGCACATGACGCAAAGAAAAAAAGAGGCGCAATGAGGTAGCTGTGTGAGTAAGATTAGCGACCCTAGTGGCCGACACAAACACCGGGCCCATCTAGGAGTGGCACTGCAGTGTCACGCAGGATGTCCCTTCCAAAAAACCCTCCCCAAACAGCACATGACGCAAAGAAAAAAAGAGGCGCAATGAGGTAGCTGACTGTGTGAGTAAGATAAGCGACCCTAGTGGCCGACACAAACACCGGGCCCATCTAGGAGTGGCACTGCAGTGTCACGCAGGATGTCCCTTCCAAAAAACCCTCCCCAAACAGCACATGACGCAAAGAAAAAAAGAGGCGCAATGAGGTAGCTGACTGTGTGAGTAAGATAAGCGACCCTAGTGGCCGACACAAAAACCGGGCCCATCTAGGAGTGGCACTGCAGTGTCACGCAGGATGTCCCTTCCAAAAAACCCTCCCCAAACAGCACATGACGCAAAGAAAAAAAGAGGCGCAATGAGGTAGCTGACTGTGTGAGTAAGATAAGCGACCCTAGTGGCCGACACAAACACCGGGCCCATCTAGGAGTGGCACTGCAGTGTCACGCAGGATGGCCCTTCCAAAAAACCCTCCCCAAACAGCACATGACGCAAAGAAAAAAAGAGGCGCAATGAGGTAGCTGACTGTGTGAGTAAGATAAGCGACCCTAGTGGCCGACACAAACACCGGGCCCATCTAGGAGTGGCACTGCAGTGTCACGCAGGATGTCCCTTCCAAAAAACCCTCCCCAAACAGCACATGACGCAAAGAAAAAAAGAGGCGCAATGAGGTAGCTGACTGTGTGAGTAAGATAAGCGACCCTAGTGGCCGACACAAACACCGGGCCCATCTAGGAGTGGCACTGCAGTGTCACGCAGGATGGCCCTTCCAAAAAACCCTCCCCAAACAGCACATGACGCAAAGAAAAATAAAAGAAAAAAGAGGTGCAAGATGGAATTGTCCTTGGGCCCTCCCACCCACCCTTATGTTGTATAAACAGGACATGCACACTTTAACCAACCCATCATTTCAGTGACAGGGTCTGCCACACGACTGTGACTGAAATGACGGGTTGGTTTGGACCCCCACCAAAAAAGAAGCAATTAATCTCTCCTTGCACAAACTGGCTCTACAGAGGCAAGATGTCCACCTCATCATCATCCTCCGATATATCACCGTGTACATCCCCCTCCTCACAGATTATCAATTCGTCCCCACTGGAATCCACCATGTCAGCTCCCTGTGTACTTTGTGGAGGCAATTGCTGCTGGTCAATGTCTCCGCGGAGGAATTGATTATAATTCATTTTAATGAACATCATCTTCTCCACATTTTCTGGATGTAACCTCGTACGCCGATTGCTGACAAGGTGAGCGGCGGCACTAAACACTCTTTCGGAGTACACACTTGTGGGAGGGCAACTTAGGTAGAATAAAGCCAGTTTGTGCAAGGGCCTCCAAATTGCCTCTTTTTCCTGCCAGTATAAGTACGGACTGTGTGACGTGCCTACTTGGATGCGGTCACTCATATAATCCTCCACCATTCTATCAATGGTGAGAGAATCATATGCAGTGACAGTAGACGACATGTCCGTAATCGTTGTCAGGTCCTTCAGTCCGGACCAGATGTCAGCATCAGCAGTCGCTCCAGACTGCCCTGCATCACCGCCAGCGGGTGGGCTCGGAATTCTGAGCCTTTTCCTCGCACCCCCAGTTGCGGGAGAATGTGAAGGAGGAGATGTTGACAGGTCGCGTTCCGCTTGACTTGACAATTTTCTCACCAGCAGGTCTTTGAAACCCAGCAGACTTGTGTGCGCCGGAAAGAGAGATCCAAGGTAGGTTTTAAATCTAGGATCGAGCACGGTGGCCAAAATGTAGTGCTCTGATTTCAACAGATTGACCACCCGTGAATCCTTGTTAAGCGAATTAAGGGCTCCATCCACAAGTCCCACATGCCTAGCGGAATCGCTCTGTCTTAGCTCCTCCTTCAATGTCTCCAGCTTCTTCTGCAAAAGCCTGATGAGGGGAATGACCTGACTCAGGCTGGCAGTGTCTGAACTGACTTCACGTGTGGCAAGTTCAAAAGGTTGCAGAACCTTGCACAACGTTGAAATCATTCTCCACTGCGCTTGAGACAGGTGCATTCCACCTCCTATATCGTGCTCAGTTGTATAGGCTTGAATGGCCTTTTGCTGCTCCTCCAACCTCTGAAGCATATAGAGGGTTGAATTCCACCTCGTTACCACCTCCTGCTTCAGATGATGGCAGGGCAGGTTCAGGCGTTTTTGGTGGTGCTCCAGTCTTCTGTACGTGCTGCCTGTACGCCGAAAGTGTCCCGCAATTTTTCTGGCCACCGACAGCATCTCTTGCACGCCCCTGTCGTTTTAAAAAAAATTCTGCACCACCAAATTCAAGGTATGTGCAAAACATGGGACGTGCTGGAATTTGCCCAGATTTAATGCACGCACAATATTGCTGGCGTTGTCCGATGCCACAAATCCACAGGAGAGTCCAATTGGGGTAAGCCATTCCGCGATAATCTTCCTCAGTTGCCGTAAGGGGTTTTCAGCTGTGTGCGTATTCTGGAAACCGGTGATACAAAGCGTAGCCTGCCTAGGAAAGAGTTGGCGTTTGCGAGATGCTGCTACTGGTGCCGCCGCTGCTGTTCTTGCGGCGGGAGTCCATACATCTACCCAGTGGGCTGTCACAGTCATATAGTCCTGACCCTGCCCTGCTCCACTTGTCCACATGTCCGTGGTTAAGTGGACATTGGGTACAACTGAATTTTTTAGGACACTGGTGAGTCTTTTTCTGAGGTCCGTGTACATTTTCGGTATCGCCTGCCTAGAGAAGTGGAACCTAGATGGTATTTGGTAACGGGGGCACACTGCCTCAATAAAATGTCTAGTTCCCTGTGAACTAACGGCGGATACCGGACGCACGTCTAACACCAACATAGTTGTCAAGGCCTCAGTTATCCGCTTTGCAGCAGGATGACTGCTGTGATATTTCATCTTCCTCGCAAAGGACTGTTGAACAGTCAATTGCTTACTGGAAGTAGTACAAGCGGGCTTACGACTTCCCCTCTGGGATGACCATCGACTCCCAGCAGCAACAACAGCAGCGCCAGCAGCAGTAGGCGTTACACGCAAGGATGCATCAGAGGAATCCCAGGCAGGAGAGGAATCGTCAGAATTGCCAGTGACATGGCCTGCAGGACTATTGGCATTCCTGGGGAAGGAGGAAATTGACACTGAGGGAGTTGGTGGGGTGGTTTGCGTGAGCTTGGTTACAAGAGGAAGGGATTTACTGGTCAGTGGACTGCTTCCGCTGTCGGCCCAAGTTTTTGAACTTGTCACTGACTTATTATGAATGCGCTGCAGGTGACGTATAAGGGAGGATGTTCCGAGGTGGTTAACGTCCTTACCCCCTACTTATTACAGCTTGACAAAGGGAACACACGGCTTGACACCTGTTGTCCGCATTTCTGGTGAAATACTTCCACACCGAAGAGCTGATTTTTTTGGTATTTTCACCAGGCATGTCAACGGCCATATTCCTCCCACGGACAACAGGTGTCTCCCCGGGTGCCTGACTTAAACAAACCACCTCACCATCAGAATCCTCCTGGTCAATTTCCTCCCCAGCGCCAGCAACACCCATATCCTCCTCATCCTGGTGTACTTCAACACTGACATCTTCAATCTGACTATCAGGAACTGGACTGCGGGTGCTCCTTCCAGCACTTGCGGGGGGCGTGCAAATGGTGGAAGGCGCATGCTCTTCACGTCCAGTGTTGGGAAGGTCAGGCATCGCAACCGACACAATTGGACTCTCCTTGTGGATTTGGGATTTCGAAGAATGCACAGTTCTTTGCTGTGCTGCTTTTGCCAGCTTGAGTCTTTTCATTTTTCTAGCGAGAGGCTGAGTGCTTCCATCCTCATGTGAAGCTGAACCACTAGCCATGAACATAGGCCAGGGCCTCAGCCGTTCCTTGCCACTCCGTGTGGTAAATGGCATATTGGCAAGTTTACGCTTCTCCTCCGACAATTTTATTTTAGGTTTTGGAGTCCTTTTTTTTCTGATATTTGGTGTTTTGGATTTGACATGCTCTGTACTATGACATTGGGCATCGGCCTTGGCAGACGACGTTGCTGGCATTTCATCGTCTCGGCCATGACTAGTGGCAGCAGCTTCAGCACGAGGTGGAAGTGGATCTTGATCTTTCCCTAATTTTGGAACCTCAACATTTTTGTTCTCCATATTTTAATAGGCAGAACTAAAAGGCACCTCAGGTAAACAATGGAGATGGATGGATTGGATACTAGTATACAATTATGGACGGACTGCCACGGTTAGGTGGTATAAAAAAACCACGGTTAGGTGGTACATACAATTATGGATGGACGGACTGCCTGCCGAGTTCCGACACAGAGGTAGCCACAGCCGTGAACTACCGCACTGTACACTGGTTGATAAAGAGATAGTAGTATACTCGTAACTAGTATGACGACGGTATAAAGAAAGAAAAAAAAACCACGGTTAGGTGGTATATACAATTATGGATGGACGGACTGCCTGCCGAGTTCCGACACAGAGGTAGCCACAGCCGTGAACTACCGCACTGTACACTGGTTGATAAAGAGATAGTAGTATACTCGTAACTAGTATGACGACGGTATAAAGAAAGAAAAAAAAAACACGGTTAGGTGGTATATACAATTATGGATGGACGGACTGCCTGCCGAGTTCCGACACAGAGGTAGCCACAGCCGTGAACTACCGCACTGTACACTGGTTGATAAAGAGATAGTAGTATACTCGTAACTAGTATGACGACGGTATAAAGAAAGAAAAAAAAACCACGGTTAGGTGGTATATACAATTATGGATGGACGGACTGCCTGCCGAGTGCCGACACAGAGGTAGCCACAGCCGTGAACTACCGCACTGTACACTGGTTGATAAAGAGATAGTAGTATACTCGTAACTAGTATGACGACGGTATAAAGAAAGAAAAAAAACCCACGGTTAGGTGGTATATACAATTATGGATGGATGGACTGCCTGCCGAGTTCCGACACAGAGGTAGCCACAGCCGTGAACTACCGCACTGTACACTGGTTGATAAAGAGATAGTAGTATACTCGTAACTAGTATGACGACGGTATAAAGAAAGAAAAAAAAACCACGGTTAGGTGGTATATACAATTATGGATGGACGGACTGCCTGCCGAGTTCCGACACAGAGGTAGCCACAGCCGTGAACTACCGCACTGTACACTGGTTGATAAAGAGATAGTAGTATACTCGTAACTAGTATGACGACGGTATAAAGAAAGAAAAAAAAACCACGGTTAGGTGGTATATACAATTATGGATGGACGGACTGCCTGCCGAGTTCCGACACAGAGGTAGCCACAGCCGTGAACTACCGCACTGTACACTGGTTGATAAAGAGATAGTAGTATACTCGTAACTAGTATGACGACGGTATAAAGAAAGAAAAAAAAACCACGGTTAGGTGGTATATACAATTATGGATGGACGGACTGCCTGCCGAGTTCCGA
Source organism: Pseudophryne corroboree (assembly GCF_028390025.1). Lineage (NCBI taxonomy): Eukaryota > Metazoa > Chordata > Amphibia > Anura > Myobatrachidae > Pseudophryne > Pseudophryne corroboree. The sequence goes on from NC_086449.1 coordinate 55,967,620, forward strand.
CACAGAGGTAGCCACAGCCGTGAACTACCGCACTGTACACTGGTTGATAAAGAGATAGTAGTATACTCGTAACTAGTATGACGACGGTATAAAGAAAGAAAAAAAAACCACGGTTAGGTGGTATATACAATTATGGATGGACGGACTGCCTGCCGAGTGCCGACACAGAGGTAGCCACAGCCGTGAACTACCGCTCTGTACACTGGTTGATAAAGAGATAGTAGTATACTCGTAACTAGTATGACGACGGTATAAAGAAAGAAAAAAAAAACATGGTTAGGTGGTATATACAATTATGGATGGACGGACTGCCTGCCGAGTTCCGACACAGAGGTAGCCACAGCCGTGAACTACCGCACTGTACACTGGTTGATAAAGAGATAGTAGTATACTCGTAACTAGTATGACGACGGTATAAAGAAAGAAAAAAAAACCACGGTTAGGTGGTATATACAATTATGGATGGACGGACTGCCTGCCGAGTTCCGACACAGAGGTAGCCACAGCCGTGAACTACCGCACTGTACACTGGTTGATAAAGAGATAGTAGTATACTCGTAACTAGTATGACGACGGTATAAAGAAAGAAAAAAAAACCACGGTTAGGTGGTATATACAATTATGGATGGACGGACTGCCTGCCGAGTTCCGACACAGAGGTAGCCACAGCCGTGAACTACCGCACTGTACACTGGTTGATAAAGAGATAGTAGTATACTCGTAACTAGTATGACCGTGACGACTATAAAGAAAGAAAAAAAAACCACGGTTAGGTGGTATATACAATTATGGATGGACGGACTGCCTGCCGAGTGCCGACACAGAGGTAGCCACAGCCGTGAACTACCGCACTGTACTGTGTCTGCTGCTAATATAGACTGGTTGATAAAGAGATAGTATACAATACTACTAATATTATATATACTGGTGGTCAGGTCACTGGTCACTAGTCACACTGGCAGTGGCACTCCTGCAGCAAAAGTGTGCACTGTTTAATTTTAATATAATATTATTATCATGTACTCCTGGCTCCTGCTATAACAACCTGCAGTGCTCCCCAGTCTCCCCCACAATTATAAGCTTTATATACATTGATGTGCAGCACACTGGGCTGAGCAGTGCACACAGACTGAGTCACTGTGTGTATCGTTTTTTTCAGGCAGAGAACGGATATATTAAATAAAACAAACAACTGCACTGTCTCTGGTGGTCACTGGTCGTCAGTCACTAAACTCTGTCTGCACTCTCTTCTACAGTATCACAGCAATCTCTCTCTCTCTCTCTCAACCCTAATCTAAATGGAGAGGACGCCAGCCACGTCCTCTCCCTATCAATCTCAATGCACGTGTGAAAATGGCGGCGACGCGCGGCTCCTTATATAGAATCCGAGTCTCGCGAGAATCCGACAGCGTCATGATGACGTTCTGGCGCGCTCGGGTTAACCGAGCAAGGCGGGAGGATCCGAGTCTGCTCGGACCCGTGAAAAAAACATGAAGTTCGTGCGGGTTCGGATTCAGAGAAACCGAACCCGCTCATCTCTACTGTGTATAATGCTCACATGATCCCTTTGGCTCCTATAATGTGTATAAATCTAGCTCTGGAACAAGTCAGTGCCTCCTGAGCCATTTACCTCGCAGCACATCCCTGCTTACCAACTACATGTACATCACAAAAGTACCAGCAAGGTAGCAGTAGAAGATTTACACAGCTGTTGGTGGCCCAGGTTTACTATAGAATGTGGATTGGGCACTGCCCATGGTTTCATGTTCAAGTGTTGATCTCTGAGTTAACAGACAGCGGGGTCTTCTGTGATATGTAACACATCTTTAATTGCCACAATTATGTACTGAATACTCTTAGCCACTGTCGAAGTCAGAAAAATGTCTCAATGCACACTGCCATATTTGCACCGCACACTGGTCCGTGCTGCGCGTGCGTACGCTCTCCCGTGGAGGCGCATACCCGCAATAGCGTGCACACGCAGGCGCGGTATGCGCATTTACGGTAGAGTTTATGTGATCGTAGCGTGCGACTCATTCGTTACAAATGTTCACAATTAATGTAGTTTATAGATTATGGTCCCTTTGATAGATTCTGAAAGTTTGGTTAATATAGAATGTCCCTGAACGGAGGAATCCCTCTTTGTATTGTGCGAAGGGTCTAACAGGAGTCAGACAGTGGTGTTTGGTACCTATCGGAAGAGTATTTAAATAGCAATATTCCGGTGTTGGTTTGGAGCAGATTAATTGCTCGTGCGAATAGTTATGGACATAAGAAGTTATGTCCATTTATTTATTTGTCCTTACTTAGTCATGCATCTGAACAGTTGGAGACAGGCATCAGTAGGTCTCAAATGTCTCTTTGACCTCAGAGATCCCCCAAACAATAGTTTGCATGTTAAGAGGGCCTCATACCTACACATGCATAAGGTAAACACAGGAATAGTAATTGAAGATCAATTGTACTCCAAATCAGTATCTTTCCCGCAGACGGAGTACAATAGTCTTTAATTACACTGAGCTTTTGAGACTCAATGAGGAAGGCCAACACCTGTGTTTACAAATGGGGCTGGATTTGTATACAGGAGAATGAGGGCTGAGATGTCATTGTCTCAACTGAAAGTGGACATCATGAATATAGAACAAAACCCAGACAGGATTCTGTTTTGTATTCGCCAAACAATACCCCCTCCAGAAGACAGGAATGTGTTAGTTATCACCCATTGTTTTGCATAACCAGGGCCACTGATATGAATCAACTTGTGACCTTTGTTATAATGCGAAGCCGAGTTCCTGCGTCCAATGGACAGTGAGACTGTAGGGACCAATAGATTGCATTGTGTGAGTAGCATAAAAGACGGGTCTGTGACATCCAGCCTTCACTTCTCTTCAAACTGTTATCATTGCTGATAATCGGGAAGCTGGCTGTCCAGAGGCGCTTGCGATCGTTACCCTTTGTGCGTAAGTTTCTCTCCGTAATCATTGTCTTTCTGTGAGCCAATTTCTCTCATCTCTCTCCGTCTCTCTCTCTCTCTCTCTCTCTCTCCCTCTCTCTCTCTTCTTTTCTCTTATATCTCTCATAGTATTATAGTATTGTATTGTATTGCATTTAGGTCAGTGTAGTATTGTCTTTTTGTATTTATTGTTTAGTTCTGTGGTTAGGAAGTCTTTGTTATATTGTAGTGTATCATTTGTACTGTTATCCCCTTTTACAAGTATATTAGATATAATACAGTTAATAGGCCTTGGAACCTAAACCAGCATCTGTGTATTTTCTATAGTGATAAGTGTTCATTTGAGCGTCGGTGACGCTCAAGCAGCTTTGTAGATAGTCAGGTTACACAAGGTTGCACTTACACCCTGTACTCACATTAAGGTATTCAGTGTATTTCATTGGTATAAGGTTTTAACATAAAGGTATAGTGTTGTAAGCGTCTGCATCGCTGGTGACCTCCTCGTGGTCTCGAGCGTATGCTACGCTACAGCGAATCATTCCCCTAGACATAACCAATAACGTGTCCTGTGATCACTGGGCCGTGAGCGAACGTGACGCTTGAGCGTCTCGCCTACGGCTGAGCGATCGCTACGCAGATAGCGTACCATTACGGTACTTCTTAAGTAAACAGCGTACAGTGTTCTTAGCTTCATAAAGGGTTGTTTATACGACAAAGGAATTTAGCATTGTCAATTGCGGGCTCGTCCTATACTTCTCATATCTGCACTAGGTAGATCAGCAGACATTATCCCTCCAGCAAAGGGTGGGAGGTTGTCTCACAGTGCTGACGGGATAAGCGTCTGCTTCGCTTAGATAAAGAGTGCTGAAGGAACCCGGTAACCGGAAGTAAGAACAAAACGCTTGTGTCCTTTTAAAACTGTTTATTTTTCTTTTGTCTTGCGTACGCACGCATATATCTGCATTTCTGTTTCATTTTTCGTATATCACTATTCCTGTTTGCCAATTTTATAGTTGATAGAAAGTGCTAAAAAGAGATTTGCTGTTATTTCATAGTAGAAGCAACATAGTTAAAATATAGACAAACACACAGCTTTGCCAAGAGACAAGGTCAGTGTGGTGCGCGGTAAATGATCAAGGATCATCTACATTGATAAACGTATAAATCGTGTTACGGTGGATCTTTGCTGTGCGTACACGTGTCTCTAACAAAAGACTGAGACTTGCGTACGCAACCCAAAGGCCGACGCACGCAGCGCAACGGAGCGTCCGTGTACGCTCATGTAACAAATCACAAATGTTATAATTAAAAGGCGATAAATAGCGCAAGGCAATAAGTAGCGCAATGCGGTAAATAACGCAAAGCGATAAATAGCACACATTTGTTCAGTTTCCAAAATTTAGTTTAAATACCTTACTTTACTGTAACGCCTCTGGGGAGAGCTATCAGACTACGGGAAATGATTTTTCTGATCAGAAAACTATAAGAATGATAGTGGGTTGAAAACGGTATGAGTGTATTGAATCCCGCTTTGTGGACTTTGTGATCTATGTGATAAAACGGTATTGAATTCCGCTTTGTGGACTTTGTGATATGTGTGATCTATGTGGAACGTGATGAGCACGATCTGAGTGAAAACGTGCAACAGAGTGTGATAAAGTTTTCGTTGTATTACGCTCTGGCTGTTTTGGAGCACAGTAGGGAGACTCCAATGATCCTACCATTTATGGGCAACAAGTGTCTATAAGTGGTACGATTGGACCGCACGGTTGTATGTGTGACCAATAACGCAACGTGATATGAGGTCGTATATCCATGCGTAAATCTTGCCCTCATACGTGTTGTAGGGAGCACATGCAAGCGTGATTTGTGTAAAGAAAAAGGAAGGGAATTTTCTCAGGAAAATCTCTAAAAAATAGGGCCTGCAACGGCTACACGTGTCTGCTAGAAGGCGGACCGGAGATACCCGGAGCAGAAGAAGTTCAGTGGAAGAGCTTTAAGGATTTCCAACGAAGTTCTGTGTTTGGTGCATTTTAGGAAGTTTTTTTCTGTGTTAAAAAGGTCCACAATGGCAGCCAAGTGCACAATACAGAGACGGTCGGAGGTCAGGATTCAGACTCCAGAGGCTTGCAGACCCCGAGGGTCTGCTCGGTTAGTAATGTGGGGGAAATATGGTCCCCACTCTGAGACCTTTTGTGATGAATGGACACGAATGACTGCGGGGGATAAGGTACCATTTCCCGGGATAGGTAGTTTTGACTTAGAGGTGTTGCATAATTTAAGGCGGAGGATCTGTCTCATAAAATACTTGAAACTACGGGTTAAACATGATGATTGTTTGCAGTTATGGCTACAGGAGAGTGAAATACAGAGAAATGTAACTTACATACCTAACTTTCATCTTGAGAGGAGAAACGTGGCAGCAGGGAGAATTATGATTGCGGAGAAAAGCACAGGGGTGAACAATATAAACGCTCTTAGCAACTGTAGTATAGATGATAAGAATAAGTGTAATAAATGTAACAAAGATAATTGTAATACTGTTGAATGTACAACTATTAACCCATGCAAGTCGCACCCCATGTTAAACTTTCCTCAGGAACACCAACCAGAAAGTGAACCCAGAACGATGTCGGCACCTCTTCCAGAAGCCATCACACAAGACGTCCAGGTGGACGCGACCCAGTCAGTAAAAACTGTAATCAAACCCCCTAATGGAGGGTCAGGTGAGGTCGTGTCCACAGGTATGTATGGTATTATACATCACGCACAAACAAATGTACCTTATATCCTAGAATCAATTCAGAATGACATTACTGGACTTAATCCTGTTAGGATAATTGCAGTACCAAATGGGGAAACTGACTCTTCAGGAATCACTCCTGTCAGGAACATCGCCATGTACTGCCCTTTTTCCCGAACAGAATTAAGAGCAATTCTGTCTGAATTTCCTGATCCCAGGAAAGACTTAGTTGCTTGTCAAAGATACATTAGAGTGCTAGGACATACTGCAGAGCCAAGTAACAAAGATTGGAGGACAGTTTTGAGGGCATGTTTACCCCCCGATGTTGATTCATTGAAATTTATCACTGATTGTAAGCTAGATGAGGAAGTGCCACTAACAAACAAGTATAACCAAGATAATGTAAAAAGAATCAATCTACAGTTGAAAGAATATTTTCCTACAGTAACAAAGTGGAATAAAATCTATACAATAAGACAAAAAGAAGGTGAATCCGCAGAAGAGTATTTTCACCGGGCTCTGCAGGATATGGCTAGGTACACTGGTATAGATGACATTGAAACTAATGTACACCACAGAGAGGTAGCTGTGTCCGTATTAGCGAACAACTTAAAAGATACACTAAAAATTAGGGTACAAACTTCAATACCTCATTGGAGAGGTATCTCGGTGGCGGCATTAAGAGAGTCCGCTATCGAGCATGACCGAAATATCCAAAGAACCAGGGAAGCGCAGGGAGAGCGGTTGATGACACTGAACATCCAAGCACTAGAGGATGCATCAAGTCGACCGGAACCCCAGGCCCCTAGCACATGGAGAAAGCCAAGGATTTGTTACCATTGTAGAAGAGAAGGGCATTATGCCAACAACTGTAATAACCCACATAAAGTTAGACCCCCTAGACCAAGAAATGAGCAAAATTACAACACACACCATTATAATCAGAGATCAGATAGGAGGAATTTTGAGCCACACCCATGATAGGTAGTCAAGAAAGGTGATCATACGACGGATGGTAAGCCTGAGGTAATGGTTAGTAAATTGGGAGGTCATTCACTGAAGACACAGGAATGACCAGGTTAAACGTTGTAAATGTATTTGTGAAAAATGTTTTTTCTCTCTCTCTCTATCCCCATCTCTGACGATTATTGGTAAGAATTCAAACATTGCATATTCGCTTGGTCCTTGCAGAAGTCTACCAAACCCCAGCATGACCTATCCACCACAATGTATTCTGGCCAGATACAGACAGTGGAATAATGCAAGTGCTGGTGGGGAGGGACTGCTCAAGGAAACCATTAGACACGTAGATACGACAGCCTAATAGTCTGACAATGTTTTCCTAATGTTGACAATGTTTAAAAATGCTTTGTTTCTCTTCTCTTATTGATGGTTATTGTCGAGTTATGTAATGTATATATGCACATGAATTGTTCTCTATCTCTTTTGTTTTTTATTTTCTCTCTCTCCTCACTCATGTTTCCATGGTTTAAAGATGGTATGTCACCCCTAAGTGTTAACCAATGGTAATGCCAGATTTTTGCTCCACACAGAAAGATCGCTAGTTAGGAAGAAAGATTACATCACCAGAAGGTTCATTCGGAAGACTGAAGAGACAGCACCTTTTGAGAGGACAGCAGAACAAGAAGAACGACAAGACGAGAGAACTTATTATCGTAACGAGTTCTCTCCCCCTCAAACTGATTTTCTTATACCCCATTTACAAATTTCTTCTTTTCTCCTCCTGTAAGATGGACTTGCCCCAAGAGACTGTGATATGGATTTTTTCCCGTTAACCATGATGTTGACCAGAGCAGTCTGTTTCGGTGAGAGTACCAGTGAGGTCGAGAAAGGATCCAGAAAGGTCCTGATGACTGAGACGGAGGTGTAAATTTCCAATAGCAACCCAATCACCAAGCAAAGGCGAGTACCGGGCACGATCTAACAACCATGTTATTTGTAAACAACTGTGAAGGAATGTTAGTTCAAAAAGAAAGTTGTATCTGGAGGCTCTGTAACAAAGAAATGCCAATCCAGTTTTAATATCCATATGGACCGGCATCCATTGAGTGACTATCACTCCTTAGTGGGTAATGTGTTAAATAAGACCGATTGTTGGGTATGCTCTCAAGTACCTCAGGGTCATAGCAAATCAGGGCTAGTACCATTTCCTTTAACGTTAGGGGAGGTACTTGAGCTAAGGGGTGGGAGACCGGTGGACCGGAGGTTTAACATCTCCAGCCCTCCTAGTTTGAAGCTCCACCAATACCATGTGGATAGGTCCCTCTTATGTTTTAATATCTCCAATCCCCGTAAGCCGGGAAATTGGGAAGTGTCATGGAGCAACCTTACCATGACCTTTTCACACAGAGCAGATAGAATGCCTACAGATACAGAGCTGGTACGCCACATAGCCAGTAGAGGAAAATCTTTCCGGTATCGATATACCTTAGGAAATAGGATTACTAGAGTTGGAGAGGTATCACCAGGATACTGTGCACATATCGTACAAACCGATACGTGCATTAAGCAGATGGAAGAATTAGGGTCAGGAGATTTCACCTGGAAGGTTTGTAACATGATCATGTCCTTCTCCGTCCCTTATGTTCTCCCCGATGATGCATATTTCATATGCGGGAGAAAGGCGTACAAATGGCTTGCCCCAAACTCTGAAGGATTGTGTTATATTGGAAAAGTATTGCCTGAAGTGATGACTGTTACACATGACAAAATGAAGGACATACACCGTGGTGCCCAAGCTCCTTATACTCACACTCATTACGAGCACCGGGTTAAAAGACAACTGTCAGAAAGGTTAGAGCATCCGGCCTCTGATCTTATCCATGAATCCACCGGGATTCAGGTTCTGGTAGCGTTAGATTTCACTCGTACCGCTCGAGGAGTGATGAATTATAAATACATTTCCGCACTCGCCAATTTGTTAGATAATATCACTGAAATGTATGATGACACGTTTAGATACACTGGAAGAGAACTTCAAGCTTACAAAACAGAACTAGTTCAGCATAGGATGGTTCTTAATTACCTCACAGCAGTAACAGGCGGATATTGTGTTACATTGGCAACACAGTACGGCATAAAGTGTTGCACGTATATCACAAATAGCACCGAGGATCCGGTAGAGGTCATAGACCAAAAGATGGACGATATTCTCCAATTGAAGTGGGAATTTCGTCGAAAACACAATCTCACCCTTGCTGCTGTAGGTAATGAGCTGACTAGTTGGGTGTCATGGTTGAACCCGCGAAATTGGTTCTCCGGTTTGGGGGACTGGGCTCAAGGAGTCATAATGGATGTTGGAAAGTTTCTACTATGTATCTTGGGTGTCGTTATATCGATTGGATTGATATTTAGATGCGGGCAGGCTTTAATGAGGTGCAAACAAAGTACAAAAGTGATGAGCTTGAGGAGTGAGGAAACTGTAATTAACCTGGATTTGATTTATGACCCAATGATAGAAACCAGAATGTGATGAAAATGCGATTATACGGTCCGTTTCTTTCACCTGTTTTTCTGCTTTTCTCCAAGATACAAAGACCCCCTTGGACGAGGAAGCTGACGAGACGAGATGTATACAGACAACAGACAAGCACCAAAGAAGAAGATTTGACAACTTTAAATATGGACACTTGATGAACTTTGCCATGGATCCCCAGTTTCCCTAGTACTTTTAAACTCACGCTAGCCCAACATTTTTTTGTAAATCTGATGGCTCAGACAAAGCTATTTGCTCATGCCTAAGGAGCAATACAGCGCAAAGAAGACGACTCTCAACAGATACCGAACACAACCTCAACGACAGATGTACATTTCCCTGACATAGAATATCATTGCATTTTCGTAAGTGTTCTTTATCTTCATCTCTACAACCCTCAGGTAACGACACACATAGACGATAGGGAATACAGGCACAGATATCAGCAACCACATACCTCCCCCATTCATGTATCATCAACTAAAATGTGCATCCCCATTTTGTTACAACCACAGCCGAAATGAGCTCGGTAAAGTTTGACAGCCCATCCACAGACCCTTAGTACGGGATAAGAAGGAATTCAAATGTATACTTCGCAATACCTCGAAGCTTGATTTACCACACGTACGGCACGATGATACATGACCCTCCAAACATGGACTCATACACACACGCTTCTACTCTCTCACTAGGTCATACCCTTTTCACACCTACTCCTCTCTCCTTCCTTACCCCACCATGGAAATCAATTAACCCCTGACTTACATTTTTCTCCTTAAAGGTTTTGTGGCAGTTATTATTGACTGCCAAAGGGTAGACTGTCGAAGTCAGAAAAATGTCTCAATGCACACTGCCATATTTGCACCGCACACTGGTCCGTGCTGCGCGTGCGTACGCTCTCCCGTGGAGGCGCATACCCGCAATAGCGTGCACACGCAGGCGCGGTATGCGCATTTACGGTAGAGTTTATGTGATCGTAGCGTGCGACTCATTCGTTACAAATGTTCACAATTAATGTAGTTTATAGATTATGGTCCCTTTGATAGATTCTGAAAGTTTGGTTAATATAGAATGTCCCTGAACGGAGGAATCCCTCTTTGTATTGTGCGAAGGGTCTAACAGGAGTCAGACAGTGGTGTTTGGTACCTATCGGAAGAGTATTTAAATAGCAATATTCCGGTGTTGGTTTGGAGCAGATTAATTGCTCGTGCGAATAGTTATGGACATAAGAAGTTATGTCCATTTATTTATTTGTCCTTACTTAGTCATGCATCTGAACAGTTGGAGACAGGCATCAGTAGGTCTCAAATGTCTCTTTGACCTCAGAGATCCCCCAAACAATAGTTTGCATGTTAAGAGGGCCTCATACCTACACATGCATAAGGTAAACACAGGAATAGTAATTGAAGATCAATTGTACTCCAAATCAGTATCTTTCCCGCAGACGGAGTACAATAGTCTTTAATTACACTGAGCTTTTGAGACTCAATGAGGAAGGCCAACACCTGTGTTTACAAATGGGGCTGGATTTGTATACAGGAGAATGAGGGCTGAGATGTCATTGTCTCAACTGAAAGTGGACATCATGAATATAGAACAAAACCCAGACAGGATTCTGTTTTGTATTCGCCAAACAATACCCCCTCCAGAAGACAGGAATGTGTTAGTTATCACCCATTGTTTTGCATAACCAGGGCCACTGATATGAATCAACTTGTGACCTTTGTTATAATGCGAAGCCGAGTTCCTGCGTCCAATGGACAGTGAGACTGTAGGGACCAATAGATTGCATTGTGTGAGTAGCATAAAAGACGGGTCTGTGACATCCAGCCTTCACTTCTCTTCAAACTGTTATCATTGCTGATAATCGGGAAGCTGGCTGTCCAGAGGCGCTTGCGATCGTTACCCTTTGTGCGTAAGTTTCTCTCCGTAATCATTGTCTTTCTGTGAGCCAATTTCTCTCATCTCTCTCCGTCTCTCTCTCTCTCTCTCTCTCTCTCCCTCTCTCTCTCTTCTTTTCTCTTATATCTCTCATAGTATTATAGTATTGTATTGTATTGCATTTAGGTCAGTGTAGTATTGTCTTTTTGTATTTATTGTTTAGTTCTGTGGTTAGGAAGTCTTTGTTATATTGTAGTGTATCATTTGTACTGTTATCCCCTTTTACAAGTATATTAGATATAATACAGTTAATAGGCCTTGGAACCTAAACCAGCATCTGTGTATTTTCTATAGTGATAAGTGTTCATTTGAGCGTCGGTGACGCTCAAGCAGCTTTGTAGATAGTCAGGTTACACAAGGTTGCACTTACACCCTGTACTCACATTAAGGTATTCAGTGTATTTCATTGGTATAAGGTTTTAACATAAAGGTATAGTGTTGTAAGCGTCTGCATCGCTGGTGACCTCCTCGTGGTCTCGAGCGTATGCTACGCTACAGCGAATCATTCCCCTAGACATAACCAATAACGTGTCCTGTGATCACTGGGCCGTGAGCGAACGTGACGCTTGAGCGTCTCGCCTACGGCTGAGCGATCGCTACGCAGATAGCGTACCATTACGGTACTTCTTAAGTAAACAGCATACAGTGTTCTTAGCTTCATAAAGGGTTGTTTATACGACAAAGGAATTTAGCATTGTCACCACCTTAGGATGTAACTTGGCATCATTATAGTCGACACTGGAGTCGGAATCCGTGTCAGTATCTGTGTCCGCTATCTGGGTAAATTAAAGTTTCTGAGAGCCTGAGGGGGTCTGAGATTGTGACAAAACATCTCCCATGGATTGTGTCCATGCTTGGTTCTGAGACTCAGATTTGTCTAACCTCTTATGCAATAAAGCCACACTTGCATTTAAAACACTTCACATATCTACCCAATCAGCAGTCGGCGGTGCCGACGGAGTCACTCCCACATTCTGTTCAGCCCCCACACCAGCCTCCTTCTGGGAAGAGCATTCAGCCTCAGACATGTCGACACACGCGTACCGACACCCTAAAACACACTGGGCTATAGGGGACAGACCCACAGTAAGGCCCTTCAGAGAGACAGAGAGGGAGTTTGCCAGCTCACACCCAGCACCTCACCGGTCTGAAAGAATTAAATAATGCCCCAGACCTATAAGCGCTTTTATACCAAAGTAATCAACACCAAATTGCCGTGCCCCCCTTGTTTTGTGCACCCTGTTACTTGTGCACAGCAGTGAAGGGCCAGGAGCAGCGTCTCTGCAGCACGCTGTGGAGAAAATGGCGCTGGTTAGAGCTGAAGGAGGAAGCCCCGCCCCCCTACATGACGCGCTTCAGTCCTGCTTTTATTTATACTGGCGGGGGTCGGTATACAGTGCCTATGCGAGTCTCTGATTGAGGTTTAATTGCTGCCCAGGGCGCCCCCCCTACGCCCTGCACCCATGTAGTGCCTTGTGTGTGTGGGAGCAATGGCGCGCAGCGCGACCGCTGCACGCTACCTCACGGAAGAACTGAAGTCTTCTGCCGCCTCTGAAGTCTTCTTGCTTCTGCTACTCACCTGGCTTCTTACTTCAGGCTCTGCAAGGGGGACGGCGGCGCGGCTCCGGGAACGAACAGCTAGGCTATACCAAGTGATCAGACCCTCTGGAGCTAATGGTGTCCAGTAGCCTAAGAAGCAGAGCCTTTGTACTCACAGAAGTAGGTCTGCTTCTCTCCCCTCAGTCCCACGAAGCAGGCAGCCTGTTGCCAGCAGTGCCCCCTGAAAATAATAAACCTAACAAAAGTATTTTTTAGAGAAACTCTAGTGTGCAACCCGTCTCCTCTGGGCACAGAATTTAACTGAGGTCTGGAGGAGGGGCATAGAGGGAGGAGCCAGTTCACACCCATTTAAAGTCTTAAAGTGCCCATGTCTCCTGCAGATTCCGTCTATACCCCATTGTCCTTTTGGAGTCCCCAGCATCCTCTAGGACGAATGAGAAATATTGAATTATATTGAGAACCATGCAAAATAACAGGGAATGGAATCGTATATACATATAGGGGGTAATTCAGACCTGATCGTAGCAGCAAATTTGTTAGTAGTTGGGCAAAACCAGGGCCCTCATTCCGAGTTGATCGCTCGCAAGGCGAATGTAGCAGAGTTACAGACGCTAAGCCTACGCCTACTGGGAGTGAATCTTAGCTTCTTAAAATTGCGACCGATGTATGCGCAATATTGCGATTACAAACGAGTTAGCAGTTTCTGAGTAGCTTCAGACTTACTCTGCCTGTGCAATCAGTTCAGTGCTTTTCGTTCCTGGTTGACGTCACAAACACACCCAGCGCTCGCCCAGGCACTCCCACCGTTTCTCCGGCCACTCCTGCGTTTTTTCCGGAAACGGTAGCGTTTTCAGCCACACGCCCCTAAAACGCCGTGTTTCCGCCCAGTAACACCCATTTCCTGTCAATCACAATGCGATCGCCGGAGCGATGAAAAAGCCGTGAGTAAAATTACTTTCTTCATAGTAAAGTTACTTGGCGCAGTCGCAGTGCGAACATTGCGCATGCGCACTAAGCAGATTCTCACTGCGATGCGATGAAAAACACCGAGCGAACAACTCGGAATGAGGGCCCATGTGCACTTCAGGGGGGAGGGCAGATATAAAATGTGCAGAGAGATTTAGATTTGGGTGGGTTATTTTGTTTCTGTGCAGAGTAAATACTGGCAGCTTTATTTTTACACTGCAATTTAGATTTCAGTTTGAACACACCCCACCCAAATCTAACTCTCTCTGCACATGTTACATCTACCCCCCCCCCCCCCCCTGCAGTGCACATGGTTTTGCCCAACTTCTAATAAATTTACTGCTGCAATCAAGTCTGAATTAGGCCCATAGACCCAAATGATCAAAACTTAATGATATATATTATTCTGTATAACTATTACTATTGGTAATGATATGGTCAAATGGTTTAAAATAACATATTCCAGGAACATAAGCGAGATGAAAACCAGCCAATCGGAAAGCAACTAAGGCACATCTACGCTATGCTAGGAGATAAAATACACGCCCCCTTCCCCAGCTCTATCCAATCAGATGCCTCCCAGCACCCCCTGCAGCACTCTGTGCATTCGCATAGGGACTCCCGGGTCCTTAACCTAAAAGTCCAGTGATTGCTGTACCAGTGTTACTTAAAGTTGATAGTAGTCTCCATTTACTGCTATGGTTTGCTAAAGTACTTTTTTTTTTTAATCTGATGGTTTAGTAGCCAGCTGTGTCGCTATTGACAGATTGGACTTTCCCAATTTATTGGAAGTCTGTTGTTTATCTACTAGTTATTGGAAGCTTAGCTGAAAAAATCCTCTTTCCACACCTGTAAGGGGTAAAACAACTGAAATATGTACAGTAAAGCTGGGGCGGTTGTTCCATAGTTACCGCGCATAGCTGAGGTTATGGTGGAGATAATAAGAATTTACTCACCGGTAATTCTATTTCTCGTAGTCCGTAGTGGATGCTGGGGACTCCGTAAGGACCATGGGGAATAGACGGGCTCCACAGGAGACTGGGCACTCTAAGAAAGATTTAGGACTACCTGGTGTGCACTGGCTCCTCCCCCTATGGCCTTCCTCCAAGCCTCAGTTAGGACACTGTGCCCGGAAGAGCTGACACAATAAGGAAGGATTTTGAATCCCGGGTAAGACTCATACCAGCCACACCAATCACACCATATAACTCGTGATAGGAACCCCGGTTAACAGTATGATAACAGTGGAGCCTCTGAACAGATGGCTCGCCATAACAACCCGATATTTGTGACAATAACTATGTACAAGTATTGCAGACAATCCGCACTTGGGATGGGCGGCCAGCATCCACTACGGACTACGAGAAATAGAATTACCGGTGAGTAAATTCTTATTTTCTCTAACGTCCTAGTGGATGCTGGGGACTCCGTAAGGACCATGGGGATTATACCAAAGCTCCCAAACGGGCGGGAGAGTGCGGATGACTCTGCAGCACCGAATGAGAGAACTCCAGGTCCTCCTCAGCCAGGGTATCAAATTTATAGAATTTTGCAAACGTGTTTGCCCCTGACCAAGTAGCAGCTCGGCAAAGTTGTAAAGCTGAGACCCCTCGGGCAGCCGCCCAAGATGAGCCCACCTTCCTTGTGGAATGGGCTTTTATAGCTTTAGGCTGCGGTAGTCCCACCGCAGAATGCTCTAGCTGAATAGTGCTACAAATCCAGCGCGCGATAGACTGCTTAGAAGCAGGTGCACCCAGCTTGTTGGGTGCATATAGAATAAACAGCGAGTCAGTTTTCCTGACTCCAGCCGTCCCGGAAACATACATTTTCAGGGCCCTGACTACGTCCAGAAACTTGGAATCCTCCAAGTCCCTAGTAGCCGCAGGCACTACAATAGGTTGGTTCAAGTGAAAAGCTGATACCACCATAAGGAGAAACTGAGGACGAGTCCTCAACTCTGCCCTATCCATATGGAAAATCAGATAGGGGCTTTTACAGGACAAAGCCGCCAATTCTGACACCCGTCTGGCCGAAGCCAGAGCCAACAACATAACCACTTTCCACGTGAGATCTTTTAAATCCACAGTCTTAAGTGGCTCAAACCAATGTGATTTTAGAAACTCCAAGACCACATTGAGATCCCAAGGTGCCACTGGGGGCACAAAAGGAGGCTGAATATGCAGGACTCCCTTGACAAAAGTCTGAACTTCAGGCAGTGAAGGCAGCTCTTTCTGGAAGAAAATCGACAGGGCCGAGATCTGGACCTTAATGGTTCCCAATTTGAGGCCCAAAGTCACACCTGCTTGCAGGAAATTTAGGAAACGACCCAGTTGAAATTCCTCCGTTGGGGCCTTCTTGGCCTCACACCAAGCAACATATTTCCGCCAAATGCGGTGATAATGCTTTGCGGTGACATCCTTCCTGGCTTTGATCAGGGTAGGGATGACTTCCTCCGGAATATCTTTTTCCTTTAGGATCCGGCGTTCAACCGCCATGCCGTCAAACGCAGCCGCGGTAAGTCTTGGAACAGACAGGGTCCCTGCTGCAGCAGGTCTTGTCTGAGCGGCAGAGGCCAAGGGTCCTCTGCCAGCATCTCTTGAAGTTCCGGGAACCAAGCTCTTCTTGGCCAATCCGGAGCCACGAGAATAGTTCTCACTCCTCGCCGTCTTATTATTCTCAGTACCTTGGGTATGAGAGGCAGAGGAGGAAACACATAAACCGACTGGTACACCCACGGTGTCACTAGAGCGTCCACAGCGATCGCCTGAGGGTGCCTTGACCTGGCGCAATACCTTTCTTAGCTTTTTGTTTAGGCGGGACGCCATCATGTCCACCTGTGGTTTTTCCCAACGGTTGACCAGCATTCGGAAAACTTCTGGATGAAGTCCCAATTCTCCCGGGTGGAGGTCGTGCCTGCTGAGGAAGTCTGCTTCCCAGTTGTCCACTCCCGGAATGAATACTGCTGTCAGTGCTAACACATGATTCTCTGCCCATCGGAGAATCTTTGTGGCTTCTGCCATTGCCCTCCTGCTTCTTGTGCCGCCCTGTCTGTTTACATGGGCGACCACCGTGATGTTTTCTGACTGGATCAGCACCGGCCGGTTCTGAAGCAGGGGTCTTGCTTGACTTAGGGCATTGTAAATGGCCCTTAGCTCCAGAATATTTATGTGAAGCGAAATCTCCTGATCTGACCACAGTCCTTGGAAATTTCTTCCCTGTGTGACTGCCCCCCCAGCCCCGAAGGCTGGCATCCGTGGTTACCAGGACCCAGTCCTGTATTCCGAATCTGCGGCCCTCTAGTAGATGAGCCCTCTGCAGCCACCACAGCAGCGACACCCTGGTTCTTGCCGACAGGGTTATCTGCTGTTGCATCTGGAGATGGGACCCAGACCATTTGTCCAACAGGTCCCACTGGAAAGTCCTTGCGTGGAACCTTCCGAATGGAATGGCCTCGTACGAAGCTACCATTTTTCCCAGGACTGGTGTGCATTGATGTACCGACACCTGTCCCAGTTTAAGGATGTCTCTGACTAGAGATGACAACTCCTCTGCTTTTTCCACTGGAAGAAACACTCTTTTCTGGTCTGTGTCCAGAATCATTCCCAGGAACAGAAGACGTGTCGTCGGGACCAGCTGTGACTTTGGAATATTGAGAATCCAGCCGTGCTGTTGTAGCACTTCCCGAGAAAGTGCTACCCCCACTATCAACTGTTCCTTGGACCTCGCCTTTATCAGGAGATCGTCCAAGTACTGGATAATGGAAACTCCTTTCTTGCGAAGGAGTATCATCATTTCGGCCATTACCTTGGTAAAGACCCTCGGTGCCGTGGACAACCCAAACGGCAGCGTCTGGAACTGATAGTGACAGTCCTGTACCACAAATCTGAGGTACTCCTGGTGAGGAGGGTAAATGGGAACATGTAGGTACGCATCCTTGATGTCCAGGGAGACCATGTAATCCCCCTTGTCCAGGCTCGCAATAACCGCCCTGAGCGATTCCATCTTGAACTTGAACCTTTTGATATAAGTGTTCAAGGATTTTAAATTTAAGATGGGTCTCACCGAACCGTCCGGTTTCGGTACCACAAACATTGTGGAATAGTAACCCCTTCCTTGCTGAAGGAGGGGTACCTTGACAATCACTTGCTGTGAATACAGTTTTTGAATAGCCACCAACACTGCCTCCCTGGCAGAGGGAGTTGCCGGTAAGGCAGATTTTAGGAAACGGCGGGGGGGAGACGTCTCGAATTCCAGCCTGTACCCCTGAAGTACTACTTGAAGGACCCAGGGATCCACCTGTGAGAGAGCCCACTGTGCGCTGAAATTTCTGAGATGGGCCCCCACCGTACCCGGGTCCGCCTGAGCAGCCCCAGCGTCATGCTGTGGACTTACCGGATGCAGGGGAGGACTTCTGCTCTTGGGAACTAGCTGTGTGTTGCAGCTTTTTTCCTCTACCTTTGCCTCTCGGCAGAAAGGATGAGCCTCTAGCCCTCTTGCTTTTCTGGTGCCGAAAGGACTGTACCTGATAATATAGTGCTTTCTTTTGCTGTGGGGCAGCCTGTGGCAAAAAGGTCGATTACCCAGCAGTAGCTGTGGACACGAGGTCCGAAAGACCATCCCCAAATAGTTCCACCCCCTTATAGGGTAAAACCTCCATGTGCCGCTTTGAGTCGGCATCGCCAGACCATTGCCGAGTCCATAACCCCCTTCTGTCGGCAATGGACATAGCGCTTATTCTTGATGCCAGCCGGCAAATATCCCTCTGTGCATCACGCATGTATAAGACTGCATCTTTTATATGCTCAATCGTCAGCAAAATATTGTCCCTATCCATGGTATCAATATTATCCGACAGGGAATCTGACCACGCAGCAGCAGCACTGCACATCCAAGCTGATGCAATCGCTTGTGGCAATATAATGCCCGAGTGTGTGTAAATAGCTTTTAGGGTAGCTTCCTGCTTTCTATCAGCAGGCTCCTTCAGGGCGGCCGTATCCGGAGACGGTAGTGCCACCTTCTTTGATAAGCGTGTCAGCGCCTTATCTACCCTAGGGGGTGTTTCCCAACGTGACCTATCCTCTAGCGGGAAAGGGTACGCTGCCAATAATCGTTTTGAAATTATCAATTTCTTATCAGGGGAAGTCCACGCTTCCTCACACACCTCATTTAATTCCTCAGATGCAGGAAAAACTACAGGTAGTTTTTTCTCACCAAACATAATACCCTTTTTTGTGGTACCTGGGGTATTATCAGAAATGTGTAAAACTTTTTTCATTGCCTCAATCATGTAACGGGTGGACCTATTAGAGGGTACACTAGTCTCATCATCGTCGACACTGGAGTCGGTATCCGTGTCGACGTCTGTATCTGTCACCTGAGGTAGCGGGCGTTTTAAAGCCCCTGATGACATTTGAGACGCTGGAACAGGCACAAGCTGTGTAGCCGGCTGTCCTATGTCGTCAAACCTTTTGTGTAAGGAGTTGACACTTTCACGCAATTCCTTCCATAAGTCCAACCACACAGGTGTCGACCCCGCAGGGGGTGACATCACATTCACAGGCATTTGCTCCGCCTCCACATCATTTTCCTCCTCATACATGTCGACACAGCAGTACCGACACACATCAGACAAACAGGGAATTCTCTTACAGAGGACAGGACCCCACAAAGCCCTTTGGGGAGACAGTGGGAGGGTATGCCAGCACACACCAGAGCGCTATATATCACAGGGATATCACCTATAGAAGAGTGTTTTCCCCTTATAGCTGCATAAAATAGTTATACTGCGCCTAATTTGTGCCCCCGCCCTCTCTTTTTTTACCCTTTTCTGTAGTGCAGGACTGCAGGGGAGAGCCAGGGAGCTTCCTTCCAGTGGAGCTGTGAGGGAAAAATGGCGCCAGTGTGCTGAGGGAGATGGCCCCGCCCCTTTTTCGGCGGGCTTTCTCCCGCTAATGTAAAAGTTTTGCCAGGGGTTAATAAGCACCTATATAGCCCCAGGGACTATATATGGTGCCAGTTTGCCAGCCAAGGTGTTAGTATTGCTGCTCAGGGCGCCCCCCCCCCCCCCAGCGCCCTGCACCCATCTGTGACCGCAGTGTGTGGTGTGCATGAGGAGCAATGGCGCACAGCTGCAGTGCTGTGCGCTACCTTGGAGAAGACAAAAGTCTTCAGCCGCCGATGTTCTGGACCACCTTCTTGCTTCTGGCTCTGTAAGAGGGACGGCGGCGCTGCTCCGGGAACGGACGACGAGATCAGGTCCAGTGTTCCATCCCTCTGGAGCTAATGGTGTCCAGTAGCCTAAGAAGCCCAAGCTACCAACACTTAGGTAGGTTCGCTTCTTCTCCCCTTAGTCCCTCGATGCAGTGAGCCTGTTGCCAGCAGGTCTCACTGAAAATAAAAAACCTAACAAACACTTTCTTTCTAGGAGCTCAGGAGAGCCCCTAGTGTGCATCCAGCTCAGCCGGGCACAGAAATCTAACTGAGGCTTGGAGGAGGGTCATAGGGGGAGGAGCCAGTGCACACCAGGTAGTCCTAAATCTTTCTTAGAGTGCCCAGTCTCCTGCGGAGCCCGTCTATTCCCCTAGGTCCTTACGAAGTCCCCAGCATCCACTAGGACGTTAGATAATTTTTTTTTAACTTGACAAACATAGTTGGTGTTTCCCCAGTTTATGGTATTTTCCTAGCCTGAAACAAGTCATCATAGGACATTAACCCTTTGGGAAGATAAGTATTCCAACTGCTTAATTTGTTACCTGTTCATGTACATATGTCTGAATAAATTGTTATTGCATTGCATT
The DNA here is from genome assembly GCF_028390025.1 of Pseudophryne corroboree. Taxonomy (NCBI): domain Eukaryota; kingdom Metazoa; phylum Chordata; class Amphibia; order Anura; family Myobatrachidae; genus Pseudophryne; species Pseudophryne corroboree. The sequence goes on from NC_086449.1 coordinate 55,988,076, forward strand.
TCTGTGCCCGTCTCCCTGGTTAACCCTTGTATCACTGAACCTGGTAATTTCAACCAACAATATTTTGGTGTAGTCTTTGGCAGGATACAAGCAGTTAATTGAGACTGACTGTAAAGGGCCCCATACACTACAGCGACATATAGGACCCTCATGTCACATAAGATTTCACTTGAACCGCCCGGCAGCTTCCCGGGCGACAGGATCGCATAAGATACAGTTGTGCTCATAAGTTTACATACCCTAGCAGAATTTGTGATTTTCTGGCAATTTGTCAGAGAATATGAATGATAACGCACAAACTTTTCTTTCACTCATGGTTAGTGGTTGGGTGAATCCATTTATTGTCAAACATCTGTGTTTACTCTTTTTATATCATAATGACAACAGAAACTACCCAAATGACCCTGATCAAAAGTTTACATACCCTAGTTCTTAATACCGTGTATTGCCCCCTTTAACTTCAATGACAGCTTGAAGTCTTTTGTGGTAGTTGTGGATGAGGCTGCTGAGAACAATGGCCCTCATTCCGAGTTGTTCGCTCTGTAATTTTCTTCGCATCGCATCGATTTTCCGCTTAGTGCGCATGCGTAATGTTCGCTCTGCGACTGCGCCAAGTAAATTTGCTATGCAGTTAGGAATTTTACTCACGGCTTTTTCATCGTTCTGGTGATCGTAATGTGATTGACAGGAAATGGGTGTTACTGGGCGGAAACTGGCCGTTTTATGGGTGTGTGCGAAAAAACGCTACAGTTTCCTTTAAAAACGCAGGAGTGGCCGGAAAAAACGGGGGAGTGTCTGGGCGAACGCTGGGTGTGTTTGTGGCGTAAAACCAGGAACGACAAGCACTGAACTGATCGCAGATGCCGAGTAAGTCTGAAGCTACTCTGAAACTGCTAAGAGGTGTGTAATCGCAATATTGCGAATACGTTGGTCGCAATTTTAAGGAGCTAAGATTCACTCCCAGTAGGCGGCGGCTTAGCGTGAGTAAATCTGCTAAAAGCAGCTTGCGAGCGAACAACTCGGAATGAGGGCCAATGAACACAGAGATGATGAATTTGTGTCTGACAATGGTCAGAGTTCAGACCTGATAGCAACAGCAAAATCTTTCTCTAATGGGCAAAACCATGGCCCTCATTCCGAGTTGATCGGTCGCAAGGCGAATTTAGCAGAGTTACACACGCTAAGCCTACGCCTACTGGGAGTGTATCTTAGCTTCTTAAAATTGCGACCGATGTATTCGCAATATTGCGATTACAAACTACTTTGCAGTTTCTGAGTAACTTCAACCTTACTCTGCCTGTGCGATCAGTTCAGTGCTTGTCGTTCCTGGTTTGACGTCACAAACACACCCAAACACACCCAGCGTTCGCTCAGACACTCCCCCGTTTCTCCAGCCACTCCTGAAAACGGTAGCGTTTTCATCCACACGCCCATAAAACGCCGTGTTTCCGCCCAGTAACACCCATTTCCTGTCAATCACACTACGATCGCCGGAGCGAAGAAAAAGCCGTGAGTAAAAATCCTTTCTTCATAGCAAAATTACTTGGCGCAGTCGCAGTGCGAACATTGCGCATGCGTACTAAGCGAATTTTCATTGCGATGCGATGAAAAAGAACGAGCGATCAACTCGGAATGAGGGCCCATGTGCAGTGCAGGTGGGTCAGATATAAGATGTGCAGAGAGAGTTAGATTTGGGTGGGGTGTACAAACTGAAATCTAAATTGCAGTGTAGAAATAAAGCAGCCAGTATTTAATCTGCACAGAAACAAAATAACCCACCCAAATCTAACTCTCTCTGTCAGGTAAAAAAATGTAACTTTGTGATGATTCTTCTGTAACATGTGGTGCAGAGCGTACAAAGAAGTGCAGCTGGGCAGAGACAGATCAGACTTAGGGGCCTATTTACATACCTCCCAACTGTCCCGATTTTCGCGGGACAGTCCCGTTTTTTGGGGACTGTCCCGCTGTCCCACCCGCGGGCCGCAGTGTTCCGCGGTGGGGGGGCAGTTGGGAGGCTTTGTCTGTCGCGGTGAATAGACACTGTGCGCATGCGCACAGCGTCTATTCACTGGAGACAGAGGGAGAGGGGGCATGCCAGCGGCTCACAGAGCGCTGGGCATGCCCCCTCAGTAACGAAAACGGGGCGTGGCTCGCGGTCGCGGGTCCTCCCGCGAAGCCACACCCCTTTTCCCTAAGCCACGCCCCCTTTTAGGGAGCAAGCGCGGCTTCGCCGCGCGTGTGTCCCTCCATGGGGAACTTCAAAGTTGGGAGGTATGTATTTACTAAGACGTGAATGGAAATAAAGTACCAGCCAATCGGCTCCTGTCATTTTTCAAACCCAGCCTGGGACATGGTAGTTAGAAGCCGATAGGCTGGGACTTTAGTTCCGCTGACTCTATCTCCATACAAGGCTTAGTAAATAGAACCCCTAAGAGTGAAACACATGTTAGCAAATCATTAACATCGATACAGAGAAATGTCATTTCTAATATGTCTAATTGTTTAGGACACACACAGTGAAATGTGGCTTCATAGGACACAGAAATCTGAATTATCTGAGTGTCCGTTAGAGGAAATGCTAGCCTGCATGATGGGGACAGCAGATGGGGAGATATTGCCACATGATTAAGGAGGTCCTGATATGTCACACACTATATTCCCTGTACACCAGACACCACTCTTCACTGATCAAGCAGAAATAAACAGAGTGTGGTATTGTGTATTTTTTGGGGTAAGCTAGCAGCGTTAGGAGAAGTGGTGGGTATGGATAACAATCACCTTACACAACAGAGACAAGTTACACAGCCGTTACACAGCCATTACAAAACATCCAGGAAACACATGTTTAGACTTACTGAGTGCCGGAGTCTTTAAAGAGGATATAGATGAGATAGTTCAGCAAGAGTTGTTTAGGCAGGAGACACAACAGGGCCTGTCTGAACCCATAGTTACAAGTGACTATGATGAGGAAGTGGGTGAGAAAGTAATTCCAACAGTCCTATCTGCACCACGCCCACACCCTATAAAGATGTAAAGACAGCTTTGAGTGACAAGGAGTGGGGAGGTGGAATCAAGGGTGAGGATACACAGACACTGACAAGTCAGTGGAAGGTCTCACAACCCCTCATGGCAGGTTCTTGGCAGAACACCCCCAAGGGAGTTGATAAAATAGGACATCTTTGTAGTCAAAGTCAAGGGCCGATACCCATATGAAAATTGCAGAGGACAGGAGGAGAGAACAGTATAGTCAAACAATATAACCCTGTTGAATTACGGGGCAACTGTCTTACCTACAGCTGCATGTGGTGGGGTGAGGCAGAGCCTTTCCTGTCATACTAATGTATATGCCAGAGTTGTGACTATATAAATGATATGAAAAATTACAAATAATTTATTATACATTTCTCCTTTGTATTCTAATAATTTTTATAGTCAAAACTGAAGTAAAAAGTCTATGGCAGGTGAGGCATCCACACATCTCTGATCAAAACTCAGCAAATTTCCATCAGTATATATTGCTGCACCTGTGTATAATGCCCACATGTATATACTGCTCCACCTGTGTATAACGCCCACATGTATATACTGATGCACCTGTGCATAATGCTCACATGATCCCTTTGGCTCCTATAATGTGTATAAATCTGGCTCTGGAACAAGCCAGTGCCTCCTGAGCCATTTACCTCACAGCACATCCCTGCTTACCAACTACATGTGGGATCGGTATGAAATACCTCCAATCAAAATACCGACGTTCAAAATCCTGACACCAATTGACCGATGGTCAAAATCCCGACAAGGTCAAATCCCGACATGGACAAAATACTGACATTTAAAATACCAACAAGGTCAAAATACCGACATGTAAAATGCCGACAGGTCAAAATACCGACATGCAGTTTTTGTTGTTTTTGTGTGTGTATGTCAACATAAGTCAACATGGACACCATGTAAAGTGTACCACATCCCCTCGCATGGCTCGCTGCGCTCGCCATGCTTCGGGCACGGTGCCTCGCTGCACTCGGCACACTATTATATTCCCCCTCCAGGTCCACTGGGATGGTAAAGTATGAACAAGTCGGTTTCAATGAAAAAAATCATGAAAAACTCATGTCGGTATTCTGACCTGTCGGCATTTTACATGTCGGTATTTTGACCTTGTCGGTATTTAAATGTCGGTATTTTGTCCATGTCGGCATTTTGACCTTGTCGGGATTTTGACCATCGGTCAATTGGTGTCGGGATTTTGAACGTCTGGATTTTGATTGGAGGTAAACTGACTGCATCCCCTACATGTACATCACAAAAGTACCAGCAAGGTAGCAGTAGAAGATTTGCACAGCTGTTGGTGGCCCAGGTTTACTATAGAATGTGGATTGGGCACTGCCCATGGTTTCATGTTCAAGAGTTGGTCTCTGAGTTAACAGACAATATAACTTTAATGGACACACATATGTTTGGCTGCTCTGTAAAAGCCTTCACAAACTGCAGTAAGATTGGTAGGTCGAGGGAATGCCACATGGGAACCATACCCCACGAGCAGAACCTGTGAACCTGAAGCAGTACTGCATCCACAGTGGTTATGAAGAAATAAGGCAGACCACAGGTGAAGTTATCCAAGTGGAGGAGCTCAGAGACACATGCAGCCCTTAGTACAGTGTGAGAAGAAAACCCCCCCCCCACTAAATTTGTGTGGACAGCTGAACAGGAAGCTGCATTCCAAGCTGCAAAACAAGTGATGCAGGTGCATAACACCCTAGGCTCCGTCAAAGGAGAACAGTTATTTTTCCTCTGGAGCCCATGGCAGAAGAATGCACACAGTGGTGAACTAGAGATTTCTGTTGGACTTTGGGCCAAGCAGTTACTAACCAAACAGACAAGGTACTCACCTTTTGAGAAGACTTTGCTCACAGCCTACACTGTACTTCAGCATGTGAAAGGCATAACCAAGCAACCATCTATCACCATGAGAACTGACTTACCTGTGGGAGGGTGGGTGAGACAAGAGGGTCTTGGCACAGACACAGCTTTGGCTCAGAAGCAGATGATGTGGAAGTGATACTTGATGGAAAGAGGTGGAATGCACATCCAAGAGACTGCCCAAGTGACCAGAAACATTGCCAGAATGGTGAACTTTGAAAGTACAGAGACTGAATTGCCTCCACTACAAATCAAAAGATGTCCAGTTCAGATATCAGAACCAGATACTCAACTGACAAAAGAAAAGAAGTATGCATCGCTCACAGATGGGTCAGCAACAGCGGTCCCCACAGGAACCACCCAAGAACTGATACATAAGAGTAGTGAAGGACCAAGTTAGCATGCAGAGCTAATGTATATGCGAATGTCATGCTGTTGGAAGAAACCAAAGGCCCTCTCATCATTGACACTGATAGCTGGACTGTACAGTATTCCAAGGACTGACTATATGGATGCTCAATTGGCACCAGTACAAGTGGAAGGTGCATGAATGGTCATCTGGGGAGTAACCAAGCTGTGGAAAGAAATCTGGAACCAGCGTCGATGACGGCCTGTGTCTGTGGGACATGTCAATGCCCACACTGGACTAGAAGGCAATTAAATAATAGATGCCCCGGTGCAAGTCCAAACAGTGGAAGTGCAAGTGCCGAGCAACAAGCTACAATCAAAATGTTGAAAGATTTATGGCTGCAATACCAGATACCAAAAGAGAGCCAGTCAGATAATGGAACACACGTCACTGGCAAGCAAATGAAAGACTGGGTAGCTGAGCAGGGGGTATATTGGTTGTACTACACTGCCTATTATCAGTAAGCTGCCAGGTTGATTAAACATATGAATGAGCTCCTGAAGAACCAGGATAGAATGCCCAAGCACAATAGGACGAGTGGGTATGAAGTCCTTCAGGAGGCAGTGTGTTGTTTGAATGAGAGGGTAGTAGACGGGGACATCTCACATGCCAGGGTGAAACGGACACAAAGAGGAGCTACAGGCTCTCTATAAAGCTTGACACGAAAATGGCCGGCATAAAGATAGACACCATTTTTTTAGTATTTTTGTGGTTTGTGTGGATAGTTTTGACATCTGGGACCCCCAATTGTAAAAAGGCATCACCCCGCGGTGCCAGCTTTGCTCGCCACGCTTCGGGCTCGGTGGCTCACTGCGCTTACCACAAGGTTTATAACCAACTCTGTGCCAACATGGATAGAGAAGGTATAAAAAAGTCCAAAAACATGTAAAATGTAAAAAAACCTGTCTTTTTTATGTTGACCATTTTCAAGTTGACCTCTTGACCCTGTTCACCGTTTGTACTGTCTACCTTTTTTCATGTCAACTTTTTGACCCTGTCCACCTTTTGTACGGTCTTCCTTTTTTATGTCAACTTTTTGACCCTGTCGACCTAATGTCAGTCTAACATATGGGGCTAGATGTTTTCGGGTGTCCAAAAAAATCGCGTCAAATTACACGTTTGTTACTTGTGATTTTTAGCAGAAAAACACAAATGTAATAGGGTGCTAATTTTAGGGTTAAAATGGGAATTGCATTCGATGTTTAGCAATTTTTTCGTAATAAAAACATGCATTTTTTAAGGTTCTCATTGCTCTGTGCACTTAGGCAAAAGAATGAACAGAGTGTGATACGTCCATGCTTCTGTATTGAACAGTAAAGAAATAGTTATAAACTTTTTTTTTTAAATGACGTGCAGGTCTCCCCCCCCCCCCTCACCAAAAAAAAAAGAAGCATAACCAGCCCCGAGCTCTTTGAGCCGGCCCTGGTTGCAAAAATACAGGAAAAAAATATGAATAGCAGTTCCCCATATTTAAACAACCAGCACTGGGCTCTTGGACTCGTTCTGGTTCCAAAAATATGGGGACAAAAGAAGTAGTGGTCTCCCGTATTTTTAAAACCAACACCGAGCTCCACTAGCCAGGGAGGTGATGCAGCAGCCGGGGGACACTTTTATATAGGCACTAGAACAATCTTACTGTACTTTCCTTTAATGATGAAAATTAATTTATGAAGACCCCTAAGATGTTCCTTGGAATCTCAGACCATGAGGAATAATGGGAAAAAAAAGAAAACATATAATGGTATAGTACATCTATGTTTAATCCAATAACAGATATATAGTGCGAGGTGTTTTCTATAGGAAATGAAGTGTTGATAGAAGACTCCTCACAATCTCAAATGGTAAAATCAGTAATAGCGTACCGTAGGCACAGGAGCAACTTGTGAATAACCCTTATAATGGTAACTGCTAATAAATAAAGGGTATCTTTAATATTCCAACTAAAAGTAGAGTACCCAGACTCAGAATGTAGTGAAGTTGGATGTGTATATAAATGGTATCTTTTAAGGGCGTAGCTACCACAGGTGCAGGCAGGGCAGATGCTTTGGGGCCCAGAGCTGAGAGGGGCCCACCTTCCCTGTCACAGTTACATGTGTTATATACATATTTCGCCATTGGGTGGTATGTAGGGGTCCTTTCAAACTTTTTCCTTGGGACCTGCAATATATCTAGGTATGACCCTAGACCTGCTCATTGTAGTGTGGTATAAAATTAACTGGAGGGCATTATAATGTTATATAATATGAACCAAGGCACTGTAATGAGGCACAATATGAACGGGAAGCACTATATATCATAACGTGAATTGGGGGTAGTGTGCGGCATAATGTGCACTGGCAGCTCTGAAATGAGACATAGGGTGAACTTAAGCACTACTGCGATTCATAGAATAAACTAGGGCACTACTATGGGGCATAACATTTAATAAGGCTCTACTATGGTTCAGAAAATGAACTAGGCAGTGGCAGAACTACCACCAGTGCAAGTGGTGCCTTGCACTGGGGCCCGCCACTTTGATGATGTCCAAAGCCAGCGGCATGTAATGAGTCAAAATGACTCATTACATGCCGCCTGCCGCTGTGTGCTGCGGGTGGTCCGCCGAAGAGTAGAGCGCAGGGACACAGCCACAGGGAGGAGGAGGAGGGAGGTGGAGGAGGGAGCCACAGCAGCGCAATGTAATTGGTGAAGGTGCCGCTGCAGCTGTCCCTCTCCTTATACATAGGCTGGGATGGGATGCACTTCCCTCATCACAGCAGCGGCAGCCAGCCTATGTGAAAATAGAGGGGCAGCGGCGCCTCCACCACTTAAAGTGTGCTGCTGCGGCTCCCTCCTCCCCTGCCCGGGATCTGCCAGAAGCTGCACCGAGGAGCCTGACTGCCTGAGCCAGCGGAAACAGTAAGTATCATCTGTTCTTTCCGTCTGTCTATCTATCTATTCTGTCTGCCGTAATGTGTAAAAAGGGGATGCTGTCTGCCGTAATGTGTAAAAAGGGGGACGCTGTCTGCCGTAATGTGTAAAAAGGGGACGCTGTCTGCCGTAATGTGATAAAAGGGGACTCTGACTGCCGTAAATTGTAAAAAAGGATGCTGTCTGCCGTAATGTGTAAAAAACGGGACCCTGTCTGCCGTAAAAATGTAAAAAGGGACTCTGCCGTAATGTGTACAAGGTGGACTCTGTCTGCCGTAATGTGGAAAAAGGGGACGCTGTCTGCCGTAATGTGTAAAAAGGGGGATGCTGTCTGCCGTAAAAGTGTAAAAAGGAGATTCTGTCTGCTGTAATGAGCAAATGTAGTCAAAGGTGGACTGTCTGCCGTAATGTGTAAAAATGGGGGAATGTCTGCCGTAATGTGTAAAAAAGGGACACGGTATGCCATAATGTGTAAAAAGGGAACGCTGCCAGCTGTAATGTGTAAAAAACGGGACGCTGTCTGCCATAAAAATGTAAAAATGGACTCTGCCGTAATGTGTAAAAGGTGGACTCTCTCTGCAGTAATGTGTAAAAAGGGGAAGCTGTCTGCCGTAATGTGTAAAAAGGGGGATTGTCTGCTGTAATGTGTAAAAAAGGGGGACTGTCTGCCATAGTATGTAAAAAAGGGTACTCTGTCTGCCATAATGTGTAAAAATGGGACGCTGTCTGCCGTAATGTGTAAAAGGTGGACTCTGTCTGCCGTAATGTGTAGAAAGGAAACGCTGTCTGCTGTAATGTGTAAAAAACGGGACCCTGTCTGCCGTAAAAATTTAAAAAGGGACTCTGCCGTAATGTGTACAAGGTGGACTCTGTCTGCCGTAATGTGGAAAAAGGGGACTCTGACTGCCGTAAATTGTAAATAAGGACGCTGTCTGCCGCATTGTGTAAAAAGGGGGAATGTCTGGTGTAATGTGTGAAAAAAAGGAATGTCTGCCGTAATGTGTAAAAAGGGAATGCTGTCTGCCGTAATGTAGTCAAGGGGGGACTGTCTGCCATAATGTGTAAAAAAGGGACTGTCTGTTGTAATGTGCAAAAAAGGGACGCTGTCTGCCGTAATGTGTAAAAAGGGAACGCTGTCTGCTGTAATGTGTAAAAAATGGGACCCTATCTGCCATAAAAATGTAAAAATGGACTCTGCCGTTATGTGTAAAAGGTGGACTCTCTCTGCAGTAATGTGTAAAAAGGGGAAGCTGTCTGCCATAATGTGTAAAAAGGGGGACTGTCTGCCGTAATGTGTAAAAAGGGGACGCTGTCTGCCGTAATGCGTTAAAAGGGGACTCTGTCTGCCGTATTGTGTAAAAAAGGTCACTGTCTGCCGTAATGTGCAAAAAAGGTGGACTGTCAGCCGTAATGTGCAAAAAAGAGGAACTGTCAGCCGTAATGTGTAAAAAGGGGACGTTGTCTGCCGTAATGTGTAAAAAGGGGGATTATCTGCTGCAATGTGTAAAAAAGGGGGACTGTCTGCCATAGTGTGTAAAAAATGGTACTCTGTTTGCCATAATGTGTAAAAAGGGGACGCTGTCTGCCGTAATGTGTACAAAGGGGATGCTGTTTGCCGTAATGTGTAAAAAGGGGAACTGACTGCCGTAATGTGTAAAAAAGGAGGACTGTCTGCTGAAATGTGTAAAAAAAGGGGACACTGTCTGCCATAATGTGTAAATAAGGGGATGCTGTCTGCAATAATGTGTAAAAAGGGGGACTGTCTGCTGAAATGTGTAAAAAAAAAAGGATGCTGTCTGCAGTAACGTGTAAAAAGGGGATGCTGTCTGCCATAATGTTTAAAAATGGGACGCTTTCTGCCATAATGTGTAAAAAAGGGGACGCTGTCTGCTGTACAAGTGTAAAAAGGGGACGCTGTCTGCCGTAATCTCTAAAAAGGAGGACTGTCTGTCGTAATGTCTAAAAAGGGGGACTGTCTGCCTTAATGTGTAAAAGGGGCACTGTCTGCTGTAATGTGTAAAAAAGGGTACCTTGTCTGCCATAATGTGTAAAAATGGGATGCGGTCTGCTGTAATGTGTAAAAAGGGGACACTGTCTGCCGTAATGTGTAAAAAGGGAACGCTGTCTGCCGTAATGTGTGAAAAGGGACGCTGTCTGATGCATTGTGTAAAAAGGGAGATTGTCTGCCGTAATGTGTAAAAAGGGGATGCTGTCTGCTGTAATGTAATCAAACTGGGACTGCTGCCGTAATGTGTAAAAAAGGGGAATGTCTGCCATAATGTGTAAAAAAGGAACGCTGTCTGCTGTAATGTGTAAAAAACGGGACGCTGTCTGCTCTAAAAATGTTAGGGTCTCCTGCCCTGTGCTGCCACGTAGTCATGGCAACCGGGAGACAAGTGCTAGCGGAGTAACCTGAGCGCAGCTGATACTCCGGTTCGGGTCCTTTGCTGTGCAGTGGTTATAGGCTCTGTGCACGGCAGGGGATCCGGTGCTGGTTTTTGTGCTCACAGTCTGTGAGGTCTGAGTGGGGCGTGGACAGCACCTGCTTTAAAAGGCCTCTTTTCAGGGTAAGCAGATGCTGCTGAATCTTTGTTGGTTAGTCAGTTTCTGAAAGTTAGCCAGTACTGTGTAGCTTTGTATTTGTTTGTTGCTTACTGCAAATAGGCCTGGGGATTTGGTATTACACTCTGCCAATCCAGACCTAGCAGTAAGACTGGAGTCAGTCGTTTAGCTTGCTGGGGTTCTGTTACTACTCTGTGAATTTAGCAAGTTTGCGGCTGTATTCTAAGACTTGCCTGTCTAATCCTGTCTCACTGTGCTAGGTGTCAGGGGTCAGTTTAGTGGCAGTAAGCTGAACCTGGGCCCTGCAAGTGAGAATTAGGATTGTGGAGACTCTCCTTGTGTCTATCATTCCATCTCTGACCAAGGAGTTTACTGCCACACCCGTTGGTAACCCTTTAGGGTTTTGCTGTTGCCCTTAGCAACAGCATTTTGGGTTCTCTACGTATTAAAACACAACATCTTGCTTTTCCCATCTGAGCAGTTCTAATACAAGGGAGATACCCAGTTCCTTAGCCTCTGGGCTTCTCTGTTCACTTTGTGTGTATTTTGTTACCCTATCACCTTCTGTGTACGTTATGTCATATTCCCCAGTCTGTCTGTTAGTCCATTTGTTTTGCATAACAGTTCAAACACCAGTACATTCCTGCAGGCACTGGAGAGCGTAACAGTTCTGACACCAGCACTTTCCTGCAGGCACTGGTGTGCATAACATATTCAGCAGCCTAATACTCCTGTTGAAATTTTGTGGGAATATGGAGCATACCCCTCAAAATACGTTGCAACAGGTGGTCGATCAGGTGCAGGTCCTGACTCGACAATTTAATGATTTGTCCATTAAAATGCACACCTCCCAGGCTGCTGGCAGAGCTCCCGTAGCAGCAGCACCTGCAGGGGTTAAGGAGCCGAAAGTAAATCTCCCGGATCGTTTTTCTGGAGATCGCTCGCAGTTCTTTTGTTTCAAGGAGAGCTGCAAGCTATACTTCCGGCTTAGGCCTCAGTCTTCTGGGTCGGAGATTCAGCGGGTGGGCATAGTGATTTCCTTGCTACAAGGAGACCCACAGGTCTGGGCATATGGGTTGCAGCCTGACTGTCCGTCGCTTAAAAGTGTTGATGCTTTTTTTACGGCACTGGGCATGTTGTATGATGACCCTGACAAGACGGCCTCAGCCGAGGCTCAGATTTCGATCCTTAAGCAAGGGCGAAGGCCTGTTGAGGTTTACTGTACGGAGTTTCGGAGGTTGGCCCATGATACCCAGTGGAATGACCCAGCCCTGAGACACCAGTACCGAAGAGGTCTTTCTAACCAGATAAAGGACCAACTGGTACAATATCCCTTGCCTGATAGCTTGGATCAGCTCATGCAGTTATCCCTCCGGGTGGATAGACGGCTGAGAGAGCGTAGGCTTGAAAGTTAGACTGAGATTTCCTTCCTTCCCAAGGGAACCTCAGACTCTGAGGAATTTTCCGAGGAGCCTATGCAGATTGGGGCTACCCGCCTCTCCTCGCATGAGAAGACGTGGAGGAGACAGCAGGGGTTGTGTTTGTACTGTGGGAATAAAGGTCATGTGGTAGTATCATGCCCAGAAAAGCCGGAAAACTTCAGGGCCTGAGGGTGATGGGAAATATCCTGTCAGGCCAGAAGTCAGAATTTCCCAAGAAGACTTTTATCATTCCGGTGACCTTGAAGATCCTCGGTCAAACTGTCAAGACTGAGGCCTTTGTGGACAGTGGGGCCGACGGGGTTTTTATGGACCGCCAATTCGCCCTGAAACACTCTGTTCCCTTAGTACCCTTGGCATCGGGAATTGAGATTTGTGGGTTAAACGGGGAACCATTATCCCAAGGTAAAATTACCTCTTGCACTAGCCAGATTTCTTTGTTTATTGGAGCCACACACTCTGAAAAATTGTCCTTTTATGTGACTGTCTGTACTTTTGCCCCATTGGTGTTGGGGTTACCCTGGTTAAGGGCCCACAATCCTCAATTTGACTGGGTCTCTGGGGAGATTCTTAGTTGGGGTACTGATTGTTTCAGGAGTTGCTTGAGCCTTCCAGTCAGGCTCTCGCAGCTAAGTTTGCCAGGATTGCCAGGGTGTTATGCAGATTTTGCGGACGTGTTCTCCAAAAAAGTTGCAGAGGTACTACCTCCCCATCGCCCCAATGACTGTGCCATTGATTTGTTGCCAAATGCTAAGCTTCCCAAGAGCAGGTTGTACTCCCTGACACGTCCTGAGACTCAGGCTATGGCAGAGTACATTCAGGAGAACTTGGCTAAGGGATTTATCAGACCTTCACAGTCTCCAGTTGGGTCGGGGTTCTTCTTCGTGGGTAAAAAGGACGGTTCGTTGCGACCCTGCATTGACTTCAGGGAATTGAACCGTATCACGATTAAAAACTCATACCCACTGCCTCTCATTTCGGTCTTGTTTGACCAGCTTTTTCTAAGATTGACCTACGCGGTGCGTACAATCTAATCCGAATAAGAGAGGGGGATGAATGGAAGACTGCCTTTAATACCCACTCAGGGCATTATGAATATTTGGTGATGCCTTTTGGGCTCTGTAATGCCCCGGCAGTCTTCCAGAATTTCATGAATGATGTGCTCAGGGAATATTTGGATAGATTCTTAGTTGTATACTTAGATGACATCCTAATCTTCTCCCATTCCCTGGAGGAACATCGGAAGCATGTACGCTTAGTCCTCCAGAAACTCAGAGACCACCGGCTTGGGGCGAAACTGGAGAAGTGCGAATTTGAAGTTCAGCAAATCGCATTTCTAGGATATATTATCTCCCCAGAAGGTTTCCAAATGGAGGGTTCCAAGGTACAGGCAGTCCTGGATTGGGTGCAGCCCACTAGTTTGAAGGCGCTTCAGCGTTTCCTGGGCTTTGCAAATTTTTATAGACGATTTATCGCTGGATTTTCGTCTATAGTGGCGCCCTTGGTGGCACTCACTAAGAAAGGGGCGGATGTTGCTCACTGGTCTTGTGAGGCTAAAGCGGCTTGTGCCCATCTCAAAAGGGCATTTGTTTCGGCCAAGGTGCTGCGACACCCAGATCCAGAGCGTCCTTTTGTGGTGGAGGTGGATGCCTCTGAGATGGGTATTGGGGCAGTGCTCTCTCAGATGGGAGTGTCTGATAATCGCCTTCATCCCTGTGCTTACTTTTCCCGTAAATTTTCGCCTGCCGAGATGAATTATGACGTGGGTAACCGGGAATTGTTGGCTATTAAGGATGCACTCGAGGAGTGGAGACACTGGCTTGAGGGGGCTAAGTTTGTGGTCTCAATTCTCACTGACCATAAGAATCTGGCATATTTAGAGTCAGTGAAGCATCTCAATGCCAGGCAGGCACGATGGGCTTTGTTTTTTGCTTGCTTTAATTTTTTGATAACATATCGCCCTGAGTCAAAAAACATCAAGGCTGATGCGCTCTCGCGGAGTTTTGCTCCAATCCAGGAGACCACCGAGGAGCCGTTGCCCATTGTTTCCCCATCATGTATTAAAGTGGGCATTACCCAGGACCTCTTATCATTAGTCCTTAGAGCACAGGAGCAGGCTCCTCCAGACCTTCCGGTAGGTCTTTTGTTTGTGCCTCCTAGGTTAAGACAGCGAGTGTTCCTTGAATTCCATGCCAAGAAGTCGGCAGGTCACCCGGGTATTGCCAGAACTCGGGAGTTGCTATCTAGGGCGGTGTGGTGGCCCTCGGTGGCTAAGGATGTGGATCAGTGGGTTCGGGCATGTGACATCTGTGCCCGAAATAAGACTCCTAGAGGGGTTCCTGTTGGCCCATTACATCCACTCTCTATCCAATCTAAGCCATGGACCCACATTTCAATGGATTTTGTGGTGGACTTGCCCAAATCCTCGGGGATGACAGCCATCTGGGTTGTCGTTGACAGGTTTTCGAAGATGGCGCACTTCGTTCCACTGGTTGGGCTGCCATCGGCCAGATGCCTGTCTGAATTATTTATGCTGCATGTTGTGCGTCTCTATGGGTTGCCACTTGATGTGGTCTCTGACCGCGGATCCCAGTTTGTGGCCAAATTCTGGAGGGCATTTTGTTCCAATCTCCAGATTTCTGTCAGCTTGTCGTCAGGCTACCATCCGCAGTCTAATGGTCAGACTGAAAGGGTGAACCAGTCCTTGGAGCAGTTCCTCAGGTGTTATGTCTCCAAGTGTCAGACTGACTGGGTTACTCATCTGTCCATGGCGGAGTTTGCCTATAACAACGCGGCTCACTCTGCTACAGGGATCTCTCCCTTCCTTTGTGTGTATGGGCATCATCCTAAGGCCAATTCTTTTGACCCTCTGGACTCCACGCCTGGTGGTTCCTCTGTGGTTTCGGTCCTTAGAGGTATTTGGCGGAAAGTGAAGAAAGCCCTTGTGTCTGTGTCATTAGTGACCAAAAGGGTTTTTGATAAGCGGAAAAGACCCTGCAGCTTCAAATTAGGAGACTTCGTCTGGTTGTCTACCAAGAATTTGAAGTTGAGACAGCCATCTCATAAGTTAGGCCCCCGGTTCATCGGCCCTTATAAGATCACCAGGGTTATCAATCCGGTGGCATTTCAGTTAGATCTGCCCCGTTCTTTGGGTATCAATAAAACATTTAATTGTTCCCTTTTAAAACGGGCGATTAGTAATCCTTCTTCCAGTGGAAGACCTTCCCCTCTTCTGATACGTGGCCAGAGGGAGTTTGTTGTTGAAAGGATTCTTGACTCCAAGGTGGTTCGGGGTCGGCTGTCATTTTTGGTGCACTGGAAGGGGTATGGCCCGGAGGAGCGGTCGTGGGTGCGCAGTTGTGATCTTCATGCCCCCAGACTGATATGCTCTTTCTTCTCGCAGTTCCCCGATAAACCCGGTGGTAGGGGTTCTTTGACCCCTCGTAAGAGGGGGGGTACTGTTAGGGTCTCCTGCCCTGTGCTGCCACGTAGTCATGGCAACCGGGAGACAAGTGCTAGCGGAGTAACCTGAGCGCAGCTGATACTCCGGTTCGGGTCCTTTGCTGTGCAGTGGTTATAGGCTCTGTGCATGGCAGGGGATCCGGTGCTGGTTTTTGTGCTCACAGTCTGTGAGGTCTGAGTGGGGCGTGAACAGCACCTGCTTTATAAGGCCTCTTCTCAGGGTAAGCAGATGCTGCTGAATCTTTGTTGGTTAGTCAGTTTCTGAAAGTTAGCCAGTACTGTGTAGCTTTGTATTTGTTTGTTGCTTACTGCAAATAGGCCTGGGGATTTGGTATTACACTCTGCCAATCCAGACCTAGCAGTAAGACTGGAGTCAGTCGTTTAGCTTGCTGGGGTTCTGTTACTACTCTGTGAATTTAGCAAGTTTGTGGCTGTATTCTAAGACTTGCCTGTCTAATCCTGTCTCACTGTGCTAGGTGTCAGGGGTCAGTTTAGTGGCAGTAAGCTGAACCTGGGCCCTGCAAGTGAGAATTAGGATTGTGGAGACTCTCCTTGTGTCTATCATTCCATCTCTGACCAAGGAGTTTACTGCCACACCCGTTGGTAACCCTTTAGGGTTTTGCTGTTGCCCTTAGCAACAGCATTTTGGGTTCTCTACGTATTAAAACACAACATCTTGCTTTTCCCATCTGAGCAGTTCTAATACAAGGGAGATACCCAGTTCCTTAGCCTCTGGGCTTCTCTGTTCACTTTGTGTGTATTTTGTTACCCTATCACCTTCTTTGTACGTTATGTCATATTCCCCAGTCTGTCTGTTAGTCCATTTGTTTTGCATAACAGTTCAAACACCAGTACATTCCTGCAGGCACTGGAGAGCGTAACAGTTCTGACACCAGTACTTTCCTGCAGGCACTGGTGTGCATAACAAAAAATGGACTCTGTCTGCTGTAATGTGTAGAAGGTGGACTCTGCAGTAATGTGTAAAAAGGGGATGCTGTCTGCCGTAATGTGTAAAAAGGGGGACTGTCTGCCGTAATGTATAATAAGGGACGCTGTCTGCCGTAATGTGTAAAAAGGGGGATTGTCTGCCGTAATGTGTAAAAAAAGGTGACTGTCTGCCGTAATGTGTAAAAAGGGGACGCTGTCTGCCGTAATGTGTAAAAAGGGGACGCTGTCTGCCGTAATGTGTAAAAGGTGTACGCTGTCTGCCGTAATGTGTAAAAAGGGACGCTGTCTGCTGTAATGTGTAAAAAGGGTATTGTCTGCCGTAATGTGTAAAAAGGGGGGACTGCCTGCCGTAATGTGTAAAAAGGGGGACTGTCTGCTGTAATGTGTAAAAGGTGGACGCTGTCTGCCGTAATGTGTAAAAAGGGATGCTGTCTGCTGTAATGTGTAAAAAGGGATGCTGTCTGCCGTAATGTGTAAAAAGGGATGCTGTCTGCCGTAATGTGTAAAAAGGGGACGCTGTCTGCCGTAATGTGTAAAAGGTGGACGCTGTCTGCCGTAATGTGTAAAAAGGGACGCTGTCTGCTGTAATGTGTAAAAAGGGGATTGTCTGCCGTAATGTGTAAAAAAGGGGGACTGCCTGCCGTAATGTGCAAAAAGGGGGACTGTCTGCTGTAATGTATAATAAGGGACGCTGTATGCCATAATGTGTAAAAAGGGGGATTGTCTGCCGTAATGTGTAAAAAAAGGTGACTGTCTGCCGTAATGTGTAAAAAGGGGACACTGTCTGCCGTAATGTGTAAAAGGTGGATGCTGTCTGCCGTAATGTGTAAAAAGGGATGCTGTCTGCCATAATGTGTAAAAAGGGGATGCTGTCTGCCGTAATGTGTAAAAAGGGGACACTGCCGTAATGTGTAAAAGATGGACGCTGTCTGCCGTAATGTGTAAAAAAGGGGACTGTCTGCCGTAATGTGTAAAAACTGGACGCTGTCTGCCATAATTTGTAAAAAGGGGACGCTGTCTGCCGTAATGCGTAAAAAGGGGACGCTGTCTGCCGTAATGCGTAAAAAGGGGACAGTGTCTGCTGTAAAAGTGTAAAAAGGGGACGCTGTCTGTTGTTATGTGTAAAAAGGGGACGCTGTCTGCCGTAAAAGTGTAAAAAGGGGACGCTGTCTGTAGTTATGTGTAAAAAGGGGATGCTGTCTGCCGTAATGTGTAAAAAGGGGATGCTGTCTGCCCTAATGTAGTCAAAGGGGGACTGTCTGCCGTAATGTGTAAAAAAAGGGGGCTGTCTGCCGTAATGTGTAAAAGGTTTACGATGTCTGCCGTAATGTGTAAAAAGGGACGCTGTCTGCTGTAATGTGTAAAAAGGGGACTGTCTGCCGCAATATGTAAAAAAGGGGGACTGTCTGCCGTAATGTGTAAAAAGGGGACGCTGTCTGCCATAATTTGTAAAAAGGGGACGCTGTCTGCCGTAATGCGTAAAAAGGGGACGCTGTCTGACATAATGCGTAAAAAGCGGACGCTGTCTGCCATAAAAGTGTAAAAAGGGGACGCTGTCTGTAGTTATGTGTAAAAAGGGGATGCTGTCTGCCGTAATGTGTAAAAAGGGGATGCTGTCTGCCGTAATGTAATCAAAGGGGGACTGTCTGCTGTAATATGTAAAAAAGGGGGACTGTCTGCCATAATGTGTAAAAATGGGATTCTGTCTGCCGTAATGTGTAAAAAGGGGATGCTGTCTGCCGTAATATGTAAATAGGTGGACTCTGTCTGCTGTAATGTGTAAAAAGGTGATGCTGTCTGCCGTAATATGTAAATAGGTGAACTCTGTCTGCTGTAAGTTGTTAAAAGGGGGTGCTGTCTGCCGCAATGTGTAAAAAGGGGACGCAGTATATATATATATATATATATATATATATATATATAAATATATATCATACGGGAGCATGCAAAGAATATCTAATTTGGAGCTGGTGGTGAGGGGGTGGACTTGGACGGGATGAGAAGGGGGGCAAAGAATTTTGTTGCACCTGAGCCCGCTGCTCGCTAGTTCCACCACTGGTGTCTTTATATGTACATGTAGACTCAATGAAGATGGGCATACCCCAACTCACACTCTAGAAAGCTGAACCCTGTGTATATCAAGGTATCTTTAATTCCCATCATCACAAAAAGGTAGATTGTATATTAGTATGAATTCAGGAGATGCGTACCCCACTCACAATT
Organism: Pseudophryne corroboree; assembly: GCF_028390025.1. Classification (NCBI taxonomy): domain Eukaryota; kingdom Metazoa; phylum Chordata; class Amphibia; order Anura; family Myobatrachidae; genus Pseudophryne; species Pseudophryne corroboree. The sequence continues at coordinate 56,006,946 of NC_086449.1, forward strand.
AGAGGCACTGTCACTTGTGTCAAAGGTGACATCATTTTGTCTATGGAATTCATTTTGTGTGTGACTATAGAATCCATTTCATAGTTATTCAAATGCTCTAAAAGACAGATACTGGAAATATAAAACTGTAGTTATGTAGCCCACACAGTGACATTTCGAGTTCATTTGTGGTCAGGAAGCTTACAGGAAGTCGGTGTTCAACAGTTAGAAACTATATGTGCGCTTCTAGCAGAAATTCAGTTAACCCTTTAAGAACATTTTTAAATAATCATAGAAATTGCCAGAATTGTGATATATAAGATGAAACGTTTCCACTTTCTAATATTATCACTAACAGTTGACCGTGGAATATCCAGCAGGGATAACATTTCATGACCCATCTTATTGCAAAGGTGGCATCCTATTACGGTACCACGCTTTAAGTCACTGAGCTCTGCATAATAACCTACTGTATTTTGTATCACAAATATTTGCAAATGGAGACTGCATGGCTAGGTGCTTCATATTATACACTTGTGGTAATGGGTCTGATTGAAACACCTGAATTTAATAATTTACAGGTGTGGCCAAATATTTTGTCCATATACTTTATTTAAAGGTATTTTTATATCCGGACCTTTTATTAACATCTAAGCAAAACATAAAACACAAAGGGGGAATTCAATTGGGAGTGAGGTAAAAAAAACCTTGCTTACCTTTCACCCAATTTTGGATTACCACAGGTATACGTGCCCCCGATACCTACGATATCCAAGAAAAAAAAATGTTTGTGTGGTTTTCAGCTCTGAAAACCCTTGCGGACGTAAAAAATAAAATGAAAAGATACTCAGCTCTCTGGGGGTCTCCACGGCTCCCGTTGGTCTCTCCTCCATCTTCTGATTGGGGAGGGTGCTGCAAAGGAGTTCTCCCAGTTGCCAGCTCAGGGGGGTGGGGGGGGGGGGGGTCACACACACAGTCACACTTACACACACTTACCAAAACTCACACACCTCTCTCACTGCTCCTGCAGAAGACACCACTTTTGAAGATGAGTAATTACAGACTAATCAAACTAATTGGAAACTACCAATCACTTGCCCTGGGGATGCGTGCATAAAGAGGCAGTCATTTCTATAGATATCACTGCATCTCATTTTCTGTCCTGCGTTAGAATACCAAAACCTCACGTCCTGGGGTTTTTCAAAATTTCCGTCAGCAATTGATTCTGCCCCTTAGCCAGCAAAGAGGTGTAAATAAACTGGAAACAAAAGCAAAAACAAAATGTATACAAACCAGTTGATGCTTTATCCACCTTGGATTTCACTCTTTCCCCTTCCAGACATGAGACTTGGATTTGCCAGGTCTCAGTCCAACCTTTGTAATGAGCAGGGTCGAGGACAAAATCGCAGGTTGCTGCACGTTCACATGCAAAAACCCATGATTTTGAAATAAGTTTGAAAGGGGTATCAGACAGCCCCCATCTCTATTTTACTCATCTCTTTATATTCATCCATAAGCCCATCACACATACAGTTGCAAGAAAAAGTATGTGAACCCTTTGGAATTTCCTGGATTTGTGCATAAATTGGTCATAAAATGTGTTCTGATCTACATCTAAGTCACAACAATAGACAAACACAGTCTGCTGAAACTAATACCACACATACAATTATATGTCCTCATGTATTTATTGAGCACACCATGTAAACATTCACAGTGCAGGGTGGACAAAGTATGTGAACCTCTAGGCTAATGACTTCTCCAAGAGCTAATTTGAGTCAGTAGTCAGCCAACCTGGAGTTCAATCAATGAGACGAGATTGGAGGCGTTGGTTAAAGCTGTCCTGCCCTATAAAAAACACACACCAGTTTTGGGTTTGCAATTCTCAAGAAGCATTGCCTGATGTGAACCATGCCTCGCAGAAAAGAGCTCTCAGAAGAGCTACGATTAAGAATTGTTGACTTGCATAAAGCTGGAAAGGGTTACAAAAGTATCTCTAAAAGCCTTGATGTTTATCAGTCCACGGTAAGACAAATTGTCTATAAATGGAGAAAGTTCAGCACTGTTGCTACTCTCCCTAGGAGTGGGCGTCCTGTAAAGATGACTGCAAGAGCACAGTGCAGAATGCTCAATGAGGTGAAGAAGAATCCTAGAGTGTCAGCTAAAGACTTACCGAAATCTCTGGCACATGCTAACATCTCTGTTGATGAATCTACCATATGTAAAACACTGAACAAGAATGGAGTTCATGGGAGGATACCACGGAGGAAGCCACTGCTGTCCAAAAAAACCATTGCTGAACGTTTTAAGTTTGCGAAAGAGCACCTGAATGTTCCACAGCACTACTGGCAAAATATTCTGTGGACAGATGAAACCAAAGTTGACAACAAACAACACTGTGTGGAGAAAAAAAGGCACAGCACACCAACATCAAAACCTCATCCCAACTGTGAAGTATGGTGGAGAGGGCATCATGGTTTGGAACTGCTTTGCTGCCTCGGGGCCTGGACAGATTGCTATCATACACAGAAAAATGAATTCACAAGTTTATCAAGACATTTTGCAGGAGAACTTAAGGCCATCTGTCCACCAATTGAAGCTCAACAGAAGATGGGTGATGCAACAGGACAATGACCCAAAGCACAGAAGTAGATCAACAACAGAATGGCTTCAACAGAAGAAAATATGCCTTCTGGAGTGGCCCAGTCAGAGTCTTGACCTCAACCTGATTGAGATGCTGTGGAATGACCTCAAGAGAACGATTCATACCAGAAAACCAAGAATATTGCGAACTGAAACTGTTTTGTAAAGATGAATGGTCCAGAATTCCCCCTGACCATTGTGCAGGTCTGATATGCAACTATCGGAAACGTTTGGTTGAGGTTATTGCTGCCAAGGAGGGTCAACCAGTTATTAAATCCAAGGGTTCACATACTTTGTCCACCCTGCACTGTGAATGTTTACATGGTGTGTTCAATATAAACATGAGAACATATATTTGTTTGTGTGGTATTAGTTTCAGCAGGCTGTTATTCTATTGTTGTGACTTAGATGAAGATCAGAACACATTTCATGACCAATTTATACACAATCCAGGAAATTCCAAAGGGTTCACGTACTTTTTCTTGCAACTGTAGGTGAATCTACAATGTAGTGTGCCAGGGAGGCTATCTTTCAAGTGTTATATTTGAAAAGATGGTGCCTCTCCGAGAAAACCTTTACTATCTTCTATGCATGCACAATCTTATAGGGATGGCCATCGACAGGCAATGATTTGAAATCATTGATGGTCTATGACCAATAGTGACTACTTACCATGAATGTGTGAGAACCATATGGTTTCCTGCCATCAATGATACAGTGCTACCAAATTTTTCTTATTCTCCAAAGTGTCTGCACATGGAGCCATGTAGCCCTGTCCCCTGGGCTTTTATTGACCTACAGCTCATTTAACACTAGAGCAGGGTTGACCAGCCAACCCTGCAAAGAACCATTGGATCTCTGCCATTGTTTGCAAAACCATTGCCCATCGATGTTTGTTACTAGAGATGTGCGGCGGGCACTTTTCGTGTTTTGTGTTTTGGATCCCCGCTCATGTTTTGGACCTGGATTGGTTTTGCCAAAACCACCTTTTCGTATTTTGGTTTTGGATCTAGATGATTTTTGAAAAAACATAAAAACAGCTAAAATCACAGAATTTGGGGATCATTTTGATCCTATGGTATTATTAACCTCAATTTCCATTTTAATTTCCAGTCTATTCTAAACACCTCACAATATTGTTGTTAGGCCAAAAGGTTGCACCGAGGCAGCTGTATGACTAAGCTAAGACACAAGTGTGCGGCACAAACACCTGGCCATCTAGGAGTGGCATTGCAGTGTCAGACAGGATGGCACTATTTAAAAACTAGGCCCCAAACCGCACATGATGCAAAGATGAAAAAGAGGTGCACCAAGGTTTCTGTATGACTAAGCTAAGTGACACAAGTGTGCAGCACAAACAACATGGAATGTGCTTGAATTTGCCCGAATGTAATACATGCACAGGAGAGCGTACCATTAAACCACACACACATGGCAAAGCCTGTAAAATTAATTTGGATAATAATAACCCTTTTATTTGGAACTATTATAATAATATGCAGCACAGGTGAGCGTACCCCTACACCACACAGGGCAAACCCTGTAAAAATTATTTGGTTAATAATTTAAGTAATGAATATAACCCTTTTATTTGGAGTAAATAATATACAGCACAGGACAGCACCACTGAACTTATGGCAGCACAAGACACCACCACTGGACTGATGCAGCACAAGACAGCACCACTGAACTGGACTTATACGGCAGTACCCCTGGACTTATACGGCAGTACTCCTGAACTTGTACGGTAGTGTCAGACAGGATGGCACTTTAAAAAACTATCCCCCAAACAGCACATGATGCAAAGAAGAAAAAGAGGTGCAAGATGGAATTGTCCCACCCACCCTTATGTTGTATAAACAGGACATGCACACTTTAACAAACCAATCATTTCAGCGACAGGGCCTGCCACACGACTGTGGCTGAAATGAGTGGTTTGTTTGGGCCCCCACCAAAAAAAGAAGCAATCAATCTCTCCTTGCACAAACTGGCTATACAGAGGCAAGATGTCGACCTCATCCTCCGATTCCTCACCCCTTTCACTGTGTACATCCTCCGCCTCACAGAGTATTAATTCGTCCCTACTGGAATCCATCATCACAGGTCCCTGTGTACTTTCTGGAGGTAATTGCTGGTCAAGGTCTTCCTGGAGGAATTTATAATTCATTTTGATGAACATCGTCATCTCCACATGTTGTGGAAGTAACCACCTACGCCAATCGCTGACGAGGTTATCAGCTACACTAAACACTCTTTCAGAGTACACACTGGAAGGAGGGGGGGGGGCAACTTAGGTAAAATAAAGCCAGTTTGTGCATGGGCATCCAAATTGCCTCTTTTTCCTGCCAGTATACATATGGACTGTCTGACATGCCTACTTGGATGCTGTCACTCATATAATCGTCCACCATTCTTTCAATGGTGACAGAATCATATGGAGTGAAAGTAGACATATCCTTAATTGTCCTTCAGTCCGGACCAGATGTGAGCATCACCAGATGTGAGCATCACCGCCAGCGGGTGGGCTAGGAAATCTTATCCTTTTCCTCACAGCCCCAGTTGCGGGAGAAAATGAAGGAGAAGCTGTTGACGGGTCACGTTCCGCTTGAGTTAACAATTTTCTCACCGGCAGGTCTTTGAACCTCTGCAGACCTTGTGTCTGCCGGAAAGCGAAGTACAACGTAGACTTTAAACCTAGGATCGAGCACGGTGGCCAAAATGTAGTGCTCTGATTTCAACAGATTTACCACCCTTGAATCCTGGCAAAGCAAATGAAGGGCTCCATCCATAAGTCCCACATACTTTGCGGAATCGCTCCATCTTAGCTCCTCCTTCAATGCCAACTTGAATGCTGTCACTCATATAATATTCCACCATTCTTTCAATGGTAACAGAATCATATGCAGTGACAGTAGACATGTCAGTAATCATTGGCAGGTCCTTTAGCCCGGACCAGATGTCAGCACTTGCTTCTGACTGCCCTGCATCGTCACCAGTGGGAGAGCTAGGAAATCTTATCCTTTTCCTCGCAGACCCAGTTGCAGTAGGAAATGAAGGCGGAGCTGTTGACGGGTCACGTTCCGCTTGAGTTGACAATTTTCTCACCAGCAGGTCTTTGAACATGTGCAGACTTGTGTCTGCTGGAAAGAGAGATACATAGTAGGCTTTAAACATAAGATCGAGCAGGTGTCCAAAATGTAGAGCTCTAAATTTCAACAGATTGACCACCCTAGAACCCTGGCAAAGCAAATGCAGGGCTCCATCCACAAGTCCCACATACTTAGTGGAATCTCTTCGTCTTAGCTCCTTCTTCAATTTCTCCAGCTGCTTCTGCAAAAGCCTGATAAGGAGAATGACCTGACTCAAACTGGCAGTGTCTGAACTGACTTCATGTGTGGCAGGTTCGAAGGGTTGGAGAACCTTGCACAAGATGGAAATCATTCTCCACTGCGCTTGAGTTAGGGGCATTCCCCCTATTTTGCCTATATCGTAGGTGGATGTGTAGGCTTGAATGGCCTTTTGCTGCTCCTCCATCCTCTGAAGCATATAGAGTGTTGAATTCCACCTCATTACCACCTCTTGCTACAGCTGATGGCAGGGCAGGTTCAGGAGTGTTTGATGGCGCTCCAGTCTTCTGTACGCAGTGACTGAATGCCGAAAGTTGCCCGCAATTTTTCGTGCAACCGACAACATCTCCTGCACGGCCCTGTCATTTTTCAAAAATTCTGCCCCAACAAAATAATTGTATGTGCAAACCATGGGACGTGCTGGAATTTGCCCAGATGTAATGCACGCACAATATTGGTGGCATTGTCCGATATCACAAATCCCGAGGAAAGTCTAAGTGGGGTAAGCCATTGTGCGATGATGTCCCTCAGTTTCCATAGGAGGTTGGCAGCTGTATGCCTCTTACAGAAACCAGTGAGATACACAGTGTAGCCTGCTAGGAATGAGTTGGCGTTTGCTAGATGCAGCTACTTGTGCCGCTGCTGTTGTTGCTGCGGGAGGCCATACATATACCCAGTGGGCTGTCACACTCATATAGTCCTTAGTCTGTCCTGATAATGTCGATATTATCTTAAACCATAAAGCTATACCTATAAACACACTCTTACCATGGAGCCGCTGCGGCCGCTATACTTAAGATACACGCTACGCACTTTGTACGCTATTTGCGTACAGAGTCCCGTACGTTGTATGGACTTAGTGTACACACACTGCGCTGGGTACAAAACACGCACAGCGTGCGCACACACTCTTGATAACCTTTAACCTTATTCGTAATACAATGCAATGATGTTATACTTTAAACCTTACACAGCACTGGCAGTATAAAGTACCCGCAGTGCGTACACCTTATCAATACTCTCTTAAACCTTATACAGTTAAATATGCTTTAAACCCTAGCAGGGAAATGAGGACACAACACCGATATCTAGTTAACCACTGGGTTCTAAGGCCACAGTGGATTATTTGAAAGGGGATAACAATACAAGTTATACACTACAAGGCTAACAAGATAAATCTACAACAGAATAATGGCTACAGTCAATGTACATACGTGAGAATATTCGCTTGCGCAACCTGGACCAGTCCTCCGCTCATCAGGTAGATAGTGTTCAGAGTCTGTGATAGTGACCTGGCCTGCAGCTCGCTCTTTATTCAGTAGATAAAAACATAATACAATAGACACTGTGTGCTCTTCTTCCATTGGTTAGGGGGTGGGACATATCCTGTGCACCGGGGACCATTGGTCAGCTCAAGAAGTGGGCGATGGCTAGGACTTGAGATGTGGTTTCTGTTGTTTGCATCTGAGTTCCCGCCCCATGACCAGTTAAACCCAATACATTAATCATGCATAAATTTGGTATTATTAATAACTTAATGAGGTAATATATAATAATGTTCTTATTCCCACCAGATTAATGTTTACGCGACTCTGAATAATATGATCCCACACATGATATGATTATCTTTTTCGATCCTCAAGATACACATATATCCATATACTGATATATATATATATATATATATACACACACACATACTCCTGCTATTACAATTTGTTAGGAATTTTGTATATATATATATATATATATATAAACACCTACATCTCCATGAGTTTTAGACTATGAATGTTAATATCTTAGACTTCTAACTGTCTGGTCTTGTGTTTTGGTTAGTTATTGTTAATAGATTTTCTAAACAGCTTCGGTTCCTGGGTATTGTCTCTTCGTTTGTTTTTGCTTTCAGGTGAGACAATGACAATTCAGTACTCATTGTTTTAAATAGAAACTTGGCTATTTTAGTAAACAAAGGTGTTTGCCATCTTCATAGAATTTCAAAGCTTAGTGTAAATAAGGCCATTGTATTTTAGTCTCTGGGAGTTTTAATTTATGTGTGACTGATTTTTATGCTATTGTTATGCACACCAGTGCCTGCAGGAATGTACTGGTGTCTGAACTGTTATGCACACCAGTGCCTGCAGGAATGTACTGGCGTCTGAACTGTTATGCACACCAGTGCCTGCAGGAATGGACTAGTAACTGAACGGATAGGGATGCAAAACAAATGAACTCACAGACAGACTGGGGAATATGACATTACGTACACAGAAGGTGATAGGGTAACGAAATAAACACAAAGTGAACAGAGAAGCCCAGAGGCTAAGACACTGGGTGTCTCCCTAGTATTAGGAATGCTCAGATGGAAAAAACAAGATGTTGTGTTTTAATACGTAGAGAACCCGAAATGCTGTTGCTAAGGGCAACAGCAAAACCCCAAAGGGTTACCAACGGGTGTGGCACTAAACTTCTTGGTCAGAGATGGAATAGACACAAGGAGAGTCTCCACAATCCTAATCCTCACTTGCAGTGCACAGGTTCAGCTTACTGCCACTAAACTGACACCTGAACGCCTTGAACAGTGAGAAACGATTTAGGCAGGCAAGTTTGAGAATACAGCCGCAAACTTGCTAAGTTCACAGAGTAGCAAAAGAACCCCAGCAAGTTAAACGACTGACTCCAGTCTTACTGCTAGGTCTGGATTGGCAGAGTGTAATACCAAATCCCCAGGCCTATTTGCAGTAAGCAACAACAAATACAAAGCTACACAGTACTGGCTAACTTTCAGGAACTAACTAACCAACAAAGATTCAGCAGCATCTGCTTAACCTGAGAAGAGGGTTTACAAAGCAGGTGCTGTCCACGCCCCACTCAGACCTCACAGACTGTGAGCACAAAAACCAGCACCAGATCCCCTGCCGTGGACAGAGCCTGTAACCACTGCAAAGCAGTAGACCCGAACCGGAGTATCAGCTGCGCTCAGATTACTCCGCTAGCACTTGTCTCCCGGTTGCCATGACGACGTGGCAGCACAGGGCAGGAGACCCTAACAGCTATTTAAAGGTTAAAGCAGACAGTGTGGGATTTATACAATATATATGTATTAGATTTATGATTTGTCTTTGTGGCTTTTCCATGAGAGTACAAACTCCACTGTAATTACTCATACCATGCTCAAACCGCGCAGGACAGCGGGAGCGACCACACAATTTGCGAATATGTGCATGCACAGCCGAACACGCACGCACACGGAGGCCACCTATGTGGTATTTGTATGTAATGTGTGTTTTGTAATATTTTCTGACTTCGACAGTCCTATTCCACTTATCCACATGTCCGTGGATAAGTGGACAGTGGGTACAACTGCATTTTTTAGGACACTGAGGACACTTTTTCTGACGTCTCTGTACATTCTCTGTATCGCCTGCCTAGTGATGTGGAATCTAGATGGGATTTGGTACCGGCGACACACTACTTCCATCAATTCTGTAAGTCCCACTGAACTAATGACGGATACCGGACGCACATCTAAAGCCAACATAGCTGTCAAGGCCTCAGTTATCCGTAGGATGACTGCTGTCTTATTTCATCTTCCTCGCAAAGGACTGTTGGACAGTCAATTGCTTATTTGAAGTAGTACAAGTGGTCATCCGACTGCCCCTCTGGTATGACGATCAACTCCCAGCAGCAACAGCAGTAGGCGTACCACTAAAGGATCCTCCGGAGGAATCCCGGTTAGGAGAGGAATCCTCCGGAGGAATGTCAGGAAGTTGACATTGAGGGAGTTGGTGGTGTGGGTTGCAGGAGCTTGGTACAAGAAGAAGAAGGGATTTAGGGGGTAATTCTGATTTGATCGCAGCAGCAAGTTTGTTAGCAAATGGGCAAAACCATGTGCACTGCAGGGGAAGCAGATATAACATTTGCAGAGAGCAGAGCCGGCCCTAACCAATATGATGCCCTAGGCAAGATTTTGGCTGGTGCCCCCTAGCACCGCCACTGGTTCCGCCTCTGACCCTGCACCCCTTTCCCAGCACCATCACCCCTCACCCGTAGCAGTCTGCATTTTGGTGTTCCTACCCCCTATATTTTAAATAGGAACATTGCGTATTTGGCGCACAGTCCAAAAAGGGGTGAGTTCTTGCTGGGAAGGGGCATGGCCACACAATAGTACCCCCAATTCAAATTACGCCACACAGTACGGCAACTATATTTACACACATAATGCCCCTTACACATATGCAGAACACTACTGCACAACCAACCCACTCACACACATCACTCACATGGCCGCTAAAACTGTAACCTCTGGCTCTGCTTAGATACAGATGTGTCCTCATACATCTTGCCTCAATATGCCATGCAGCAGGAGATGCCTGGCGTGAGTCAGCTGGCAGCTCTGATAACGTCGGGCACCTTTTTTTATGAAAATGTGTCTTATTTGCATTACTATGTGGCTAGAATGCACAAGCACCTTCTGCTGATTACAATGATATGCAGCATGCCTATATACTGTGTGCGACTGTGACTGTAACGTAGCATTTCGTATACAGATACAGCCGCAATCACACCCATATATAGGCATGCCGCATATCATTTTAATCAGCAGAAGCTGCTGATGCCCCTAGGCATACCAAATGACCTAGGCAATTGCCTATGCCTAAGGCCGGCTCTGGCAGAGAGAGTTAGATTTAGATGTGTTATTTTGCTTCTGTGCAGGGTAAATACTGCCTGCTTTATTTTTACACTGCAAGTTAGATTTCAGTTTGAATACACCCCACCCAAATCTAACTGTCTCTGCACATGTTATATCTGCCCTTCCTGCAGTGCACATGGTTTTGCCCAACTGCTTACAAATTTGCTGCTGTGATCAACTCAGAATTAGGCCCATAGGTGTCAGTGGACTGCTTATACTCTTTCCCAAAGTTTCTGAACTTGACAATGACTTCTGACAAATGCACAGCAGGTCTCGTATAAGGGAGGATGTTCCTAGGTGGTTAACGTCTTTACCCCTACTTATTACAGATTGACATAGGCAACACACGCTTGACACCTGTTGTCCGGATTTGTGGTGAAATAATTCCACACCGAAGAGGTGGCTTTTTTGGTATTTTGTCCAGGCATGACAATGGGTTTATTCATCCTACGGACAACTGTCTCCCCCTGTGTCTGACTTAAACAAACCACATCACCATCAGAATCCTCATCGTCAACTTCCTCCTCAGCGCCAGCAACACCCACATCCTCATCCTGATGTACTTCAACAGGGACATCTTCAATTTGAATATCAGAAACTGGACTGTGGTTGCTCCTTCCAGCACTTGCAGAGGGTGTGCAAATGATGGAAGGAGCCAACTTTTCCCATCCAGTGTTGGGAAGATTAGGCATCGCAACCGCCAACACACTTGGACTCTCCTTGGGGATTTGTGATACCATCTTTAAATGCACAGTTCTTTGCTGTGCTTTTGCCAGCTTAACTCTTCTAATTTTTCTAGCGGGAGGATGAGAGCTTCCATCATCATGCGAAGCTGTACCACTAGTCATGAACATAGGCCAGGGTCTTAGCTGTTCTTGCCACTCCGTGTCGTAAATGGCATATTGGCAAGTTTACGTTTCTCCTCAGACCACTTAAATTAATTTTTTGGGGTCTTTTTACTGAACTTTGGCTTTTTGGATTTTACATGCCCTCTACTATCACATTGGGCATCGGCCTTGACAGATAACATTGATGGCATTTCATCATCTATGTCATGACCAGTGGCAGCAGCTTCAGCACTAGGAGGAAGTGGTTCTTGATCTTTCCCTATTTTATCCTCCAAATTTTTGTTCTCCATTATTTCTCTGGAGTTATATAACACAATATGCGGCACAGGAGGGGTACCCTACACCACACAGATCAAACCCTGTAAAAATTATTTGGATTTTAAATATTAATAACACATTTAAATGGAGTAAATAATATACAGCACAGGACAGTACCACTGGACTTATATGGCAGTACCACTGGACTTATACGGCAGTACCACTGGACTTATACGGCAGTACCACTGGAATTACACGGCAGTACTACTGGACTTACACGGCAGTACCACTGGACTTACACGGCAGTGCCACTGGACTTATACTGCAGTACCACTGGACTTATAAGGCAGTACCACTGGACTTATACGGCAGTACCACTGGACTTATAAGGCAGTACCGCTAAATTTATACAACAGTATCACTGGAATTATACAGCAGTACCACTGTACTGGATTTATACAGCAGTACCACTGGAATTTATATGGTAGTACCACTGGACTGGATTTATATGGCAGTATCACTAGATTTATACGCCAGTACCACTGGAATTATACGCCAGTACCACTGGACTTATACAGCAGTTCCACTGGACTGGACTTATACGGCAGTATCACTGGACTGGACTTATACGGCAGTATCACTGGACTTATATGTGTCAGGGCCGAGTGTTTTTGTGAATCCGTTAACCCTGTACCAACCAAAGGTGAAGGTGCTGGGGTATGAGAAAAGCAGGGAGGACGAAGAAAGTTCAGTTTCATATATTTATTAGAGGCAACAATTCTAGTAAGGAGTTAAATGACAATTTATTAATCACCATATATATATATATATATATATATATACTGACGTATTGCATAGAGTGGTAGAATGATAAGCAGGAACAGTCTTAAAGATACATTGAGGAAATGTTCATAAAACTGAGTTTTTAAACAGGCTTGTGAATGAATGATGAATTGTCCAAAAGAAACAATGATTGGTCCCAAACTGTAGGTAGTGTTAACTGGATATTGCAGACATAAGTGAGTAACTGTAGAGACTTGTACTAAAGCTTAAAGATTAAACTGAAAGGCTGTGAAGAATTGTCCTTAATAGCAGCAACAATGAAAATACAATACTGAAATGGGTTACTTGCGAGTTCTGAAGATAACACAGCACTGTGAAACTGCAGCAGACGACAATGGTGATGAATGGGTTAAGTTTAGAGCTGAACAAACGAACACCTGAGTTTAGTAGAATCCTCCAAAGGCTGTGTGATTGAAGCATGCAGACAGGGTAACCTCTCTCAAGACTCTGGAAATCCACTTGTTTGCCACTGGGAGAGCAATTGACTGACAGCACAGCAGGGACCTGGTGGATCTTTAGCAGTGAAGGCTGCAGGCAGACCTGTGTGGGTGGAGGCGATATCTGGACCACGGGAATCACACGGGAATGCACGGAGAGAGCACAGAGCTAGGGCATAGAGTAGATACAACAACGCACTGGCTCAGAGTAACATAATCCCAGCCTACTTAAAGGCAGCACAAGCACGGGATTGGCTAACACCTACCCACAGGAGTTTCACAAGTACTCCCTGGTGCTCATTTGGTCTCCAACATGGCCGTCTCCTATCCTGCAGACACACTGCGGGGCCTTTGGCCATTTGGTCCCAGAACCTGCATCACCTGTGCCACTGACCACACCAAATCCCCACACGGTCGCACAGCACCGTGAGCAACTGCACCGGCAACGGATGGACCCCAGAACCCGCAGAGGTGAGAGAAATCGATTCGTGACAGTACCCCCCCCTCCTTTAAGGGTGGACTCCGGACACCTTTGAGCTTTGTCAGGATTCTTGGAATAGAATTTCTGTACTAGTCTTGGAGCATGAACATCTTCGGCAAAAACCCAGGACCTCTCCTCTGGACCATAACTCTTCCAATCGACCAAAAACGGCAGACGTCCATATCGGCGACGTGAGTCCACAATCTCCTTAACCTCAAATTCCACATCCTGCAAAGAGTGATCTTTAGGAGGTTTGGACAGGGTAGTACGTAACTTATTGAGAATCAAAGGTTTCAACAACGATGTATGAAAGGCGTTAGGAATTTTCAAAGACGATGGCAACTTGACTTTGTATGACACAGGATTGAGTACCTTTACAATAGGAAATGGACCAATAAACTTGGGAGCAAACTTCTTAGAGGGAACTTTGAACTTAAGATTGCGAGTAGAAATCCAAACTTGGTCTCCTACCTTGCGAAAGATTTATAACGAGCAGAAGTTTTAATCTATGACTTGCGCACACAACTCCAGGTTTTAGACAAACGTTGAAGCTCTTGATCTGCTGCTGGAACCTCTAGAGCTGGCAATGGATGGAACTCTGGCACACGAGGATGAAAACCAAAGTTAGTATAAAACGGCGTAGATTCTGAAAATGAATGAAAGAGATTATTATGAGCGAATTCTGCCAATGGAAGGTAGTCAACCCAATCATCCTGTGAGGAAGATATGTATAACCGGAGAAAGGTTTCAAGATCTTAATTTACTCTCTCAGTTTGTCCATCTGTCTGGGGATGATATGCCAAAGAAAAATTCAACTTAATGTTTAAAGATGAACAAAGCGACCTCCAAAACTTGGCTACAAACTGTGTTCCCCAATCAGAAATGATCTCTCGAGGGAGGCCATGCAACTTTAAGATCTCAGAAATGAGCAATCTGGCTAGTGAAGGGGCTGATGTTAATCCAAATAATGGAATGAAATGTGCCATTTTCGAGGACGTAGGACTCACAATGGCTTGATTCGTGGTAGCATCATTTGATTCAGAAGAATTGAAGGACCGAAAAAGGGCATCTGCTTTTTTGTTCTGAGACCCTGGACGATAGGTGAGCTTAAAATTAAATCGGGTGAAGAAAAGAGCCCATCGAGCTTGTCGTGGATTCAAACACTGAGCCGATTTCAGATATAGAAGATTCTTATGATCAGTATATACTGTAATGGGGTGTTGTGCTCCCTCAGGAAGGTATCTCCACTCCTCAAATGCCAATTTGATGGCAAGTAATTCCTGCTCCCCAATTGCATAATTACGTTCGGCCGGTAGGAACTTACGGGAGAAATATCCGCAGGGATGGACTTTTTTTATCTTCAAAGACTTGTGACAACACAGCTCCCACTGCTTCTGTAGATGCGTCCACCTCCAGTAGAAAGGGACGGTTCAAATCTGTCTGTCGAAGAATGGGGGCTGACACAAAGGCATGTTTTAAATCAGAGAAAGCTTTGATTGCTTCAAAAGACCAGTTCTTAGGATTTGCTCCCTTGCGAGTCAGGGCTGTGATGGGAGCGGCCAACGTAGAGTAATTCTTAATGAATTTCCTATAAAAATTAGTAAAGCCAAGGATTCGCTGAATCCCCTTGAGAGTCGTAGGAATGGACCAGTCTCGCATAGCTTGTACCTTTACAGGATCCATACATAGCTCTGATCCGGAAATGATGTAACCAAGGAACGGTATAGATGATACTTCAAATGTACACTTCTTCAACTTACAATATAGTCAGTTTTTTCTCAGTCATGTCAGTACCTCTTTAACTTGGTGACGGTGAGACTTCAGATCCTTGGAGAATATTAAAATATAATCCAAGTACATTACTAAACACTTGTAGAGAAGATCACGAAAAAGTTCATTCACATAGCTTTGGAAAACTGCAGGCGCATTACAAAGACCAAAAGGCATTACAAGGTATTCGTAATGCTCATCCCGGGGATTAAAGACAGTCTTTTATTCATCCCCTGCACGGATGCGGATTAAATTGTAGGCCCCACAAAGATCTAATTTTGTAAACACAGTAGCTCCCTTTACCCAGTCAAATATTTCAGGAATTAACGGCAATGGGTACTTGTTTTTCACAGTGATCTCATTAAGTCCGAGATAATCTATGCATGGTCGTAAACCACCATCTTTCTTCTTAACGAAGAAGAATCCGGCTCCTACAGGTGAAGAAGATGGTCTAATAAATCCTTTGGTTAAATTCTCTTGTATATAATCAGACATAGCTTGAGTCTCTGGGATGGACAGCGGATAAATTTGCCCCCTAGGAGGTGTTTTGCCCGACACCAAAACGATTGGGCAGTCCCATTCGCGATGAGGGGATAAGGAGTCTGCCGCTTGTTTACTGAAGACATCCACAAAAGATTGATAGACTGAGGGTAACTCGGGAAGACTAACTGACCGGAGGGGTATAATTGAAGCTAAACAGTCCTTGGTACAAGATTCACCCCACAAAAGAATTTCCATGGTTTGCCAATTAAATTGTGGATTATGTTTCTGTAGCCAAGGTAATCCAAGTATCACATCATGAGAGGCTTTGGGAATCACGAGGAAGGAAATATATTCGGAATGGAGCACACCTACTTTCATATTGAGACAAACGGTTCGATGAGTAATTATGCCGTCTGGAATTCGACTTCCATCCACTGCTGTAACAGCAACTGCTACTTCCAGAGGCATGGTTTGAACTTTAGATCGTATGACAAAGGCTGAGGTGATGAAGTTCTCAGCTGCACCGGAATCTAGGAGAGCTGAAACTTTAACTGTAGAACGCGGAACTTCTAAACGAATAGGCAAAGTCGTCTCTTTCCCGGAACGTGATTCCAAAGTAACTCCTAGCTTAACCTCTCTTGAATAAACTAGGAGTGAGAGTTTCCCGGCCGGAGTTTACAAGACCTAACTAAATGTTCGGAGGACCCGCAGTACATGCATAGGTTACCCTGTCGACGACGAATTCGTTCCTCCTCTGTGAGGCGAGAGTGCCCGATCTGCATAGGTTCTTCTGTCATTACAGGAGACTGAGATGAAGAATCTTGTCGAGGTCTAGGACGATAGCGCGGACTAGATCGCTCTGCCTTGGAATTCTCTATACATCGCTCTCTGTAGCTTAGATCGAGTTTATTACAGATAGAAATCAATTCATCCAGCTTAGTTGGCACATCACGAATGGTTAAATCATCCTTGATTTTTTCTGAAAGTCCATTACAAAATGCTGCGACCAGGGTCTCCTCATTCCAGTTTAACTCTGAAGACAACGTGCGAAACTGAATAATATATTGACTGACAGGACGTATACCTTGACATAGACTGAGAATCTCCAAAGATGCTGAGGTGGTTCTGCCTGGTTCATCGAAGATTTTCCGGAAGGATGATACGAACTCTTTATAGTTAGAGAGAATAGGATCTCCCCTCTCCCAGAGTGGCGACGCCCACTCCAAGGCCTCACCGGACAGAAGGGCAATAATATATGCGACCTTAGAACGGGCTGATGAAAAACTAGCGGACAACAGTTCGAACTGGATCTCACATTGGTTCAGAAATCCTCTGCAAAGCTTTGGGGTCCCGTCAAACTTACTCGGAGAGGGTAACTTCAAACGGGACATAGGCAACATCACAGGAGAAACCGTTGTGGTAGCCGAAACCACCGGAGTTGGAACTTTGACTTGAGGTGTCTTTATAGCCGTATGAAGAACCTCCAAACGATCTGTCATAGTTTGCACTATTTGTGTCTGTATAGACTCCTGATTTTCCAGACGGGAAAGGATGTTTGTCGTAGCACCGCCTCCTGCGAATTGGTCACCCGACGGATCCATGTGGCCAGTGCTTACTGTCAGGGCTGAGTGTTTTTGTGAATCCATTAACCCTGGACCAACCGAAGGTGAAGGTGCTGGGGTATGAGAAAAGCAGGGAGAATGAAGAAAGTTCAGTTTCATATATTTATTAGAGGCAACAATTCCAGTAAGGAGTTAAATAACAAATTATTAATCACCATATATATATACTGACGTATTGCATAGAGTGGTAGAATGATAAGCAGGAACAGTCTTATGAACATTTTCCTCAATGTATCTTTAAGACTGAGTTTTTAAACAGGCTTGTGAATGAATGATGAATTGTCCAAAAGAAACAATGATTGGTGCCAAACTGTAAGGAGTGTTAACTGGATATTGCAGACATAAATGAGTAACTGTGGAGACTTGTACTGAAGCTTAAAGATTAAACTGAAAGGCTGTGAAGAATTGTCCTTGATTGCAGCAACAATGAAAATACAATACTGAAATGGGTTACTTGCGAGTTCTGAAGA
This sequence comes from Pseudophryne corroboree, assembly GCF_028390025.1. Taxonomy (NCBI): domain Eukaryota; kingdom Metazoa; phylum Chordata; class Amphibia; order Anura; family Myobatrachidae; genus Pseudophryne; species Pseudophryne corroboree. The sequence goes on from NC_086449.1 coordinate 56,024,817, forward strand.
TAACAGCACTGTGAAACTGCAGCAGACGACAATGGTGATGAATGGGTTAAGTTTAGAGCTGAACAAACGAACACCTGAATTTAGTAGAATCCTCCAAAGGCTGTGTGATTGAAGCATGCAGACAGGGTAACCTCTCACAAGACTCTGGAAATCCACTTGTTTGCCACTGGGAGAGCGATTGACTCACAGCACAGCAGGGACCTTGTGGTTCATTAGCAGTGAAGGCTGCAGGCAGACCTCTGGGAGTGGAGGCGATATCTGGACCACGGGAATCACACGGGAATGCACGGAGAGAGCACAGAGCTAGGGCATAGAGTAGATACAACAACGCACTGGCTCAGAGTAACATAATCCCAGCCCACTTAAAGGCAGCACAAGCACGGGATTGGCTAACACTTACCCACAGGTGTTTCACAAGTGCTATCTGGTGCTCATTTTGTCTCCAACATGGCCACCTCCTATACTGCAGACACACTGCGGTGCCTTTGGCCATTTGGTCCCCGCACTCCCAGCTCCCAGAACCTGCATCACCTGTGCCACTGACCACACCGCGTCCCCACACGGCGGCACAGCACCGTGAGCAACTGCACCGGCAATGGATGGACCCCAGAACCCGCAGAGGTGAGAGACCGGTTCGTGACAATGGACTGGACTTATACGGCAGTGCTACTGGACTTATACGGCAGTACCACTAGACTGGATTTTTATGGTAGTATCTCTGGAATTTATATGGTAGTACCACTGGACTGGATTTATATGGCAGTATAACTAGATTTATATGCCTTTACCACTGGAATTATACGGCAGTATCACTTGAATTATATGGCAGTACCACTGGAATTATACGGCAGTACCACTGGAATTATACGGCAATTCCACTGGACTGGACTTATACGGCAGTTCCACCTGACTGGACTTATACGGCAGTTCCAATGGAATGGACTTATACGGCAGTTCCACTGGACTGGACTTATACGCCAGTTCCACTGGACTGGACTTATACGGCAGTACCACTGGACTTATACGGCAGTACCATTAGACTGGATTTTTACGGCAGTATCACTGGACTGGTTTTATACAACAGTATCACTGGATTTATACGGCAGTACCACTGGACTGGATTTATACGGCAGTAGCACTGGAATTATACGGCAGTACCACTGGACTGGATTTATAAGGCAGTAGCACTGGAATTATACGGCAGTACCACTGGACTGGATTTATACGGCAGTATCACTGGATTTTTATGGCAGTACCACTGGACTGGATTTATATGGCAGAATCACTGGAATTATATGGCAGTACCACTGGACATATATGGCAGTATCACTGGACTGGATTTATACAGCAGTAGCACTGGACATATACTGCAGTACCACTGGACATAAACGGCAGTACCACTGGACATATACGGCAGTACCACTGGACATATACGGCAGTATCACTGGACATATACAGCAGTATCACTGGACTGGAATTATTCACCAGTACCACTGGATTTATACATGTAGCCCTCCTTCGCCGGTCGAGCCTTCTATTTCTGTAGGCGTGCCTCCACCCAAGCAGATAGTTACACTCTGGCTTGCTTGGGAAAGCCGTTCCACTTGAGGAGTGTGAGTGTATGTAATTATAATGTTATAAACACTTCACCCAGGATTTATACTTGTATATATTTAGTATAATATTGATAATTTTTTTCTCACCTGAATCATTTGTTTAAATGATGTTATCCTCTTTCCTTTTTCCTTCTCTATAGTTTTCCCTTCCAGGACCAGAAACGACTCAATTCAGCAGGTAAGTAAAATTTCTTTATATAGGAATTAACAATTATATCTGAAATGACTAAACCACCTATACAATATACTCTTTCTCTATATACCATACATATACACTATTATATTCACTAGGACAGTACTTCACAATATTGCCGCATGCAATACAAAAAACAGTTTCAGTTAACCATCGTCACTACGACAATGGACCCGGGATTTACAAAATTACCTTCTGCGCAGACTACCCCTGAAAATACTTGAATAAAGTTAACCGGTATTTTGTTAATGGTGGCCACCCCAGCATGAGATGATTATATATCAATAATATAGATACATGAGCTGATGAGGCAAGTATCTTCCAACTTGGGAAACCAGTGCTGAGAAAGGGCCTATATGTCCTGCTTGGGGAGAACAGCACTGTCTGTACCCTTAGTTTATCCTTAATGACCTCTTCTTTCCGGTGAGGATGTGCTTCTACAAGCTATATTATAACTTCCTACTACCTTGGATTCCCCTGTTTTACAGGTAGCTGCGAGCAATTATGGAGTACCAAGATATCTTCAAATAGTTCCTTTTTGTAGTATTATACCTTCGAAGACGGTGCTCCAAAATAGCAGCAATAGTCTTGACGTTGCCAGGAATCCAAATGGGTATATGGTACGTCTATCCTCTGCAGCTTAAATATCTAATCAGGGCATAAAACCCACTCAGTCTATGTGATCTTTATCCCCTAGTCGCTTAAACGGATAGAGGGACGATGGTATATGCTTCTTAGCTTACACCCTCAGTGGTGCCATCTTTGTTATCTAGAGCAGGATCATACCAACCTGGCTCATACCCTCTCTCTCTCTCTATAGGCTAATAGTCTGTAATATGGCAAATATTAATAAAAATAGATACAGGAATCATATGAGTAGCACAGTTAAATGGGACTCCAGGTGTCTAGTCTCCACAAAAGTTCATTGTAATAACTCCTCTCTGGACTTGACAAGTATGTTAATTAAGGGTGGGTCATACTGTAAATACTTTCCTTTGATACAATATCACCCTCCTCCACCCCTTTCTGTGAACTCGTTAGTATATATATGCCACTAAGGAAACCTTTGCAGTCTTTAAGGCTTTATAAATTCTTCACTCCACCTATGTCTCTATGCAGGTATTCTTATTTAGCAAATATGGTACTATATATATAGGCAGATTTTCCTATCATGCCTATCTTATTCGGTTAATTACTGCTGGCACCATACAATTTCAGTCATAGGTAATGAGGAGCTGGAAGGTGCAATCGGAGCAACTAATATTATATCCCGATGACGGGTAGCATAGGTTCATCAGAATAGTCTATTTGTTTTTCCATATATGACTTATGGGGCTACCTGCTGCATCAGAACAGCTTCTTTTGGTGGAATCAGTCACTAAAAAACCATGCTTTCTGAGCAGCTCATCAGCTGGAAGGGGGGACGTACTGATATAACACCACTCCCGGGGCCCTCCTTCAGTTCACCTGCGTCACACTGTGAAACCTCTCCTACCGCGCTGTCTGCTTCCCCTTCCTCTCTCTCTGGTCTCCACTCCCACTGGTAGTAGTTGTCGGCCACTCGGTACAGCAGTTTTTTCTTTTTTCAAGACCTGGCTCCGGTCACCTTCCCGGTATCAGGTACGGTAAGCGACCTGTCAGGCACGATCTCCGTCTCATACCCTGCCATCCGCCAGAGTCTCTCTCATCCCGCTCTCCTCAGCCATTGTCTCACTCTCGCGCACTGCTCCCCCGTTGCCGCATGACAGTCCCGCGCTCCCTCTCCTCTCCTTCTAGAGCCTTCGGCACCATCACTGTCCACCAATGTGTATACCTATTATATTAATACCAGGCTCATACTAATATATTGCAATATGGGCATATACCCATGTCCATGGGGGCACCTCACGGCAGCAATGTAACAGCGCCTTCACATTGTATATAAATATAATAAATATCAGTAATTATACATTCACTATATTTTGTAATAAATACATAAGGTCAACTTCAGCCTACAGGGCTACACTCTCCCCCTGGTGAGTACACTTAGCTATATTGATAGTTTTAGTGTATATCACCATTCACTCAATTTATAACTTTGGTGCCTTTGGTGTAAACATTTACATGGTATACCCAAAATATGGCCATGACAGCATCACATTAGGATGTACTACCAATGGTATAGCCGTTGGCATTCCCAATTTCTCATAGGTTAGTATTTTAGGGGGCCTACGAATTCTTTGAGGCCTAGGTGACAGCTCCTCTTGTTCCACCCTAACTCTTTCATGCTCGTTAAGAATATCTGTATAGTTTGTATCAATCCCATATTCCCAATCTCCTTCAATCGTCTTTCTTTCTTCTTCAGCTGACTCCCTAGGTCTGCGAGGTATTGATAACTGAAGCTCACTACTATGATCAGGAACATCCTGATACATACTTTATCTTCCCCACACCAGTCATCATCCTGATAATAGTATCCAGAATTATATTCATACAAAGGGTCACCTTCTGTCTCATCCGTGGTCAACTTTTTCACTGGGTTGCTATCCGTAACCTTATTTTCACCATCTTTCAGAGCTTCTTGGTTCCCTGTATCCTCCCAGCGTATGTCTTGGGCAATGGGGAGTATATGCTGTCGGTGGTATGTTACCATAGGTCCAGACCCGTCAGCTCTTTTTAGTTGATATACAGGAATGTTAGACAGCTGTTTGACAACAATATACGGCTCAGACCTCCATCGGTTATGCAATTTTTGTTTCTTGGGTACTCCAAGGGAACGCAGGAGTACTCGGTCCCCCGACTTTAAACACTGTTCTTTCACTCTACTTTCACCTTGAGACCGATTCTTAGCTTCAAGCCGATGCGCAGAGATTTGGGCCAGTTGATATGCCTCACTTAGCTGTTGTCGAAGTTGCTTGATATACTGAGAGTGGGAAGGTGCCGCAGTAGAATTTACTTGCGTACTCAAACCTACATCAATTGGTAGTCTGGCCTCTCTACCAAACATCAGATAATACGGTGTGAATCCTGTGGCTTCGTTTCTGGTGCAGTTGTAAGCATGAACAAGAGAAGATACATACCGCCTCCATTGTTGCTTCCGTTTGAAGCTCAAGGTACCAAGCATGTTCAACAATGTCCGGTTGAACCTCTCGGGCTGAGGATCGCCTTGAGGATGGTATGGAGTGGTTCTAGCTTTTTTTATTCCACAACATTGGCACAGTTCTTTAAGTAACCGGCTCTCAAATTCACGCCCTTGATCCGAGAGTATTCTCGCAGGTAACCCATAGTGGACGAAGAATTTTTCCCATAACGTATTTGCAACCGTGGCTGCTGTCTGATTAGCTGTTATATAGGCCTGTGCATACCGTGTAAAGTGATCAGTTAATACCAGAATATGACTATCTTGCCCCCCTGGGCCCTCCAAGGTTAAGAAATCGATGCATATCAATTCCAATGGTCCCGAGATCTGAATATTCACTTGTGGAATGTATTTAGTTGGTAATTTTTTTCTGAGGATGCAGTTTCCACAAGTCCGACAAAAATGGTCGATATCTCTGTTCATAAATGGCCAAAAGAACCAATCGGCAATCAACCCTTGGGTCTTGTCATATCCCAAATGCCCATGTTGGTCATGCAACGCCTCTAATACCATCTGCTTGTATTTAGTGGGCAATATAATTTGAAGTTTACAGTCTCCCTCACCCCGCTGAAGTGGGAAGGTGCCGCAGTAGAATTTACTTGCGTACTCAAACCTACATCAATTGGTAGTCTGGCCTCTCTACCAAACATCAGATAATACGGTGTGAATCCTGTGGCTTCGTTTCTGGTGCAGTTGTAAGCATGAACAAGAGAAGATACATACCGCCTCCATTGTTGCTTCCGTTTGAAGCTCAAGGTACCAAGCATGTTCAACAATGTCCGGTTGAACCTCTCGGGCTGAGGATCGCCTTGAGGATGGTATGGAGTGGTTCTAGATTTTTTTATTCCACAACATTGGCACAGTTCTTTAAGTAATGGTAATTTTTTCTGAGGATGCAGTTTCCACAAGTCCGACAAAAATGGTCGATATCTCTGTTCATAAATGGCCAAAAGAACCGATCGGCAATCAACCCTTGGGTCTTGTCATATCCCAAATGCCCATGTTGGTCATGCAACGCCTCTAATACCATCTGCTTGTATTTAGTGGGCAATATAATTTGAAGTTTACAGTCTCCCTCACCCCGCTGAGAGTGGGAAGGTGCCGCAGTAGAATTTACTGCTGAAGTGGCAATCAACCCTTGGGTCTTGTCATATCCCAAATGCCCATGTTGGTCATGCAACGCCTCTAATACCATCTGCTTGTATTTAGTGGGCAATATAATTTGAAGTTTACAGTCTCCCTCACCCATCTGCTTGTATTTAGTGGGCAATATAATTTGAAGTTTACAGTCTCCCTCACCCCGCTGAGAGTGGGAAGGTGCCGCAGTAGAATTTACTGCTGAAGTGGCAATCAACCCTTGGGTCTTGTCATATCCCAAATGCCCATGTTGGTCATGCAACGCCTCTAATACCATCTGCTTGTATTTAGTGGGCAATATAATTTGAAGTTTACAGTCTCCCTCACCCCGCTGAAGTGGGAAGGTGCCGCAGTAGAATTTACTTGCGTACTCAAACCTACATCAATTGGTAGTCTGGCCTCTCTACCAAACATCAGATAATACGGTGTGAATCCTGTGGCTTCGTTTCTGGTGCAGTTGTAAGCATGAACAAGAGAAGATACATACCGCCTCCATTGTTGCTTCCGTTTGAAGCTCAAGGTACCAAGCATGTTCAACAATGTCCGGTTGAACCTCTCGGGCTGAGGATCGCCTTGAGGATGGTATGGAGTGGTTCTAGATTTTTTTATTCCACAACATTGGCACAGTTCTTTAAGTAATGGTAATTTTTTTCTGAGGATGCAGTTTCCACAAGTCCGACAAAAATGGTCGATATCTCTGTTCATAAATGGCCAAAAGAACCGATCGGCAATCAACCCTTGGGTCTTGTCATATCCCAAATGCCCATGTTGGTCATGCAACGCCTCTAATACCATCTGCTTGTATTTAGTGGGCAATATAATTTGAAGTTTACAGTCTCCCTCACCCCGCTGAGAGTGGGAAGGTGCCGCAGTAGAATTTACTTGCGTACTCAAACCTACATCAATTGGTAGTCTGGCCTCTCTACCAAACATCAGATAATACGGTGTGAATCCTGTGGCTTCGTTTCTGGTGCAGTTGTAAGCATGAACAAGAGAAGATACATACCGCCTCCATTGTTGCTTCCGTTTGAAGCTCAAGGTACCAAGCATGTTCAACAATGTCCGGTTGAACCTCTCGGGCTGAGGATCGCCTTGAGGATGGTATGGAGTGGTTCTAGATTTTTTTATTCCACAACATTGGCACAGTTCTTTAAGTAACCGGCTCTCAAATTCACGCCCTTGATCCGAGAGTATTCTCGCAGGTAACCCATAGTGGACGAAGAATTTTTCCCATAACGTATTTGCAACCGTGGCTGCTGTCTGATTAGCTGTTATATAGGCCTGTGCATACCGTGTAAAGTGATCAGTTAATACCAGAATATGACTATCTTGCCCCCCTGGGCCCTCCAAGGTTAAGAAATCGATGCATATCAATTCCAATGGTCCAGAGATCTGAATATTCACTTGTGGAATGTATTTAGTTGGTAATTTTTTTCTGAGGATGCAGTTTCCACAAGTCCGACAAAAATGGTCGATATCTCTGTTCATAAATGGCCAAAAGAACCGATCGGCAATCAACCCTTGGGTCTTGTCATATCCCAAATGCCCATGTTGGTCATGCAACGCCTCTAATACCATCTGCTTGTATTTAGTGGGCAATATAATTTGAAGTTTACAGTCTCCCTCACCCCGCTGAACCCTTCTATATAGGACCCCTTTTTTTAAGGTCAATTTTCCTCGTTGCTGCCATAACACTCTTGACTCCTGTGACAGCTGTGATCGATGTACCATTACGTTTGGATTTTTTAGCATCTTCAGAATAGGAGCAATAATCAGATCCTCTTGTTGTGCATGCGCCATTTGTTCCCTGGGAATAAACTCAATTCCTTCGAGTTCCAAACGACTTAATCTGCAATAGGCAGGGGGTGTGGCTGTTTCTGAAGCACCTAAGTCCACTATAGCTACCGATTCAACCTGCCTAGTGAGGCTTATCTGTTGGCACAATCCTTTAACTGCCGCAGCGGGTACCTCAATCCATTCCTCTCTGACATCATAACAATCTTCCCATGGTATCCTGGATAACGCATCAGCATCCTGATTGTTAATTCCAGGTCGGTACTTGATGGTAAAATCATAATTTGTTAAAGTAGCCAACCACCTGTGACCAGTTGCATCTAACTTAGCCGTAGTTTGGATGTATGTAAGGGGGTTATTATCTGTCTGCACTATAAACGGTACTCCATACAGGTAGTCGTGGAACTTCTCGCTGATGGCCCATTTCAGTGCCAGAAATTCCAATTTATGGACCGGGTAGTTTTTTTCACTCCTAGATAAACCCCTGCTGACATAGGAGATGGGCCGCAATTGCTGCTCTTGCACCTGATATAACACTCCCCCCAATCCATCGAAAGATGCATCTATATGAACTTCGTAAGGAAGATCAGGTTTAGCATATGCTAGCACTGGTGATGTTGTTAAACTATCTTTCAATTTAGTAAAGGCGTCTTCACACTGATCGTTCCATCGGGCGCCGAAAGACTCCCGTGGCTTATAATAATGTCTCTGCCTATCTCGCATAATATGACAACCGCTACTATGCTTCTTGACTGGAGGATACCCACGGGTTAATTCGGTTAAAGGCTGAGCTACTTTGGAGTAATGGGGCACGAATTTCCTATAATAACCACAGAACCCTAAAAAGGACCTCAGGTCTTTGAGGTTATCCGGTCTGGGCCAATGCTTCACAGTGACCACCTTGTCAGGGTCGGTAGCTATCCCATGTCTACTTACAATATGCCCTAAGTACTTGACGGAGGCCTGGCAAAATGTACATTTTTCAATGGACAGCTTCAGTCCTCGTACCTGGAGCCGGTCCAGCACCTTTAGAAGGCGCTCATTGTGTTCTTCCAGATCTTTTCCGAAAACAATGATGTCGTATAAATACACCAGTACCTCCCTGTAGCACATGTCCCCTACCGTTTTTTCCATTGTCCTTTGAAAGGTGGCGGGGGCTCCTTTAATGCCTTGAGGCATTTTAAGGAATTCAATGAATCCTATGGGACATATGAAAGCAGTTTTAGCCCGATCATCCACACTCATGGGTATTTGGTAATATCCACAACGCAGGTCAAGTACCGAAAACCATGTACTTCCTTGTAGACAATCCAAAGCTTCATCCACTTTCGGTACGGTATACTGATCAGGCAAGGTCCGACTATTTAACGTGCGGTAGTCTATACATAAGCGTATTTCTCCATTTTTTTTCCGAGCTACCACGATGGGTGAAGCATAGGGACTCTGTGAATCGGCTATTACATTGTTCTCCAATAAACTGCGTAAGTGGGCCCTAACGTCTTCATAATCCGCTGGAGCTAGCCTTCTAGATCTTTCTCTGAATGGGCGTTCGTCAGTCAAGGTAATATGATGCTCTACACCAGTGGCCGTCCCTAGATCCCAGTCACTTTGGGAAAAAACATCTTTTCTCAACTGTAGCTGTTCTATCAATCTTTGCTTATTCTCACAGGAGATATCACTTCCCTTAAAACATACATTTATATCAAACGTCTTAGGTTGTTCATCTATTCTCTGTACCAGTTTCCCCCTTTGGTCGTCCATATGGTTTTCTATCAGAAGGCATCTGGAATCCCTTTCTCCAGGTGCATCGAACAATTGACGATTTTTATCTTTATCCTGTTTATCACACCAACGAATAAGATTCTTAAACATTTGGGTATTAGTGCCCACAATAGCCGGAAGCTGTCCATTATCCCCTGGAGAATCGGGACAAACTAGCGCGATCAACGGGACAGTTTCATTTGGAGTAATTAGCCCTGGTTCAAAAGTGATTTGGGTAGTGATATATCATAAGTACGGGTACTTCTGCTCGCTTAGCCCCCATACCGTAAGTCCACTAAGGGGATGAATTGGTATGTCATACAGGTGATCGCGATACCAGGACTCAAAGATAATGGATACCTGGGACCCGCTATCCATTAGTACATTACAATCATGGCCGTTTATCATTGCTCTAACCAGTGGTGTCTGGCCCATTATGCTGTCTGGAATTGTAGCTGACCACTGGGCACTCCCCATTGCTCGAACGTTTATGATTGGGGAGCCTGTGAGGGGGTCACAGAGCTCCCGAAGGGGTTTTCCAACGGTGTTGTTCTTCTCACATATCCACTGTATTCCCTTCTTTGAGACCCATTACCTGGACATTCAAACGATCGGTGTCCGGGCTGCCCACAGCTGTAACATATAATGGGATTACGTCCTCCCCTGCCCCTACTTATTTCCCGCCCAGTTCTCTGGTTCCAATAGGGAATGGTCTCATTCTGGGTTTGCAGGGCAATCAACTGATCGATTTTTTTATTCTGTTCTTCAATTAGCTTCAGTAACCTGTCATCCATCGGTGGAGGAGTGACTGTTGGCATCACAACTTTGACTTTTTTTATATTTCTCTCCCTCGTTTCAATCTGGACCTCCTCCAGCTTAACTTCTTTTACCAGATCCGTCAAAGTAGGTGGTGGCCCAGTCGCCCGTGTACATCTGAGCCTCTGTGCCACAGGATTTGTGGTTAATGCTCCTTTAAGCACTTGCTTCATCCTACTGGCATCGACTGAGTCCTTATCAATTCCTCCTTTATCTACAATTTTGTACAGCAGACGGTCCACTCTATAAATATACTGAGTCAGTGTCTCACCTGGCTCTTGGTACGTGCGGGTCAATCGTGCTAGTAGATCTCCCACATCCTCGAGTGTTCCCAAAGAAAAGTCCAGTGCTTCAATATAATCTTTGAGAGTAGCTGTCTTCTTACTCCGCCTAGTGGCCTGTACCACCCCCATAGCTGGTCCACGCAGGCTTTCCACAATACGTTGTTTCTTGATATGCTCCGGGCATTGCCACTCTTCTGAGTGCTGAACCGCTGCCTCCCGCCAGGTATCATAAGTCTCTTCACCAGTTGGCACCGGAATGATCCCAGAAAATATCCTTAACCTCCGATATCCACCTTCATAATGCCATCGTTCCATCTGACTGACCATCTTATCTACCACTGCATCAACGCCTGTATCCGTAGCTCCTGCTTTACTTGATGATGTTCCAACTTCCATACTGGTAGTGTGAAAACACTCCCCCGTGGTAATGACGGTATCACCGTGGTCCTCTGCATATGTGGCTTCTTCCTCCACACTATCCCTCCCCTCAGGCCAAATCAATTGTATCTTTATTCCGGGAATTCCTTCCATAATAATCATACTTGGGAGTAATGTTGGGTCTAAGGGATTCCGATTACTAATAAGTACGGCAAAAGTGGAACCACTCTTCCCTTTCCACCTCTTTATCACACATGGTTGACTAATTCCGTCCAACTTATCTAGGGAGTTTATCACAACTTCGTCACTAGCCACAGACAGGGGCCCTCCCAGTCCAAAACTGCACAAGGGTTCCACTCCTTTCTCCTTACACCAACGATAGATGTCGGCCGAAGTAACTTCCTCCATATTGTCTCTGTGATAATTTTCCAGAAATCCCTCTGAGTCACTTCACAATCGAATCTCAGCAGTGCCTCCAAATGTAGCCCTCCTTCGCCGGTCGAGCCTTCTATTTCTGTAGGCGTGCCTCCACCCAAGCAGATAGTTACACTCTGGCTTGCTTGTGAAAGCCGTTCCACTTGAGGAGTGTGAGTGTATGTAATTATAATGTTATAAACACTTCACCCAGGATTTATACTTGTATATATTTAGTATAATATTGATAATTTTTTTCTCACCTGAATCATTTGTTTAAATGATGTTATCCTCTTTCCTTTTTCCTTCTCTATAGTTTTCCCTTCCAGGACCAGAAACGACTCAATTCAGCAGGTAAGTAAAATTTCTTTATATAGGAATTAACAATTATATCTGAAATGACTAAACCACCTATACAATATACTCTTTCTCTATATACCATACATATACACTATTATATTCACTAGGACAGTACTTCACAATATTGCCGCATGCAATACAAAAAACAGTTTCAGTTAACCATCGTCACTACGACAATGGACCCGGGATTTACAAAATTACCTTCTGCGCAGACTACCCCTGAAAATACTTGAATAAAGTTAACCGGTATTTTGTTAATGGTGGCCACCCCAGCATGAGATGATTATATATCAATAATATAGATACATGAGCTGATGAGGCAAGTATCTTCCAACTTGGGAAACCAGTGCTGAAAAAGGGCCTATATGTCCTGCTTGGGGAGAACAGCACTGTCTGTACCCTTAGTTTATCCTTAATGACCTCTTCTTTCCGGTGAGGATGTGCTTCTACAAGCTATATTATAACTTCCTACTACCTTGGATTCCCCTGTTTTACAGGTAGCTGCGAGCAATTATGGAGTACCAAGATATCTTCAAATAGTTCCTTTTTGTAGTATTATACCTTCGAAGACGGTGCTCCCAAATAGCAGCAATAGTCTTGACGTTGCCAGGAATCCAAATGGGTATATGGTACGTCTATCCTCTGCAGCTTAAATATCTAATCAGGGCATAAAACCCACTCAGTCTATGTGATCTTTATCCCCTAGTCGCTTAAACGGATAGAGGGACGATGGTATATGCTTCTTAGCTTACACCCTCAGTGGTGCCATCTTTGTTATCTAGAGCAGGATCATACCAACCTGGCTCATACCCTCTCTCTCTCTATAGGCTAATAGTCTGTAATATGGCAAATATTAATATAAATTGGATACAGGAATCATATGAGTAGCACAGTTAAATGGGACTCCAGGTGTCTAGTCTCCACAAAAGTTCATTGTAATAACTCCTCTCTGGACTTGACAAGTATGTTAATTAAGGGTGGGTCATACTGTAAATACTTTCCTTTGATACAATATCACCCTCCTCCACCCCTTTATGTGAACTCGTTAGTATATATATGCCACTAAGGAAACCTTTGCAGTCTTTAAGGCTTTATAAATTCTTCACTCCACCTATGTCTCTATCAGGGCCGGTTCTAAGAGTTGTGGCGCCCCGGGCAAAATATGGGGGCATGGCTTCAATTGGGGGCGTGGTCACGACGCTGCAAGAAAATAAATAAATAAATAAAAAGAATACTTACCATCCCCGTTCCTGATCCAGACCCCCTCCGCCGGCGGCACCGCTCCTCTCCCCTCTCTCTTCTCTTCGATCTATGGGAGAGACGTTATTACGTCTCTCCCATAGAACAGCATAGACACTAGAGGTCAATTATGACCCCTAGTGTCTGTGCCACTATGCTGTGCGGTGCGCGATGACGTCATCGCGCATCGCACAGCAAAGGTCCTCTACACGAAGGGAAACTAGACCGTAACGTCTAGTTTCCCTTCATGGAGAGGAACTTTGCTGTGCGGTGTGCGATGACGTCATCGCGCACCGCACAACTAAGGTCCTCTCAATGAAGGGAAACTAGACGCTACGCATCTGGTTCCCTTCAAAGCGGGGGGGCACAGCAGGGCACTGCGGGGGGCACAGTGGCGGATCTTGCCCTGGTGCGGCGCCCTCCGGATGGCGCTGGCGCCCTCCGGAAGGCGGCGCCCCGGGCAAAAGTACTGCTTGCCCGTGGCAAGAACCGCCACTGGTCTCTATGCAGGTATTCTTATTTAGCAAATATGGTACTATATATATAGGCAGATTTTCCTATCATGCCTATCTTATTCGGTTAATTACTGCTGGCACCATACAATTTCAGTCATAGGTAATGAGGGGCTGGAAGGTGCAATCGGAGCAACTAATATTATATCCCGGTGACGGGTAGCATAGGTACATCAGAATAGTCTATTTGTTTTTCCATATATGACTTATGGGGCTACCTGCTGCATCAGAACAGCTTCTTTCGGTGGAATCTGTCACTAAAAAACCATGCTTTCTGAGCAGCTCATCAGCTGGAAGGGGGGACGTACTGATATAACACCACTCCTGGGGCCCTCCTTCGGTTCACCTGCGTCACACTGTGAAACCTCTCCTACCGCGCTGTCTGCTTCCCCTTCCTCTCTCTCTGGTCTCCACTCCCACTGGTAGTAGTTGTCGGCCACTCGGTACAGCAGTTTTTTCTTTTTTCAAGACCTGGCTCCGGTCACCTTCCCGGTATCGGGTACGGTAAGCGACCTGTCAGGCACGATCTCCGTCTCATACCCTGCCATCCGCCAGAGTCTCTCTCATCCCGCTCTCCTCAGCCATTGTCTCACTCTCGCGCACTGCTCCCCCGTTGCCGCATGACAGTCCCGCGCTCCCTCTCCTCTCCTTCTAGAGCCTTCGGCACCATCACTGTCCACCAATGTGTATACCTATTATATTAATACCAGGCTCATACTAATATATTGCAATATGGGCATATACCCATGTCCATGGGGGCACCTCACGGCAGCAATGTAACAGCACCTTCACATTGTATATAAATATAATAAATATCAGTAATTATACATTCACTATATTTTGTAATAAATACATAAGGTCAACTTCAGCCTACAGGGCTACATACAGCAGTATTACTGGACTTATACGGCAGTACCACTGGACTTATACGGCAGCACAGGGACACCACCACCACTGGACTGATGCAGGAAATCACAGCACCACTACAATGGACTGGATTTATACAGCAGCACAGGACATATGGCAGCAGAGGACACCACCATTGTGACTGGACTGATGCAGCACAACACAGCACCACTGGACTGGACTTATACAGCAGCACTGGACATATGGCAGCAGAGGACAACACCACTGTGATTGGACTGATGCAGCACAACACACCACCACTGGACTGATGCAGCACAACACACCACCACTGGACTGAACTTATACAGCAGTACTGGACATATGACAGCAGAGGACACCACCACTTTGACTGGACTGATGCAGCATAAGACACTAACACTGGACTGAGCAGCACAAGACAGCACTGGAATCACCACCCCCACTTTCCCTCCCGCACAGACACTGAGGATGAAGTCACGTCCTCTCGTTACACTCTCCAATTCCGGAGGGAAAATGGGAGCGACGCGCAGCTCCTTATATGGCCTCCAAAACCTGCGAGAATCTGACAGCAGGATGATGACGTTTTGCCTCATTCTGGTTTCCGTGTCATGCGGGAAAACCCAAGTCGGGCTCGGATCTGGGCTCGGGATGTGAAGTTCAGTATGGTTTAGTTCTCAGATTTGTTACCCAGCCATAATCAATGGTCATCTGTGTATGCTGTAATGTAATATTTTGGCACATACTATAGAGTACAGAGATTTTCCCATAACAATCAGCCAGACCAATCACAGCAACTGGAGAGAAGATACTGAGTTGGGCATATTGTAGTGGGAAAATGAAACTGGCGACAGTATGCTTCTGCTGTACAGGCACTGTGTCACTCAGCAGCAGCATATAGTGATCAGCACCAAACATGCAGCTATAGGGGAAGGAGAGTAAGAGGGGTGGGCACTGGACATCATATTCGGGGACAGCCCAGTGGAGGGAGCGGCCTCCCAACCTCAGCATTGTAGGCAACAGTGATGGGGACAGGGAGATTGTGTCACTATTCTTATTGTCATCATACCAACGCGTTTCACTGCTACTGGGCAGCTTTTTCAAGGTTCGTTGGTGTCATTTGCTGCCTTGTCTGGATCACCACAACTGCCATTCAACCCTCCTCCTACACTTGGACCAAGGAAAATATAAAGAACATTTGGAACATTGAACTGTACATCAGGACAGGACTTCCACTTCCGTTTAAAGGCACCGTGAGACTGGTGAGGACTTTCAGAATCTACAGTATGTTGAGGTTCTGCTGCAATTTGAACTATACCTCCGACGGTGAAAGTGTTTATACCTGTCCAAGCGAAATTGAAAGTCCCTGTATTTTTTGGTTCCTGCTCCAAAACAAGGAGAGGAGGGTGTGGATTTCAATAATTGTGGATTATGGCATCTTATTTTCTTATATGTTTTTAAATTATTATTCAATTATTTTAACTGTTCAAGTACTCATCCATCCTATAGTTTTATTAGCGCGGCTATCTTTTGTGTATTTGTTGTGTATAGTAGGTTTGACTAAAATCTACATCTAGCAGCTG
The DNA here is from genome assembly GCF_028390025.1 of Pseudophryne corroboree. Classification (NCBI taxonomy): domain Eukaryota; kingdom Metazoa; phylum Chordata; class Amphibia; order Anura; family Myobatrachidae; genus Pseudophryne; species Pseudophryne corroboree. The sequence continues at coordinate 56,040,904 of NC_086449.1, forward strand.
CATTAGAAAAACCCGCCCATAGGCGCCTGATTCTACCCTCGGATATTTTCCATTTTTTTGCAGGAAACTGCAGGTGCTTACATTGAAAAGGAAAATTGTAGGGGCTAAGGGGTATACAGGATGTAGTAAAAATGCCAGCAGTCGGGATCCCGGCATTCAGGAGACAGACGACTGAATCCTGACCGCCTGCATTTTACAGATGGTCGACATACAGACACCTGCCCTAAATCCTACTCGGTTGGTGGGTCCACGCCACCAACCAAGTGGGAATAGAAACTGTTACAAGTGAAGCTCACCACTGGGCCTGCAGCGTGGTTGGCGCAGCGAGCCGTAAGTAGATTCTCTGCCAGTATTCCGGGTGACGGAACGCCGCTGTCTTTATACTGACAGCCGGCATATCATCTGCAGATACAGTATATCATACCGTACCTGGGTATACGTGGTATAAACACAGTCTCCCCTGTGCCACATCCCATTAGAATCTCTGCCTCAATTAGGTTCCTCTGCAGAGTAGTCACTTTAAGTCGGGTTCTGTTGCATAACTTGGGCAGAGTCAAGTTCTGCAGATGCATGATCGGAACACCAACTTTCAGTGTGCCAAGTGTCAAGCTCGTCCTTTATTGCTCCTCTCCCTAATGTCACTTCGATAGCATACCTGTACATACCTCAATTTCCTTCTAGGTCACTAAGCTATGCAATGGTGAAAACGTCATCCAAATATATTCAGTAGTTTTTGCGTGATGCCGGAACGAACAGACAGACAAAAATACAGAATGTTTTGTTTTTACGTCCCATAGACCATAAACAGAAACAGTCCCTAGAAGTATATTTCTCAAGAAAAATTGTTATCTTCAGACACAACTCTAAAGGGCCGTACACACTGGGCGATTTCAGAGATTTTGACCACCAACGATATTATCGTTGGCCGATTTTTCAACAACGATTTTTGCCTACACACTGTACGATATCTATGGCATCCAAATTGGCTTGCATCTATAGCGTCCAAATTGGCTTGCATGTATAAATGATCAATGACTGCGGGGACGCTCATCGTTGATGCATACACTATGAACGATTTATCGTTCATTTTTTAACTAAATCGTTATCATCGAAGTCACTAAGTGTGTAGGGCCCTTTAGAGTTTTATTATATGTAATAGATAAAATAATTGCAAGCAGCCTATAAATTCAGGATTGCATTTCCATTTATGTTTCATTTTTCTTTATTATCAAGTATTATTTTTCACCATTTATCTACTTAATATGTTTTTACATAATTATCAGTCATTGTTTCTTTGACTATATTACTAAGTATCATTTATTTGTGATATATTTACAAAATTGTTGTGGGTCTTTTAGTATTTATCAATAAAAGTTATATTTGACTATATTATCTACCTCTTAAGTGTGCCCCTAAAAGGAGTTTTTCTTCGTTTCACCCTCCCTGGTTTTCTAGAGTTTACATTTTCTAGATCAGGTCTGGCCAACCTTTTTCTCTCCAACTGTTTTAAAACTACAAGTCCCATCATGCTTTGCCACAGTTTTGCTATTAGGGAATGCTAAAACTGTGGCAGGGCATGCTGGGATGTGTAGTTTCACAATATCTGAAGAGCCACAGGTTGGCCAGGCTGGTTCTTGATAGTCATTACCTGTCTGTAATAACTTGAATTTACCAACCTGCTAAATCATGTTTTTTTAATGATAAAACCGCTTCTTAAAAAAGAATCTGATGGTGTGCTAAGGCAATTTCAGCATCTTGTTCAGTGTGCCGTGAGGGCAAACAGGTGGACGGTCACTACGCTTAACAAATATCTTTGAACAGCTAAAAAATGTTTTAATGTTATTTATTTTGAAGAAAATAAAAGATAATATAGAGGAACATCTTAAATATTAATTGCAATATGATCGCTCATATTTTTTGTGCCTGTGCGCTCCATGTGGTTATGTAAATACTGAGTAGAGAGTAACATACCTCAGTTATAGTTAATCGGTCTCAAAAGGTAAAGGAAAACAATAAACAGAGAAATGCTGACTTGTGACCAGTAGGTGGTGCTACAACCCCCATAAACCGTTATCACACTCATTAGATGGTGGGAAATATGGATTTAGAGATGCTCTAAACTTGCATTGTGTTGTTGCCATTCAGCATTGATGAGATTTTTATATGAAGACTTTAATAAGAAGGTTGTCATTAATGAAGGTGGACCCTCTCATCATTTGAATTCCTATGTCCCACTCCTCGAACACTGTTCTACTATGGTGCAAAGTGTGTGTGTGTGTTTAGTTTAATACTTCATTAACACAAAACTGGAATAATAGTCGTAATCGGAACAGCTATGCAGTCTTACAGCATTGTGGCCCATGAGCTACAGAAACACGGGTTCCTGGAAGAGCGTCTTCCTCTGTTGGCTGCCTACTTATTTCTGCACCAATCATATATGACAGTGAATAATGGAAATATACAATGCACATAGTTACAGTCCTGTTCTAGGTCAGTTTACCACTTCTGGCACCAGAGGAGAACATTATAGGCGAGAGTGCGGCTTTGATGGGGTCTGGGTTCCTTCTAACTTCTTTTTTAGGACAGGTGTAGAGTTGTAGTTTGACACAAAAGGGTAACAGGCTTACAGAAGTTACTCATGCAATGGATGAACAATACTGTGGAAGGCATCCGGTGTATTCACATAACCCAGCCAGTTCTTATGTACTGCAGCCACGCAGCCTCAATTCATCAATAAACGTGCTGATTTGCTCACACTCGGACCGCTTGGTGGTGATGCATTCCCGCTTCGTGGGGACCAACTCAAACCATGTCCCACCGTTGATCACGTAGGACTTTCTGGAAAAAGTTAAATGACGTAACACCCCTTTAGAACCGGAATGAAATATGACCTTATAATTGCAATATAAATACAAATGTTTTAGATACAGATGTGTCCACATGCACCGATCCTCAAATTGCACCAGCAACAGACCTGTTTGGCGGGATTCAGAATGGGATCCCGGCGGTCATAAGACTGACGTTGGGATCTCAACGGTGAATGCAGCATGTCTGCTCGCCATGCTTCGGGCCCGGTGGTGAGCTTAGCTCGCCACACTAATTTATTCCCCCTCGGGGGAGGGGGGGGGCATGGACTCCCTTGGCTGTCGGGATCCCAACAGCTCGGAAACTGCTTCCCACTTGGCGCAACACTGGCTTTGCAACTATTTATACTGTTCGCATCACTAATGCAATATAAATGCAATGCACGGGTGCCCTGGGCGGTATCCAGTCTTTAGGTCGACATCACTTAGGTTGACACTCATTTGGTTGACCACTATTGGTCGACATGCATTAGGTCAATATGGCAAATGATGGCACATGAAAAGGTCGACATGAGTTTTTCAATTTTTTTTCATGCTTTTAACTTTTTCATACTTTATGATCCACGCAGACGGCGATTGGGAATAGTAACCTGTGCTGAGCGTAGTGAGCCATGCGAGGGGACACCGGGCCTAATTCACACCTAATTGCTAGGCTGCGTTTTCTCACAGCCTGCGGTCAGGTCCAAACTGCGCATGTGTATGCACCGCAATGTGCAGGTGCGTCACACGGGTACAGAGCGGATCGCCGCTCAGTGATGGGTTTGTGCAAAGAATCCATTTGCATGGGTGAACGCAATGAGATTGACAGGAAGAGGGCGTTTGTGGGTGGCAACTGACCGTTTTCTGGGAGTGGTTGGAAAAACGCAGCAGTGTCCAAGTGTTTCCAGGGAACATTAACCTCTAAGCCTAATCCCCCCCCCCCCCATCTGACGAACACTCTCCCTAGCTCCACACCCTCCATTGATGTAGCTCTAACTCTAACACTCCTGTCCGTAGCCTAACCCTCGTCTTCCACTGCCGCCTAGCTCTGTGCAGAATGTCAACATTTCATGTCCAGTGGGCAACACAGAGCTTTAACAGGCCATGAGCCCTGAGCAGATAACGGAGCAGTGTTGCAAATGCAGCTCTTCAAACAAGTAGAAACTAACCAATGGTTGAGAGTATAGTGTGATTTGCGTACCTTATAAGTTATAGGTGGGTTCCGTTTGACAATAGGGGATAAATGTATGCAAAGCGTAGAGATATCTTAGTGGATGTCTGGATGAGTGTTATGAGACACGTGAAGGCCTCGTAGACCTTTTCTTTGTGTTTCTCTGTTATACTCACTGTCCTTTCAGTTCCCATATGTCCTCACTGCGGCCCCAGATGATGTACGTGCGACCCACGTAGGCTCTGACAGAATCTCTGCAGCCCTGGTGGCTAAAAAACTGGCGTTTTTCGCCGTCTACAACATCATCAGTTCCTATAAAAAAAAAATTTGGAGGTGAGAAGTGTGAGGTTGGCTGGGTAAAGAATTATCACCTATTAATCCTGTAGGCTAGTGGTTCACAAACATGGTCCTCAAGGCACCCAAACAGTCCAGGTTTTAAGTATATTCATGGCTCAGCACAGATGATTAAATCAAATTGACTGAGATGCTAATGATGTCACCTGTGGCCAAAAATGGATAAACTTAAAACCTGGACCATTGGGGTGCCTTGAAGACCGCATTTGAGAACCTCTGATGTAGGGGGGAGCAGTCCAATGGAATTTGTATGAATGTGAAATGAAGATAAGTACCACCCCAGGGTGGCACCATAGAGATGAGCTCATCTTGTGAAATAGACAACCAGAGGCATATCTGTCAAAAATGTATACATATGAGCATTTGCTAAATGTTTGTTGGCCTTGGTTAGGTCATATGCACTTTAATGGGTTGGACTAATACAGACATGTCAAATTCAACACCCTGTAGTGCAGTCCGACCAACTTTCTGTATTTCCTAGGCTTGCTGATTCCAAACAGGCAGTGTCTAGGGAATCCCACAATGGAGTGCAGGTGATGTCAATGCCAGTGTGGCCCTACCCAGGCTACTCCTCCAGCCTGCCCTGTAGCCCGCCTCCTCTGAATGTTCCTTCCAGCCTCACACCGGTAGTGGTTACAAGTCTGGTTGAGCCTAGTGTATTCTGAGACATCTGAAGATAAGAAAGGACTCTGGGTGGAAATAACGGTGTGAGGGGCTTCTGGGCAGACTTAAAAGCATGAGGGGGCTCTGGGCAGACATAAGGCCATGAGGTGCTTTTGCATATAATGAAGCATGAGGGGGCTCTGGGCAGACATAAGGGCATGAGGGGCTTTTGCATATAATGGGGCATGAGGGGCCTCCGGGGAGACATAAGGGTATGAGGGAACTCTGGCATATAATGTTGCATGAGAGGCCATGAGGGGGTTCTGTGCTGGAATATATGTGCATGGCAAGCATTACCATTATATTATTGGATCTTAAAGGTCATTATGGGATGTGAAATTAGGGATCTCATCCATAACATACCATATCTTGTGGCATAATCACTGACATATTACTGGGTAGAAATGATAACTTACATACACTGTATTACATGTGTTGGTAAATTATCAATGGTATAATATAGTTTTAAGCTGGCCCCCTTGTTACACGCAATACGACATGACTGGGACGCACCAGGAGACTGCGCTGATTAATTTGATATGCGACGCTATAACATCTTACTGGGACATCATCTGGTTCATATCATAGTTTGCTGAGAATTATCCCTGATATACTACAATTTCTTTATGCATTATCTGTCTGTCTCAAAATAAACCACACCCACCCCAAAATAAGTCACACCCACTAAAAGCGGTTTCCCGAAATAATGGGTTTGTTTTTACCTGCATTTGTTGATACTATGGAAAACATTTACATATATAATGGGTGGTTGTTAAACATTATTTGTCATTATGGGGGTACAAATGTGAACTTATTAAATCAAGTTACACATATTTGGCGGCACCTGACTAACATTTGCAGATACCAGGGGATGTTGGCAGGGTCGTTTCTATGGTTCTAGCAGCAGGCTCGCACACGCAGCGGCACTTGCTGGCTCTCATATCCTGCTCCCCTTCCTCCCTTCTATAGTACTCTGCATTGGGGGCGGAATTTCACAGAATGATGTTGTTGCGTCAAGATGTCACGACACAACTGCATCATTCTTTGAAACTCCGCCCCCGAGCAGAGTACTATGGAAGAGAGGAGGGGGAACAGGATAGCAGTGCTGGCAAGGAGTATGACACCCAGCGCAGGAAACCCCTGGCAACGAGCGTGACACCCAGCGCATGAAACCCCTGGCAATGAGCAGGTAATTTAAAAGTAATTAGAAGCTTTATTGTAGGGCATAATGCATCACGGGCATTGCAGTGTATAGCATAATATGGTGCAAGGACCATTACTGTGTGTGGCATAATATGGTGCAGTGGGCATTACTGTGTGGGTCTTAATATGGTGGAATGGTTTTTGTTTCCTGTGGTGGCTGAGGTCTGTTGTTACAGGGTCAAAAACTGGGGTGTAAGGTAGTCTTTTCCTCCAAGGCCATGCCCATATTAGAGAGGCCACACCCCTTCATCAAAAGCATGCGCAAATAGTTTTTTATGTCGGGGGTGCATTTTTTTAATGTCTGGATTGATGGGGGTGCGCATTTTTTATGTACACAAGGGAAATTGAGATATAAACATCAGTTACACATCGTTAACTATAGAGTGCCAAGCATTCATTAGTTCTCTGTGATTTTAAAAGTTGATGTGTTGTCTGTACTAATGTCTTTTGTTTTTTAATAAACTTTTTATGAAAAATTATAATAATTATGCATTAGTAAGCGCAACTTGGTAAATCTATCATTTACACATGCACATACACTATTGGTGTTCCATGAATACAACATAGCATGAATACATGTAAGGAGAACCTTATAGACCTACCCACTTTAATGACTCGTGTGATAGTCATTGTGTAAGTGTCATATGCCCCACTCTTGTCAATGCTGTCCACTTTGGTCTCATATACTGCAAAATAGAGAGAGACGTTAAGTAACCGTTGCTCCAAAAAGACTTTAGCAGAGAAATCTTCGTTGCAAAAATCTATGTAGATAAAGAATAATTCTCATACTGCATATATTTCTGCAGCACAAATAATGGCTCCACAATGTTGATTCCTAATGAACTGATGGGCTGCGTGCTCAGAATAATTGCACTTTGAGGTGTCACTGGATGGGTAGGACTCTCTTTCATGGATACAGCAGGAAATGAGAAGCTTCCAGGGGCAAAAGACTGGTCTGGCCATTGCCGGGATGTCAAGATAAGTAGGGATTTGGTTGTATGTGTTCAACACTACGTACTACAACTGAAGGATTGCAATGAGACTAAGGTGAATCAAACCTCAAGACTGTGGACAGAGTTGTTGTGTTATATGTAGTTGGCTATCTGTGCAATGAAAAGAATGGTAGGTCATGTGGGTTCAGTATGATTTACCGACGGACACAATGGACACACTCGGCACACTATTATATTCCCCCTCCAGGTCCACTGGGATGGTAAAGTATGAACAAGTCTGTTTTGGGGCAACAATTCCTTAAAAACGCATGTCGGCATTTTCACATGTCTGCATTTCAAATTATGGTATTCTGACTGTCTGCATTTTGAACATGGTATAATGAATGTCGGTATTTTGACTGTCGGTCAATGGCTGTCTGGATTTTGACCATCAGTATTGTGTCCATTGGTAAATCAGCTGCTACCCGTTCATGCAACTTGGGTGCAACTATTTAGGTTTGGGTGTATTCACTTTTCTTTGACTGTTAGTTGGCTGTGCCACCTGAACAGGGGCAGCGTCCTCACCCTCGTGTGAGGGTGGTCACTTTGAAACGCTGAGTTGGATACCCTCTGTGTGTGTAATATTTTGTGTTGTTTGGCCCCCTAAGCATGATCTGCCTGCAATGCACGTTGTTGGTGGTGGTGCATTGATCGCTTGTTTTGATCTTGGCCGTCCTTTTCTTTGTGATCATAACGCTCTTTCCTCCTCCTTCTAGTTTAAGTTAAGTTTTAAATAAATAGCTAACATTTTCCCGCCAAAATTATGTCTCCTTGTTTTTAATGAAGATGTAGAAGTCTATAGATTGCTAAGATGCACATGTGAGGCACATTAGCCGTATGAAGGTTGATACAATCGCATCAGTTTTTAATAGGTAGCTGCCATGCTGATCTCTCTCGAAGTGGGCAGCCCTGTGGATGTTGTGAGATAAAAACGTCCTAAGGGCCTGAACTGGATTTGTGCACAAACACTATGGGTTACGTACAAATCCGACAGTGGGGGATCCGCACATGCGCAGGACCTGTTCAGAACGAGTCTTGCGATCATGGGTTAGGAATTCACCTGCCAACAATGGCCGGCAGGTGAATTGCAGGTAAATGCGCTGGAGTAGAATGGAGGACACAACAAGAATAGTTGGTTCACTTAAGCTGTATTTTTGCAAAGGTTCCAGCAGCAGCATATGACAAATAACAGGGGTACAATGTAAGGGGTTAATGCTAGTAGACAGAATCTTGCAGCAAGAGTATCAGTCTCTGCAGGATATCATGCTGGAGCAAGTTCCACATGCAGGCAAATAGATAACAGTCTTTAGCAGAGAGTAAATGTAAGCAGGTTACTTCCCCTGAAAGCTATATCGAAGCAAGGTCAAGGTTTTCAGGATTCCAGCTGGACGCAAGCAAGGTTTTCAGGATTCCAGTTGGATACAAACCTCAGGTTACGACTGGATACAAGCAAGGTGCAAGGCAAGGACTAGGAAGGCACAACTATAACAGCACAACCCAAACTGGCTACTATAACTGGCCATGAGGCTGAGGGCTGACTTTTAAAGACAAGCTTAACCAATCAGTCAGCTCACAAGACAGGCCCCTAACCACAACCTTATGCTGCAACTGGGGAAGTAATTAGGAGAGCAGCATGTTCCTGCTGATTAGACCAGCTGGGTCTGCTCTCGGACAGTAGCCCAGCGGTACTGCAGGCCAGAAACATCACAGCAGCACCTCTGGTAGCGCAGCGGTACTGCAGGCCAGAAACATTACAGCAGCACCTCTGGTAGCCCAGCGGTACTGCAGTCCAGACAACATAAATGTCCTGAAATCATGCTCGTGGTTCCTGATTGACAGGCTGCAACTCTCTGGGGGTGAGGAGGGGTGGCGATGGGTCAGTGTTCCTGAAAATGGGGAACTGTCGTCCCCATTTTCTGGGAGTGCAGAACAAAGGGTTGGTGTCTTCCAATGTAGATTTCCTGGCCAACGACGCAGCAGCAATGCTACAGCGTCCATTGTGAATTATAACACGAAAAGAGCTTTGTCCTGAATGTGCATATATTTTGTTTTCAGTATGTAAACACAAGGACATAAGTACCATACGGGTAGTGGGTGCAGCTTCTATGGTTCCCACAGGTGTTTGAGGTGGAGGGGGAAGGTAGGGGGGCTGTTACCCTGGTCTGTCCCATGTTTATGTGAGTTTTTTTTGCCACTGGGCATTCATTACCTATGGTCCTTGCATATGTGCTATGGGGCCCACAAATGACTAGTTATACTCCTGTGTAAGCAGGTAGAATATGCTAAGAATAATCTCATGTATTACTGCATTTATCCAAATCAGTGACTCGGTCCACAAGAGGGACAGATCTGAAAAGAAATATAGTAGTGTCCAGTGAACAACATTTTTCTGAGGCCTTTTAAGTAATGGTAACTAAGGCACTGCAGTGTCCATACTGTAATATCTCCCAGATTGGGTATGCATGGTATTTGTCATCTAAGATCCTCAACAATATAATATTTTAACTATTACTTAAACCACAGATTCTCAAACTCGGTCCTCAGGACCCCACACGGTTCATGTTTTGCAGGTCACCTGTAGATTTTTAAAATGTGACAGTTGGTGATACACAGTGCACCTGCTGGGTGACATGGAAAACATGAACCATGCGGGGTCCTGAGGACCGAGTTTGAGAACCACTGACTTAAACTAAAACCAAAATATAGACATTATTAGAGACACTCAACCTGGGGCATCCACTCACCATAATCCACGCCATGGTTGCATGCCGCCGTCAGACGACTGACAGAATCCAACGGTCCTTTGTATGCAGTCCTTAGGTTGCACCTGTCTGTAAACGCAACAAGCAGTTTGGGACAGAGTAACTTTCTACGTTTGTGTATATGATAACTTAGGGGGGGGGGGGGGTAATTTTTCCAGTGACATGATCATGAATACATAAAGGTTCTATCAGACGGTACCTGAAATACAGTGACATTCAGCTCCACTGCAGATCCTCTTTATCTCTCCCAGCTCTTCCGTCGGGTGATAAAACTTTGTACATCGGTTTTCTAGAAGCGGGGCGTGAGAAAATAGTTTGACAATTATTTAAGTCTAAGTCGTCCTTTTCCTAATACCGTGTGAGGGAGTACAGTCAGTATGTGCTAAAAGTAGTTCAGCCAGAATAGTCACATTGGGCTCGATAAACAACCAGCCAATCAGCTCCTAGCTGCCATGTTACAGGCTGTTCTTGAAAAATGACAGGAAGTGATTGGTTGGTACATTATCTCTCTCCATGCTCTGTTGCATCCCTTGTTACAAAGCCAGGTAATACAATCTTTGGCGATAGATACAGTATGTACATAATCTTCAGGACGATTTGATTGGCTGAGAGAATATCTGATTTGTTTGTGACGCAAAATACCTAAAGGCCAATTGCTGGGAAATACTGTATAGAGAAGAGAATTTGCAAACCAATCTCAATGAGGATTCTACCGGCTGCAACAGTTCTGATGGACAGACATAGAGCCTAATTCATACTGTTCGCAGTCTGTTGCCCGGTGAAGTGCGCACACGCACAGAAGCCACAATGCGCATGCGCACGCAGTGAGATGCGACGGCACCTCACTTGTGCGAACGCCTCTGCCTAATTGACAGGCTGTGGAGCAGGAGGGAGTGTGGCGGCAGCGTCGGGGGTGGGGGGCGCGGTCCGAACGATGCAGACGTGTCTGGACCGATTGTGGGGCGGACCGCGGCGACTGTGTGACATCACATGCATCCGCTGCAGCCCTAAACATGGCTGGTAGCCGACTGCCTTCGCAATCTGTCGAGGGCCACTCGACAGATGCAAAAGTATTGCCGCCGTGCAATGCTTTTGCATGGCCAGGGGGGGGGGGGGGAAGGGGGGAGGGGGCTGGATCCGGCATGTGGGGCGGATTTGACCTGTGCTGGGCGCCCCCCCGCGTGTCAGAGAAAATTATCGTAGATGTGCGTTTTTTACGCACATCTACGATCAGGTCTGAATCACCCCCATAGAACTGAATGTTGCAAACATAGCCAGCTGTAAATTGGACACATTTGCTCTTTAAAGGACTAATATGTTGTCTTTCCACAAACATGCAATCAGTTTTGAAAACGCATATAAGGGTTGCGCACAAATTATCTACGTGCAGACTCATGTACATAAATCAATGCAGATATTCCCTTGCATGCATGAGTTGCATGCGCCCGTGAACCTGCTTGTGAGAGCAAAAGAAAAAATATTATTGGCTAATCCACAGTGTTGCATAAAGGACCTAATTCAGAGGTGATCGCAGCAGCAAATTTGTTAGCAATTGAGCCAAATCATGTGCTCTGCGGGGGAAAGCAGATATAACATGTGCAGAGGGAGTTAGATTTGGGTGGGGTTTGTTCAAACTGAAATCTAAATTGCAGTGTAAAAATAAAGCAGCCAGTATTTACCCTGCACAGAAACACAATAACCCACCCAAATCTAACTCTCTCTACACATGTTATATCTGCCCTCCCCTGCAGTGCACATGGTTTTGCCCAACTGCTAACTAATTTGCTGCTGCGATCAACTGAATCTTGAACATCCCTGGATTATACTGCTTCACTTCCTGCAATGTTGTGCATTGGATACAAGTGCAGCACACAATAATGTATATTGACCAACAGGAATATTAATCCACGTCTGAGGGAAATCCTTTTTCAGATCCAATTCCTACCACTAAAAACCTTGTCATCATGGGTTTAAATGGACCGTCTCTTTCAACTGTAAATTATTTTAAATACTTGACTCTAAAAACAATGGCCTGAAGAAAGAATCAGTTTGTTCCTACAGAATGTCAAAAAGAAATCTTTTTTTATTTTATTTTTTGCATAGTATTGATCTTTCCAACTTATATATATTAGACCTCAACTATATATATATGTACTATATATATATATATATATATATATATATATATGCATCTATCCAAAGCACTCTTTATACACATAGCTGCAGCTATATAGCAATCATCCAGCAGGATGCGTTTGGCCAATGCTGGACATCCCAAAGGTAAGTACCTCTATGGGTTTTGGGTTAGGGTTAGGCATTACAGGGGGGGGGGGGGTGGTTAGCCATAGCTGCCACCCCCAGAAATGTAGCCCTAGCTACCGCCCCTTTAAATTTAGCCCTAGCCGCCACCAGAGGAGGGTCAGGTGCAGGTAGCCTGCTTACCCCCCAAAACTGTCGGGATTCTCGGGTTTGGGATTCCGGGCGCAGTCATGTTACCGCCAGCATCCCAATCACCAGGATATTGTATCACACCCTCTCCAGCTTTTAGTTAATACATACTCTTCGGAGCTGATAATTTAGTTTTGCACACTCTGGAATTTTGTTTTAGCACAGCTTGACATGACAAAAAAAAATAATTATTGGGGGTATTTTTATTTTAAAAAAGTAGCATTTTGTTGAACGTAAAAACTTTCACCTAAAGCTACAGTACTCAACTTAATTAGTACGGTTAGTAGATGCTAATTAAGACTTTACCTAAAGCATAATATTCATATATGGTAACCATTGATGGCTGCAAAATTCCAACCTCAAAATTCTGGTGGATCTTGAATTTTAGACATTCGCTCTCTAATCTGGAGACCTACAATAAAGAGAATGATTTTTTGAAAATGTACTAGCAAACTAACGTTACTTGTTGTCATACAGTATTATATTACTTCACAGAACCAGCGCAAGACAGGAGAAGACCATAATAGAAAAAGGAAACAACATGATCAGGGCATGAAAAGATAAATGGTAGAAGAACAGGAGGATTACAGGTAAGGGACATGGGAAGGACATGAAAGCATTACTATCATTACAGGTGAAGAACAACAAGTGGCACAAGACATAAATACAAAAAGCAGCAACCAAATAGGAAAAACATAAAAGAAGATCTACAGCAGGACTTGGGGATCAGTAACTGGGCAATAAAATATAACAAACAGCACAGGAGAACATCAGGAGCAGGGCAGGTGAACACCAGGGGCAAGGCAGGAGCAAACAAGGAGCTAGATAAGATCAAGAACAAGACAGGAGCCCCACTGAAGATCAGGATTACGAAAAGGAGCAGCACAGAAGATATGTAGAATGTACAAGTTGTTCTCTAAGTGTCCTTCAAAACCTCAGTAATGTATAGTGCTTATCTGGCTTTACCGAGAGAAGAAAAAAGTCACACCTTGTCCAGGTAGATAATCAGGGAGCCTCGTTCAGAACGCGTCGTGTCCATTTCATACTTTGAGATATATCTGTCGACCCTATTCATCAGCTAAACAGAGAGAGATAGGAGTCACACAATAATAGTACCGGAAATTTCTGGTTCTACTCCATGAAATCTATAAACATGGGAGCCGTACTTGTGTACAGGTCTTCTTCATTTCTTGATGCAAACTGAAGAGCCTGCCAAATTCTGCCATCTCCTGACAATCACAACTAACCTTATTGAGATCATCTGTGTCTACTGTAAACCCTGTAAGAAGAGTGAGGTCCACAATGGTCATTGTAGAGTCTGTAGCTCCAAGGAATCTGCACAGAAATTAACAGAGGGCAATTCAGAATATATGTCCATAAGAGGCACAGGCCAAAGTAGTCACAAAGTACTACGTTCTTACTTCATACAGATGTTTATGAACATGGTTTTCAGGGCTCCAATTGGAGGCTTAGCTGCAAGACAGGAATATGGACACAATAAAATAAGAGAGAACAAACTTTGTCTCGAGACATAAAATGCAAGTAGTGAACATTAGGTGGATCACATGTGTAGTGATCAGGTAAGTTCAGGTTAGCACTGAGCACTGTGATAGATGTCAATAAACCAGCTACTGAATTATACCAAAGTGATTCATTTATCATAAACTAAATATAAATATATATACATGCAATGCCAGTATATTGATAAGATACTTGAAAGCAGTCATGATATGACAATATTTTTTTGTATAATTTATATAGTCCAAAGTAAACTTTTGAAGATCAAATACTTTCTGGTCTCCTTTGCTATTATAGAGACATTGGGGGGGTATTCAATTAGTGCAGTTTTTTTGACTAGTCGAAAAAAACTGCACTTTCCACCCTTTCGTAGTTCGGATTCACATTCAACCTATTTAAAGCCCGTTCCGAATTTTGACTTGTCAAAAACTCAGCTTGGGTAAAAACCACGTGGATCCATGTGTTTTGTCGAATTTGCGGGTGTTTTTGACAGTTTTTTGGTGTGTTTTCACCCAAGCCAATTCGACCAAAGAAAAAGTCAAAAAGGCATGACGAAAACGGAACAAAAAACAGTTTTTTGTTCCGTTTTCGTCATGCCTTTCGACTTTTTCTTTAGTCGAATTGGCTTGGGCGAAAACACACCAAAAAACTGTCAAAAACACCCGCAAATTCGACAAAACACATGGATCCACGTGGTTTTTACCCGAGCTGAGTTTTTGACAAGTCAAAATTCGGAACGGGCTTTAAATAGGTCGAATGTGAATCGGAACTACGAAAGGGTGGAAAGTGCAGTTTTTTTTGACTAGTCAAAAAAACGGCACTAATTGAATACCCCCCAATGTCTCTATAATAGCAAAGGAGACCAGAGAGTATTTGATCTTCAAAAGTTTACTTTGGACTATATAAATTATACAAAAAAAATATTGTCATAACAACTTGTACTTGTACTTCCGACTGTCGGAAAACTCGACACTAATTGAATATCCCCCTTAGGGACCAATACAGAGTTGCGTCCAAGTAATCAGAAATTGCATTTATATTGTGCGCACTGTTTTAATGTTTGGATATTCACCCAAATGACCTGTTCGGATATTCACCCAAATGACCTGTTCGGATATTCACCCAAATGACCTGTTCAGATATTCACCCAAATGACCTGTTCGGATATTCACCCAAATGACCTGTTCGGATATTCACCCAAATGATCTGTTCAGATATTCACCCAAATGCCGAATTGTATGCATCCATTTTTCCGCACTGCCCCTATCCATGAACTAGTTGAAATAGCCGCCATCATTATCAGCTCGATCTGATGGATCTTGGCTTACGCACAGCTTTACATAGTGCTAAATTTAATGACACTCCCACAATAGGGCCCCAGAGAAATTATTCTACCTGCAAACACCCCCTTTTACCTCCCAGTTGCACCCATTCAGCCACAATCGGAGAGGCTACTGATTTGAATACAATGCAGAACCACTGATAGATTCAGGCAATCAGCTATGGAGCATGCATGGTGCTAAAATCCACAAGATCCATCTGCAAGAGGACTTGCGTGCAACTCAGTCTAAGTATGACTAGGAGGCCATAACACCATATAATATGGCAGCCACTCTAAATTACTTAAGTACTGTCATCTGGAAAGGAAATTGGCAATCAACATCATCACCATCCGTGCACATCGTTGCAGCAGCCCCCCTCCCCCCGCAACGGTAAGAGATACAGTCCTCTTGACAAGTGTATAAGTCTACCTCAGTCAAAATTACATGAAAACAATTTTACATTGCTTGGCTCATGTCTATGTGGGGTTGGGATATGCTGTAGCACTGCACGGTCAGTGAACATATCTCTTGTGTAAATGTGATATTGTCTGTATGTTAGCAACAAGACAAATATGATGTACTCATTTAAATGATTTAATTGTAGAGATTGGTCACTGATATTTGTGGGTCATCTCCAGCCAGAATATATACTTTATTACCTGTGTGCATTATTTGTGCCTGGGGTTGGGAGCCCTTACCTCTCTGCCAAGAGGTAAGTCCCAGGAACTGTATTCTTGGTACTTACACCACTCTGATCACACTCCACACTTTGTATATACTGTACTCTCTTGGGTAGGGGTGTGTGACAGTGTGGACACTACAAGTCATTGTACAACTACGGCAAATAGGCAGACTCGTGTAAAACTTGTTTATGTAAAAACTCAGCAACCATAAATTCTTTGAAATTAACATGTGAGGAGAGGGTACGCTTTTACACCCCACGCACTGTCAGTAAAGTCACTACAGGTCCTTAGGCCTTGGTTAAAATTTTCGATGAGGTTGGAAAATATTTATTTCCATTTCAGAAACATGGACTCAACACAATCCATGTAACAGAAGATTTTATTAAATTTACCTTTTGGTGCGTCTTTAATGGTGACGTTAAAATCAAAATTCTTGCAGGGTACAGCGCCTTCATCCAATGGTGCATAATATGCAGACATAATCTAGGTATAACCAAGTGGGCAGATACAGGAATTAATAGTAACAATCAAAGTTGTATAAAAAATAATGGTAAAGCTTACTAAAAATTAATTTTATATACTGAAAAAATCTTGTTTTTGTTTAAATTAAACTTTATATTATTTACAATCAATGGGCCGGATGTAATAAAGTCCGATTTGGCCGAAGCTGTAGGTTCCCAGCCGAACTTGGACTTATTTTAAAACGGCAATTATTTGCAAGTCACCACCGGCTACCTTGGACGTCATTACATCCGACCCAATAAGTGTATTAAGAAAAAAGTAGTTTTACAAGTATTTGCCTTCCAGAAAACCATTTAATAGAAAACAATTATCATTATTTCTATTCTTTACACTGTCATATCAAAATCAAAATAAAAACAAACAATACTCCAGTTGCAAATTACACTTTCACTAGGGAATATGAGGGATATTCAATAAGTGCCATTTTTTCAACCGCCGAAAAAATTTAACTTTTTGCCTGTTTTTAGGGCAAATTCAATTTGACCTATTCAATTATAGTGCGTTTTTTTTCGACTGCCCGAAAAATCCAGCATGGGCGAAAACCACATGGATCGGCAAATTCACCACCGATCCACGTGTTTTGTAGAATTTGCGGGTGTTTTATCCCATTTTTGGGTCCGCCTGATCTCGTCCGATCTTGGAAGCAAATCTGTGGTAGGCCTGGTCAGTAACTGTGTGGGGGACCAACAGCGAACACCAGGTGCAGTAAACAACCCAGCTGAACAGCAGAAGTAAGACATACCCCCTTCTTCCCCTCTTTTCCTTTGCTTTCTTTCTCTTATCTGTATTTTGAATGTGAGGACTTTACTGTATTACTACAAAATATACCGTACAAAAAAATCTTTTTATCTCAATATATTTCCATGTAAAATTTATAATATTGTTTTCTCAAATCTCTATCGACTGCATTACTGTGTTACTGCCGAGTATGTAAATGCCTTTATTTCAAATATCGTGTTTTCAGACTTCTACCTATTGCATAGAGTCGAACAATACACTGTTTAATCAAGTAAAAGCCTTCCCGGTAACACCACTGCCTAAATATAGAGCAGCAGGTGTTTAAGGACCCCTTAAGGCAACATTTATAGATCACATTGCCTTTAATCTTTCTCTTTTAAGAAATTGTACAATATCTAAAAAACTGAACATAGGTAGTATTCCTTGGGGACCATAACTATATCCTGTCTCAAATTATAGACAGATCTGTCCCAGTTAAAATATCAATTACAAATAATTTTCACCCAGGCAATTTTCATATTTATTCCTATAATAGAAGCATTGAGCGATATGTATGAGCAATATGCATGAATATTTTTGTTCACGATTTTCATTTTTGAGTCACTAGATTTTTATTATATTTATTAAAAGTTAAGTTTTAGTGTCTAACAATTTTTTGACTAAGAGTTCCCCAACAAAGAGTCTCTCTCTTCTTTTGTTCCATTGCCCTAACCTATTGACTCTGGGAGCACCACCGACGAGTGATCAGCACACACAGTGCATACAATTACTTTAAAGTCGGTCACAGATAAAGACCTGTCGCTGGTCAATATCTGCACTAACAACCTGTTGCGGAACTACCCTTTTGTAGATTAATCAGTGCCCGCAATTGAATAAACTAGGTCGAATTAGTGCAGTTTTTTTGGGCTAGCCGGAAAAACGACACTAATTGAATACCCCCCTACAACTTCTGCTTTAGAGTTTATAAAAAATAAATAAATAAAAAATCACATTGTACTATGCATTCTAGGTTAGTTAACCCAAGCTGTGCCCATTTTGCCCCATTAGACAACTTACTGTGTATAAAGTAAACATTGTTTGAAATTATAGATTTTTTAAGTTACAGAATGTTTAAGTCATTAATAAGCATCCTGATACTTCAGGGCTATATTGGGATGCCCTCACACCTGTAAATGGGCCTCTTCTAGCAATGAATCTCAGTAATAAATGAAATCACTATGGGGTATCCAATTAGCCCCAAAAACGCTGTTTTGCGATAAAAATGGGTTTTTATCACGACCCATGAAAAGTGGGTATCCAATTGTCTGCAAAAAAGGACCTGCAATAATTCTCCATAGGTTTTATTGCAAATTGGCTATCACAATCTCCGAGCATGTAAAAAGTTGACGAAAATCCCTATTTTAAGGTAAAAATATCGGGATTTGGTTCAATAACCCCCTGGCACACCCCTACAGAATTACTAAATAGGCACTTAGAAGTTTTTAATTCTTTTTATTTGGCCAATAATGACATGTCAGTTTTGGGGTGAAAAGGTGCAAAATGCTGAAAATTGGGGGACAAGGTATGGGACAGGTATATTGGGGTGCTTAATGAGTGGGACACATGTTTTGAGGCTTGGGAGTAGTCTTTTTTTTTCTTTTTAAATAACCCAAATCTCTAGTTATACCCATATTTATGTATCCCTAATTTAATGAGAATGTAGCTGGTGGACATATGTTAAGGCTTGGATAGCTGTAAGCATGCTTAGGGGTACCTGCTGCCCATCAGTGGTTTATTAGGCTGATTCAGATCAGCCGCTATTGTGCTAATATTACTATTTGTAGATTTTAGTGCATGCGGTACGCTGGTATGCGCATTTGCAAGGTCTGGTTAGATAATAGGAAGCAGCGCGTTGTGGTTAATTGATCTTTTTCAACTTGGACTGAAGTGCTAAGTGGTGTGCCGTAAGGCTCAGTATTAGGACCACTATTGTTCAATATTTTCATTAACGACCTAACAGAAGGCAGTGATCGCAAAAACGCGCTATAGCGCGTTTTTTACCCCAAAATGAGGACTGGGGACTCACTTTTTAAAAATGGGCGGGTCCCCGGGGACACGCTCCGTTGGAATTGCTCTCTGACTTTTCTCTGACGTGAAGTGTGTCAGGCTGCGGCTGCTGCTGGGCGGGAATATGGCGGTGCCGGGAGCTGGTAACACGCTGATGATAGGACTGAGGGACGGAGCCGTTATAGTCAAGCAGCGCGGCGCTCCGGGGCTTGAAACACACTTGTTAACTTCTCCCTGACTGCAGTCACTGCACTAGTCCATGGGCGGGGAGAGCGGGGAGAGCGGGGGGAGAGCGAGGGGAGAGCGGGGGGGGGGGGGGTTCAGTCCGCGACGCAAGAATACTGGTGAAACGGAGCGGCCGCCAGATGACATCACCCGGAGTGATGAGGCAAGCCGGATCCGCCACCTGGGAACAGATATCTGCAGAGAGCTGACAGTGCAGAGGTAATTTAGCTGGGGTCTGAGGATGCAGGGACACTGGGGATGAGTGTGTTGTGCTGAGCCAGTGTGCGGACCGGACAGAAACTGAACAGCAGCAGGCTAATGCTGCCTTAACCGTGTCTGCCAGCCCAGTGTCCCCTACCATTACTGACCCTGCCAGCCCAGTGTTTCCACCTTCCCTCCCCAACAAGCCCACTGTGTTATCTCACTGCCCCTCCCATCTAGTACCCCCATGTCAGTCCAGACACACTGATTCCCCTCCCCAACTCAGCCCAGTGTTACCTCCTCCCACCCCTATCTCTCTGCCCTTCTACCTGGCGCAATGTGAATAACGTGCTTTACCTGGGCGCAATGTGAATAACGTGCTCTACCTGGGCGCAATGTGAATAACGTGCTTTACCTGGGCGCAATGTGAATAACGTGCTTTACCTGGGCGCAATGTGAATAACGTGCTTTACCTGGGCGCAATGTGAATAACGTGCTTTACCTGGGCGCAATGTGAATAACGTGCTCTGCCTGGCGCAGTGATGTAGAACGTGCTCTGCCTGGCGCAGTGATGTAGAACGTGCTCTGCCTGGCGCAGTGATGTATAATGTGCTCTGCCTGGCGCAGTGATGTATAACGTGCTCTGACTGGCGCATTGTGTGTAACGTGCTCTGCCTGGCGCAGTGTGTGTAACGTGCTCTACCTGGCGCAGTGTGTGTAACGTGCTCTACCTGGCGCAGTGTGTGTAACGTGCTCTACCTGGCGCAGTGTGTGTAACGTGCTCTACCTGGCGCAGTGTGTGTGTAACGTGCTCTGCCTGGCGCAGTGTGTGTAACGTGCTCTGCCTGGCGCAATGTGTGTAACGAGCTCTGTCTGGCGCAGTGTGTGTAACGTGCTCTACCTGGCGCAGTGTGTGTAACGTGCTCTACCTGGCGCAGTGTGTGTAACGTGCTCTACCTGGTGCAGTGTGTGTAACGTGCTCTACCTGGCGCAGTGTGTGTAACGTGCTCTGCCTGGTGCATTGTGTATAGCGTGCTCTACCGGTCGCATTGTGTATAACGTGCTCTACCTGGTGCAATGTTTATATTTGATTTACTTGGTGCAATGTGTCTTAAGTGTTCTACCTGGTGCAATGTTTATATGTGCTCTACCTGGTGTAATGTATATAACGTGCTCTACTGGGCGCAATGTGTATAATAATGCGCTCTAACGTGCACAATGTGTATAAAGTGCTCTACCTGGCGTAATGTGTGTAACGTGCTTTACTTGGATCAAAGTGTATAACATGCTGTACCCGGTGCAATATGTATAATGTGCTCTACCTGGCGCAGTGTGTATAGGAGGTTCTACCTAGTGCAATCTGTATAAGCGGCACTACTGTGTGGTGTAATGTGAATTGGCACTATTATGTGGTCACGCCCCTTCCCCATGAAGCCACGCCCCTCAAATTTTGCGGCGCGCCTTCGGCGCGCACTGCCTGTGCTTTGCGATCTGGTAAGGTGGAACACCAATTCACTTTCTGCCTAAGGGCACCAAAATGTCTAGTTACAGCTCTGGTGCAGGGTGTCCTGCATGCTACACAGCCCAGTAGCATTGTCACCCCATCCCCTCACCTTGCAACACTTTTGTAGTGTCCAAACACGATTAAGATTAATAAGAACCTTCATTTCGATGGGACCCAGAAAAGGACCGGTAGGACCCCACTTTTTGAAAGTGAGGGGTCCCTGGGACCCACTTTTTTTTTGGATTAGCGCGATCACTGAGAAGGTCTAGAGAGCATGGTGTCAATTTTTGCAGATGATACCAAATTGTGTAAGGCCATAAATACAGAGGAGGATGCTGAGTCTCTTCAGAACGACTTAGTTAAATTAGAAGCATGGGCAGCCAAATGGAGAATGTGCTTCAACACAGACAGGTGTAAGGTAATGCACTGTGGTAACAAGAACAAAAATTACACCTACCTACTAAATGGGGTAGAATTATGGGATTCTGTACTGGAAAAGGACTTGGGTGTCCTCATAGATAGCAAGCTAAGCAGTAGTACCCAAAGTAGGACTGCAGCAAAGAAGGCTAATAAGATATTAGCATGCATAAAACGGGGTATTGATGCTAGGGACGAGAGTATTATACTAACGTTATATAAATCACTAGTGAGGCCACACCTTGAATATTGTGTACAATTCTGGGCACCGTACTACAAAAAGGATATCCTGGAGCTAGAAAAGGTACAGAGGAGGGCGACCAAACTAATTAAGGGCATGGAAACGATGGAATACAAGGAAAGGCTTGAAAGACTAGGCATGTTTACATTGGAAAAGCGGAGACTAAGAGGGGATATGATCAACATCTACAAATATATAAGGGGACAATACACAGAGCTTGCGCGGGACCTGTTTTTGGTTAGATCAACACAGAGGACTCGTGGACACTCGCTCAGGTTAGAGGACAGGAGATTCCGCACAATACGGCGTAAAGGCTTTTTCACGGTAAGGACAATACGTGTTTGGAATTCCCTGCCTGAGGGAGTTGTAATGGCGGAATCTGTCAACACCTTTAAGAATGGGTTAAATTCCTAATGGATAAGGATATCCAGGGGTATGGTGCATAGTCATGCATTACAGCTACTATAAATAGGGATAAAATGCAACGGCTGACAGCAGCATCAGTCAGAAATTTTAGTCAAATCATCATGCATAGGAGACCACAAATAGGTTGAACTTGATGGACAATTGTCTTTTTTCAACCTCAGATACTATGTTACTATGTCTTAAACGGCATTCTCTTTAGAATGCAGTCTAAGTCCTGGGTGGGGGGCAGGGTAACGTGGCGTCAACGCTGCGTTTTCCAACCCATGCTGAATCGGGCCAAATATACCACCAAACTGTCCCAATTTTTCTTGGGCCAATCCCTTTTTTTGAGACTGTCCCAACGTGGGCCACAGTGTCCCGCGGTGGGGCTGGCGGGTGGGGGGCAGTTGGGAGGCTTCACAGCATCTATTCACAGTAGACAGAGGGAGAGAGGGCATGCCAGCAGCACAGTGATTAAAACGGGCAACGTGACAGAAGGCTGTGGCATTACCACAAAGCCACGCCCCTTTTCCAGAGGCCATGCCATTTTTCAGGTGGGTGTGACTTTGCCACACATAAAGGTCCCTCTTTACATATTATAAATGTTTGGAGGTATGCTATATTCTTTATACAGTATTACATTTACCCCAATGTGTTAAGAATCAGATATACACAATGCACAACACTATGGCCCTCATTCCGAGTTGTTCGCTCGCAAGGCGAATGTAGCAGAGTTACACACGCTAAGCCTACGCCTACTGGGAGTGTATCTTAGCTTCTTAAAAGTGCGACCGATGTATTCGCAATATTGCGATTACAAACGACTTAGCAGTTTCTGAGTAGCTTCAGACTTACTCTGCCTGTGCGATCAGTTCTGTGCTTTTCGGTCCTGGCTGACGTCACAAACACACCCAGCGTTCGGCCAGGCACTCCCACCGTTTCTCCGGCCACTCCTGCGTTTTTTCCGGAAACGGTAGCGTTTTCAGCCACACGCCCCTAAAACGCCGTGTTTCCGCCCAGTAACACCCATTTCCTGTCAATCACAATGCGATCGCCGGAGCGATGAAAAAGCCGTGAGTAAAAATACTATCTTCATAGTAAAGTTACTTGGCGCAGTCGCAGTGCGAACATTGCGCATGCGCACTAAGCGGATTCTCACTGCGATGCGATGAAAAACACCGAGCGAACAACTCGGAATGAGGGCCTATATCTTGCTTTTATTACCTTTTTTTTTCTAAATTTTCTATTTATCTGCTGGTTTTATAGGTTTTAGTGCAGCACCGATCACTTTAAGAATAGAAAAGAAATGGCAGCAAATGTATCACTTTGTTACTTACTGTTAGGGTTCCTTGTCCCTTTCCTACAGCAGTCACCTTAATTTTATCTTTCATCACAGTCTGAAAGGGAGAAACATAAATGCACATTTATCTATCTTATTTACGTACAGTACTGTGATTCAGGCAGAGCTTGGAACCAAACCAGTGGCAGGACTAGCATCTTTGCAGGGATAGCAGTGGTTTTGGGGCCTGGAGGGTGAACTTAGCTGTGCAAATCTCAATTATGAGATCCAAGAGAGGGCAGGAGGGTGGATAAAAATTGCCAGGCCATCTGTCATATTTCCCTATGGCGGCCATTGATGGCTACATGGAATAAAGTGTAACCAAAGTGGCTTCCCTTCCGTTTCAGAACCTAATTCAAACATCTCACGCTCACTTACAAAGCCCTAACCGACTCCTCTCCCATTTGCAGGGCCGGACTGCCCATCTGTCACTTCTGGAAAATGCCAGAAGGGCCGATGGGCTGGTGGGCCGATACGGTCGACAGAGAAATGGGAATGTCACGCACAGCTCTCGGCTCTCTGTTTTGTCCCCTGCTGCCTCCTCCCATAGTGCCCCGTTGCTAAGTAATATGGGGGCATGCCGCGAGTCCACGCCCCCTGACTCGCGGCACGCCCCCATTTGCAGTGACTTTCTTGGCGTGCTCATCCTCTTTTACATGCGCGCATGCACACGGATGCCAGGGCCAGAAAGAGGCCCCAGTCCGTCCCTTTCCATTTACATCTCTGGCCTTATCTCCCTTTACACTCCCACCCATCATTTTCACTCCGCTAATGCAGCCTCCTCTCTTGCCTACTGATTACTTCCTCCCACTCCTACTTTCAATATTTCTCACGTGCTGCTCCCTTTCTCTGGAATTCCCTACCTCTCCCCCTCAGACTCTCCACCTCTATACAAAAATTCAAACGGGCCCTTAAGACCCACTTCTTCACCAAACCCAGCCGTCTCTTATCCTACGCTCTACCCAGTCTGTGTCACCCCTGTCTGTGTTTTATTGAAAGTTCCAGAAAGTTAAATAAAACCAAGGGCTACATGTAATAGCCTCCAAGTTGTCAGAGGTGCGGGACTTTCTGTGAGTCTGCCTGTTTTTTTAAAGCAGCAATCTTTGAAAAAAACAACCTGGTTTTGCTTGTAAATGATTGCGGCTTTAAAAAAAATGGGCAGACCTGCAGAAAGTACCGCACCTCCAGCAACTCAGAAGCTATTAAATTTAGCCCCAAAAGTGATTTACAAATTGACATATGACAGTTCGACACTGGAAAAGGTCAAAAGGTCGACTGGTTCATATGGTCGACATGGCAATGTTAACACACATATGGTCAACACGTGTCTTTTGGGTTTTTCATGTTTTTGGACTTTTTCCGTCCTTCACTCTCCATGTCACAAATCCTAACCTTTAGTAACCTTGTGGCAAGCGGAGTGCAGCCAGACACTGTGCCTGAAGCTTGGTGAGTGAAGCGAGCCCGCGCGGTATGCGTTTCTACAAATGGCTGTGCCAGATGCCCAAAATATGCACACTGATCCCAAAAATGCCCCCCAAAAGTGTGTCTACCATTTTTGTGTCGACCATTGTCATGTCAAACTTTTGACTCCATTGACCTTTCGTCCATGTCGACCTTTTCCAGTGTTGACCTTTCATTCTTGTGCAGTGATAGCATCACCAAGAATAACAGTCTTCTACAACTGCTAAAGAGGCCACGTGTTTCCAAGGTCACAAAAAGGAGAAATACCTGGCAGCACTGAGCCCATATACTGTATCATATTGTGGCATCAGTGGTTCCCCCACAGCCACTGGGCACTTACTAATCAGGCTAACCCTATTGCAATACAGTAAATTGCATTACAGCAGTGCTATTAGCACTGATGCCCTGTGCTGACCCCAAACATGAGATGCCATGTAAGGGAGTGGGTCCACCAGCAGAAGAAAGTGTAGAGCTGCCCAGTTGCTCTCCAGTTGGCTTTACACAGTGGATGGAGTATGCTGAGAACTTTCTTTAGACACTCTAAAGCAGCACTACTGGCTGAAGGTTGCTGATCCAGGCACCTTGCTTACCAGATGCAGGGACAATGAAGCACCAATGGTGCCCCCCCTCTCCCCCCCCCCCGGGAGTCCTGTCCCTGGTTGATTATAGCGCTTGCACTCCCTTCCCTACTGTATTACATTGGAGGATCACTGACAGATGGTCTTATCCTGCCACACAAGGTAACTGTTTTCCTATAGGCTGTGTAGCTCATCTACTAAACTGCATATTCCGAGAAGTCACCTGGGATTGAGGTTGTATGCGTGAGCTGACACTCACCCTCTCACTGCGTTGGACCATGGCATTGTATGTGTTGATCTTCCAGGTAAAAGGATTCAATCTCCCTGGCAGTGTTAGAGTCACGTCCATGTCGATGCTATTAATTTCCGGCACCAGTCTCTGGAACTCCGACAAGGCCTGAAACACCATAATCGTTGCCTGGAACAAGAGGGTCCCAAATGTCAACTGTTATTAAGCATCATTCACAAAGTCTGCTAATGCTCATTATTTCCCATTGCTGAAACGGACCGAAGGACAGAAGCAAGACCCTACCTGAGTGGAGCCATAGCCTCCTCCATAGAATCTCTGCTCCGCCAAAAATCTAGACACAGGCTCAGCCAGATCAAAGCGGTTGATCTTGAGAAGTGCAAGCAATGCATAGGAGGTGGCTTCAATCATGTAGAGATCAGAGGAGTAAGCCGCCCAGTGGGTGCCATCTGACATGAGAAAGTTCTATTACATCATGATATTTAACAGCAACAGTGTTGAAAATAAAGTTCCCTCAAAGTATTAAAACTTTTCTATGTCAGTCGGGACTGGACCACTCAGGGACATCTAAAGTCTTAATTTTGGGCAACTACATTGTTGCTTTTGCTTTTTGGTTTAGATGCAAATTTGAGCACATATGGTGTAATGGTCAACATTACTGCCTCACAACACTGAGGTCATGGGTTTGATTCCCACCATGGCCCTAACTGTGTGGACAGGGACTGATGTGAATGGCCAAACATTCTGTGTAAGTGCTTTGGAATATGTATGTATGTATGTATGTATGTATGTATGTTTGTATGTATGTATGTATGTATGTGCTGTATAAATAACCATAATGTGAAACAATCCTGATTAAAATTATAACATTTAGTGACTTACCTCTGCCATCAGTCCTATATCCTGCATGTTTTCTGCTCACTGGGAATACAGCTCTCCAGTACCATGAATTGCCTGAGTGCTGAGCTCTCTGCTAATGAGGTTCATCTGTGCTGATTAACCTTCTGTGTGATTACTGAATTCAGCAAGTCTCTCCATGCTGTGCTTACACAGCATTGTCCATGTTATCATTATATTACATGCCTTCCTGACTCCAGTGGTCACCAGGTACAGTCTCCGCTGAGTCTGCAGCCATTACTACTTCCATGTGGTCCCACAATTCTGGAGTTCCCTCCAAAACCAACTATGGACGGTGCCAGATGGCAAAACTATCCACACTGGTCCCAAAAATGCCCTCCAAAAGTGTGTCGACCATTTTTGTGTCGACCATTGTCATGTCAACCTTTTGACTCCATTGACCTTTTGTCGTATTGACCTTTTCCAGTGTTGACCCTTCATTCTTGTGCAGTGATAGTATCACCAAGAATAACAGTCTTCTACAACTGCTAAAGAGGCCATGTGTTTCCGAGGTCACAAAAAGAAGGAGAAATACCTGGCAGCGCTGAGCACATATACTGTATCATATTGTGGCATCAGTGGTTCCACCACAGCCACTGTGCACTTACTAATCCCGCTAACCCTATTGCAATACCATGAATTGCATTGCAGCAGTGCTGTTAGCAACCCCTGTGCTGACCCCAATCATGAGATGCCTTGTAAGGGAGTGGGTCCATCAGCTGAAGAAAGTGTAGAGCTGCCCAGTCGCCATGATAGTCTCCAGTCAGATGATCTTCCAGGAGCCAATCCAGATTCACTTCCGCATCATGTGAGCCATTCATCCACTCAGCTGTAAGCGCTGGGTTTAAGTTCCAGATCTCAGCACTAACAAGCTGTCAGTGCTTTGGTGTCTCTCAGCCTGGAGTGAGCTCCAGAATCTCCTGCTTGTAATAGACTATGTGCAAGTTACCATCCCCCCGCACTGCCTGACTCCCTGGATCATTTAAAGGGCCATTGCTGCCACTACATCCTGGTATCTCCAGACTCACTGGAAGTCCTCCAGTGATCCAGAGGGACTGTTCTATATCCCTAGCGGCATTAGAGACTCTGCTGGTTCTTGCCAGCTTCCAGTTCACCGCTGCGCAAGGTAGCACACCATAGTATCCGGAAAACCTGCCACTGCTGTCTACAATATTGCAGTATCCATTGTGCAGAACCACCGCATCACAGCTACTGGGAAACCAGCAGTGCCAACTTCACTGCATAGCATACGGAATTCCCATTGTGCTACCTCAACTGTCCAGCATCTGGAAACCTGCTCAGTTTCGTCTACAAGCATTGCCGACGCCCTCGGTTTCGTGTACAAGCATTGCTGACATCCTCGGCTTCATCTACAAATACTGCTGACATCCTCAGCTTCATCTACATGCATTGCCAACGTCCTCGGCTTCAGTTACAAGTATTGCTGATGTACTCAGCTTCTGCTACAAGCATTGCCGACGTCCTCGGCTTCGGTTACAAGTATTGCTGACATCCTCAGCTTCTGCTACAAGCATCGCTGACATCCTCAGCTAGGTGTGCAAGTATTGCTGACATCCTCAGCTACGTCTACAAGTATTGCTGACATCCTCAGCTTCTGCTACAAGCATTGCCGATGTCCTCATCTTCGGTTACAAGTATTGCTGACGTCCTCAGCTTCTGCTACAAGCATTGCCGACATCCTAGGCTTTGGTTACAAGTATTGCTGACGTCCTCAGCTTCATCTACAAGCATTGCCGACATACTTGGCTTCATGTAC
Source organism: Pseudophryne corroboree (assembly GCF_028390025.1). Classification (NCBI taxonomy): domain Eukaryota; kingdom Metazoa; phylum Chordata; class Amphibia; order Anura; family Myobatrachidae; genus Pseudophryne; species Pseudophryne corroboree. The sequence goes on from NC_086449.1 coordinate 56,069,461, forward strand.
AAGTATTGCTGACATCCTCAGCTTCGTCTACAAGCATTGCCGACATCCTCGACTTCATCTACAAGTATTGCTGACGTCCTCAGCTTCGTCTACAAGTATTGTCGACCACTTGAGCTTCGTCTACAAGTATTGCTGATGCCCTCAGCTTCCTCTACAGTCATTGCTGGTGTCCTCAGCTTCATCGACAGTTACTGCTAAAGCTCTCAGCTTCGTCTACAGTCATTGCTGTTGTCCTCAGCCTCGTCGGCAGCTATCACACCAGTTCCAGCCAGTGATCTGTGACTTTCCTGCATTGCTGATCCTCCCAGCATTCCGTCAACTCACCAGTTCTCATGTGACTCTCCATTAGGTGACAACCCAGCTACCCATTGCACTGGTGGCTTCCACCACCATTGTTCCAGTACACATAGCTGGTCACCTTTCCTCATAGAGTATACTGCCTGATTTCCATGTCTGGATGAGTGGATCATTCACTAAGCCAGCCCAATTCTGTCCACTGCGCTCAAGACCGAAACCAGTGTCCAGGTTCACAAACAATCTCAGCCGTGACATAATGTACAGTAGTCAGCTCTGATTTTCATTTTTTTTTCCTTTGATATAAAGATTTTTGTGAATGTTTTTTTTATTTCCCACTAAAGTCCGTTGGAGTAATTGTCCTTTTATAACCACAAACTGTGTGTGTGTGTTTTATGTTTTTTCACTTCTCATAGAATAACTTGTGGAATATTTAGTACTACAAATGGAGACTTTGAGTGAATGAATGAGTAACTTGGTAACACACACACATACTTCTGAGAGAAGATGTGTAAAACACGCTCTGCTTGTGGGTCAAATAGATTAGGGTACAGACAGGACCGAAGCTACAGTATGGGTGGGTGAACATTACCTCTGCTCAGGGTGCATAGCCTAGAGGATGGCCCTATGGCTGCCTCATGGCACTGGCATTTGACATGATGTGTGTCCTCATGACAGTCTAGGCATAGTAGTGTAGATGCTAGATCCAAGTGGGCTAAAAGACGTCAACGATATCAGGGGTAGGATTCAGAATTTCAGTCTCATGCAACATGTGGAACTGGAATTCACTGGGTTAGGGGTTGGTTATGGATAGGCTACCAGAGGGGAGGTTAGGGTTAGGCAGCAGGGTGGGGGACAGTTAGGGTTAGGCTAGGGGAGGGGACAGTAAGGGTTAGGCTATTGGAGGAGAGGGTCATGGTTAGTGGTTAGTCACTGGGGGTAGGGTTAAATTTACAGGGTTAAGCACTGGGGGAAGGGTTAGGGGGAAATTTGGGCTGAAAAAAGCGAAAACAAAAAATGAGTCCAGGTACTTTAGCTTACATGGATATTGTCTAACTATATAGAATAGGCTACATCTTTTAGCTCTTGTCCTTCTGCCCACCAGCTGAACTATACTGGATAAGGTACATCCATATGACCAGAAGGACCAGGTCCCTTCACCTATTTTGATATATTCCAAGTATATAGAATAGGCTAGATCTATATGGCCAGGAGGACCAAGTACTTTAGTCCACTTGGATTTATACTCAACCATCCTGGATCTACTTACTGATCCCAGAGGCCCTGCCCACTTGGCATGACGTCATGAAGTCACATTTCTAGGGGTTGGGTCAGCACTGGGCGGGAATCGTCCTGCTATGGGATGGGGTTTAGAAAGTGTTCATAAGAACTCTGACTGCCCTGATCCCGTACTGTCTGACAACATCTCTGTCTCTACCCTACATGCGGCACTTCCGCACTCTGCAGTAGTATGGTAACCAGTTTTACTTTCACTTTTGTTAATTCAAGGAGGGCACTCCAACTGTACCTAAATTTCAGGTATGTTACTTTATGCTGTGTGCAATCACTCCAGTTACCCGTACTTTGGGACTTACTCAGAGTGGGATGCAAATGTAATCTCAAAATGCACTCAGAAAAAAATAAATCAAATTTTTGTGATCTATTTTGAGTTGGGCAACTGCGAGTCACTCCCTTGTGCATACCAGGTGTCAAATGTGCCAGGAGTGTGGCTTCACAATGAGTCCCAAAAATGCAAACAATCGCAGTTCGCATTTAATACACATTTCAGTTAGAGGTTGTATGGTGACAGTAATAAGAACCCAAGGTGATTGGAGCATGTTAAATGCTTAAAGAATGAGACACAAATATACATTTTAATTTCATGTTTTCTTGGCAACACTCAGAAATATTTGGGCCACATTCCCCTTCCCAAACAGAGCGTATTTGTTTAAAGTGAGTATTCAATGCAGTGTAATTTCGCATTTAAAACAGTGTTGCAAAAGTTTAACTCTATTTGAATGAATAGGTGTGTGTTAGTCACTTATTGTCCAATGAGACAAATCATCATATTTAATTTTGCAAATTGCACAAAGCTTTCAGTACCCACAAGTCACGTCCCACAAGGCAGATGCAATCACTTCATTTCAGCTGCCATCTTGAGCCCAAATCGCATCAATAATGCCCAAACAATGAGTTAACGGTTATTTGGCTGTGACTACACACTCCCTCCAACCCCCATCCTGGCCCTGTTAACATAGGGAGATACAAATTCAACTTTCTTGTTGGAAAAGTTGTGTGTTGCGAAAACACACACATTCTTTCTAAAGACAAGCGTAAGTTGTGGCCAACAAAAAGCCACAACTTGCATTTACAACCAACTCTGATTAAAGCATCTCCCACAGTGAGACTGATCACAGTCTCTACCCTGCTAGGGACTAACCTGACATCTGCAGGTATAATCTATATGTTACAATGTACAGTGCACATTATATATGGGTGTAAAAATATACATACAATCCAAAGAAACTATGTCAAGTATTTCTTGAAATACTGTACTTACGTAACATCCAATAATACGTCTCTCTCTCTCTCACTCTCTCTCTCTCTCTCTCTCTCTCTCTCACACACACACACACACACACACACACACACACACACACGCTTTTAGGCGTAAAGTACACAAACCTGTTGAGGTGGACATCAGTCTATTGGAATTTGGAAGTTTCCCCACCAAGGACAGAGCATAGGATGTGATACAGATGGAGTATGGTTTACTCAAGGTTTTTAACCGTTCCTCCAAGTAAGCGGCACTTTTATCCAGACTGGCCTTGAGATTCTAAAGGTAATGAGAAATAGAAATCAGATAGGGAGAATATACTTACGGTGGATAATAGGGATGCAGGATTTAAGGATGATCCTTGGTTTTACAGAAGAAGGAAACAAAAAGTCTTGATGAGAGAAGAAGGCTTCAGTTCTTCATTTCATATTGTTTCAACTGGTAAAGCCTATAGGTTAGTCATGCATGTTTCATTGGCAGGTAGGTCTAGTAAGTAAATACTGGGTGACATGTTGTAGTGTAAACATTTTTTTACACATCTAATATATTAGTTAAAAAAACTACTTCTAAGAGAATTTGTAATTTGTAAACTATGATGGGACTGACATTGCATAATATCAGAAATATAAGAGCTCCAGCTTTTACAGGGTGAATGTATTTACAGATAACTCACTAAAGTCATTTGTGAATACGATAATGGCTCAATAGTCAGTTTGGCTGAAAGGGAAAAATCCCTATTGCCAAAACAATGACAATAAGATGTATATCCAATTGGGCTGGATATTTTATCTACAAACATGAACACGGATATTGCAGCCAATTTTCTATTACTTTGGCATGTACACTTTTGATTGCCATGCTATCCAATAGAAAAAAAAAACGGTTGCCCTATTTCTTCCAGCAAACACCTGCAGGAAATATTTTTTTAAAAATTGAGAAACAGACTGTACCCCCCCCCCCCCAAAAAAAAAAAATGGTGACAGTATAGGCTATTACTGTTCCAAATAAAAATATTTATCACATTATAAAAATGCTTCAAATGCCTGATTTGTGTATTATTATTATTATTATTATTATTATTATTATTTAAATAGAAATGAATAAAATGAAAAAGTTGAAAAAAAAATTGAAAAATAGATTTTGGGGCAATTTGAAGCCACTTAAAAATGTTAATAATACATTTGAAAAAATTATTTGAAAAATCATATTTTTAAGTTAAAACAAAGACTTTAGTTATATTTGGGGTGCATAATAACAATAAAAAGTTGATTTTGGGGTACATTTAAGCTACTTTTTTTCACCCCAATAATGATATGTAATTATTTGCCCAATAAAGCTAATTGAAAACTTCCAATTGCCTAATTAGTTATTGGGATGATGTGTGTGTGTGTGTGTGTGGGGGGGGGGGGGGGGGGGGTGAGAGCTTCTGAACCAAATCCCGTTATCTTTACCTTAAAATAGGGATTTTTCACAACTTTACACACTCTCTGAAGCACCGAGAAAAAACCTTACGGCTGCAGGAAAAACATCACTGAACTAGAAAAAAAATAGCTTACAGTTGGATATGCCCCTAAAGGGCAAATTAACTAAGCATTGCTGCATTGGTTTTTCAGGGGTTTTGAAACATCTGCACATCGCCGGGAAATGAAAGCACCAAACTGCTGTAGTTACTATTCAGCTGTTTTGATGAGTTTTGTAAACTACTGTCGATGTTCATCTGTTTTACATAATTTTTGTGTGGGTTTTTAAAATGGGATTTTTACCATACCTAAATAAAACCGATAAAAACATCTATCTGCCCAGTCAGAAGTAGAGGAATAACTATGCACTTATAATAAAGGGAATTATTATGTATTAAAAAAAAGTTTAGTTGCCAAGGATATTTGAATTAATTCAGGGGAAGGAAGGGGGGTTGCTGAATTCAAAAATCAAAGTGGTTTCATCATAGTTATTGAGATAATTGCTACCCTCAATTAATAGAGAACTTTGCTATAATGCGTGCATCTGGAAATCTACCAGAACATTCTAGAATGTGAGGCGTGAATATTCTAGGTGTTCATTCCACGATCATTGTAGGACATTGCCTCTTTGTATAAATAAGTGATCGACCACTGTCTTTTGACAGTAGAGTGGTTCGCGTTGTCTGTTGTGTTTTTCTTGCTTCTCATCAACATATCACAAAAATTAGAGCCAATCCAGCAAAACGGAAGTCATATTCGGAATCAGCACCACAAAGTCACCCCAAATTTGTTCTAATATGATTGCCAATAAAATGTGTGTTGATCAGTGTGTGTTATTTCATTAATATATTAGTTGAAAAATGATTGTTTACTTTTATTAAAAGTCCAATTTTATTTATTAATTATTTTAAATGGCCAAAATTAAGTAATTGTTAACTGGTATTTTAAAATGTATTTTAATGATGTGGGAATTTATTTATTTATTGATAAATATAAAACTTGTGTCCACATCATAAAATAATAATTGCTTTCTCATCGTTACAACCATTTAAAAAGAAAACAATGAATAATTGCTTAATATTGCCCCACTAATGTAATTAATGGTCAAAATTGCAAATAAGACAAAAAACCCACAACTGATGCTTAGTATATCTATCTCTGGGAGGTAGATGTACTGAGCTGCAGGTTTTCAAAGTTACTGATTTTTTTTACCATATACAGTAGTCAAAGATTTTTAAAAATGGCATTGTTATTAAAAAAAGAACACAATGGGTTTTTATGAGGGGGCAATATTCATTATACTGGTATAGCCTTAAAATATTAAATGCTGTCACAGTAATAAAAACATTTTTAATTGGTAATTAATAGTTAATATTGTCCCTTTCATATATTTAATAAAATTATTTTGCTATTTTCCTAATATATTATTAATATAGTATTTCCCCCATTAAGAAATTATCAGTGTTATTTTTTTTTTTTATTCAATACATAATGATTGTCCTCATTATAAGTTTATTGTAGGTGTACAGGAGGGCATCCAGTCAGCATATAGGCATTTGGGATCCCGGCAGTCGGAATACTGACCCCAGAATCCCAACACTGTTTGGAATGCTGATGCCAGGATCCCGACATGGATCAAAATGCTGGTGTCGGAAACCCGAATTCCAGCATTCCCAAACATAAGTATGCTGGGGCTCCATAGAGTTAAGCCACAGAGGGTTTAATGTAGGTTGGATTTAGGCTGGGAGGGAGGGTTAGGGTCAGGCTGCGGGTGGAGAGGGTCTGGATTAGAGTGGTAGAAGAGGAGGTTTAACATACTTACCTTCCAGGTGTCAGGATCCTGCACGTCGGAATGCCGCTGTTGCTATTCTGACCGCTGGCATCCCAAATTCCGATACCATTCCATACAGTAGGTGTATGTTGTCTTGCTTTAATGTGGAGGACAGGAAGTTGCATCACTACCTTCCATTTGTTATTTAGGAAGTGTCTCTGCAGCCATTATTCAGCATGATGCAGAGAGTAAAGACACACTTCTGCAGCTCTCCAGAGTCCTGTGGTGATTTGCACACAGACCACTTTACATGTATTGTGATCCCTCTCATTCAGATTGATCAAACAGTGCAAACAGCATGCTTTTTGAGCTATCTCGCATGGCACAACCATGTCATTTTTCTGTCACATTTTACGGCAGCTGTGCTTTGGGTTCTAATCCCCCTGCTAAGTAAATCTGGGGTTTCTTTACTTCGAAAGGGAAAAACATTGATGGGGCTTCAATATTTTATTGTTTTGTAAAGTTTGGATTTTCAGATGGATTCTGGAGGGTTGGGCTTTAGTAAATAAAACAGGATGCAATCCCACCAGTAAATTACAACCTCCTAAAATTGCAAAACCACTATTAAGTGAAAATACCTTTAAATGTGGCACTTTATGTATAAAGCTTAATCGACAATAAAAACAAAACAAAACACAACTATACCTGAATGAGTATACAGAAAATAATCCATAGCTTACCGGAACGTTATCTTTGCAGTGACTCTCTGACTCAACTAGAGCAATTAAGACAAATGCTGTCAGCGAGGCATCAGGTTCTGTATTTCCTGCTCCACCCTACGGAGATAGGACATTTCCTCACAAACCACTCCTAATGACCTACACACAAATCTAAGGGGTATATTTACTAAAGGTTGATTGTCTTTTTTATTTTTATTTTAAACCAATAAAATAAAAAAATAATCTAAATTGATGTTTTGGTTCAGGGACTAAAACACACATATACTAGCCAATTATTTTTTTCATATTATTTCTTTAAAGTTAGTAAATGTGTGTTTTAGCCCTATAATCACACTTCGATTTAGATTGATTTTTGTTGATTTAAAAGTGCAGAATATCGATCTTTAGTAAATACAGCCCTAGGTCTCCATAAAAATAAGTGTACATTCTCACTTCATCAAAAACTCTTACGGTTTCGGCCACTTAATGTTATTCTTAATACAGTCCATCTACAACATTAACTACCTCATCTGTGCAAGCATATTCCAGCATAGGCCTGAGCTCTTGGACAGTCATTTCCTTTACTTTATCATGTTTTCTGGGAGCTCTTTATGCAATAAATCTGGTCATAAAAAAATTAGTTCTAATTATTCAAGTATGACATATATGTGCATAGAAGTCCTACTGGGTCATCTACTTCACCAACTCAAAATACACCTTCTGATCTTAGGGTTCTCCTTGCCCATCTCTAGACTTAAAGTAACTTGTAGAGTCATAGATTGTATGTTCTCAGCATGTTCTTCTCATGACCAGTTTCATCCTAAGAACCCAAACTTACCACCATCTCCCCATGTATGACTGGGGCATCCTCTTTAAAGACTCCATTTGGTAGTTGTTTCTCATCAGAAATAAGCCAACTGACGGCACCACACAGCACATCTTTTTCTACGTAAATCAGCTTGTAGGCCATGGAGAAGACCTTCACCACATAGGCCGTGAGCCTGCCGGTCAAAAAAAGAAGTTTAGGGAAAGATGAAAAGACCGGAGTTTGAGGGAGAGATGAAATGGCAAATGGTGCAAGTGATGTAATGTGGAGTGGTAGAACAATACACATCACTCACCAGGTACTGGCTGGCCGGTTAGTAAATGCTGAGTATGAGTTATCAGGTTTACGGAACACCATCTGTTGTACATATCCTGGAATACACAGCATGTTACATTCATTTAGGTATGCTTTTACTAAAGGTCAAGTCCTCACCTGCTAATACAATTCTTTCTCACTACCCACCACCGTACACTCACCTAGCTTGATGTTGTTAATGGCCTCCAATCTACGTTCTACTCCAATTCTATCCCACTGGTTTGTGGTGTCCAGGAAATGGGTGGCAATCACAGTTGGAGTCATGCTCATCATGACTTGCTCTCCACAGCCAGACGGCACAGTGATCAAATGTTTCAAGTTGGCACCATCAATGGAATTGTCCAGTGTTTCCCCCAGAAGGCTTCCTGACAGTGTGACAAGCACACACATTTTACATTAACACTGCGTTTGGCCGGGGGACATTAAATGTATTCATCAAAAGGCCAAAGCCTTGTCTGAGCAGTCTTTGCTCATTTGTCTTAAGCAGGCTGAATGAAGAATGACCAAAATTGTGCACAATTCTTAATTGCACAAATCTGTTCATGTGGAATGCAGGCAAAGAAAATACAGTACTTATGATAATCACCACTTGACAATAGAGGCATAACATCAAATGAATGTAAAAAAAAAAAAAAAGCAAGCAAAGCCTAATTTCTGCCGGAAAAATGCTAACAGTTGTGTCCTTTATTACTGTGGTTTTGGTCATGCCACATCCCGTGTGACTGGGCCACCTTGAGCATCTTTTTCACAAAAAATGTGCATCTTAGTCACCTTGATTAAACATCTGGTTGTGACAGAACTGTATTGCTAGTGTACACTGACAACTGGGGTGTGTGACATTTGTACATCTGTGTGCGACTAAGTCTGAATCTGTGTAAAAAGGGCTCCGATGCAAACAGCCCAGGCATTTCCACACGCCAAGTTCTATTGTGGTTACCCAGCAATTTTATACTCATGTGCGGTTAAAGTTGAAGCCTATGACACTGCAAGCAGCATTTAACTGTATCTGCATTGATGGTGACTGATGAGTCAATGGGGGTGTCCGCTGCTTGCTATAAGATTTTGGCGCATGGTAATAAAATGGTAATGCCAGATAAGGCTACCATTGTATTGTTTTGTGGCAAAGTATTATTAGTCATACCCAGCCAGAACATCGTCAGAACTGTGTTCCTCCCCAGCTGGCAAAGTACCGCCAACCTCCTAATGGCCAACTTTCCTTCAGAGGAGCGGTAAGTTAGTTATGAGCCTCAATGTGTCAGGAAAGTGATATTCGTGCTGTAGGTCTATTGAACCATCCAGAGCCCTTTGGTGTGTTGAAAATGAAACTGTATTGTAGAAGACAAGGATGATGGACTATAAAAAAAAAATAGAATAGTCTAAAATTGTGTACTTTTGCATTCTCATATAGTGATGTAGACACGGGATTCTCATCATTTTTCCAGGGGGAGGAGCCTAATGACACAATCTGGCCCCTCCCCATCACCGGCCTCCTGTATCTCCAATCCAGACTTCTCCTGGAGAGATTTTTAAAGTAGGTAGGTATGCCTAAGCTGATAGAGACTACCCCATGTATGTCCCTTGTGTAACATAATGTCTAGTTTAGATTTATTTTTGTGAAAAAACTGGGATTGAGCATTTCACTATATTCACATTATGGTGAACAGGTCCCCAATATCTGCTGGAAGACCAGGTAATGTTGATCGTTGATGGTACTGTAGGTTTGTAAATTTATAAATACCGTCAGTGCCGCTATCATAGTAAGCATCCCTGTAAGTGGCAGTGATTCTCAATGGTATATAGTGGCAGTAACAATTTTTATTGATAAGTAGGCCCTTATGATGGTCTCAGCATATAATAGATTGTAATAAATGACACACACAATTGACAGACGCCGTTGTTTAGAACCTGCTGCTGAGACGGATTGGGAAGTAAAATAAATAGATGTTTATAATTAGACCTGTGAGGTTCGGTTCTTCAGAAATCCAAACCGAACAGAGTACCGGCTCTGATCTCCACGCAGTTCAGAATTAAAATTTTAAATCCGAATTTCGGGTCTTGGATTGAAAATATTATATGATTTTAGCTGTTTTTATTTTTATTAATTTTTAAGAAATCCAAAACTCAAGATTCGGATTTGAAATCTGAATTCCAAACCGAAACACTTGAGGGCGGTTTTGCCAAACCAAAACACGAGACGCCGTGCATATCTCTACTTATAATGGATACTGAACTTTAAATGTTTAAACTGAAGCAGTATATGAAAACTGATCCATATTGTCTTCGGTGTCTACTCTATGTCATAACAAAGTACATACTGTAAGCTCCCAATAACAAAAGGACAAAAGGGAAATGTCATGCTTCAGATCTGCTGACCTTTTACACTGACATAGGTCTCCGCTTCTGTGTTGGGTACAACATCCTTTGGTGGCACAGGATCCACTATTAATTCCTGGACGCCGGGAACTGCAAGAGATCAGTTGTAGAAAACATGGATTAGGTGGGGGTTAGAGGTGTTATGTACACAATATAGGGTAGTACTTCTGCGATCTAGGGGTCTATGTACTAAGTCATGAAGAGAGATAAAGTGGACAGAGACAAAGTACCAAGCAATCAGCTCCTAACTGTCATTTTTCAAACACAACATGGCAGTTAGGCACTGATTGGCTGGTACTTTTTTCACCATCCACTTTATCTCTCTTCAAAGCTTACTACATAGACCCCCCCCCCCCCCCCCTTCCCCTTCCCAGTCCTCTGGACACGGTAACGGTGCATGATTTCCAGATCTCCTCACAGAATCAAAAGTGAAATAGTCATCTCCACCTGTGGATCTTTAAAAATGTGTCAGTGCGTAATAAATACTCCTGTACTCCAGCAAGGAGATATAGAAAACACGCACTGTTGGTTTGTCCGGAGGACTGGATTGGAGAAGCACTGTGATTGGGTGATAAATTGGGGAATAAGCTTTGGGAGATAGCAGACGGCATGTCACCTTAGGTATAAGCAGGTATCTTTGAAAGTGTACAACACGATGGTGAAATAGAAATTAGAAGGTTTCAATTATTAATTTGTGGACTTCAGAGGTAGGACAGCAAGAGAGAGTATGAGTTACTGTACAACTCACCCTCTGAGCGTTGAGGATTCAGGATGATACTCTGGATATTCTTAAGTATTCTCATCCCTTCTGGCTGTGAAAAAAAATAAAATTATTATTATAACTGGATAAATGATGGGAGATTACACCTCAACATTTCCATAAATGGAACATGAAAGTAGTATAACTTGTTCAGTGTTACCCTGATATTAAGCTGTAACTCTGTTATAAGGTAAATTAGACAGCTGTAGGCACATTCTCCTTGTCTAGCTCCCTACCAAAAGCTGAAGTTGAGTCATTGAGGGCTGATGTATCATGCATAACATATTGTATGTGACACAACCCGCCACTTATGCGTAGTGGTGTCTACTACGTCTTCTGCATGAATATTTATGAATATATAAACACTGGACAGCTCTTCCCTCTCTGGAGATTTGTACATAAAGGTCATAGGCATCTACAGGCAACGTCATTTATAGATGGCGTTGCCTATAGGATACAAGCTCAAAACTGACAAAAAATGGGTCCGTGCGGAGTGGTGCTCACTTCTGATCTTCTGGGAAATTTTGGCAGAGTCATCTGATCCGGCGACTCCCATTGGGAGTGTCCTAACCTCTATCCCTAACCCCGCAGTTTAACCCTAACCCTAAGCACAGTCAGCCAAGTATAAACACTTTCATTCATGGGCCTAGCTTGCCGGATTACAGAATTAGGGGTCTATTTATGAAACAGTGAGAAGTGTGGATAAGTGGGCTAGTGAAGAAGTTGGCCATGGCAACCAATCAGCTTCTCTGTACAATTGTATAGTATGCAAATTATAAATGTTACTTCAATGCTGATTGGTTGCCATGGGCACCTTCTCCACTGACTCACTTCTCCACACTTTTCACTGTTTCATGAATAGACCCCTTAATGTCTAATTTTTCCCTTAGTTGAGTGGCACAATTTCTTTTGGTGGGACTGGGACCTATTGGTGTAGTCAGCAGATGATCACACAGGCCAGAAGTGGACGGAAATTGTTCCCAGTGATTTAGGGTGAATCATTATTAGGGATGTAGGCCTAGGGTTCCTTTTACAAAGCAGAGAAAAGCCTTTTATTATTCAACTCATTTCTATAGGGGTCACCACTCTCCCTTTTATTTCACTTATCCATGTAGAAGTATGGAGTAATCCAATGGCGTATCTATCATGGGTGCAGTGTGTGCAGTTCACACGGGCCCATGAGTCCATGGGAAAACCCTCATCGCCCACTTTAGACTCCGGGGCTGATTACTTTGCCTGAGCAGTGTGGCTCTGTATGCTTGACTCGTGTTGCCAGCCTTCTACTGATATATCAAGATAGATGGCGCCGCACAGAAGCAAACATCGACTGACACTGTGCCTGAGTCTTTGTTCTCTTCTGTGCATGCGTGATCTTTGTGAATATATCACAAGACAGATGGCGACAATTTTGCTGGCTTCACCTCCTCATGGTGCATGTCTCTGCATGTGATGGGAGCAGGGATGGACCACCAGTCTGAATCAGCACCGGTATTCTTGTGCACACACGCCGCAGGCACGTGTGGACATGACAAGGAGTTGCGGCCACTGCTTACAGGGGTGTGGCCTAGCGGCACCCCCCTCCTCCTGGTTTTTCTGTATGTGGGGTGGCCGAGCAAGATGCCAGGAGGTGGAGGTGCTCAACCAGCCCAAGTCTCTGAGTGCTGGACAGCTGAGCAGGGCACCAGGGGTTGGATCTGCTTGGCCAACGCCTGGCTCTTTGTCTGCCGTGTGGCTGAGCAGAACTGTTCGGCCAGGCTGTAATGTCAGACAGGCCCATCAGCCCATCTGGCCTTGATGGGAGTACAGTATCTGATGTCAGGGGTCACTAATATGCCTGTTGCCCCTCTATATCCTTTTCCTCTCTGGGCTGTACAATGCATAAGCTTACAAATTATGGCTGGTGCAAGCACACTCAAGATTAGAGGACAAGACTATGGGAGTAATTCTGAGTTGATCGCAACAGGAACTTTGTTAGCAGTTGGGCAAAACCATGTGCACTGCAGGGGAGGCAGATATAACATGTGCAGAGAGAGTTAGATTTGGGTGTGGTGTGTACAATCTGCAATCTAAATTGCAGTATAAAAATAAAGCAGCCAGTATTTACCCTGCACAGAAACAAAATAACCCACCCAAATCTAACTCTCTCTGCAAATATTATATCTGCCCCCCCTGCAGTGCACATGGTTTTGCCCAACTGCTAACAAAGTTCCTGCTGCGATCAACTCAGAATTACCCCCTATGTGAGCTGTTCATATTACCCAGTTCTGCAAACAGCTAAAAAAAAAAGGCTCAGCCCATCACATGGGTAAGGATTTGTTAATTCTCCCCGGAGGGGGAGTGGGGAAGGGTGCTGTTTATGAATGGCATGGTAACATTTCCAAAGGTGGCACCGATATGATCTCACAGCATATGAAAAAATACTATTTATTCTTTAGAAATGGAGCCCTTAGTAGTTTTTGAGCTACAAGTCCGGTCAATTGGTCGACATCAGCTCCAATGCTGTTTATTGCTTGGTACTTATAATATGAGAGCTTTTCCCTGACACAGGACTTTCAGTAGTAAAGAATGAAGAAGACAATTACTTCTGATACTTTATAGCGCAAACATGATGGTGGAGAAGTCATTCACCCTTGTGCCCATTACTCACCACGACCTTCAGACTTTTTACTACTCCATCAGTGATGGAGTATTCCTTCACTGATGCTTTCACCTCTATTTCAAGGTTCCCAATCTCTAGGGGAACAACGACAAATGGAAGAACGAGAGTACCGTAGGGTCCGATGATCACTTCCTGGCGGAAGTTGGCTTCTGCTGTAGACGAACTGCACATCTTGTTGTTGAAAATCAGATCTACCCGAACCTGTAAAATGATCCAACTGGTTATTTAGCATTGCTCAGGATCTCTGCAGACCCAATGTCATGAATAAATATCAGATTTTCTATTAATAAACAACATCTGGTGCAGTTTTTTGGGTGTCTGTTTTGATGAGAGGGTATCTTCCAGGTCAACTTTCAGCAGAGTACATCAATTCGTGGCCCAATCTCCATTGAACAACAATCCCCCGGTGGGCTTTTAATGAAGTCCAGCTAGAATTATATTTGTACATTTGAACATTTGAATTAAATGTAAAAATCTGTATGGACTTTTGTGGACAATCGTAATCAAAGTCTAGTGCCCTCAGGTACATAGAAGATTTTTGTCCTTAATTGGTGTCTACACTAGACTTTTTGGCTTCTCGCTTGCACGCATTAAAGGGAACATCTCATGTCACTGTCCAGCAATAGTCTGCAAGAATTGCTGGGCTCCATTTGCCTTGCTACCATTTCTGCATGGAAATATCTTGGTGAAACTGCTCACCCTTGTCACTTACTGCTCCACAGTTCGATGGAAAGAATATCTATGTGACATGTTACATCCCATGCATTTATATGCCTTGATGAGGTTTTCTACCAACTCCTTGTAGTTCTCTAAAGTCAAATTCACTATCGCTAAGAAGTTCATGAATCTGAGGACCAATAAAAACAAACATCTTCCTTTATTTTAACATAACTTAATCTGGGAAATTATGAAGTGAGGTACTTGAAAGCCTGATCTGTTTTGTCCATGGCTTTGACAAAGTTCTTCACCAGGCTCAGTTTTATGTGTATGGGTGTTAACAAAATCATGTTTGATTCAACAAGTGGTGGAATCTGAATGTTCTTCTTCCCTGGCTCCAATGATGGACGAAGTGCCCAGTCTCTGTTGACTCAGTGGGAATTTCTTGCATGACTGTCCCATTCACATACAGTAGGAAACAGCTTAACTTTGTATATCCACCCTGCAAACCCATCACAAAAGCAACAACCTTCAAATTGCCACAGAGCTGCCACTGATGTTGGTCATAGTTTATGCACCTCAACAACTGCTTTATGCTGTCACTAGTTGAAAGCCCGTCAAAATGATGGACACCAGGGACGGATTATAGGGGTAGTGGGGGGTCGCTACTCACACAGGAGCTGTCGGGTTTCTGGAAGTCCTGCAGCTGGGAGCTGGGGCTCTGTCATGCTGAGCGTGTGTGTTTGTTAGTGTAGCACTAGCCTTATATATTTTTATATATATCTATATATATATATATATATATATGCTGTATATCTGTAATGGGCAGGCTATAATGATGCGGCACTATATACACCAGTACTGGTACGTGTAAGCTCGCCATTCTCACACAAATTCTGGCTAGCACTGGGGTAGAGGACACCAGTAGCCACCAGCAGCTGGCTGGAGGGGTCTGGGCATTGCCTGCGCGGGGTGTGGGAGGGGCGAGCACAGGACCCCAGCCCTCCATCGGCATGCAGTATAAATAAAGCAGCTGACCGGTTATCTGCCTCCTCCTCACCTGCATCATCTATTGCCCAGGCACTCTACTCTGATTGCTGCGGGACTATCTGGTGGTTAATGCATCCGTTTCCTGGTTACTGCTGCTACTTGTTGCCGAGTCCCGAGATGACAAATAACCTGGGGTTACAGCATAGTATATGGAGGAGGGGGTGCTGAGTATGCGGTAAATGGTGGGAGCAGTAAATGAAGGAGGGAGGTGCCCTGTATATAGGGGGCACTATATGGAGGGGTATGAGGGTCCAGTGTGTGTATAGGGGCAGTAAATGGATGGGGGTGCAGAAAATGGAAGAGGATAGGGGTGCAGTGTATATAGGGGCAATATATAGTGGAGGGTGCAGTGTACATAAGGGCAGTGTCGCTGAGAGTGGGGGGCAGCTACTTTTTCCTTGTCCTGCTGCCCCCCCCCCCCCCCATACCCAGTTTTAGGCTGCGCAAGCAGGGAGAGAGAGCAGCTGCAGAAGCACTGTCCTTTATCCCCCCAGCAGCCTCCCCCACCCTCCAATGCTCCTCACCCAGCACCCCACCCTGTGCAGCACAGACACCTTAAAAAATGTTTGCTAAGGAGGGGGCTGGCCACACCTCCCTGCATTGGCCATGCCCCCTCTGAGTACCTGGGCCCAGCACAGCTGTGAGCGCTGCTGCATAAGGAGTATGTGTGTGTCCGTGTCCTGAATGAGCTCCATCGAGCGCCCTCCAGTGGCCGGCAGAGGTGACTTCATTGAAAAAATCTGCATCTCTCTCCACTGTCCCTATCTGTCCCTACCACTCCACTCCCTATCTGCCCCAATTCCTCCCTCCTCTCCCTCCCCCCCAGTCCCAATCTGCCCCTACCCCCCCTGTCCTCTCCTTCTCCTCCAGTCCCTATCTGACTCTAACCCACTCTCTACCCCTCAGTCCCTAACTGCACCTACCCCCACTCTCTCTCTCTCTCTCTCTCTCCCCAGGCCCTTCTCTCCGTATGCAGCAAGTGTGAAACAATCTGTAACACCCCCCTGCAGTATCACTTTCACTTTCAGCTATCAGTCATTTGGGTCAGCCTGGGTTCTACAGTTTTCTTTTTATTATATATTGGTCAATAGTTTCCTCCAGCCCCATGGGTTATTAATATTATTTGTTGTTTTTGTCAAACTAAACTGTGATTCATATTAAGTAGTTTGAGTTTTCACCCTCTCAAATATACTGTGGTAAATCCGGCAACTTGAATGTGACAACCATTAGCGATGTGTGGACATATGGCAAAAGGTCCAATATAAAAGTTGGTTAGAACATTGCACTTATTATTAAAAAGAAATATAAAGACTAATTTATCAAATACAACAGTAAAACTACACAGAGAGTTAAAACATTTACTGTGCAAAATAAAATATATTCCCACCCCCCATTTCCACACTGTACCTCGATTTCAAATTTGACGTAACTGTACAGGACGGCTCGGATCTCCACCTGCTCATTACGGACCACAGAATATGGAAGCCGCAGATCAATGAAGAAAAGTTTTTTGACCAGCAGTTCGTAGGGTTTAGCAACACAAATGCCTGTGAGACAATGTAAAGGTTCCATGTTAGTTCTTATACCTGCATTGACGTCTTAGGGATGTTCCAGTGTTGGCCTTCTGCGTGTGTTATGGCCAAATCCTGCCGTTTTTATCAACACCGAACCAAATTCAGGCCTGCGTTGTTTACTAATATGAGGACAAGCCCCTTTCCTCCCGTCAGTAACTGAACCAATGGTGAGGCTCTTACCACAGCGTCAACTCAGTCGGCAATGCGAGAAGGATGTTAGTGTTGACGTAATACCAGCGTTATTGGGGTGTCTCATGCCACAGTGAAAGCAAGCTAAAGGGGGGTGGCTGTCCCTTTCTTTCTTAATTGCTATCTGCTATTCGATAGTAAAATTATTTGCACTTTTTCTAATTGTTTATTTGGTCCCAATGTGTTCTCTGTATCCTGAATTAGATAAGGATAACTTATACAGTTTACTGAAACTACCACATGTTAGAAAGGATTCTGTCTGCCAGTCAAGCTGTACAAAATGAGTACAGAGCTGTATGTATGGGTGACAAAAGTGTGCCCGGTGTGTCGCATTGAAGCAGCTTTAAATGCACTGAACCCTTTATTAGTACTCTCTGCCACTATACGGTGGTCACTGGGCTTTATGCAACAATACTGTATGTCTGGCTGCTTTAAAGCACCATCAGCACCACGGCTAGTGAATGCCTTTGTAGATGAGGCTCACCAGATATTAGAAGGGACAGTAAATGCTAAAAGCTAAATATTTGTTAAATAAATGATAGATGGGCAGACTTTGTGTGCATTATGCTAGTCCCGTCACAGGATCATACAGTAATCCATTTGTTTAGAACATTGTATCTTATAAATTAGAGATTTTGTTTTGTCATTTGAATATGGCAAAAACACCCAGTGGTTCTATTTTGCAAATCTATCCGTTGTGTTGTCATTTGCTGGAAACTCTTTATCATTGCTTATCTAGTACTTTCTTTCTTGCAGAGTCTACCCTTACATGAGATCAGGATTACGCAGGGGAGGTGTTTGATACGCAGTGACCAGTTCAACAGGTCAACACCATAGCGTTGACAGGGTCAATTTTGACCTTTTGACCTTTTTGACTGTTGTCCTTTCGACCTTGTTGACCTTTGAAACTGGTGACTTTTTAATTGTTGATCTAAAGCTGTCAACCTAATGGCTGTGGATCTTTATAATGTCTATCCTCTGTGTCACACCCTTATGCAGTCCTCCGTCTCTGTCATTGATGGGCAACAGGTGACCCCCCAAGCCTTCACCATCAGCCTCCAGTTCCTTGCTGCTTTGTTGTCATTTTTGTTTTTTTTTATCTTTTAATGCTTCATTAAAAAGGTTTACTGATGTATTATTAGTTTATTACAGACAGGTTTCTCTTTGATTGATTGAGTAAATTAAATTAAACTTGCGACTACGATAAAGAGAAATGGGTGGCCCCCTTGAAAGCTGGAGGCCAGCCCAGTGCAGCCCCAGAACTGTATCAGTTTGCCTATCACTGGTCTATACCCTACTTCACAAAACTGTACCAACTAGAGTGAATAGTCAGAAGGATATTGCGTTACTTACATCTCTGTCCTCATACACTTAGGGGTACATTTACAAAGATGGGAGTTTTATTTAAGATGGGATGTTGCCAATAGCAACCAATCAGATTCCAGGTATTATCTTCTAAAGGTTCTAGATAAATGAGAAGTAGAATCTGATTGGTTGCTATGGGTAATATCCCATCTTAAATAAAACTCCCATCTTTGTAGATTTATCCCTTATACCTTTTGCACCATGGGGGTAATTCCAAGTTGATCGCAGCAGGAAATCTTTTAGCAGTTGGGCAAAACCATGTGCACTGCAGGGGGGACAGATATAACATGTGCAGAGAGAGTTAGATTTGGGTGGGTTATTTTGTTTCTGTGCAGGGTAAATACTGGCTGCTTTATTTTTACACTGCAATTTACATTGCAGATTGAACTCACCACACCCAAATCTAACTCTCTCTGCACATGTTATATCTGCCTCCCCTGCAGTGCACATGGTTTTGGCCAACTGCTACAAAATTTCCTGCTGCGATCAACTCAGAATTACCCCCCATGTGGGGTGAGACACATAAATATGTAGAAACACAGAATGTGACGGCAGATAAGAACCACTTGGCCCATCTAGTCTGGCCCTTTTTTTTTTAACCATATTTTTATCTCAAAACTTATTTGATCCTTATTTCTGTGTAAGGATATCCCAAGCATGTTTAAATTGCTCTACTGTCTTAGCCTCTACCACCTCTGATGGGAGGCTATTCCACTTGTCCACTACCGTTTCTGTGAAGTAATTTTTCCTCATATTTCTCCTGAACCCCCCTCCCCCCCTCCAGTCTCAGTGCATGTCCTTGTGTCCTATTGCTTTTCTTCATATGGAGAATGTTTCCCTCCTGGACTTTGTTAAAACCCTTGATATATTTGAAAATAGAAACAGATTCCCATGCTGCATACGTTTTCCTCAATTTTTTTACTTTTTCTCCAACTTTAGGTGGTAGGGGGCAGTGTAGCAGTGAGGTCTAGACATACAGATGGGTCCATGTTTATTTTGACCTTTAATAGGATTTACTGAGACTGGGCAGTCGGACTTAATCCCCTGCTGTATTGTTCTCTGTAATGTAGTGAGGCTGAGAACAGTAGATGAAGGGTTTATGCTAATAAACCATGTTGTGCCTAGGCGCAGCAAACTAGCCAAGATAACTGTGGACCCATCTGTATACAGAGACCAGTATACAATCACTCTCTTACAGAAAATCTACAGGAAAGTTAAGTTCTAGATACGCTTTCTTTCAGAGTATATCAAACAAAAAATTAGACATCGTATAAAGGCTGCAAAACAGCCCCATCTGGATGTACTATGTACCAGCTGAATTTTCTTTTAATTGCCCCCCTGCAGAGATCATCTTGACTTGTTTGACCTTTCATTGGCATCATTTACAGTTGAATAGAATGTTGGGGTATCACACTTGGCATGGGCCATGCTGTTGAGTACCTGAATTTGCAGAAATGCTGATCGCCAAAAATTCCCAGGTGGTGATTGAATCTGGTAAGTGTGCATTAATGAGCTTTGATGAATCCCTGTGCGAGCAGAAAAACAGATAATAGAGAGTGAGCTCAACGGACACAAGGGCAATAAAATCAAGATCACAAAGTGTGCTTAACACAGGTCAGCGAAAGAAACCAGAGTTATCCCAGAGATGCTGGGGCTGCAGCAAACATTTGCATCTATGTACTAAGCCTTGGAGAGAGATAAAGTGAACGGAAATAAAGTACCAGCCAATCAGCTCCTTACTGCTATGTTACAGGCTGAGTTTGAAAAATGACAGTTAGGAGCTGGTTTGTTGGCATCGTTATGGGGGAGGAGCGGTATCAGCGCATGTTATGTGCACTACACTGCTTCTCCGCCATGTATGAAGGCAGCGGAGTCTGCGCCGCTGTCCTTATCTGCGCTGCTACCTAATAGATAGCAGGCAGATAAACGTGGGCAGTGTATGAACGCTCAGCATCGCTGCAGGTGGCGATGCCCATTCACCACAGCAGGGACAGAGCTGTCCCTGGCTGTGGCGGGTGCCGGCTCCGGAGTGTGCAGGGGATCTCGCGTGAGTAGTGAGATCCTGCGCAGGCGCACTGGAGCCGGCCGGGACAGGGAAACACAGAGCTTCAGCACTGAGCTGAAGTGCTGTGTGCTTGGGGGACTTCACAGGAGGGGGTTTTGCTCCCCCCGCTTCGGCAGACAAGTTGGTACATTCTGTTGATGTCCCTTCCTGCTTTGTCTCGGTAAAGAGGTGAAGCAGGATGTGTTATAGCGGCATGATCCGTGCCACTATTATAAATTTACCCCATAGAGTCATAGACCCATATGTATCACATTAACTTGTGTGCTTGATCCAGGTTACGTGGATGTCACAATTGGCTTCCGTATTCAGGAGCAGCGACACTCAGTAAAAACATAATGTTCTCTACTATTTTTTCTAATTCTGATAGCATCAAGGGGGAGAAAAACAATACATACATACAGTATGTACAGTGGTCACGCCCAACAGAGGAGAACCTGTGAAGTCATTGGCCCGGATTCTGAATTGGATGCAATTCCAAAGGCAAAGGCTTCCCGTGATTATCAGCAGATTGCGCACACGCCGCAAGGAGCAACTGCAGTCTGTGCATATGCAGAGGCAGGCATACATATACTGGGTATCCGGACTCCAGGTCGACAGCACAAAGGTCGACACACTTTAGGTCGACACCAATTGGTCGACACACATTAGGTCGACAGGGTCAAAAGGTCGACAGGGTCAAAAGGTCGACAGGAACAAGGTCGACATGGAAAAAGGTCGACATGAGTTTTTCATGATTTTTTTCTTTTTTTGAACCTTTTCATACTTAACGATCCACGTGGACTACGATTGGAACGGTAAAGTGTGCCGAGCGAAGCGGTAGCGGAGCGAAGGCACCATGCCCGAAGCATGGCGAAGAATGGCGAAGAAAACGACACCAAAAAAACATAAAAAACTCATGTCGACCTTTTTCCATGTCGACCTTGCTCCTGTCGACCTTTTGACCCTGTCGACCTAATGTGTGTCGACCAATTGGTGTCGACCTAAAGTGTGTCGACCTTTGTGCTGTCGACCCTGAGTCCCAGACCCCATATACTGTACCTTGACCATACCGTCCAACATTTGGGAGATAAAGACTTAAAAAAGGGACGTGGCCTCACACTGTGACACACCCCAGTTCCATCACTTGGGGAACGTGTCCAGTACTCCTGGAGATGCTGGGCCGACGCTTATGTTCCCTGCACCACCAATGCAGGTCCAAGCTGAATAAAATCCTTCTGGTAATTTTGGTTCTTCAGTAGGCACACACACAGTTTTGATCCTTCCACAGTGGATGCCTTGACAAAGGACCACTGTGGAGGGATCAAAATGCATTGGCTGTGTGTATAGAAGAAAAAATAGTGAATTGCGCTCCCCAATTAGGGTATGTGTCACTAATTGTAATGTCCATCCAATTTGCAAAGGATTGTACTATATTCACTGTATCACGTTTGGGTATCTTCCGTTGTATCCGTTTTCTTCAGATACAGTACCTCTAATAAAATTAGAAAGATGCGCCTTTCATAGCGTAAAACAGTTTTTTTTTACATTTATTATAAAACCATAAAGTTCATAAAATGACATAAAATGATTTAAAACTCTGCCTGTGTCGACCAACGCGTTTCAACAATCAGTTTTTTTCAAGGTGTAATGGTGGTTGTTAGGCCTTCTCTATTTATACTACTTCTTGTATTGGAGAGGCCGTCTGTAACCGGTGACAACTGTTAGGTTATCTGTTCACAAAGAAATCCTGGACTACATATCCCAGGATTTCTTTGTGAACAGATAATATAACAACCACCATTACACCTTTAAACGCGTTGGTGGACACAGGCAGAGACTGATACAGCGTGGAACCTTAAAGGGCTTGACATCTGGACCGTGGAGGAGTTATACCCAGGACTAACCCTTTCATGTGAGACATATGCCTTGTACAGGCCCACCCTGGTACGCAGTCACTCCGTATGGTGGTGGATAAATCATTTTATGTCATTTTATGAACTTTATGGTTTTATAATAAATGTAAAAAAAACTGTTTTACGCTATGAAAGGCGCATCTTTCTAATTTTATTTGAGGTATCTGAAGAAAACGGATACAAAAGAAGATACCTAAACAAGATACAGTGAATATAGGCCCTCATTCCGAGTTGATCGGTCGCAAGGCGAATTTAGCAGAGTTACACACGCTAAGCCGCCGCCTACTGGGAGTGAATCTTAGCTTCTTAAAATTGCGACCGATGTATGCGCAATATTGCGATTACTAACTACTTAGCAGTTTCAGAGTAGCTTCAGACTTACTCTGCCTGTGCGATCAGTTCAGTGCTTGTCGTTCCTGGTTGACGTCACAAACACACCCAGCGTTCGCCCAGGCACTCCCACCGTTTCTCCGGCCACTCCTGCGTTTTTTCCGGAAACGGTAGCGTTTTCAGCCACACGCCCCTGAAACGCCGTGTTTCCGCCCAGTAACACCCATTTCCTGTCAATCACATTACGATCGCCGGAGCGAGGAAAAAGCCGTGAGTAAAAATACTTTCTTCATAGTAAAGTTACTTGGCGCAGTCGCAGTGCGAACTTTGCGCATGCGTACTAAGCGGATTTTCACTGCGATGCGATGAAAAATACCGAGCGAACAACTCGGAATGAGGGCCATAGTACAATCCTTTGCAAATTGGACGGACATTACAATTGGTGACACATACCCTAATTGGGGAGCGCAATTCACTATTTTTTCTTCTATATGTATATTTAAGGTTTGTGGTGACCTGGTGAATAGCTGCACCCCTTTAATCTTAGCGCAGATAATATACCGTTTGTTCGATTGGCTGTGTGTGTCTACTGAAGAACTAAAAGATGGATCTAAGATAAGTTTTTCAAGAACCTCTAACTTCAACTATTTCTTGATTTATTTGGATACTTTGAACTAATATATGTTATATTTGGGTTAGAATTGGGTGAGATGTGTTCAAACTGAAATTTAAATTGCAGTGTAAAAATAAAGCAGCCAGTATTTACCCTGCACAGAAACAATATAACCCACCCAAATCTAACTCTTTATGCACATGTTACATCTGCCCCCCCGCAGTGCAACATGGTTTTGCCCACTTGCTAACGTTTTTGGTTTGCTAACAACTCTGAATAACCCCCAATATCCTTATTTGAAAATTCTTATTTCAGGTTACAATGACCTTGATAGAAATTGGTTATATGTGTCGTCACATTGTTGTATTAATAAAGTATTTAAATTCCGCAAGAATACTTGTCTCCAGTGTATCCATTGAATGTTATCTAATATCTATCTGGACCCTTAGTAAATATTACTTCTAGTGGGTTCTCTCGTTGCTTACCAATTCAGTTTTGTAAGGAATTGTTGTCTGCAGAACACTACTTATACTCTATTTAACTGAGATACACTTACCCGTTACGGTCTGTATTCATAGGAAGCGTTTCAACCCTCCACAGCCAGCTCTCAGAAAAAGTACTGCGTGACTGAAAATCCATAGATTCATAATCACCATCAGGGCCCCCGCTCTCTGAGGTACCAGTGCCAATGACGGTTGAACCGGGACGAACTGAAAGAGAGAGAGAGAGAGAGAGAGAGAGAGAGAGAGAACAGTTCTGAATTTCTGAAACAGAGACCTTTCATGTTACAGAATCTGAAACAATAATGTTTATCTAGTATCGTTACACTTCTATTCACGTGATTGGTCTTAGGATGGTACAGTCTACAGTGGGGTGCCTTGAGGTCAATATTTGCATTAAAAACTGCACTTGAGATATCAGTTGGAGACCCCTACTCAATAAGAATCTCAGGGGGACATTTACTAAGCAGTGATAAGAGCGGAGAAGTGAGCCAGTGGAGAAGTGCCCATGGCAACCAATCAGCACTGAAGTAACATCTATAATTTGCATACTATAAAATAATACAGAGCTGCTGATTGGTTGATGGGGCAACTTCTCCACTTGCTCACTCCTCCGCTCTTATCACTGCTTAGTAAATGTCCCCCTCAGTATAGAATTGGGCCATCAAATATTAAGATTGCACCATATTTCCTTAATCGGACAGCATAGCCAAAACCATTCAGAAGTCACTGTCTGATTTGGCGTACTGAGAGGACATGTTGCATGTACTGTATTGCACAGTGCTTCCCTATAACAGGTAGTGGCTGCAATGTCTATAGCAGCATCGTCCCTACTCATTGGCAGAAATTACAAACACTGGGCCAGATGTACTGAGCCTGTAAAAAAAGTGATAATGTGGAGAGAGATAAAGTACCAGCCAATCAGCTCCTAACTGCCATGTCACATGTCCTGTTTGATAGATGGCAGTTAGGAGCTGTTTGGTTGGTACTATCACTCTCCACTTTATCACTTTTCAAGGCTTAGTACATCTGGCCCACAACTTGTCAAATCTGAGCATATGTCAGGTCAGTAACAACGCTGCTTTAGGTATTTGGGGTGCATGTACTAAGCAGTGATAAAAGTGGAGAAGTGAGCCAGTGGAGAAATTTACTATGGCAACCAATCAGCTGCTCCGTACAATTGTATAGTATGCAAATTAGAAATGTTACTTCAATGCTGATTGGTTGCCATGGGCAACTTCTCCACTGGCTCACTTCTCCACTTTTATCACTGCTTAGTACATGTCCCTACCCCTAGTGAGTTTTTATTATATATAACTTGAGTCCTTAAGACCTAAAGTCTTTTATAAACATCAGTCGTTTCTTGATTGTCCATGACTTATCCAGGGAAGGTCATGCTACCTCAGCACAGCGGCTTGGATCATGTATATTATTCTAGTGTGTTCCTAATTACTTCTACTGTGTGATCTGTGGTGTAGGATATTTTACATGAAGTATGTTAATCCCATCAGTCGTGGTCTTTCTGTCTCTTATCTTTGTACACCAGAGTGCAAGGTCTTCTTGCCAAATTGTCACCGCGACTTAGTCTGCAACACCGGTCCTCCATGTAATTCCCGAGACCATAATTGCCAGCTAGATTTGTGATACCCCCACCACATAGCTGTGTTAAGGTTTAATAGGGGAGGGGTATCCCACTCTTGTTAATAATAGCACCCCTATGTACATATATGTAACCCCATACTCATTATGAGCAAATGGGTTTAACAGTAAAAGGTAATGTGCCTATTATATATACGACTGCATGCTCTGATGGCTGCCTGGACATAAAGGTGTTGTCCATATTTTGCATTGGTGACAGTGGACAGCAGAATGCAGAGCCGGGGCAAGGGTGAAAGTGCTAGAACAGCACGCGTCAGCTGTACAGTGTCACGAGGCCCCGGCGGGATAAAGGGGGCTTGTGGGTGGTGGTTAGAAAAGCACTGGGCTCCCAGGTCACTGGGGAGTCCTGTGAGGTAATAGCCAGTGGGAACAGTCCCCGGCTGTCTGATGACAGTGAGGGTACTTGTGAGGGAGTGCTGAGGAGGGCCTGGACACCAAGAGGCGGGGGAACCGACATCCCTGAGGAGAAGGGAAGGGGCCTTCTGACAGGCACTACCAAGGCTCCTATCCTAAATAGGATATCAGTGGGCAGCACAGCCAGATATAGCACCACCAGGGGGTTTGGCTACAATGGATTGGCAGGGGAATCACTACTATTTGCAGACTTGAGAACGGGGGCCAGAGGTGGAGTCTTGGTCATACTAAATGCATGTAGAATCCAGAGCCAGGGGAAGGGGCGGGGAAGGGGGACTGTTGACTGACAGCTGAGCCTGTCAACTCAGCTAAAGAGTCGCTCACATACAGTGTGCCCGGATGCCGATGGTCCGCCTCACCCTACAGCTGACATGACAGCAGCCTCCGGCTCTCACACACACATTGTAGCCCTGTGTAAAGTAGGTGGGTGGAACCATCAGGCCCATGGCTACCATCGATGGTGGAAAGCTATTCGGTAAAACTTGTCGGGAGACGATCAATGATTTTAGCATTGATGGTCAATGGCTTTCCCTACCTTTGTCAGAGCTGGCTGATTTCAGACAAAGAGAACAGTCTTCAGTCTTCACAGTTCTGGTGATTGCTGCTACTATCTTTTGCCATTTGCAATCGCGATTATATGCTAATATGGGCAGAGGGAAGCCCACTGTACAATCATCGCAAATCGGGTCGTGGTGCAATATCTGAGAGCCTCTGTAGACACGCTTCCTTAGCTGCTCTCCAGGGACGCAGGGGGCTCTCCTGTAGTAAGATTGCAACTGCTGATTTATGCACGTCCAGAAAATGCCGTCTGAACGGCCATGACACACCTGCGTTTATCTGACCACTCCCCGCTACCACACCCCAAACACTGTCTACCTGTCACTCACTTTGCAACTGATTCCTCTGTGCATCCTATATTGCAATTCAATTGCTCCACGTGCTCAAATGCATGCACAGTGAGAAAACATTGATCCCTGTGCATACAATAGCCGCTTTGCAACAGCATCTGAATTATGCTCATTGTGCTTTGATAATCCATGCAAAATCCCGATGTGTTTGGAAATGAGCATTGATCTTTCAGAAATATTGGTGGTCTAGGCCCATCCCTGATCCCACTCCACCCACTATATAACTCTCAGTCTGTGGCTTCCTGCTGCCTCCATTCTCCTCCTCACATCATGTCACTGCCCCTGTTACATGCAGCCCAGTCCTCACTGACACATCACTCATCTCCTGATATACTCTGTGCTGCTGGGGACCCTGCTCCTCCCACTATATAACTCTCAGTCTGTGGCTTCCTGCTGCCTCCATTACCCTCCTCACATCATGTCACTGCCCCTGTTACATGCAGCCCTGTCCTCACTGACACATCCCTCATCTCCTGATATACTCTGTGCTGCTGGGGACCCTGCTCCTCCCACTATATAACTTTCAGTCTGTGGCTTCCAGCTGCCTCCATTCTCCTCCTCACATCATGTCACTGCCCCTGTTACATGCAGCCCTGTCCTCTATTCCCTTTCTTACATTATGTCACTGCCCTGTCACATACAGACATGTGCTTAAGTACATTGACAGGTCATGACCTCTGAAAAGATTATTATTATTATTATTATTATTATTATTGTTATTATTATTATCATCATCATCATCATCATCATCATCATCATCATCATCATCATCTTTTATTTGTAAGCTCTTTTAAGCTTTATGTCTAACATATTATGCACTGCTATTCATCAGGTGAATTGTGACACACAAAATAAATATAATAGCATGACACATAAGGAAAAAGGTGGCCCTAAATAAATCAGTTTATAGTCTAACAAATTTGGAAAACACTTGATACATAAACAAGCAGAATAAGTTTTAAATGTAAAGAAATGGATAATCAACTGCGCTCCTTGCTTAAAATCTGGCTGCAGAAATTAAACGTGACTTGTTTTAAATGTGCTGGCGGTGTGGGTATGGGATACCTGCCAAAATCCCGACAGGTGGCAAAAATTGAACTAGCCCTAACCCTCCCTCCCCACAACCTAACCCTCCCTCCCCACAACCTAACCCTAACCCTACCTTCTAGCAGCCTTACACTACCTTCTCTTCCCCCCAGCCTCACCCTAACTCTCTCCTGCAGCCCAACTCTAATCCTCGCTCCCCGCATTCTAACCCTCACTTCCAGAAACCTAATCCTAACTCTCTTCCCGGCATCCTAACCCTAACTTCCCCTCCCCTCTGCACAGCCTAACACTCGCTCCCCGCATCCTAACCCTAACCCTCCCTTCTAGAAACGTAATCCTAACTCTCTTCTCCGCAGCCTAACCCTAACCTCCCATCCCCGCAGCCTAACCCTCTAATTTTTGGACAAATTCAGGGGTCACTTCTCTCTGCTCATCCTCCTGGACCTCTCTGCTGCCTTTGACACTGTGGATCATCCTCTCCTCCCCCACATCCTCCAGACCATTGGCCTCTTCAGCACTGTCCTTACTTGGTTCACCTCTTACCTCACTAACCACTTCTTCTCGGTTTTTGCCTCCGGCTCCACCTCACCTCCTTCCATCCTCCCCATCAGTATCCCACAGGGCTCTGTCCTGGGCCCCCTTCTCTTCTCCCTGTACACCTCATTCCTGGGTGCGCTGATAAGCTCCATCGGTTTTCAATACAACCTTTATACTGATAATATGCAATGCAACTATACCTCTCTTCTCCTGACCTCTCCCTCTCTGTCCTCTGTCGGGTATTCAGTTGTCTCTCCGCCATATCCTCCTGGATGTCTGAACACTCCCTGAATCTCAACATGGACAAAACCGAACTCATCATCTTTCCCTCAGCCAGGGTCTGCACCCTCCCTAATATCTCTGTCACTGTTGACAACACCAGACAACAAATCCTCCCTGTTCCCCAACTCCGCTGCTTGGGCGTTACTATTGACACCTCCCTCTCCTTCACCTGCCGCGTTCAGTCTTTGGCTCAATCCTGTCGGTTCCAGCTATGCAAAATTGCTCAGATTAGACCATTCCTCTCCCAGAGTGCGACCAAACTTATTATCCACTCACTGGTCATCTCACGGCTCCACTATTGCAACATTCTCCTCACTGGCCTCCCATGCTCCCATCTCGCTCCACTCTGATCTGTTCTCAACTCCGCAGCTTGAATTATGTTCCTCTCCCGCCGCTCCACATCTGCCACTCCTCCAAAACCTGTACTGGCTCCCATTCCCATACAGAATCCTCTTCAAACTCCTCAACCTAACGTGCAAGGCCCTCCCTAACTCCACTACTCCCTATATCTCCAACCTCATCACCCTACATACTCCCTCCCACCCATTGCGGTTGGCCAATGACCGTTGTCTATCCTCTACCCTGGTCACTGCATCCCATGCACGAATCCAAGATTTTACCCATGCTGCCCCCCCTTCACTGGAACGAGCTCCCTCGCTCTATTAGACCTTGCAAAGCTTCAACCGGGCACTGAAAACGCCCCTGTTCATCAAAGTATACTCTTCCACATAACCTAGTTTCGAGGCCACTCTCCCAACCCACTACCTCAAGCCTTGACCATCTATGCCTCACTTACTTCCTACCTTTAGGCCGACTCTTGCTTGCTTACACCTCATGCCACCTGTCTGTCCCCCCACCCCCTAGATTGTGAGCTCCTTGGAGCAAGGCCCTCTTCCCTCCTGTTCTCAGAACCCTCTTCTCTCACACTTCAGTT
Organism: Pseudophryne corroboree; assembly: GCF_028390025.1. Lineage (NCBI taxonomy): Eukaryota > Metazoa > Chordata > Amphibia > Anura > Myobatrachidae > Pseudophryne > Pseudophryne corroboree. The sequence goes on from NC_086449.1 coordinate 56,099,211, forward strand.
ACAGCGGATGTCTCTACCTGCATCTCCTGCCCGCAGTGGTATGACGGCTACTCCTTTGCTTCCTTTCATCTCGGTTGTAGTTTGTACGGAGAATTGTGTTGCTAATTGTTACCTGTGCTCTGTGTTAGTTTTTCTGTTACTGTAATGTAAAGCTCCGTGTACCCTGTATGTACAGTGCTGCAAAACACTTGTGGCGCCCTATAAATAAAATGTAATAATAATAACCCTCCCTTCCAGCACACTAAAGGTGCATACACACGGTGAGATATTGACTAAGTGCTGATTTTGACTTTGCGATTTCCCTTAATCTCCCCAGAGCGCAGAACCAGTGATTGACTATCTTTACTTGCGATTTTGACTATGGGGGTGAGTCAGATCTGATCACTGGGCTGCAGACTTTACTGTCCTGCGTTCGGATAGTCGCCTCCCCCAAGGGGGGTGTAAATCTCCCATGGAAATGTGCGATTCCATGGGTACGCAGAGCTGCAAAATTCCATTTTATGCAGTCTCTGCGCTGCCCAGGACTTACTCCTACAGTGCGATGAGAACAGGCTGATCGGGGCCGGAGCTGACATCACACACCCTCCCTGAAAACGATTGGGAACGCCTGCGTTTTCCCTGACACTTCCAATAAACCGTCAGTTACCACCCACAAGTGGCTTCCTTCTGTCAATCACCTTGCAAACGCCCATGTGATCTGTTTTTTCACACCATCCTGCCACTGACCGGCGATGCCCTTTGTTGTTGTCCGACGCGCGTGTGCATTGCGGTGTATACGCATGTGCGGTTACTTCCTGACTGCCCGCTGTGCAAAAACGCAAATCAGCAATCAGGTCTGAATCACCCCTAATGTGTACGATTTTTACTATACTATATACAGTTTTGACTTATGGGTGTAATTCTGAGTTGTTCACAGCAGCAAGTTTGTTAGCAATTGGGCAAAACCATGTGCACTGCAGGGGGAGCAGATATAACGTGTAGAGAGAGTTAGATTTGGGTGTGTTATTTTGTTTCTGTGCCGGGTAAATACTGGCTGCTTTATTTTTACACTGTAATTTAGATTTCAGTTTGAACACACCACACCCAAATCTATCTCTCTCTGCACATGTTATATCTGCCCCCCCTGCAGTGCACATGGTTTTGCCCAACTGCTAACAAAGTTCCTGCTGGGATCAACTCAGAATTAGGCCCTAGACTAGAAACTAGATTGTACACAATATAGTAAAAGTTGCCTTGCCTGCACAGTCTATTTTTTCTTGTGATACCGACACCACGGGAGCTCACATCGGTATCGCAAGCTGTGTACACATTGGGGCTTATTCAGACCTGATCGCTGCTGGGCATTTTTGCACAGCGGGCGATCAGGTCTGAACTGCGCAGACCCCGCAGTGTGCCGGCGCATGCCAGAGATTGACAGGCAGAGGCAGTCGCTGGGCAGGAGGGAGTGGGCCGGCGGCGATGTACCGCCATTTTGGGGGCGAGGTCCGGGCAATGCAGGCATGCGGGGGTAACTGCTCTGGTAGGGAGCTACTCTTTAGGTAGAAAAGCATCGCCGCCGTGCGATACTTTTGTACCTGTGCGGGGAGGGGGACAGAGCCAGACATGTGGGGCGGACTAGCCCTGTGGTGGGCGTCCCCCCGCATGTCAGGGTGGCTGATTGTAGCCGTGCAAAATTTTGCACGGCTACGATCAAGTCTGAATTATCCCCATAGTGCGATATGTGCTAACTTTTCTTATGATTTTGACTATATAGTCAAATGGTAAGCACACATTGCATCATGTGTATGCACCCTATCCCTTTTCCCCCACAGCCTAACCCTAACCCCAGAGCCGTAACTAGACTTTTTGGTGCCCTGTGCCAGAAAGAGAATTTGCGCCCCCCATTTTTTTCAATGAGGACATAAGGTGCATGCCTCGTGGGGAAGGGGCATGACAAGACTGATCCCAGCCCATGATATGATGCCCCTTCCCACACTTTAGAGGTATTATACAGTATATATCAAATAGAAACAAAAAATATAAACCTCCCTAGTGCATGTAGCGCAAGAGCATGTAACAGGAGAGAACAAGAGAAAATCAAAATAAAATATGTACGTCCCTGTTTTAAGACTGTAGAATCAGGTATTTGATTTTCAGGTTCTCCAGACAGATGATGTTCAATATAGATGTCACAACGAGGAATATGAAAATAAAGAACATAAGAACCAATGTGTAGTATTCCACATAAGAATTTGTTTCAATCCCAAAATTTCTTAAGATTAATATGGATGAAATGACTATTTGAATACGGTGCGTACCCCAAAACTCACAAAGGAGAGTGGTGTACAGGACACATAAAGGTTTCTTTTACGATCTATAGATTTTCATATGTGGCGTACCGAAACTCACACTTGTAGATGTGGTAAGAATCCTATAAAGGTATCTTTAGTTCGTCTTCACAGCCAGAGATCGTTAAGTTGATCTCATACACCCACGTATGAGATCAACTTAACGATCTCTGGCTGTGAAGATGCAGGCAGTCTTAAAACAGGGACGTACATATTTTATTTTGATTTTCTCTTGTTCTCTCCTGTTACATGCTCTTGCGCTACATGCACTAGGGAGGTTTATATTTTTTGTTTCAATTGTGTATGTGGAATGTGGTGACATTCATTTTTAAACCTTTAAGTGTTAAAGCAGCATTGCGCCATCCAGGTACACTATCCTTTTTTCCTGTTATCTTAGTATATATCAAATAGTTAGAATTCTCTAGCTTAGAATTAACTACCTTTCTATGCAAGGGCAGATAGCTCAATGAATAAATTGTCTGACTGCAGTGTCACATGCAATGGGTTTGAATCCCAGGTATGTCAGCATCTTGAAATGTAATAAAGGACAGTGCAAGCGGATAACAAAGAAATCTCAAGTTCAGTTCCTAAATGTTGAATAGATATTAGCAACAGAAGGGGTCAGGGTAGGAGACAGTGGCGGTCAGGAGATGCTGGGCTTCAAAAAGTGGGGAAGCTGCAAGTGAAAATAAAACAGATAAATTGACAAGTGCTGCCAACAGCGCCCCCTAGCCTGCAGCGCTATGTGCGGTGCCCCCTCCGCACACACCTAGTTACGGCCCTGCCTAACCCTCACTTGCAGGATTCTGGCACCGGCATTCTGACTGATGTAATGATTCCGGCGTTGGTTTTCTGACCAGCGTCATCCCGTGCACATGTTGGCAACTACATTCCCTGCTGGCATTGGGCTGTTGTAATCCAGCAGTATTATCGTCATTCATTATCATCAGTGGCGAATCTCCCATTAGGCACGTGAGGCGCCTACCTAGGTACAAAATATTTCCACTGTACTGTACCATATGCCATTATGAATGGAGTGTAAATTGGTAGGACATTCATACTGGCTTTTTTTCTTTCTTAATTTTTTGGTTAAATTGGCTATCATCAAATGAGGGCTTGTAACCAATCATAGAAAATAATAAAATTATGAGGGGGGAGGGGCAGCCATTACTTTTGCGCCTAGGGGCGCCCTCACCCCTAAATCCACCCCTCATCATACGTATAAGTCTGTACAATTATTTTACCATGGAGAAGCAAATTTTGCATTTAGATGTCTGACTCTGCATGAGCCCCAATATCCATACAAGAATCTACTGGTACTTACAGATGGAGGACTCTGGAAGGAATTTACCAGGCCGTCTCCTGATTGGCTTTGGCTCAAAGATAAATTTGCAGCACTCCAGAAACACTCGCACACATTCTCCGGCCTCCAGGACGTACTCCTTCCTCTTGTCGCATGTATACCCCATCGGGTTCTCCTGCATGCCATCCTCACAGCACCGCCGCAGACGTTCATCTTCATATTGACGTGCTGGTGTGAGAGGCAGGAATTAACATCGATCTTACTTATGTTTTATTCCTTTTTTTTAAATTACTTATATAAAGTATATTTAAGGTGCAGTGGTTTCCAAACTGTGTACCGTACCACCATGGGGTGCCTCTGAAATCATAATTTATTCCACATAGGCAGGGTATAGCAAGGTAAGATTGCAGGGACAGTGTATATGGGCTTAGTTTTGACTTAATTACACTTAAGTATTAATTTTATAGAAATTAAGGGGTCCATTTATCAACGAGTGATAAAACTCATAGTGAATGATAAAACTTACTTCATATGATAAATGGTTCTCCAGCCAATCAGCTCCCAACTGTTATTTTTCAAACTTATGACAGTTAGGAGCTGAACACATGACAGTTGGGAGTTGATTGGCTGGAAGCACCATTTATCATATGCAATGAGTTTTATAGACAGCGGAGGCGAAACTGATGTGAACAACTAAATAGTCTTTGTAACGTGCTGCGTAATTTTATTAACTGTTGATAAAAAAACAGTAGAAATACAGTGACTTTTTACGAAAAAATATTCTATATATGGCCTTCAATATATAGCCACGGATGACAATCGTTATGTGTGGAACCATACATTACCATTTCCATATAATAGTGCAGGGTATGGGCCCCCCTGGACCCATTCTAGATCTACGCCAAAACTTTTACATTAATGTTTTGTGAGTGTACTATTTTGTGATGAACACAGTCAGAAAATAGTAGACACCTACGTAATTTAGTGTTGTAGACACTCCAGCCATACAGCCTTAACCAGGAGCTTGGGTTTATTGCAATGCACAGGAATTGTACAGCTGTTCCCACAGTTACATAGACAAGTAGTGGAGATGGAGCAGAGCATACAGCAGACCAGCATACCAAATCTGCCCCATACTGTATAAACGGGTTGTGTTTAGCAAACTGGCTGCTTGGATGCCGCTGGTCATGTGAACGACTCCGGAATCCCGACATCACTCAGGCCACCGGCGCTGGATCACGAAGGTGAGTATCAGGGTACGGGATAGGGCTTAGAGGGGTGGGGGGTTAGAGTAAGGCACTATGGGAGGATTAAGGTTAGGCACTGAGGGAGGGCCCTAGCCACCACCCCCTGTGGGTTAGCAGTAGTCATCACCCCCCCGGGCAGGGATGGACTGCCCATCTGGCACTTCTGGCAAATACCTGAAAGGTCGATGGGTTGGTGGGCCAGTCCGGTTAACAAAGAGCCGGGAACACTGCTCCTGGCTCTCTGTTTTGTCCCCCGCTGCTGCCCATAGTGCCCGTTGCTAAGCAATATGGGAGCATGCCGTGAGTCCATGCCCCCTGACTCGCGGTATGCCCCCATTTGCAGTGTCCGCGCACCCTGTTGCTAAACAATATGGGGGCATGACGCGAGTTGTCGCCCCCTGACAGAAAGAGGCCCCAGTCCGTCCCTGTCCCCTGGGGGGTTAGTCCTAGCCATCACCCCCCGGGGATGACTACTAGGGTCTAGGCCATGAATGTACCCAATCAGATTGACATATGTCTTCCCCTAGGGTTCTGGGCGGATAGGACATAACCCATGCTTTATTCGCCAACCTCTATTCACCTTGCTCCCCAGATCTGGGGCACTGGAGCTTTCCCTGGTATCTTAGGAGGCCAGTCAGACAGAGAGCCACCAAGGAAGAAAGAGGATCAACTGGCTGTAAACTGTGATACTCCAGTGGGCAATATTTACTCTGCAATACTTGCATAACTTAATAAATGTGTACTACCAACTGACCATCCTATTTCCAGAGCAGTTCCAAACTGAGCTTCCACCATAGAATGAGACATGATTTAGCATCTCTGGGACCGGTGTGTGTTTGATAAAGGGCAAGAGACTGGACTATTAATGGTGAGGCCATAAATATGGCAGAATATTGATCAGTCTTTGCAACATACAAACAGTATCAAAGCAGCATGAACCCAAAATCTCAATCCAGGAATGAGTGACCTACAGTAGAACTTTGATAAATACCTTTTTCAGTTTTTTGTTTGGTTATTATCCCTGAGCGCTTCCTTCTCTTAGGCTCTTCACAACGCAGCTCTGTAAAGAAATCACAATAGATCGATTCAGCCACAGAATCACCTCAATCTAAGGCAAGTTAGGTACAGGTGGAAGAATATTAGATCCGGGGACAGAATAAATTTATTCCCTAACGTATGTCAAAATTATAGCTTGGTGTAAAATAAATGTATTTGGGATAGATGAGACTAGTTGAAGGTTGACTATGGGGAAATGGTGTCAAAACAGCAAAAGTACTAAACTAAAAACCATAGCAACGCCTGACTTTAACCTCTACACCCAGTCATGACCACATCTTCTGTGGCATTATCATTGATCACCAGTTGCAGGTGTCAAAATCCTCACACTAACATGTCAGATAACAAGATCTGTCATGGTATTCATCCTTCCCTTGTTTACAAATGTTTTGAGTGTTCAACTCCTATTCTTTCATCAATTTTTAGCAACCCGTTTCCATTTGACTGCCCTCTTGTCTCCAGAACTCACCTTGTCTTTCTGGATTTTTAAGACCTGTGGTGGACTGCACAGAGAGCCCAGCATCCGTAAACACCCCTGCATTGTCCACTCCACCACCGGGTGTGCAGCCTAGATCACCCCGTTCCACCTCCTTCCAAATCTAAGGAAAACCAACATATGCGGACAATCATCCTCATCCTCTTTCCCATAGAGTGCCATTTTTCTGATTGAATAGGTAAAAAAATTTGCAATCAAGCATTTACCACCAGTTGTTAGCTTCTCACCTTGTCTTGTGACATCCGATACTTTTTGTTCAGGACAAAGACAGCCTTGTCCACAGCCACCAGCCCAACATTGGCTCCAGGTTCTCCTGTGAGCTTCAGATTCAAAGACGTTCCAGGTTCAGGGTCCAAAACTGGATTTCTGGTGTCTTGAGACAGTTCGAGCTACCAGATAGGAGATATGATGCTTACTGTACATTGGGCCTTTATGTCATATGATAAAATTTTCTAGACATCATGATAACAGAGGTCTCTCAAATCCAAAATGCTCGGGACCAGAGGTATTTTGGATATCGGATTTTATTTTAATTTTGGAATATTTGCATAATGAGCTATCTTGGGGAAGGGAGCCAAGTTTGAACACAAATTTAATTTACAGGATATTTCATATACACCTTATACACATAGCCTGGAGATAATGCTATACAATATTTTTAATAATTGTGTGCATAAATTAAAGTCATCACTATCTTAGTGTTACGAGCCGCTGCGGCTCGTTCCTCCCTGCGTTTCCAGCTGTCCAGGATGCTTGGTCACTTCCGATGCACAAGCTCCGGCTACAACAGAAGGTTACTGGGAATTTTCATGCTGCGTCTGGATGAGATCAAGCAGCAAGTGTGGTGTTGCAGCTGCATTTTCATTAGTTTCTCCCTGGTTGCCTTGCTTCCTATTTAAACACAGGAAGTTCCCTCGATACATGCCAGTTACAGTTCCTGGTTCCTAAAGTCTGGTTTCTATTGTACCTTTGTTGGTTCCTGAGCAGGGCCCAATTAAGGATTGTGGGGGCCCAGGGGCAACTAAGTTGTGGTGGACCCAACTAAAAATATTGCTGGCAAACATGACCACCCACCCCCATGCGCACACATCTGCTACTACAATGCATGCCACTGTGATAATTTATATAGGTACAGCACATTGGGGCACTGGGACACACACAAAACACACACACACAAAACGTACCCATCTTGACCAGTCACGGAGCAGCAGGAAGTAGGCAACCGGGAGAGTGCACGCAGTGCAGACTCAGCTCCTAGTCCTTCAACATTTGCAATGGCCGTGGGCAGCTCTAGGACAGTGTCTCCCGGGATATTACTTCATTATACTGCGAGACTGTCTGCAGTGAGGCGCTCTTTGGCGGCCGCTGCAAAGGAACAGTTGAGCCACCAAAGAGGAGATGGAATGGAGACATAGCTAAATGCTGAGCTCTGGTTCTAATAATAGCAGTATGTGGGGGGCCCAGAAAGTGTGGGAGCTCTGGGACGACCGCTGATGTCCAGCTCTGTTCCTGAGAACGCTCTGAATTCCTGACCTGCTCAACACTTGTCAGTGTCCCGTTTGGCTGGAGCCATTACTACCCAGCCGAATCCTGAATTCCTGACCTGCTCAGCACCTGTCAGTGTCCCGTTCGGCTGGAGCCGTTACTTTACAGCCGAATCCTGTATTCCTGGCAAGCTCCGCACCTGCCAGTGTTCTGTATGGCTGGAGCTGTATCACTTAACTGAATCCTGTACTACTGCCCTGCTGAAACACTTGCCACTGTATGGCTGAAGATGAAACCACTCAGTTGAATTCTGTACTTCTGGCCTGCTCACGTCTGCCAGTGTCTTGTACGGCTAGTGCCGTAATTACTTAGCTGAATCCTGAACTTCTGGCCAGCTCGAATATCTGCCAGTATCCTGTGGCCACTGGACCGATCACATAAGATCTTACTGTCTTGAGCATAAATCCGTGCGGTCACCTAAGTAACGGTGAACTCACTAGCTCTATGGGAACAGCGGATGACTGTTAATGGTTGATGACCTTGCCAGTTGTGACTCTAAGGGCGGGATGTACTAAACAGAAAATGTGGTAAACTCCCGTTTACCGCATTTTCCTGATGTACTAAACCCCGGCCAGCAGGTCAGCGCCACAGAGGGGTTGGCCAGCTTTTGCTAGGGATACCCCATAGAAGCCTATGGGCTTCTCTCCGCAGCGCTGTGCGAGTGATTCGATCGGATCCCTCCCAGCAAGCCTTGCGCCCGCCCCTGTCACCCTGCGCATGCCGAATCCCGGAAGTCAGGAAGCCGCTGCACATCGCGGAGGACAGCTCTTATCGGAAGAGCTGTCCTGCGCAATGCTAATCGCATATGTAGGTACATATGACATTAGCATCGTGGCATTGAGCGCTAATGTCTATTAGTACATCTCGCCCTAAGGGTCTTATGTAAATCAGGTCTGGTGAACAGTAGCAGTCAGTCACTCTCAAAAAATTTCTGTATTTTGGAATAGTCCGTATTTTGGAATTTTGGATATGGGAGACTCAACTTGTACATATCTAGCACGTCATTTCTGATGGGGGAACGTTTGATGAATTCATTATCGTAGAATCTGAACAGCAGTTGATTAATCAGTTCAAATAATTGATTCTTCTTGATGTCCCTCCTGCTAGATGTGTTTCTGGTATGTTTTTTGGTTTCCTTCTAGCACATTTAGAAATTTTTATGGTTCATATAGGCACTGTAAAACACAACACAATCTACTTCCTGTCCTATTTCCTCATATGTTACTGTGGTTTGTAGCCACTCTTTTGTAATATTATTATTATTATTATTATTATTATTAGAGATGAGCGCCTGAAATTTTTCGGGTTTTGTGTTTTGGTTTTGGGTTCGGTTCCGCGGCCGTGTTTTGGGTTCGAACGCGTTTTGGCAAAACCTCACCGAATTTTTTTTGTCGGATTCGGGTGTGTTTTGGATTCGGGTGTTTTTTTCAAAAAACACTAAAAAACAGCTTAAATCATAGAATTTGGGGGTCATTTTGATCCCAAAGTATTATTAACCTCAAAAACCATAATTTACACTCATTTTCAGTCTATTCTGAATACCTCACACCTCACAATATTATTTTTAGTCCTAAAATTTGCACCGAGGTCGCTGTGTGAGTAAGATAAGCGACCCTAGTGGCCGACACAAACACCGGGCCCATCTAGGAGTGGCACTGCAGTGTCACGCAGGATGTCCCTTCCAAAAAACCCTCCCCAAACAGCACATGACGCAAAGAAAAAAAGAGGCGCAATGAGGTAGCTGTGTGAGTAAGATTAGCGACCCTAGTGGCCGACACAAACACCGGGCCCATCTAGGAGTGGCACTGCAGTGTCACGCAGGATGGCCCTTCCAAAAAACCCTCCCCAAACAGCACATGACGCAAAGAAAAAAAGAGGCGCAATGAGGTAGCTGTGTGAGTAAGATTAGCGACCCTAGTGGCCGACACAAACACCGGGCCCATCTAGGAGTGGCACTGCAGTGTCACGCAGGATGTCCCTTCCAAAAAACCCTCCCCAAACAGCACATGACGCAAAGAAAAAAAGAGGCGCAATGAGGTAGCTGTGTGAGTAAGATTAGCGACCCTAGTGGCCGACACAAACACCGGGCCCATCTAGGAGTGGCACTGCAGTGTCACGCAGGATGTCCCTTCCAAAAAACCCTCCCCAAACAGCACATGACGCAAAGAAAAAAAGAGGCGCAATGAGGTAGCTGACTGTGTGAGTAAGATTAGCGACCCTAGTGGCCGACACAAACACCGGGCCCATCTAGGAGTGGCACTGCAGTGTCACGCAGGATGTCCCTTCCAAAAAACCCTCCCCAATCAGCACATGATGCAAAGAAAAAGAAAAGAAAAAAGAGGTGCAAGATGGAATTGTCCTTGGGCCCTCCCACCCACCCTTATGTTGTATAAACAAAACAGGACATGCACACTTTAACCAACCCATCATTTCAGTGACAGGGTCTGCCACACGACTGTGACTGATATGACGGGTTGGTTTGGACCCCCCCCAAAAAAGAAGCAATTAATCTCTCCTTGCACAAACTGGCTCTACAGAGGCAAGATGTCCACCTCATCTTCACCCTCCGATATATCACCGTGTACATCCCCCTCCTCACAGATTATCAATTCGTCCCCACTGGAATCCACCATCTCAGCTCCCTGTGTACTTTGTGGAGGCAATTGCTGCTGGTCAATGTCTCCGCGGAGGAATTGATTATAATTCATTTTAATGAACATCATCTTCTCCACATTTTCTGGATGTAACCTCGTACGCCGATTGCTGACAAGGTGAGCGGCGGCACTAAACACTCTTTCGGAGTACACACTTGTGGGAGGGCAACTTAGGTAGAATAAAGCCAGTTTGTGCAAGGGCCTCCAAATTGCCTCTTTTTCCTGCCAGTATAAGTACGGACTGTGTGACGTGCCTACTTGGATGCGGTCACTCATATAATCCTCCACCATTCTATCAATGTTGAGAGAATCATATGCAGTGACAGTAGACGACATGTCCGTAATCGTTGTCAGGTCCTTCAGTCCGGACCAGATGTCAGCATCAGCAGTCGCTCCAGACTGCCCTGCATCACCGCCAGCGGGTGGGCTCGGAATTCTGAGCCTTTTCCTCGCACCCCCAGTTGCGGGAGAATGTGAAGGAGGAGATGTTGACAGGTCGCGTTCCGCTTGACTTGACAATTTTGTCACCAGCAGGTCTTTCAACCCCAGCAGACCTGTGTCTGCCGGAAAGAGAGATCCAAGGTAGGCTTTAAATCTAGGATCGAGCACGGTGGCCAAAATGTAGTGCTCTGATTTCAACAGATTGACCACCCGTGAATCCTTGTTAAGCGAATTAAGGGCTGCATCCACAAGTCCCACATGCCTAGCGGAATCGCTCCCTTTTAGCTCCTTCTTCAATGCCTCCAGCTTCTTCTGCAAAAGCCTGATGAGGGGAATGACCTGACTCAGGCTGGCAGTGTCTGAACTGACTTCACGTGTGGCAAGTTCAAAGGGCATCAGAACCTTGCACAACGTTGAAATCATTCTCCACTGCACTTGAGACAGGTGCATTCCACCTACTATATCGTGCTCAATTGTATAGGCTTGAATGGCCTTTTGCTGCTCCTCCAACCTCTGAAGCATATAGAGGGTTGAATTCCACCTCGTTACCACTTCTTGCTTCAGATGATGGCAGGGCAGGTTCAGTAGTTTTTGGTGGTGCTCCAGTTTTCTGTACGTAATGCCTGTACGCCGAAAGTGTCCCGCAATTCTTCTGGCCACCGACAGCATCTCTTGCACGCCCCTGTCGCTTTTTAAAAAATTCTGCACCACCAAATTCAAGGTATGTGCAAAACATGGGACGTGCTGGAATTGGCCCAGATTTAATGCACACACAATATTGCTGGCGTTGTCCGATGCCACAAATCCACAGGAGAGTCCAATTGGGGTAAGCCATTCCGCGATGATCTTCCTCAGTTGCCGTAAGAGGTTTTCAGCTGTGTGCGTATTCTGGAAAGCGGTGATACAAAGCGTAGCCTGCCTAGGAAAGAGTTGGCGTTTGCGAGATGCTGCTACTGGTGCCGCCGCTGCTGTTCTTGCGGCGGGAGTCCATACATCTACCCAGTGGGCTGTCACAGTCATATAGTCCTGACCCTGCCCTGCTCCACTTGTCCACATGTCCGTGGTTAAGTGGACATTGGGTACAACTGCATTTTTTAGGACACTGGTGAGTCTTTTTCTGACGTCCGTGTACATTCTCGGTATCGCCTGCCTAGAGAAGTGGAACCTAGATGGTATTTGGTAACGGGGGCACACTGCCTCAATAAATTGTCTAGTTCCCTGTGAACTAACGGCGGATACCGGACGCACGTCTAACACCAACATAGTTGTCAAGGCCTCAGTTATCCGCTTTGCAGTAGGATGACTGCTGTGATATTTCATCTTCCTCGTAAAGGACTGTTGAACAGTCAATTGCTTACTGGAAGTAGTACAAGTGGGCTTACGACTTCCCCTCTGGGATGACCATCGACTCCCAGCGGCAACAACAGCAGCGCCAGCAGCAGTAGGCGTTACACGCAAGGATGCATCGGAGGAATCCCAGGCAGGAGAGGACTCGTCAGAATTGCCAGTGACATGGCCTGCAGGACTATTGGCATTCCTGGGGAAGGAGGAAATTGACACTGAGGGAGTTGGTGGGGTGGTTTGCGTGAGCTTGGTTACAAGAGGAAGGGATTTACTGGTCAGTGGACTGCTTCCGCTGTCACCCAAAGTTTTTGAACTTGTCACTGACTTATTATGAATGCGCTGCAGGTGACGTATAAGGGAGGATGTTCCGAGGTGGTTAACGTCCTTACCCCTACTTATTACAGCTTGACAAAGGGAACACACGGCTTGACACCTGTTGTCCGCATTTCTGGTGAAATACCTCCACACCGAAGAGCTGATTTTTTTGGTATTTTCACCTGGCATGTCAACGGCCATATTCCTCCCACGGACAACAGGTGTCTCCCCGGGTGCCTGACTTAAACAAACCACCTCACCATCAGAATCCTCCTGGTCAATTTCCTCCCCAGCGCCAGCAACACCCATATCCTCCTCATCCTGGTGTACTTCAACACTGACATCTTCAATCTGACTATCAGGAACTGGACTGCGGGTGCTCCTTCCAGCACTTGCAGGGGGCGTGCAAATGGTGGAAGGCGCATGCTCTTCACGTCCAGTGTTGGGAAGGTCAGGCATCGCAACCGACACAATTGGACTCTCCTTGTGGATTTGGGATTTCGAAGAATGCACAGTTCTTTGCTGTGCTGCTTTTGCCAGCTTGAGTCTTTTCATTTTTCTAGCGAGAGGCTGAGTGCTTCCATCCTCATGTGAAGCTGAACCACTAGCCATGAACATAGGCCAGGGCCTCAGCCGTTCCTTGCCACTCCGTGTGGTAAATGGCATATTGGCAAGTTTACGCTTCTCCTCCGACAATTTTATTTTAGGTTTTGGAGTCCTTTTTTTACTGATATTTGGTGTTTTGGATTTGACATGCTCTGTACTATGACATTGGGCATCGGCCTTGGCAGACGACGTTGCTGGCATTTCATCGTCTCGGCCATGACTAGTGGCAGCAGCTTCAGCACGAGGTGGAAGTGGATCTTGATCTTTCCCTAATTTTGGAACCTCAACATTTTTGTTCTCCATATTTTAATAGGCACAACTAAAAGGCACCTCAGGTAAACAATGGAGATGGATGGATTGGATACTAGTATACAATTATGGACGGGCTGCCGAGTGCCGACACAGAGGTAGCCACAGCCGTGAACTACCGCACTGTACTGTGTCTGCTGCTAATATATAGACTGGTTGATAAAGAGACAGTATACTCGTAACTAGTATGTATGTATAAAGAAAGAAAAAAAAACCACGGTTAGGTGGTATATACAATTATGGACGGGCTGCCGAGTGCCGACACAGAGGTAGCCACAGCCGTGAACTACCGCACTGTACTGTGTCTGCTGCTAATATAGACTGGTTGATAAAGAGATAGTATACTCGTAACTAGTATGTATGTATAAAGAAAGAAAAAAAAACCACGGTTAGGTGGTATATACAATTATGGACGGGCTGCCGAGTGCCGACACAGAGGTAGCCACAGCCGTGAACTACCGCACTGTACTGTGTCTGCTGCTAATATATAGACTGGTTGATAAAGAGATAGTATACTCGTAACTAGTATGTATGTATAAAGAAAGAAAAAAAAACCACGGTTAGGTGGTATATACAATTATGGACGGGCTGCCGAGTGCCGACACAGAGGTAGCCACAGCCGTGAACTACCGCACTGTACTGTGTCTGCTGCTAATATATAGACTGGTTGATAAAGAGATAGTATACTCGTAACTAGTATGTATGTATAAAGAAAGAAAAAAAAACCACGGTTAGGTGGTATATACAATTATGGACGGGCTGCCGAGTGCCGACACAGAGGTAGCCACAGCCGTGAACTACCGCACTGTACTGTGTCTGCTGCTAATATATAGACTGGTTGATAAAGAGATAGTATACTCGTAACTAGTATGTATGTATAAAGAAAGAAAAAAAAACCACGGTTAGGTGGTATATACAATTATGGACGGGCTGCCGAGTGCCGACACAGAGGTAGCCACAGCCGTGAACTACCGCACTGTACTGTGTCTGCTGCTAATATAGACTGGTTGATAAAGAGATAGTATACTACTAATATTATATATACTGGTGGTCAGGTCACTGGTCACTAGTCACACTGGCAGTGGCACTCCTGCAGCAAAAGTGTGCACTGTTTAATTTTAATATAATATTATGTACTCCTGGCTCCTGCTATAACCTATAACTGGCACTGCAGTAGTGCTCCCCAGTCTCCCCCACAATTATAAGCTGTGTGAGCTGAGCAGTCAGACAGATATATAATATATATAGATGATGCAGCACACTGGCCTGAGCCTGAGCAGTGCACACAGATATGGTATGTGACTGACTGAGTCACTGTGTGTATCGCTTTTTTCAGGCAGAGAACGGATATATTAAATAAACTGCACTGTGTGTCTGGTGGTCACTCACTATATAATATATTATGTACTCCTGGCTCCTGCTATAACCTATAACTGGCACTGCAGTAGTGCTCCCCAGTCTCCCCCACAATTATAAGCTGTGTGAGCTGAGCAGTCAGACAGATATATATAATATTATTTATATATAGATAATAGATGATGCAGCACACTGGCCTGAGCCTGAGCAGTGCACACAGATATGGTATGTGACTGAGTCACTGTGTGCTGTGTATCGCTTTTTTCAGGCAGAGAACGGATTATAAATAAAACTGGTGGTCACTGGTCACTATCAGCAAAACTCTGCACTGTACTGAGTACTCCTAATGCTCCCCAAAATTAGTAAATCAAGTGTCTCTCTAATCTATTCTAAACGGAGAGGACGCCAGCCACGTCCTCTCCCTATCAATCTCAATGCACGTGTGAAAATGGCGGCGACGCGCGGCTCCTTATATAGAATCCGAGTCTCGCGATAGAATCCGAGCCTCACGAGAATCCGACAGCGTCATGATGACGTTCGGGCGCGCTCGGGTTAACCGAGCAAGGCGGGAAGATCCGAGTCGCTCGGACCCGTGAAAAAAAACATGAAGTTCTGGCGGGTTCGGATTCAGAGAAACCGAACCCGCTCATCTCTAATGCACACACAATATTGCTGGCGTTGTCCGATGCCACAAATCCACAGGAGAGTCCAATTGGGGTAAGCCATTCCGCGATGATCTTCCTCAGTTGCCGTAAGAGGTTTTCAGCTGTGTGCGTATTCTGGAAACCGGTGATACAAAGCGTAGCCTGCCTAGGAAAGAGTTGGCGTTTGCGAGATGCTGCTACTGGTGCCGCCGCTGCTGTTCTTGCGGCGGGAGTCCATACATCTACCCAGTGGGCTGTCACAGTCATATAGTCCTGACCCTGCCCTGCTCCACTTGTCCACATGTCCGTGGTTAAGTGGACATTGGGTACAGCTGCATTTTTTAGGACACTGGTGACTCTTTTTCTGAGGTCTGTGTACATTTTCGGTATCGCCTGCCTAGAGAAATGGAACCTAGATGGTATTTGGTACCGGGGACACAGTACCTCCAACAAGTCTCTAGTTGGCTCTGCAGTAATGATGGATACCGGAACCACGTTTCTCACCACCCAGGATGCCAAGGCCTCAGTTATCCGCTTTGCAGTAGGATGACTGCTGTGATATTTCATCTTCCTCGCAAAGGACTGTTGAACAGTCAATTGCTTACTGGAAGTAGTACAAGTGGGCTTACGACTTCCCCTCTGGGATGACCATCGACTCCCAGCAGCAACAACAGCAGCGCCAGCAGCAGTAGGCGTTACACGCAAGGATGCATCGGAGGAATCCCAGGCAGGAGAGGACTCGTCAGAATTGCCAGTGACATGGCCTGCAGGACTATTGGCATTCCTGGGGAAGGAGGAAATTGACACTGAGGGAGTTGGTGGGGTGGTTTGCGTGAGCTTGGTTACAAGAGGAAGGGATTTACTGGTCAGTGGACTGCTTCCGCTGTCACCCAAAGTTTTTGAACTTGTCACTGACTTATTATGAATGCGCTGCAGGTGACGTATAAGGGAGGATGTTCCGAGGTGGTTAACGTCCTTACCCCTACTTATTACAGCTTGACAAAGGGAACACACGGCTTGACACCTGTTGTCCGCATTTCTGGTGAAATACCTCCACACCGAAGAGCTGATTTTTTTGGTATTTTCACCTGGCATGTCAACGGCCATATTCCTCCCACGGACAACATGTGTCTCCCCGGGTGCCTGACTTAAACAAACCACCTCACCATCAGAATCCTCCTGGTCAATTTCCTCCCCAGCGCCAGCAACACCCATATCCTCATCCTGGTGTACTTCAACACTGACATCTTCAATCTGACTATCAGGAACTGGACTGCGGGTGCTCCTTCCAGCACTTGCAGGGGGCGTGCAAATGGTGGAAGGCGCATGCTCTTCACGTCCAGTGTTGGGAAGGTCAGGCATCGCAACCGACACAATTGGACTCTCCTTGTGGATTTGGGATTTCGAAGAATGCACAGTTCTTTGCTGTGCTGCTTTTGCCAGCTTGAGTCTTTTCATTTTTCTAGCGAGAGGCTGAGTGCTTCCATCCTCATGTGAAGCTGAACCACTAGCCATGAACATAGGCCAGGGCCTCAGCCGTTCCTTGCCACTCCGTGTGGTAAATGGCATATTGGCAAGTTTACGCTTCTCCTCCGACAATTTTATTTTAGGTTTTGGAGTCCTTTTTTTACTGATATTTGGTGTTTTGGATTTGACATGCTCTGTACTATGACATTGGGCATCGGCCTTGGCAGACGACGTTGCTGGCATTTCATCGTCTCGGCCATGACTAGTGGCAGCAGCTTCAGCACGAGGTGGAAGTGGATCTTGATCTTTCCCTAATTTTGGAACCTCAACATTTTTGTTCTCCATATTTTAATAGGCACAACTAAAAGGCACCTCAGGTAAACAATGGAGATGGATGGATTGGATACTAGTATACAATTATGGACGGGCTGCCGAGTGCCGACACAGAGGTAGCCACAGCCGTGAACTACCGCACTGTACTGTGTCTGCTGCTAATATATAGACTGGTTGATAAAGAGATAGTATACTCGTAACTAGTATGTATGTATAAAGAAAGAAAAAAAAACCACGGTTAGGTAGTATATACAATTATGGACGGGCTGCCGAGTGCCGACACAGAGGTAGCCACAGCCGTGAACTACCGCACTGTACTGTGTCTGCTGCTAATATAGACTGGTTGATAAAGAGATAGTATACTCGTAACTAGTATGTATGTATAAAGAAAGAAAAAAAAAACACGGTTAGGTGGTATATACAATTATGGACGGGCTGCCGAGTGCCGACACAGAGGTAGCCACAGCCGTGAACTACCGCACTGTACTGTGTCTGCTGCTAATATAGACTGGTTGATAAAGAGATAGTATACTCGTAACTAGTATGTATGTATAAAGAAAGAAAAAAAAACCACGGTTAGGTGGTATATACAATTATGGACGGGCTGCCGAGTGCCGACACAGAGGTAGCCACAGCCGTGAACTACCGCACTGTACTGTGTCTGCTGCTAATATAGACTGGTTGATAAAGAGATAGTATACTCGTAACTAGTATGTATGTATAAAGAAAGAAAAAAAAACCACCGTTAGGTGGTATATACAATTATGGACGGGCTGCCGAGTGCCGACACAGAGGTAGCCACAGCCGTGAACTACCGCACTGTACTGTGTCTGCTGCTAATATATAGACTGGTTGATAAAGAGATAGTATACTCGTAACTAGTATGTATGTATAAAGAAAGAAAAAAAAACCACGGTTAGGTGGTATATACAATTATGGACGGGCTGCCGAGTGCCGACACAGAGGTAGCCACAGCCGTGAACTACCGCACTGTACTGTGTCTGCTGCTAATATAGACTGGTTGATAAAGAGATAGTATACTCGTAACTAGTATGTATGTATAAAGAAAGAAAAAAAAACCACGGTTAGGTGGTATATACAATTATGGACGGGCTGCCGAGTGCCGACACAGAGGTAGCCACAGCCGTGAACTACCGCACTGTACTGTGTCTGCTGCTAATATATAGACTGGTTGATAAAGAGATAGTATACTCGTAACTAGTATGTATGTATAAAGAAAGAAAAAAAAACCACGGTTAGGTGGTATATACAATTATGGACGGGCTGGCGAGTGCCGACACAGAGGTAGCCACAGCCGTGAACTACCGCACTGTACTGTGTCTGCTGCTAATATAGACTGGTTGATAAAGAGATAGTATACTCGTAACTAGTATGTATGTATAAAGAAAGAAAAAAAAACCACGGTTAGGTGGTATATACAATTATGGACGGGCTGCCGAGTGCCGACACAGAGGTAGCCACAGCCGTGAACTACCGCACTGTACTGTGTCTGCTGCTAATATATAGACTGGTTGATAAAGAGATAGTATACTCGTAACTAGTATGTATGTATAAAGAAAGAAAAAAAAACCACGGTTAGGTGGTATATACAATTATGGACGGGCTGCCGAGTGCCGACACAGAGGTAGCCACAGCCGTGAACTACCGCACTGTACTGTGTCTGCTGCTAATATATAGACTGGTTGATAAAGAGATAGTATACTACTAATATTATATATACTGGTGGTCAGGTCACTGGTCACTAGTCACACTGGCAGTGGCACTCCTGCAGCAAAAGTGTGCACTGTTTAATTTTAATATAATATTATGTACTCCTGGCTCCTGCTATAACCTATAACTGGCACTGCAGTAGTGCTCCCCAGTCTCCCCCACAATTATAAGCTGTGTGAGCTGAGCAGTCAGACAGATATATAATATATATAGATGATGCAGCACACTGGCCTGAGCCTGAGCAGTGCACACAGATATGGTATGTGACTGACTGAGTCACTGTGTGTATCGCTTTTTTCAGGCAGAGAACGGATATATTAAATAAACTGCACTGTGTGTCTGGTGGTCACTCACTATATAATATATTATGTACTCCTGGCTCCTGCTATAACCTATAACTGGCACTGCAGTAGTGCTCCCCAGTCTCCCCCACAATTATAAGCTGTGTGAGCTGAGCAGTCAGACAGATATATATAATATTATATATAGATAATAGATGATGCAGCACACTGGCCTGAGCCTGAGCAGTGCACACAGATATGGTATGTGACTGAGTCACTGTGTGCTGTGTATCGCTTTTTTCAGGCAGAGAACGGATTATAAATAAAACTGGTGGTCACTATCAGCAAAACTCTGCACTGTACTGAGTACTCCTAATGCTCCCCAAAATTAGTAAATCAAGTGTCTCTCTAATCTATTCTAAACGGAGAGGACGCCAGCCACGTCCTCTCCCTATCAATCTCAATGCACGTGTGAAAATGGCGGCGACGCGCGGCTCCTTATATAGAATCTGAGTCTCGCGATAGAATCCGAGCCTCGCGAGAATCCGACAGCGTCATGATGACGTTCGGGCGCGCTCGGGTTAACCGAGCAAGGCGGGAAGATCCGAGTCGCTCGGACCCGTGAAAAAAAACATGAAGTTCTGGCGGGTTCGGATTCAGAGAAACCGAACCCGCTCATCTCTAATTATTATCCTTTATTTATATGACCCCAAAAGGGGTCTGCAGTGCATTGCGTAAAACAAAAATAGTAGAAGTGCAATTAAACAGAAGAAAGAAGTGCAAAAGAATTAGTGGTCTATTTATCAAGTAATACAGTATATCCCCCTACAACACCCTTTCCTGGAGATACTTACAAATATTAATTATCCACTGGATGTATCTACAGGGGACAGCAGGAGATATCTAATATCTGCTGCTATCTCCCGTTATCGATTGAAAAAGCAGAGGCTTAGTTGCCCTATTTTATACACAGAATGAAAGTTGCTCAATCGATTTATTGGCCTATCACAAGTGCATGTTTTCTTGTTTCGATTACCCTCTCTGATTGATAATAATTGATTGAGCAACTTCAATTCTGTGTATCAATGTTCTGAGAGACAGGTATGGGATCAGTAGCTGGAGGGTATGTTGATACTTGTAGTGCTATATTGGAGGTAACGGGGTGCCCCCAGGTGAGTTGACCACAGCAGAGATGCCTTGCTGTGGCTGGTGGCTTACCATTTGTTTGCAAATGTATGGAACTGAGATCTCTGCATTGCTATTAACATGTAGGGTGTATGGGTGGGGAATGTAATAGGGTGTGACAATCAGGAAGTGAGAGATTTTGTGAGAGTTCTCCTGTTTTTTTTTAAAGTGGCAGTCATTTACATGGCAAAATCAACCTGATGATTAAAGTGGAGGGGCAGACAGACAGGGTAGACAGTGAGCGAGAACACGGAGCTCATTGTTGAGATGCGAGCTTTTAGACTTTAATAAAGAAGCAAGTTTTGAGGGCGGGTTTGAAGCTTTGGAGAAAGGTGAAGAGTTCCAGTGGTAGGGGAGTAGCATGGGTGAAGTCTCTGAGGCGTGTGTGGAAGGAGGTGATCATCTGGGAGGAGAAGCAGCAGATGTTGTATCAACTGTGTTAGGAGAACGTACCAGTCCCTGCTGGAATTGGGAATGCCTGCATTTCATGTTAATGATATACCCTATGTTACTACTTCCTCTCAGCCAATGAAGCATCTTACCTTCCTTATGCAAGAAGTCTCCGTATCAATCCAGACAGAGTCTGAGACAATCTCCTTGGTACCAGGCACCATATAATACGCCAGAATGCGGAAGGACGGGATGTACTTCTTTGTGACCACCAGTGACAAGACCGTAATGGAGTGCTCAGGATCTCTTGCTTGACGGTCCATTTCTAGAACCCGACCTCTACTCAGGACCTGAGAGGAGAACATGGTATAGATAATCTCTAAGAACGATGGGAAGAAGGTCAGAAACCAGAACGTGATGCAATGTAGAACATCTTACCATGTAGGTGATGTGCTTGATGCTTCTCTGGACGATGACATCCTTGTTCTTTATGTGGAACTGCACGCTTATAGTGTCACTCTCTTTCACCTGCGTTGACTGTACACCAATATGCAGGAAGTTCCCTGACCCCCCTTGTGGCCTGTAAGCCATCACCGTCAGTGAGCCTGTGGTCTGTCTACGCTCAGGAACACCTGCAGCATTTGTTCTCACCTAAAATAAACCAGATCATCAGCTTAGGACAACCTTTGGCAATATCTACACATATTTATTCCACTAGTGAAATTTTGGTTATATTTTTTTGGAGACCGACTGGGACCACAAGCACTTGCCAGAACTTTCATCTCCTGGTCATTCGAGCCAGCGTTCATGATGAATTCAGCACTTCCGTCTGTGCTGGTTGTTACACATGCGCCGTCCACTGTACACACCGGAATACGGGATGCTGGGAGGCCATTAGGTGTCTGCAGTGAAAGCTGGAAGTGGAAACAGAATACAGATATGAGTAACACAACTCAACCCGTTTGTACTGGTCTAATGTATACATTAAGAAATGGAATAATGTGCATGCTGCAGGTGTTTATCAATGGTGACAGGCAGGGCCGGACTGGGACCAAAAATAGGCCCTGGCATTTTTGAAGCACACAGGCCCACCTCGGTGTCAGCATCTGACTCCTCCCCTTACTATTCCCGACTCCTCCTACTTCTTAGTCTATGCTCTTACAAATATAAATTAATATTATAACAACATACAAGTGTACATCATTCTGTATTAAAATACACACAACCATTGGTTGAAGTGGAAATGTTGAAGTGGGGATATGGAAAAATAAAGGTTGTAACTAAGCGTGCGCACTCCAGAAAAGAGGCGTGGACACGTACGCATTTGCCAGAAGTGCCAGATGGCCAGTCCGGCCCTGGTGACAGGTAATGCTTTGCGTCTCTGTAACCTCCCCACCAGCTGCCATTGTTTTCCCTCTATACCTCTACACCTCTTACAGGCATATTCAATTACGTATGGGTTTTCAGAAATTTTTTGGTATTTTTGGTATTTACACATATTTATTTTTCTCCAAAAATCCAGCCTCATTCATTTCTAAGCTGGACACAATTCCTGAGATGCGCAGTCCAGTGGTAGTTCCAGAGGTGGGGCTTCAGCACAGTCCAAAATTAAAATAGAGGAGCCACACCAACTGCCAGTGAGTCCCACCTAGTGATGTTTGGCAGCATTCGGGTAGCAGTACATGTGGCTTCTCTGTCTGAAATTTGGACTGCGCTGCTGATCAACCTCTGGAGCCACCTCTGGTGCAGTCTCTGTCCCAAGCAGTTTTAACCCATGTACAAGAACATACCCATGGAAAAAAGCGCTATCATGTAAAATTAGGCAAGTGGTTTTCCAAAGACCAGGAAAATGGGCACACAATGCCCCTCTACTTTAATGTGGTGTGACGATTCCCTGATGTCCTCACCTTTACCAAATATGGCAGACCAGGCTTGAAATATTTGGAGGACTTGGTGAAAAGTACTTTGAATGCCGTATTAACCACAGGGATGTCAGTCTTCTCTGCTTCCACCAGGTCGCTGCCTGTAAGAGACATGTCCCACCACTGTTACCATCCATCTCATGTATCCGCACCTCTGGGGAAAATGATCTTCCTCTCATACAGTACCTGCATTTGTTAATATGACCACAGTGACATAGAGAGAACTTCCGAGGAGAAAGGTTGGGTCCGGGTAACGGCTGGTGATCATGTGGCGATGTAGGGTCGCCTTTCCGCTCCCCTTCGTCACCTGTTAGGACAATTAACATCAAGTGATAAAAAAAACAAAAACACAAAAACAAAAATCGATAAATGATCCAGGACCTGCAATAATTTTAGATGTGTCTACCACTCTTGATATAAACCCTGTAAAAGGAGCTCTCAACCTTGTTTGGTTAGAGCGCAAGCTCTGTTGACAAATCAGCTTCATGAATTAGCCCAGATGATGAGTTTTATGGGGACACCCAGGCAATGCTCTTACTAGCAGAAATGTAAGAGGTTCCACTTTCCCGTCTATCTCCTCACTCTTCTCCATTCAGTGATTCCATACCTAACTCCTCATATCATGTTTGTATGTACAACTGTCATTAGCATTTACAATTGGAATGTTTATTGCCAGGGCCACCTGAATATCATTGTAGGCCCTGGGCAAAGCAATGCACTGGCGCTCCTACACACCCATTCAATGGGAAACACTTATAAAACCAAATCATAACTTGCCCCTTCTGCACAGTCTCTCTACACGCTTCCATACAGTGAATGGCTGTCAGCACTCTGATTGGTGAATAGCTCTAGCCTTCCACCAATCAGCATGCTTACAGACATTCACTGTCTGGCTGCAGACTGGAAGGCAGCTAGAGAATGCCCAGCCACTCTGATTGTGTGACCACCCCTAGCCCACGCTTAAAGGCCCCATGAATTGTGGGCCCCTTGGCAGTTGCCCCGTGTTCCTATATGTTAAGGTAGCCCTAGCTATTGCTATGAGTTGTCTTCTGAGATATCTCCCTTGTTTTTGCCTATATAATTCAACACACATTGACCTAACCCACTCTTGGAATCCCCATCTCCTGAGATGTCCCATTCTCCTCTGAGCTCCTCACTAGATTCTCATACAGTGTCTTATGTGTTATAATGTTTTACCGTGATGTTGGTCAGAGAATCCGGGAAATTCTGTTTCTTATTGTTAACAATTACTCCAAAAATTGCATATCCAGAGCCATCCACTTCCTTCCCATGCAGAAACCTGGAAAAGAGGGACACCACGTACAGGGACATAATTAGTCAATGAACAAAATCATTGTTCAATTAAATAAAGAGAAACTAAGGGGGCAATTCAGACCTTGGCCTAATTCAGAGTTGATCGCAGCAGCAAATTCGTTAGCAGTTGGGCAAAACCATGTGCACTGCAGGGGGGGGGGGGCAGATATAACATGTGCAGGAAGAGTTAGATGTGGGTGGGGTATGTTCAAACTGAAATCTAAATTGCAGTGTAAAAATAAAGCAGCCAGTATTTACCCTGGACAGAAACAAAATAACCCCCCCCCCCTGCAGTGCACATGGATTTGCCCAACTGCTAACAAATATTGCTGCTACGATCAGGTCTGAATTACCCCCCTGATTGCTAGGGTGCATTTTTTTGCATCCCTGCGATCAGGTAGTCGCCGCCTACAGGGGGAGGGTATGGAGTGTGTGCAGGTGTGCAATCGCATTTGTAGCAGAACTGCACAAACATCAGTTTCTGCAGTTTCTGCTCAGCCCAGGACTTACTCAGCCGCTGCGATGATCGGGGCCGGAGCTGACGTCACAACACCTCCCTCCAAACGCCTGGTCTCTCCTGCGTTTTCCTGGACACTCCTTGAAAACGGTCAGTTGCCACCCACAAATGCCCTCTTCCTGTCAATCTCCTTGCGATCGCCTGTATGTTCAGAAATTTTGAACCATCCCGTCGCTGACTGACGATCCCCGTTGCTGCGGTCCGTCATGCTTACGCATTGCGGTGCATACCCATGCGCAGTTCAGATCTGATCGCAGGCTGTGAGAAAACTCAGCCTAGCGATCAGGTCTGAATTACCCCCTAAATACTAACACAAGCTGCCACCTTGGGCTTTACACCTCTCCCCACCCAGGGGAAGAAAAGTAGTGAGAGCCCCGTCCAGCGCCGTAACTACGTGTGTGCCAGGTGTGCCTGGCACACAGCACAGTTGCCCTGAGGGCGCACGGCCAGCGGCTTGTAATGAGTCAAATTGACTCATTACAAGCTGCCTGTTCTGTGCTCTGTGCGCCCGTGCGCCGCGCTGGAGGAGAGCAGCAGCGCCGGAGGCAGGGAAGGAGGAGGAGGGAGGGGGACTGGAGCCGCAGCAGCGCTTCCCTCATCCCAGCATTCACAGCGGCGGCCAGCCAATGCGGAAGGAGAGGGGACTGCTGCAACGGTGCCTCTACCAAGCACATAGCGCTGCTGCGGCTCCAGTTCCCCTCCCTCCTCCTCCTTCTCCGCTGCCTGCACCGAGGGATCTGCCAGCACGAGGAGCCTGACTGCCAGCGGGGAGAGATGGTAAGTATCTCTCTCTCTCTCTCTATTCTGTCTGCCACAATGTGTAAAAAGGGGGACTGGCTACCGTAATGTGTAAAAAGGGGGATGCTGTCTGCCGTAATGTATAAAAAAGGGGACGCTGTCTGCCGTAATATGCAAAAAGGGGGACTGTCTGCCGTAATGTGTAAAAAGGGGACGCTGGCTACCGTAATGTGTAAAAAGGGGGACGCTGTCTGCCGTAATGTGTAAAAAAGGGGACGCTGTCTGCTGTAATATGTAAAAAGGGGGACTGTCTGCCATAATGTGTAAAAAGAGGGATGCTGTCTACCGTAATGTGTAAAAAATAAGACGCTGTCTGCCGTAATGTGTAAAAAGGGGACGCTGTCTGCCGTAATGTGTAAAAAGGGGGACGCTGTCTGTCGTAATGTGTAAAAAGGGAACGCTGTCTGCCGTATTGTGTAAAAAGGGGGACGCTGTCTGCCGTAATGTGTAAAAAAGGAGACGCTGTCTACCGTAATGTGTAAAGAGGGGGACGCTGTCTGCCGTAATGTGTAAAAAGGGGGATGCTGTCTGCCTTAATGTGTAAAAAGGGGGACGCTGTCTGCCGTAATGTGTAAAAAGGGGACGCTGTCTGCCATAATGTGTAAAAGGGGGACGCTGTCTGCCTTAATGTGTAAAAGGGGGACGCTGTCTGCCGTAATATGTAAAAAGTGGACGCTGTCTGTGGTAATGTGTAAAAAGGGGAGGCTGTCTGCCATAATGTGTAAAAAGGGGGATGCTGTCTGCCGTAATGTGTAAAAAAGGAGACGCTGTCAGCCGTAATGTGTAAAAAGGAGACGCTGTCTGCCGTAATGTGTAAAAAGGGGGACGCTGTCTGTCGTAATGTGTAAAAAGGGGATGCTGTCTGCCGTAATGTGTAAAAAGGGGGATGCTGTCTGCCGTAATGTGTAAAAAAGGAGACGCTGTCTGCTGTAATGTGTAAAAAGGGGACGCTGTCTGTCTTAATATGTAAAAAGGGGACGCTCTCTGCCGTAATGTGTAAAAAGGGGGACGCTGTCTGCCTTAATGTGTAAAAAGGGGGACGCAGTCTGCCGTAATGTGTAAAAAGGGTACGCTGTCTGCCGTAATGTGTAAAAAGGGGACGCTGTCTGCCTTAATGTGTAAAAAGGGGATGCTGTCTGCCATAATGTGTAAAAGGTGTACGCTGTCTACCTTAATGTGTAAAAGTGGGACGCTGTCTGCCGTAATGTGTAAAAAGGGGGACGCTGTCTGCCGTAATGTGTAAAAAGGGGGACGCTGTATGTCGTAATGTGTAAAAAGGGGGACGCTGTCTGCCGTAATGTGTAAAAAAGGAGACGCTGTCTGCCGTAATGTGTAAAGAGGGGGATGCTGTCTGCCGTAATGTGTAAAAAGGGGGACGCTGTCTGCCTTAATGTGTAAAAAGGGGGACACTGTCTGCCATAATGTGTAAAAAGGGGGACGCTGTATGTCGTAATGTGTAAAAAGGGGGACGCTGTCTGCCGTAATGTGTAAAAAAGGAGACGCTGTCTGCCGTAATGTGTAAAGAGGGGGATGCTGTCTGTCTTAATGTGTAAAAAGGGGGATGCAGTCTGCCGTAATAAGTAAAAAGGGGACGCTGTCTGCCGTAATGTGTAAAAAGGGGACGCTGTCTGCCTTAATGTGTAAAAAGGGGATGCTGTCTGCCATAATGTGTAAAAGGGGTACGCTGTCTGCCTTAATGTGTAAAAGGGGGACGCTGTCTGCCGTAATGTGTAAAAAGGGGACGCTGTCTGCCGTAATGTGTAAAAAGGGGGACGCTGTATGTCGTAATGTGTAAAAAGGGGATGCTGTCTGCCATAATGTGTAAAAAGGGGGACGCTGTCTGCCGTAATGTGTAAAAAAGGAGACGCTGTCTGCTGTAATATGTAAAAAGGGGGATGCTGTCTGTCGTAATGTGTAAAAAGGGGATGCTGTCTGCCATAATGTGTAAAAAGGGGGATGCTGTCTGCCGTAATGTGTAAAAAAGGAGACGCTGTCTGTCGTAATGTGTAAAAAGGGACGCTGTCTGCCGTAATGTGTAAAAAGAGACGCTGTCTGCCGTAATGTGTAAAAAGGGGGACGCTGCCTGCCGTAATGTGTAAAAAAGGAGACACTGTCTGCTGTAATGTGTAAAAAGGGGACGCTGCCTGCCGTAATGTGTAAAAAGGGGGATGCTGTCTGCCGTAATGTGTAAAAAGGGGGACGCTATCTGCCTTAATGTGTAAAAAGGGGGACGCAGTCTGCCGTATTGTGTAAAAAGGGGGATGCTATCTGCCGTAATGTGTAAAAAGGAGGACGCTGTCTATCGTAATGTGTAAAAAGGGACGCTGTCTGCCGTAATGTGTAAAAAGGGACGCTGTCTGCCGTAATGTGTAAAAAGGGGGATGCTGTCTGCCGTAATGTGTAAAAAAGGAGACACTGTCTGCTGTAATGTGTAAAAAGGGGACGCTGCCTGCCGTAATGTGTAAAAAGGGGGATGCTGTCTGCCGTAATGTGTAAAAAGGGGGACGCTATCTGCCTTAATGTGTAAAAAGGGGGACGCAGTCTGCTGTAATGTGTAAAAAGGGGACGCTGTCTGCCGTAATGTGTAAAAAGGGGACGCTGTCTGCCTTAATGTGTTAAAAGGGGATGCTGTCTGCCATAATGTGTAAAAGGGGTATGCTGTCTGCCTTAATGTGTAAAAGGGGGACGCTGTCTGCCGTAATGTGTAAAAAGGGGACGCTGTCTGCCGTAATGTGTAAAAATGGGGACGCTGTATATCGTAATGTGTAAAAAGGGGACGCTGTCTGCCGTAATGTGTAAAAAGGGGGATGCTGTCTGCCGTAATGTGTAAAAAAGGAGACGCTGTCTGCCGTAATGTGTAAAAAGGGGGACGCTGTCTGCCGTAATGTGTAAAAAGAGGGACGCTGTCTGCCGTAATGTGTAAAAATGGGAATGCAGCCTGCCGTAATGTGTAAAAAGGGGGACGCTGTCTGCCCTAATGTGTAAAAAGGGGACGCTGTCTGCCATAATGTGTAAAAAGGGGACGCTGTCTGCCTTAATGTGTTAAAATGGGATGCTGTCTGTCATAATGTGTAAAAGGGGGACGCTGTTTGCCGTAATGTGTAAAAGGGGGACGCTGTCTGCCTTAATGTGTAAAAAGGGGACGCTGTCTGCCGTAATGTGTAAAATGGGGATGCTGTCTGCCGTAATGTGTAAAATGGGGATGCTGTCTGCCGTAATGTGCAAAAAGGGGACTCTGTCTGCCGTAATGTGTAAAAAGGGGACACTGTCTGCCGTAATGTGTAAAAGGGGCTCTACCTGGTGTAGTGGCGCTACTGTGCAGCGTAATTTAAATAATGGAGACTACTGTGCACCGTAGTATGAATTGGTATTATTTTGTGGCCGTGCCCCTTCCCCATGAAGCCACGCCCCTATATATGTTTTCACACTGCCCCAATCTTGCATGGGGGGGCGCCAATGCCGTTTCTTGCACACAGCGCTAAAATGCCTAGTTACGGCACTGGCCCCGTCACAGTTAATGCCACATCCGCCCACAGAGCTGGCTCCTTTGGCTATCAGGACATGCTGGGATTTGTAGTTCCATAAATTGCTGAAGAACTATGGTCATTTTTAAACATACTTAAAAATAATGTGACACACAAAAGAGGAGATGTACTGTATCAAACCTTGGACAAATTCCAAATTCTTAATTTTATCTCTCTCCAGGGCTTTATCTCAAAGTAAGAATGAACTTTACATCATTAGAATATATACATTTCAGGACATTACACTTCCGAAATTACACTTTTGCAGCTGGTTAATTTTTGGTCCTGGTAGAACCAGGGCCGTCTTTTCGTATGGGCTCAATGGGCTCTTGCCCAAGGGCCCCAGGAGTCTAAGGGCCCTAGGCTGATAGCTGAGGGTCCCCTCTTTCCAGGGGTACCAGATTTTTGAAAATCAGCCCTGGGGAACCGGAGATATCTGACTTCGAAGCAGTGGTCCCCATCCAAATCTGTTAATTGCTCTTCCCAGCCAGATATCTCGGGTTCTGTCTGACTTAGAGTTTTCCTGAGGGTATTCTCCAAATGATGAGACTCCCCTCTTTCAGTGGACACTGGCAGCTTGTCTCTACTATACCCAGAACCAGAGATATAAGCCTTCAAGCAGCTGGTCCCTGCTCCAGCTCCACACATCTGGTTTGCAGTTTTATAAATTTGCCGGTAGATTGCTCTGGCTCCTGAACTCTGATCCCCAAGTCCCCAGAACCTCCTGAAAGGTGGGACTCTCTAGTGTTTTATCGCATTCAAGGCTAAGAAATCTATTTCCAGGAACTGGAGATATCTGCAGTCAAGCAAGCTGACCTCCCACCAGAAAATTATGAATATTAAGCCCACTCCACTATCCAACCCTCCCCTGCGTATTACACACCCCCTACCACTCTGAAAGTTATGTACTAGGGCCCCTTCATTCAGCCCGATGCCTCTTCTACAGTTTAGTGTTCTCCCTCCCACCCCATCTCCCACTGTCTGTGCAGTAAAGGAGTAATTAGCAGAAATTACTGCTCCAGGTCCTACATACGGAGCGGAAGACAGAACACCCCCTACTGCCCACTGGACAGCAAAGCTGCTGCTGATAGCACCCCCCACCCCTACCGCTGGAGGATGGGTAGGGGGCCCCAGTGCATTGCTGTGCCCAGGGGCCTACACTGCTGTTAAAACGGCCCTGGGTAGAACGTTTGAACAAAGATCACTCAAGTTTCATATACCTAGAAAAATATCTCCATATATGTTAGAGATCATTCGGCAAGACCGGGTTGACTTTTAGGATTATGGATTTTGAAAAACCTAAGTGATGTTTACAGAAGATTGGAGGTTTTAACAGTTAAATATCTGAATTTGGATCCTCACCTTGCTGTAATGTCCACAGTAAAATCATTATCATCCACAAAGAAAGAATTCTGCGGGCAGTCCAACAGGACCTCAAAACTTGGCAAAACTAAGGAGAGAAAATGACATTACATTAACATACCGGTATACAGTCTTACTGGATTAGTAAGTCATCTTGGAAGTTTTTTCTTACAATATGTGAAAAAATAGACCCAGAGAAACTATTTTGTAAAGTCAACCAAAGTTCTATAGCTAATGGATTGCAAGATGGTACATGGTAGAGAGAGTATCTAGCAGTTATCTTTCCTGCAGATTCTTAACTCACATACAGGGTGTGTGTGTGTGTGTGTGTGTGTGTGTGTGTGTGTGTGTGTGTGTGTGTGTGTGTGTGTGTGTGTGTGTGTGTGTGTTTGTGTGTGTATCTCTTAAATGTGCTTTTGCATTTTCCATTTTATTACTATACATATTTATTTAAATATAAGTAATAAGTAGGACTAATGCTTAACATTTACATATTCATACTTTCAATATTCAGTAAGGATTGCAAATTCTGCTAATTAGCAGAATTTGCAATCCTTTTGCTAGCATGTTGGGGGCCGACCATCGCTGGGCAAGGCCGTCCCAGGATGCTGACCGCCGCCTCCCCCCCATTCAACAAGCAGAAATTGTAAACGCATCGCAATTTATGCTTGTTAGCAGACATAGAGGATGCCTCCTGCCGGCGCGCGCAGGAGGCCCGTCACCATGTTCCCGATCGTGGCGGCTGAGTGTGACATCACCGTCACGTCCCTATTCGTGCCGCACCGCCCCCAGTTTGGCCGCCTCCACTCCCGCAATGCTCCGTCTCCGCGTTGCCGCCCCCCCCACCGCCCAGCGACCGCCTCTGACTGATTGACAGGCAGAGGCGATTGCATTTTCTGCGCCCCCCCCCGCAGAAAATGGGGGCGCAGGACGGGCGCTGTGCATGCGCCCGCATCTTTTTCTCATTTTTTGCGGTTGGATCCCACACTGAGATCCAACCTGAATTAGGCCCTGTGTTTGCAAAGTAAACCAGCCATGCAAAGCTGCAAAGGAAATAAACCATGCATCTACCTTACAGAACTTCATCGCTTATTACAGGTAAATGTACAGGATTGTGGGCCAAGATAGGGACCTCTGCCTGGAGAGATGTGTCTACAACATCTCAAGTGAGGAGTTAGTCCATGATAAATATGGACTAAAGGGCTCATGCTGAGTTGGGCATATGTTAGTGTGCTTCATGAAGCAGTGAAAAGTGTGGAGAAGTGAGCAAGTGGAGAAGTTGCCCACGGCAACCAATCAGCATTGAAGTAACATTTATCATTTGCATACTATACAATTGTACGGAGCAGCTGATTGGTTGCAACGGGCAACTTCTCCACAGGCTCACTTCTCCACTCTTTTCACTCCTTCATGAACAGACCCCTTAGGGCGGGATGTACTAAAGGGAAAATGCAGTAAAACCCCCGTTCCGGGGGTTTTACCGCTTTTTCATATGTACTAAGACCCGGCTGCCAAGGGTATCGCCATCTTTTTATGGTGATAGCCTATAGAAGCCTATGGGCTTCTTTCCGCAACATGCCGCACTCGCCGCACACGCCGACCCCCCCACTCACCTGTTTCCTGGCAGCCTGCTCCAGGATTCCCCGCCTGCACCTCCCACGCATCACAGCCTTATCGTCTTCCGGCGGCAGGCAGGAGAAGGAGGAGCCATGGGACTCCCAGCACACGTCACCTCCCGGTGCTGGGAGGTGACGGAGGTCGCCGCAAACCCTCTCCTCAGCGCTATCAGTGATCGCAGGGCACCCCTGGCATTGCATTGCGATCCTAATCACATATGTTACTACATATGCAATTAGCATCGTTGCGATGACCGTCGATCCTGATAGTACATCCCGCCCATAGTATGAAATGAATACATTTGTGCTGCTTTTGTTGAGAATAAATGGTGTATGCCCATGTCCATATATAGGAATTTGGTTCCCGCACCTTCTTATGCTTGGAGAGAAAGAAAGGTCATGGGGAGGGGCGTGCAAATACAGGCCAAGAATAGTAAAGGCGTGTTTGCATTAAGATCCCCACTTTCAGCATCTCTAACACCGCTGGAGATTTTTGACATGTCACCATCAACGTGCCAATGGTCGCATCATTGACACTTGCACCAACCTCATGGCAAGTGCAATTTCTCCATCTCAACATAGGGCCTTACTCACCGATGGTTACTGATCGTTGCATGTACAGATTAATGGATGTGACGATGGTTGCTTTGTCCCTTAAACCTCTGCATGACTGACATGCTGCAACTGTCTGGGGGCAGGGCGGGGTGGTGACAGCAAGTGCTTTTAAAAACTGTGTTGTGCCGATACCAGGGTCTGCATCTTCTGACCCACATTTCCTGGCCCCTGCAGCATGAAAACCCCTGGAAAAATCCTGCACATTCTGAGGGCTACTCAGATGCCCCATGTTCGTGCAGATGATCCGATGCTGCATCTTCGGATCACTATTTACACACAAGGCACCTCCTGCAGCTTTGGCATATTTTCTGTGGCCATCACCACAACCACACTAGCCTATTGAGCTCTGTGGCTTTTCCTCTTTTAGCAGTGTGCTGCTGCAGGCACATTTGCTGTCAGTGTCCCGGCCAGCTTCGTCTCTCCATCCTCATTGATGCTGGGAGGAGTCGGGCTAAGCATCAGTGAGGATGGAGAGCCAGAGCCAGCGGTGACACTGACAGCAGCACACTGCTAAAAGGGGAAAAACCACGGAGCACAGGAGGTGAGGTCGGTGTGGCTGACGCAGTGTATCTGGGTGCAGGGGGGGGGGGAGAGAGGGGGTAGGCTCCGGAAGCCGTCAGAGCCCTGTACCAGCAACAACAACACCTATGGATGCTATGTTGCAGACTATGGATCTATGGGGCAGGCTAGATGGGCCAAGTGGTTCTTATCTGCCGTCAAATTCTCTGTTTCTATGTATGTTGATGTACACAGTGGAGGTGGCGCAGCATTTGCATATTTTTGCACAGCTGCTGCATACAAATTCACAGCTTGGAAGGCCTTTGTTTCCATCTGTGGATCAGGCCCACCACAGCTCATGGGTATAAATACTACATTGGCTCAACTATATTTTTACATGCACCTTTGTACACGCTTATACATCCAATCAGCGTGAACAGCTATTTGCATTAAAGTATTTCTACCATGATTGGAGATCACTGCATTTGCAGGGAAGATACTGTATGCCTTGGTTTGTATAACTATGGGTCAGAGATTAATCATCGTATTCTGTGTAAACAAATGAAACCAGTATTACCGTTGTCTTTCTACTCACCATACTCTTTGACCTCGAACTCTGTGCGGAAAATTTCCTGAGGAGCTACTTGAAATTTACAAACAATCTGCCAAATTCCGTCACTGTAAGGGAAAATAATTTCTTACTACTGTATATAACAGAAGCAGGCGGGGATTACAGGGCCCTGTACATACAGTGATCTGTCAGCTTGGTGTGACCAATGAAAATACAATTACAACTAACATTTTTCAATATTTTATGTCTTGATATATACAGTAGTTACATGGTTAATTGCTATGTGCTATCTCCAAACTGTGTGTTATTGTGCATGACTCATCTGTCTAAATAACATCACATGTCTGAGAAACTATTATACACCAAACTTAAAGGTCAGACTGTCTACACTTTATTTGCAATACTTGTTCATATGCCTCTATAAAAGCATATGCATGTGCCCAAGTCTATCACTGTGTTATTGGAGTGCCATAGTACTGTACAGCTGTACAGCACTTAGCCCAAGAGAGATTGATCCCTTATATAATTAACTGCTGTTTGTCTTCTATCACATGTATCCTGTTATATTTAATAATACCTACTCTGGTTTGAAATCCTTACTCAAATCTGCTATGCACCTACCAACTTGTAGTCATCTGCCCATTGGCATATCTGTAATGGATGCAAGGTGTGCTGTGCACACTGGTTCCTGGGTCCAAGGGGCCCAAATAGCATGCCCTGCACCCACTACTAATTACCAAGTCCGCTCCTCCCAGAGTATACTTGCCTTCATCTGGGAAGTGGGTCCCTCCACCAAGGCAGATGCCATCTTCCCAGTGACATCTTCGGGAAGATAGCATCGCAGATTGAGAGCAAAGTCTCTGGAGAGACTTTGCCTTCTAGTGCACATGCGCCATCTTCCAAAATATCACTGGATATCACCAAGGATGGGGACCTGCTTCCTGGCAAGGCAAATTAGGAAGAGGTTGCCCTCCCCTGCAAGAGAGGCATAGAATAGGGGGAGAGGGTGGGGTATACTATAAAACTATACACAAAGAGAGGCATAGAATAGGGGGAAGGGGGGGTATACTATAATACTATACATAAAGAGGCATAGAATAGGGGGAGAGGGGGGGTGTACTATACACAAAGAGGCATAGAATAGGGGGAGGGGGGTATACTATACACAAAGAGAGGCATAGAATAGGGGGTATACTATACACAAAGAGAGGCATAGAATAGGGGGAGGTATACACAAAGAGATGCATAGAATAGGGGGGAGGGGTATACACAAAGCAGAGGCAAGTCGCCCCCGCTACTATAGATCTGCACCGTCTGTCAGCTTCGTTGTGGGTGGCTGTGCGCACAGCCCAGCCCACCCGTCGTCATGGTCCATCTGACTGCCTCACGGTGTGACGTCAGCACGTCACACCGCGCGCTTTCCCTCCCGCCCACCTTACGCTACCGCTGTTGTCTTGGCTCCCGCCCGCAGGCCCGGCGACAGAGGGGGCAGCCGCAAAGGGGACAAGTGTATAGTGCCCCGAGGGACAGAGGGACCCCGTGGATCAGGAAATAAAAAAAACGGGTCTGGAGCGGACGTCATCAGTGGGCGCCCGCTAGCTGAAGCCGCACGCCAAGTGGAGCACATGAGGTGGGGATTCTATTTAAAGGTATGTTTTTTGTATGCATGTTTTACCTGATGACGGAGTGCTAATAAATTCTCCGAAACATTGTAGTAATACTCTGCATCAACTGTATTTATATCCAAGTGCCGCCGCAATTGTGAGTATAGATATATATTTATTTTGTGTGTGTGTGTGTGTGTGTGTGTATATATATATATATATATATATATATATATATAAAATGTGAATTTTTTTACTCATTCTGTGTGCTATAATGTGAATTTTGGCTCATTCTGTGTGCTATAATGTGAATTTCGGCTCATTCTTTGTGCTATATTCTGTGTGCTATAATGTAAATTTCGGCTCATTCTGTGTGCTATAATGTGAATTTCGGCTCATTCTGTGTGCTATAGTGTGATTTTCGGCTCATTCTGTGTGCTATAATGTGATTTTCGGCTCATTCTGTGTGCTATAATGTGAATTTCGGCTCATTCTGTGTGCTATAATGTGAATTTCGGCTCATACCGTGTGCTATAATGTGAATTTCGGCTCATACGTGTGCTAAAATGTGAAAGGTCTAGTACTAAATAGTATAAGGGGTAGTATAAGGATAGTATAAGGTCTAGTACTAGTATATCCAGTACTAGATAGTATAAGGGGTCCTACTTACACCCTTCACTTTTCCATACCTTCACTTCAAAACTTCCACTTCGACCACTGCACCTACATCTATACATTCACACCCTGACATCTTTATACACAGTGACACCTATTTGTGCAGGAGATGATGATGGTAAGGTGCATGTGGAATTAAAAAGAATGTTCCCAGTATGACATGAAACAGCTGGCGTGTTATGTTGGCACATCCTCTTTCCTTTGTATTTTTTTTTTTTTTTTTGGGGGGGCGCCATTATTGATCTTGCCCTGGGCTCCAAAAACCCTAGTTACGGCTCTGGTCATTTCATAGACTATGCTTGATAAATAAAAAAAGCTAATTGGATGCTTTGGGCAACTTCTCCACTTTATCTCTCTCCAAGGCTTGGTACATCTCATCCCCTGTCTCACTTACTGGGTTCTGTTTAAGTTGGGTACTGCAGATTCCAATCTCCTTCTTTTGTTACCAGATCTGACTGTATGCCAACTCTGCTTGCTGCTCCCACACCTCCTCCACACACTGTACACTCATGGTACAGAAGGGGAAATGGGTACATTTTAACGGGTGTAGTATGGTATGCCGGCGGCCGGGCTCCCGGCGACAAGCATACCGGCGCCGGGAGCCCGGCCGCCGGCATACCGACAGCGTGGTGAGCGCAAATGAGCCCCTTGCCCGCTGCGGGCACGGTGGCGCGCTATGCGCGCCACGCTATTTTATTCTCCCTCCAGGGGGGTCGTGGACCCCCACGAGGGAGAAAAAGTGTTGGTATGCTGGCTGTCGGGATTCCGGCGCCGGTATACTGTGCGCCGGGATCCCGACAGTCGGCATACTGAATGCCACCCCATTTTAACTACACTGAGCTGTGTGCAGGGCCGGTTCTAAGATTTGTGGCGCCCCGGGCAAAATATGGGGGCGTGGCTTCAATTTGGGGCGTGGTCAACGCGCTGAAAGAAAAGATAAAAATAAATAAAAAGTATACTTACCATCCCCGTTCCTGATCCAGACCCCCTCCGCCGCCGGCGCCGCTCTTCTCCTCTCCTCTCCTCTCTTCTCTTCAATCTATGGGAGAGACGTTATTACGTCTCTCCCATAGAACAGCATAGACACTAGAGGTCAATTATGACCCCTAGTGTCTGTGCCACTATGCTGTGCGGTGCGCGATGACGTCATCGCGCATCGCACAGCAAAGGTCCTCTAGACGAAGGGAAACTAGACCGTAGCGTCTAGTTTCCCTTCATGGAGAGGACCTTTGCTGTGCGGTGCGCGATGACGTCATCGCGCACCGCACAACTAAGGTCCTCTCAATGAAGGGAAACTAGACGCTACGCGTCTAGTTCCCTTCAAAGCGGGGGGGCACAGCAGGGCACTGCGGGGGACACAGTGGCGGATCTTGCCCTGGTGCGGCGCCCTCCGGATGGCGCCGGCGCCCTCCTGAAGGTGGCGCCCCGGGCAAAAGTACCGCTTGCCCGTGGCAAGAACCGCCACTGGCTGTGTGTATGCTGGCCTCCTCCTTCTCACATGATGCAAACAATCAACGGTACTGAGAGGGAGCGGGAGCATTTAGTATTGGAATGGACATCGGAATGCGATGGTTTGAAACCATTGATTTTTTGCTTCCAATGTTAGTGTTTTCCCCATTCAATGGCGGTTTTCCAATGTTAGCCGCCATCGAATGATGTGGATGCGATTGCCATCCGATGTTAAAATACAGCTGAATTCAGCTGTTTAACATCGGGAACGGTCACAAATTGCTTTTGCGCATGCGCAAGTCATATCAATACTTTTTTCAATCAAATTCTTTTGATGCGATGGTTAGTTACCATTCATCATTTGATGCTGGGCTTCCGATGTCCATCCCTAGGGTGTGGTATGTAGGGTCGACTAGACTTAGGTCGATAGTGTCTAGGTCGACCACTATTGGTCGACAGTAAGTAGGTCGACAGGGACTATAGGTCGACATGTTCTAGGTCGACATGACACAGCCACCAGAGCTCCTGACTGTCCTGGTTACAATATGTAAATAAGCCTTACATAGATATAAGACAGAGAAGTATATAGACAATTGCACATGTTAAGGTAGACGCACTCCATGGGTGACACTCACTTGGCGATCTCTGGGAGCTCGAAGACCTTTTGTATGATCCCACTGTTGTCACTGGAAGAGAATCGGTCCTTCTTCACCACTATCCCATCAGGGTTCTGGAAAGAGAGAAAAGTCTCCTTAGCCATGCCCCCACAAAAGTAAGTGACACCCCATTTTGGGGACCCAAAAGTTATGCTGACATGTCAAAAAATAGGACTGTTGAAATGTTCTCATCAAATGACAATGCTGGGAGGCACAATTGCTGATAGGAAGGAAAAGACGAGCATGCCAGGGAAAAACCAGGTGATAAACCCACCCAAAGCAATAGGCATACACAATCTACTGTATACATGCAATGTCTCTATATACAGATGGAGCCTCACTCATTTAGCCTTCTCTGGTGCACCTAGGTGCCCCAAGGCTTATTAGCATAAGCCTTTCATCTATTGTTCTCAGCTGCAATACAATACAGAGAGAACAATACAGCAGGGGATTAAGGGGTAGATGTATTAACCTGGAGAAGGCATAAGGAAGTGATAAACCAGTGATAAATGCAGGGTGATTCAGGCACCAGCCAATCACCTCCTGTTAATTTACATATTGGAGCTGATTGGCTGGTGCGTGTATCACCTTGCACATATCACTGGTTTATTACTTCCTTATGCCTTCTCCAGGTTAATACATCTGCCCCTAAATCCAACTGCACTGACTCAGTTAATCCTATTAAAGGGATATATGAGCAGGGTTCCATCTGTATGTGGCAAGCATTTCTAGGTCCTGAGAGTAAGGGCGCCAATATTAGATTTTCATGTTTACCTATCCATATGCATTCCTAGATTATGACTGCATTTGGGGGCACTTCAGTTGAAGAGCATACATGTTGAATGTCAAATTAATTTACTATCTAGAATATATTGCATGTTATATTCAATTCAGGGGCAAACGCAGGATTTCTAAAGGGGGGTTCTAAACGTAATCAACAATATCCTGCTCTGCGGAACAATGGAGCACGAATGGGAGTCGAGGGGAGCAGTAAAAGAACCTAATACTGACCCTGGACATATATGTACACGTTGGACTTTTCATACACTGGATAGTGTATGAAATACAGTATTAATAATTAACGCTATAAAGGCGGGATGTACTAACCTCTCCCGCAGCGTTAACTGGCTGTCTCTGCGACCACCTGTCTCTTCCCCCTGCCCCGGCACTGCTATTCGCTTCTCCCCCTCACTGCCGCGGCCACTCAGGATGCTGGGGCATGCGTGTATGCGCCGATGAATACCAAGGCTCAGCGCGGCATCCACAACGCTGAGTCATGAGTGGCCGCGGCAGTGAGGGGGAGAACCGAATAGCAGCACCGTGGAGGAGACAGGTGGCCGCGGAGAAAGCCCATTAACGCTGTGGGAGAGGTTAATACATCCCGCCCTAAATGGTGTAGAACACTTACTATCTAGGTTTTAGTGACATGCATGCTTGAGCACAGATGGTTAATATAACTGTGGTACTCATTAAGGGGGTAATTCAGACCTGATTGTAGCAGCAAATTTGTTAGTAGTTGGGCAAAACCATGTGCAGTGCAGGGGGGGGGGCAGATATAACATGTGCAGAGAGAGTTAAGGCCCGTACACACTAGGGATGTGCACTTGAAATTTTTCGGGTTTTGTGTTTTGGTTTTGGGTTCGGTTCCGCGGCCGTGTTTTGGGTTCGACCGCGTTTTGGCAAAACCTCACCTAATTTTTTTTGTCGGATTCGGGTGTGTTTTGGATTCGGGTGTTTTTTTCAAAAAACACTAAAAAACAGCTTAAATCATAGAATTTGGGGGTCATTTTGATCCCAAAGTATTATTAACCTCAAAAACCATAATTTCCACTCATTTTCAGTCTATTCTGAATACCTCACACCTCACAATATTATTTTTAGTCCTAAAATTTGCACCGAGGTCGCTGGATGACTAAGCTAAGCGACCCTAGTGGCCGACACAAACACCTGGCCCATCTAGGAGTGGCACTGCAGTGTCACGCAGGATGGCCCTTCCAAAAAACACTCCCCAAACAGCACATGACGCAAAGAAGAAAAAAAGAGGCGCAATGAGGTAGCTGTGTGAGTAAGATAAGCGACCCTAGTGGCCGACACAAACACCTGGCCCATCTAGGAGTGGCACTGCAGTGTCACGCAGGATGGCCCTTCCAAAAAACACTCCCCAAACAGCACATGACGCAAAGAAGAAAAAAAGAGGCGCAATGAGGTAGCTGTGTGAGTAAGATAAGCGACCCTAGTGGCCGACACAAACACCTGGCCCATCTAGGAGTGGCACTGCAGTGTCACGCAGGATGGCCCTTCCAAAAAACACTCCCCAAACAGCACATGACGCAAATAAAAATGAAAGAAAAAAGAGGTGCAAGATGGAATTGTCCTTGGGCCCTCCCCCCCACCCTTATGTTGTATAAACAGGACATGCACACTTTAACCAACCCATCATTTCAGTGACAGGGTCTGCCACACGACTGTGACTGAAATGACGGGTTGGTTTGGACCCCCACCGAAAAAGAAGCAATTAATCTCTCCTTGCACAAACTGGCTCTACAGAGGCAAGATGTCCACCTCATCATCATCCTCCGATATATCACCGTGTACATCCCGCTCCTCACAGATTATCAATACGTCCCCACTGGAATCCACCATCTCAGCTCCCTGTGTACTTTGTGGAGGCAATTGCTGCTGGTCAATGTCTCCACGGAGGAATTGATTATAATTCATTTTAATGAACATCATCTTCTCCACATTTTCTGGAAGAAATCCTCGTACGCAGATTGCTGACAAGGTGAGCGGCGGCACTAAACACTCTTTCGGAGTACACACTTGTGGGAGGGCAACTTAGGTAGAATAAAGCCAGTTTGTGCAAGGGCCTCCAAATTGCCTCTTTTTCCTGCCAGTATAAGTACGGACTGTCTGACGTGCCTACTTGGATGCGGTCACTCATATAATCCTCCACCATTCTTTCAATGGTGAGAGAATCATATGCAGTGACAGTAGACGACATGTCCGTAATCGTTGTCAGGTCCTTCAGTCCGGACCAGATGTCAGCATCAGCAGTCGCTCCAGACTGCCCTGCATCACCGCCAGCGGGTGGGCTCGGAATTCTGAGCCTTTTCCTCGCACCCCCAGTTGCGGGAGAATGTGAAGGAGGAGATGTTGACAGGTCGCGTTCCGCTTGACTTGACAATTTTGTCACCAGCAGGTCTTTGAACCCCAGCAGACTTGTAGAGAAAAAACAGAAGACTGCTTCTACAGCGCCTCAATTGCAGGAGGCTAATAATCAAATTACCCTG
Source organism: Pseudophryne corroboree (assembly GCF_028390025.1). NCBI lineage: Eukaryota > Metazoa > Chordata > Amphibia > Anura > Myobatrachidae > Pseudophryne > Pseudophryne corroboree. Next base: position 56,140,652 of record NC_086449.1, read on the forward strand.
ATACATGCGCGGCTGAAAAACACTATGTGGGTGTTTGGTTGGAGAATATAGAAACAGACAAAATCAGCTGCGCAAAGTATCAGGGAAAGGACAGTACAATTTTAGGAGAACCGATGTATGTATATAAATTGATTTATTAATGAAAAAGCATAAAATAGCAGTAAAAGATGACATAAAATTGTTGGATATAAAAAGGCACACCTTGACTAAGTTTATCCATTTAAACAGACACCAAATTGTGTCGGTTCTCTATATGGAAGTCCACAAAAGGAAATAAAGTCCAGCTGTTTGTTGGAAAGCAATAGATGGTAATAGCCGTAATGTTATTACTGGAAGTGAATGATCAGTGCAGTAGACATCCCATAATAATAAATTGGGGGAGTGATCCAGTGTTATTTATTGTTCAATTACCTCTCCTTAGGTGGGCTGGTCCAAAGCCGAGCGTCCTCGGCGATGTGTCCTGCAATGCCCACTGTGCGAATGCCGCAGTGGGGACGACTTGTGTCTGCCGGAAAGAGAGATCCAAGGAAGTTTTTAAATCTAGGATCGAGCACGGTGGCCAAAATGTAGTGCTCTGATTTCAACAGATTGACCACCCGTGAATCCTTGTTAAGCGAATTAAGGGCTCCATCCACAAGTCCCACATGCCTAGCGGAATCGCTCCCTTTTAGCTCCTCCTTCAATGCCTACAGCTTCTTCTGCAAAAGCCTGATGAGGGGAATGACCTGACTCAGGCTGGCAGTGTCTGAACTGACTTCACGTGTGGCAAGTTCAAAAGGTTGCAGAACCTTGCACAACGTTGAAATCATTCTCCACTGCGCTTGAGACAGGTACATGATTCCACCTCCTATATCGTGCTCAATTGTATAGGCTTGAATGGCCTTTTGCTGCTCCTCCAACCTCTGAAGCATATAGAGGGTTGAATTCCACCTCGTTACCACTTCTTGCTTCAGATGATGGCAGGGCAGGTTCAGGCGTTTTTGGTGGTGCTCCAGTCTTCTGTACGTGGTGCCTGTACGCCGAAAGTGTCCCGCAATTCTTCTGGCCACCGACAGCATCTCTTGCACGCCCCTGTCATTTTTAAAAAAATTCTGCACCACCAAATTCAAGGTATGTGCAAAACATGGGACGTGCTGGAATTTGCCCATATTTAATGCACACACAATATTGCTGGCGTTGTCCGATGCCACAAATCCACAGGAGAGTCCAATTGGGGTAAGCCATTCCGCGATGATCTTCCTCAGTTGCCGTAAGAGGTTTTCAGCTGTGTGCGTATTCTGGAAACCGGTGATACAAAGCGTAGCCTGCCTAGGAAAGAGTTGGCGTTTGCGAGATGCTGCTACTGGTGCCGCCGCTGCTGTTCTTGCGGCGGGAGTCCATACATCTACCCAGTGGGCTGTCACAGTCATATAGTCCTGACCCTGCCCTGCTCCACTTGTCCACATGTCCGTGGTTAAGTGGACATTGGGTACAACTGCATTTTTTAGGACACTGGTGAGTCTTTTTCTGACGTCCGTGTACATTCTCGGTATCGCCTGCCTAGAGAAGTGGAACCTAGATGGTATTTGGTAACGGGGGCACACTGCCTCAAGAAATTGTCTAGTTCCCTGTGAACTAACGGCGGATACCGGACGCACGTCTAACACCAACATAGTTGTCAAGGCCTCAGTTATCCGCTTTGCAACAGGATGACTGCTGTGATATTTCATCTTCCTCGCAAAGGACTGTTGGACAGTCAATTGCTTGGTGGAAGTAGTAAAAGTGGGCTTACGACTTCCCCTCTGGGATGACCATCGACTCCCAGCAGCAACAACAGCAGCGCCAGCAGCAGTAGGCGTTACACGCAAGGATGCATCGGAGGAATCCCAGGCAGGAGAGGACTCGTCAGAATTGCCAGTGACATGGCATGCAGGACTATTGGCATTCCTGGGGAAGGAGGAAATTGACACTGAGGGAGTTGGTGGGGTGGTTTGCGTGAGCTTGGTTACAAGAGGAAGGGATTTACTGGTCAGTGGACTGCTTCCGCTGTCGCCCAAAGTTTTTGAACTTGTCACTGACTTATTATGAATGCGCTGCAGGTGACGTATAAGGGAGGATGTTCCGAGGTGGTTAACGTCCTTACCCCTACTTATTACAGCTTGACAAAGGCAACACACGGCTTGACACCTGTTGTCCGCATTTCTGGTGAAATACTTCCACACCGAAGAGCTGATTTTTTTGGTATTTTCACCAGGCATGTCAACGGCCCTATTCCTCCCACGGACAACAGGTGTCTCCCCGGGTGCCTGACTTAAACAAACCACCTCACCATCAGAATCCTCCTTGTCAAATTCCTCCCCAGCGCCAGCAACACCCATATCCTCCTCATCCTGGTGTACTTCAACACTGACATCTTCAATCTGACTATCAGGAACTGGACTGCGGGTGCTCCTTCCAGCACTTGCAGGGGGCGTGCAAATGGTGGAAGGCGCATGCTCTTCATGTCCAGTGTTGGGAAGGTCAGGCATCGCAACCGACACAATTGGACTCTCCTTGTGGATTTGGGATTTCGAAGAACGCACAGTTCTTTGCGGTGCTTTTGCCAGCTTGAGTCTTTTCAGTTTTCTAGCGAGAGGCTGAGTGCTTCCATCCTCATGTGAAGCTGAACCACTAGCCATGAACATAGGCCAGGGCCTCAGCCGTTCCTTGCCACTCCGTGTGGTAAATGGCATATTGGCAAGTTTACGCTTCTCCGACGACAATTTTATTTTAGATTTTGGAGTCCTTTTTTTACTGATATTTGGTGTTTTGGATTTTACATGCTCTGTACTATGACATTGGGCATCGGCCTTGGCAGACGACGTTGCTGGCATTTCATCGTCTCGGCCATGACTAGTGGCAGCAGCTTAAGCACGAGGTGGAAGAGGATCTTGATCTTTCCCTAATTTTGGAACCTCAACATTTTTGTTCTCCATATTTTAATAGGCACAACTAAAAGGCACCTCAGGTAAACAATGGAGATGGATGGATACTAGTATACTTATGGATGGACGAGCGACTGCCGACACAAAGGTAGCTACAGCCATGGACTACCGTACTGTGTCTGCTGCTAATATAGACTGGATGATAAGGAGATGAAATTAATATATATATATATATATATATAATATCACTAGTACTGCAGCCGGACAGGTATATATATTTATTATGTAATGACTGATGACGGACCTGCTGGACACTGTCAGCTCAGCAGCACCGCAGACTGCTACAGTAAGCTACTATAGTAGTATGTATAAAGAAGAAAGAAAAAAAAAAACCACGGGTAGGTGGTATACAATTATGGATGGACGAGCGACTGCCGACACAGAGGTAGCTACAGCCGTGGACTACCGTACTGTGTCTGCTGCTAATATAGACTGGATGATAAGGAGATGAAATTAATATATATATATATATATAATATCACTAGTACTGCAGCCGGACAGGTATATATATTTATTATGTAATGACTGATGACGGACCTGCTGGACACTGTCAGCTCAGCAGCACCGCAGACTGCTACAGTAAGCTACTATAGTAGTATGTATAAAGAAGAAAGAAAAAAAAAACCACGGGTAGGTGGTATATAATTATGCATGGACGAGCGACTGCCGACACAGAGGTAGCTACAGCCGTGGACTACCGTACTGTGTCTGCTGCTAATACAGACTGGATGATAATGAGATGAAATCAATATATATTATATCACACTAGTACTGCAGCCGGACAGGTAGATATATTTATTATGTAATGACTGATGACGGACCTGCTGGACACTGTCAGCTCAGCAGCACCGCAGACTGCTACAGTAAGCTACTATAGTAGTAAGTATAAAGAAGAAAGAAAAAAAAAAAACCACGGGTAGGTGGTATACAATTATGGATGGACGAGCGACTGCCGACACAGAGGTAGCTACAGCCGTGGACTACCGTACTGTGTTTGCTGCTAATATAGACTGGATGATAATGAGATGAAATCAATATATATTATATCACACTAGTACTGCAGCCGGACAGGTAGATATATTTATTATGTAATGACTGATGACGGACCTGCTGGACACTGTCAGCTCAGCAGCACCGCAGACTGCTACAGTAAGCTACTATAGTAGTATGTATAAAGAAGAAAGAAAAAAAAAAACCACGGGTAGGTGGTATACAATTATGGATGGACGAGCGACTGCCGACACAGAGGTAGCTACAGCCGTGGACTACCATACTGTGTCTGCTGCTAATATAGACTGGATGATAATGAGATGAAATCAATATATATATATATAATATCACTAGTACTGCAGCCGGACAGGTATATATATTTATTATGTAATGACTGATGACGGACCTGCTGGACACTGTCAGCTCAGCAGCACCGCAGACTGCTACAGTAAGCTACTATAGTAGTATGTATAAAGAAGAAAGAAAAAAAAAAACCACGGGTAGGTGGTATACAATTATGGATGGACGAGCGACTGCCGACACAGAGGTAGCTACAGCCGTGGACTACCGTACTGTGTCTGCTGCTAATATAGACTGGATGATAATGAGATGAAATCAATATATATTATATCACACTAGTACTGCAGCCGGACAGGTAGATATATTTATTATGTAATGACTGATGACGGACCTGCTGGACACTGTCAGCTCAGCAGCACCGCAGACTGCTACAGTAAGCTACTATAGTAGTATGTATAAAGAAGAAAGAAAAAAAAAAAAACCACGGGTAGGTGGTATGCAATATTATATATATATTATATACAATTATATATATATATATATATATATATATATATATATATTAAACTGGTGGTGACTGGTGGTCAGGTCACTGGTCACACTATCAGCAACTTGCAAGTAGTACTCCTAAGCAGACAATCACAATATATATTATACTGGTGGTCAGTGTGGTCACAATGGCAGTGTGGCACTGACTCTGGCAGCAAAAGTGTGCACTGTACGTTATATGTACTCCTGAGTCCTGCTCTCAGACTCTAACTGCTCCCCACTGTCAGTGTCTCCCCCACAAGTCAGATAATATACAGTCACACTATCTATCACTTCAGCAAGTAACTAGTACTCCTCCTAATGCTCCCCAAAATTACTACTGTGTCTCTCTCTACTGTCTCACTCTCTTCTCTATAAACGGAGAGGACGCCAGCCACGTCCTCTCCCTATGAATCTCAATGCACGTGTGAAAATGGCGGCGACGCGCGGCTCCTTATATAGAATCCGAGTCTCGCGATCGAATCCGAGCCTCGCGAGAATCCGACAGCGGGATGATGACGTTCGGGCGCGCTCGGGTTAACCGAGCAAGGCGGGAAGATCCGAGTCGCTCGGCCCCGTGTAAAAAAACATGAAGTTCGGGCGGGTTCGGATTCCGAGGAACCGAACCCGCTCATCTCTAGTACACACTGGTCGATATATCGGCCGTTCTCCTGAACGGCCGATATATCGCGGGACCGTCGGCCAGTGTGTACGGCCGATACATCTGTGAACTCCGTCGTTCACAGACGTATCGCGTCGGCCGCGCAGCACAGCCGACGGCCAATATATCTACCAATATATTGGCGCGTCGCTGTGTGTGTACGGGGCGGTCGGCCGACCGCCCGTACACATGCTGCGGCGGCCGGCGGTGATTGACAGGTGAACTGGGCGGGCGCGTGTACACGCCCGCCCAGTTCATGACGTCAGTCCCCGACGGATCAAGCAGTGTGTATGCTGAGCACACTGCTCGATCCGTCCATAGATATATCTGCAGATCAATTGATCTGCAGATATATCTGTTAGTGTGTACCCACCTTTAGATTTGGGTGCGGTGTGTTCAAGCTGAAATCTAAATTGCAGTGTAAAAATAAAGCAGCCAGTATTTACCCTGCACAGAAACAATATAACCCACCCAAATCTAACTCTCTCTGCACATTACATCTGCCCCACCTGCAGTGCACATGGTTTTGCCCAACTGCTAACAAATTTGCTGCTACGATCAGGTCTGAATTACCCCCTAACTCATCTGTACTTAAAACCTGGAATGTTAGTGGGTCTTGAGAACAATAGTTGGGAACCCCTGGTATCAAACATATTGAACTAATATAATCATAAGTGGTTATGAAAAGGTTAAACGTTCCATAACAAATAAATAAATATAAAATAAATAAATAAATACACAAACCTAATAGAACCAGCAGAAGACAGAACTGCATTGTCTAAGCACACATTCTCCCACCTCATGGTAAGGCGCCTGCCTTTTCTTCCTAGCAGCTGCTCTCTGGTACAGTGCACTGACTGAGCACATCCAACATAAGCAGACTTGGTGGAAGAAGCTGCTACAATGGGCATGTGCAGCAACTCTGTTCTGTTCTGTCCTTTAAACTGCGTGCTGTGACAATAGCTCTTTTAATTGCATTATATACTATTGTTACTGTGGTAATAATTTAAGCCATTGGCTAAGACAAGGGGGGTTTCCAGGCAACCAGAACCTCCCCTCCCCCCCTGCATTTACCTATGCAATAGAGCAGGCTTTCCCAACCACGTTCCTCAAGGCACACCAACAGTGCAGGTTTTAGTGATATCCAGGCTGCAGCACAGATGGTTGAATCAAAATAACTGAGTTACTAATTATGTCACCTGTGCTGAAGCCTGGATATCACTAAAACCTGCACTGTTGGTGTGCCTTGAGGACCGTGGTTGGGAATGCCTGCAATAGAGGAATAAGCATACGATAAGACTTTGAGATAATAAATCCACTTCTCTTGTTGAGAAGTATCTGGATTATAAGTGGTTGGCTATTGCACTACATATTTTCCTGTATCATCCCGGGTGTTAATTGGTCACATTTATCTATATTGGGGGGTTTTACTCAGTAGGCCCCTTGGGAGATCACAAGTCCGACGTACAGGGGTGGAGGAACACTAGTATTTGGGTAACTCATATAAATTTATTGGTTTACAGAGGGGGGGTTATATATAGTGATGTGCACCAGAAATTTTTCGGGTTTTGTGTTTTGGTTTTGGGTTTGGTTCCGCGGCCGTGTTTTGGGTTCGACCGCGTTTTGGCAAAACCTCACCGAATTTTTTTTGTCGGATTCGGGTGTGTTTTGGATTCGGGTGTTTTTTTCAAAAAACCCTAAAAAACAGCTTAAATCATAGAATTTGGGGGTCATTTTGATCCCAAAGTATTATTAACCTCAAAAACCATAATTTACACTCATTTTCAGTCTATTCTGAATACCTCACACCTCACAATATTATTTTTAGTCCTAAAATTTGCACCTAGGTCGCTGGATGACTAAGCTAAGCGACCCTAGTGGCCGACACAAACACCGGGCCCATCTAGGAGTGGCACTGCAGTGTCACGCAGGATGTCCCTTCCAAAAAACCCTCCCCAAACAGCACATGACGCAAAGAAAAAAAGAGGCGCAATGAGGTAGCTGTGTGAGTAAGATAAGCGACCCTAGTGGCCGACACAAACACCGGGCCCATCTAGGAGTGGCACTGCAGTGTCACGCAGGATGTCCCTTCCAAAAAACCCTCCCCAAACAGCACATGACGCAAAGAAAAAAAGAGGCGCAATGAGGTAGCTGTGTGAGTAAGATAAGCGACCCTAGTGGCCGACACAAACACCGGGCCCATCTACGAGTGGCACTGCAGTGTCACGCAGGATGGCCCTTACAAAAAACATTCCACAAACAGCACATGACGCAAAGAAAAATTAAAGAAAAAAGAGGTGCAAGATGGAATTGTCCTTGGGCCCTCCCCCCCACCCTTATGTTGTATAAACAGGACATGCACACTTTAACCAACCCATCATTTCAGTGACAGGGTCTGCCACACGACTGTGACTGAAATGACGGGTTGGTTTGGACCCCCACCAAAAAAGAAGCAATTAATCTCTCCTTGCACAAACTGGCTCTACAGAGGCAAGATGTCCACCTCATCATCATCCTCCGATATATCACCGTGTACATCCCCCTCCTCACAGATTATCAATTCGTCCCCACTGGAATCCACCATCTCAGCTCCCTGTGTACTTTGTGGAGGCAATTGCTGCTGGTCAATGTCTCCACGGAGGAATTGATTATAATTCATTTTAATGAACATCATCTTCTCCACATTTTCTGGATGTAACCTCGTACGCCGATTGCTGACAAGGTGAGCGGCGGCACTAAACACTCTTTCGGAGTACACACTTGTGGGAGGGCAACTTAGGTAGAATAAAGCCAGTTTGTGCAAGGGCCTCCAAATTGCCTCTTTTTCCTGCCAGTATAAGTACGGACTGTGTGACGTGCCTACTTGGATGCGGTCACTCATATAATCCTCCACCATTCTTTCAATGGTGAGAGAATCATATGCAGTGACAGTAGACGACATGTCCGTAATCGTTGTCAGGTCCTTCAGTCCGGACCAGATGTCAGCATCAGCAGTCGCTCCAGACTGCCCTGCATCACCGCCAGCGGGTGGGCTCGGAATTCTGAGCCTTTTCCTCGCACCCCCAGTTGCGGGAGAATGTGAAGGAGGAGATGTTGACAGGTCGCGTTCCGCTTGACTTGACAATTTTCTCACCAGCAGGTCTTTCAACCCCAGCAGACTTGTGTCTGCCGGAAAGAGAGATCCAAGGTAGGCTTTAAATCTAGGATCGAGCACGGTGGCCAAAATGTAGTGCTCTGATTTCAACAGATTGACCACCCGTGAATCCTTGTTAAGCGAATTAAGGGCTCCATCCACAAGTCCCACATGCCTAGCGGAATCGCTCCATGTTAGCTCCTCCTTCAATGTCTCCAGCTTCTTCTGCAAAAGCCTGATGAGGGGAATGACCTGACTCAGGCTGGCAGTGTCTGAACTGACTTCACGTGTGGCAAGTTCAAAGGGAATCAGAACCTTGCACAACGTTGAAATCATTCTCCACTGCACTTGAGACAGGTGCATTCCACCTCCTATATCGTGCTCAATTGTATAGGCTTGAATGGCCTTTTGCTGCTCCTCCAACCTCTGAAGCATATAGAGGGTTGAATTCCACCTCGTTACCACTTCTTGCTTCAGATGATGGCAGGGCAGGTTCAGTAGTTTTTGGTGGTGCTCCAGTCTTCTGTACGTGGTGCCTGTACGCCGAAAGTGTCCCGCAATTCTTCTGGCCACCGACAGCATCTCTTGCACGCCCCTGTCATTTTTAAAAAAATTCTGCACCACCAAATTCTAGGTATGTGCAAAACATGGGACGTGCTGGAATTTGCCCATATTTAATGCACACACAATATTGCTGGCGTTGTCCGATGCCACAAATCCACAGGAGAGTCCAATTGGGGTAAGCCATTCCGCGATGATCTTCCTCAGTTGCCGTAAGAGGTTTTCAGCTGTGTGCGTATTCTGGAAAGCAGTGATACAAAGCGTAGCCTGCCTAGGAAAGAGTTGGCGTTTGCGAGATGCTGCTACTGGTGCCGCCGCTGCTGTTCTTGCGGCGGGAGTCCATACATCTACCCAGTGGGCTGTCACAGTCATATAGTCCAAACCCTGCCCTGCTCCACTTGTCCACATGTCCGTGGTTAAGTGGACATTGGGTACAGCTGCATTTTTTAGGACACTGGTGAGTCTTTTTCTGAGGTCTGTGTACATTTTCGGTATCGCCTGCCTAGAGAAGTGGAACCTAGATGGTATTTGGTAACGGGGGCACACTACCTCAAGAAATTGTCTAGTTCCCTGTGAACTAACGGCGGATACCGGATGCACGTCTAACACCAACATAGTTGTCAAGGCCTCAGTTATCCGCTTTGCAGCAGGATGACTGCTGTGATATTTCATCTTCCTCGCAAAGGACTGTTGGACAGTCAATTGCTTACTGGAAGTAGTACAAGTGGTCTTCCGACTTCCCCTCTGGGATGACCATCGACTCCCAGCAGCAACAACAGCAGCGCCAGCAGCAGTAGGCGTTACACGCAAGGATGCATCGGAGGAATCCCAGGCAGGAGAGGACTCGTCAGAATTGCCAGTGACATGGCCTGCTGGACTATTGGCATTCCTGGGGAAGGAGGAAATTGACACTGAGGGAGTTGGTGGGGTGGTTTGCGTGAGCTTGGTTACAAGAGGAAGGGATTTACTGGTCAGTGGACTGCTTCCGCTGTCACCCAAAGTTTTTGAACTTGTCACTGACTTATTATGAATGCGCTGCAGGTGACGTATAAGGGAGGATGTTCCGAGGTGGTTAACGTCCTTACCCCTACTTATTACAGCTTGACAAAGGCAACACACGGCTTGACACCTGTTGTCCGCATTTCTGTTGAAATACCTCCACACTTAAGAGCTGATTTTTTTGGTATTTTCACCTGGCATGTCAACGGCCATATTCCTCCCACGGACAACAGGTGTCTCCCCGGGTGCCTGACTTAAACAAACCACCTCACCATCAGAATCCTCCTGGTCAATTTCCTCCCCAGCGCCAGCAACACCCATATCCTCCTCATCCTGGTGTACTTCAACACTGACATCTTCAATCTGACTATCAGGAACTGGACTGCGGGTGCTCCTTCCAGCACTTGCAGGGGGCGTGCAAATGGTGGAAGGCGCATGCTCTTCACGTCCAGTGTTGGGAAGGTCAGGCATTGCAACCGACACAATTGGACTCTCCTTGTGGATTTGGGATTTCGAAGAACGCACAGTTCTTTGCGGTGCTTTTGCCAGCTTGAGTCTTTTCAGTTTTCTAGCGAGAGGCTGAGTGCTTCCATCCTCATGTGAAGCTGAACCACTAGCCATGAACATAGGCCAGGGCCTCAGCCGTTCCTTGCCACTCCGTGTGGTAAATGGCATATTGGCAAGTTTACGCTTCTCCTCCGACAATTTTATTTTAGGTTTTGGAGTCCTTTTTTTACTGATATTTGGTGTTTTGGATTTGACATGCTCTGTACTATGACATTGGGCATCGGCCTTGGCAGACGACGTTGCTGGCATTTCATCGTCTCGGCCATGACTAGTGGCAGCAGCTTTAGCACGAGGTGGAAGTGGATCTTGATCTTTCCCTAATTTTGGAACCTCAACATTTTTGTTCTCCATATTTTAATAGGCACAACTAAAAGGCACCTCAGGTAAACAATGGAGATGGATGGATACTAGTATACTTATGGATGGACTGCCGAGTGCCGACACAGAGGTAGCTACAGCCGTGGACTACCGTACTGTGTCTGCTGCTAATATAGACTGGATGATAATGAGATGAAATCAATACATATATGTATGTATATATAATATCACTAGTACTGCAGCCGGACAGGTAGATAATATATTTATTAGGTAATGATGACTGATGACGGACCTGCTGGACACTGTCAGCTCAGCAGCACCGCAGACTGCTACAGTAAGCTACTATACTATAGTAGTATGTACAAAGAAGAAAGAAAAAAAAAACCACGGGTAGGTGGTATACAATTATGGATGGACTGCCGAGTGCCGACACAGAGGTAGCTACAGCCGTGGACTAACGTACTGTGTCTGCTGCTAATATAGACTGGATGATTGATAATGAGATGAAATCAATATATATATGTATGTATATATAATATCACTAGTACTGCAGCCGGACAGGTAGATAATATATTTATTAGGTAATGATGACTGATGACGGACCTGCTGGACACTGTCAGCTCAGCAGCACCGCAGACTGCTACAGTAAGCTACTATACTATAGTAGTATGTACAAAGAAGAAAGAAAAAAAAAAACCACGGGTAGGTGGTATACAATTATGGATGGACTGCCGAGTGCCGACACAGAGGTAGCTACAGCCGTGGACTAACGTACTGTGTCTGCTGCTAATATAGACTGGATGATTGATAATGAGATGAAATCAATATATATATGTATGTATATATAATATCACTAGTACTGCAGCCGGACAGGTAGATAATATATTTATTAGGTAATGATGACTGATGACGGACCTGCTGGACACTGTCAGCTCAGCAGCACCGCAGACTGCTACAGTAAGCTACTATACTATAGTAGTATGTACAAAGAAGAAAAAAAAAAAACCACGGGTAGGTGGTATACAATTATGGATGGACTGCCGAGTGCCGACACAGAGGTAGCTACAGCCGTGGACTAACGTACTGTGTCTGCTGCTAATATAGACTGGATGATTGATAATGAGATGAAATCAATATATATATGTATGTATATATAATATCACTAGTACTGCAGCCGGACAGGTAGATAATATATTTATTAGGTAATGATGACTGATGACGGACCTGCTGGACACTGTCAGCTCAGCAGCACCGCAGACTGCTACAGTAAGCTACTATACTATAGTAGTATGTACAAAGAAGAAAGAAAAAAAAAAAACCACGGGTAGGTGGTATACAATTATGGATGGACTGCCGAGTGCCGACACAGAGGTAGCTACAGCCGTGGACTAACGTACTGTGTCTGCTGCTAATATAGACTGGATGATTGATAATGAGATGAAATCAATATATATATGTATGTATATATAATATCACTAGTACTGCAGCCGGACAGGTAGATAATATATTTATTAGGTAATGATGACTGATGACGGACCTGCTGGACACTGTCAGCTCAGCAGCACCGCAGACTGCTACAGTAAGCTACTATACTATAGTAGTATGTACAAAGAAGAAAGAAAAAAAAAAAACATGGGTAGGTGGTATACAATTATGGATGGACTGCCGAGTGCCGACACAGAGGTAGCTACAGCCGTGGACTAACGTACTGTGTCTGCTGCTAATATAGAGTCTAGACTGGATGATAAATTATTGATAATGAGATGAAATCAATATAATATCACTAGTACTGCAGCCGGACAAGTACTATACATATTTATTATGTAATGACTGATGACGGACCTGCTGGACACTGTCAGGTCAGCAGCACCGCAGACTGCTACAGTAAGCTACTATAGTAGTATGTATAAAGAAGAATGAAAAAAAAAAAAAACCACGGGTAGGTGGTATACAATATTATATATATATATATATATATTATATACAATTATATATATATATGTATATATATATATATATATATTAAACTGGTGGTGATTGATTATTAAACTGGTGGTCAGGTCACGTTGCAACTTGCAACTAGTACTCCGAGTCCTAAGCAGACAATCACAAAATATATTATTATACTGGTGGTCAGTGTGGTCACAACAATGGCAGTGTGGCACTGACTCTGGCAGCAAAAGTGTGCACTGTACGTTATATGTACTCCTGAGTCCTGCTCTCAGACTCTAACTGCTCCCCACTGTCAGTGTCTCCCCCACAAGTCAGATAATTAATACAATACACAGTCACACTATCTAATCTATATCACTTCAGCAAGTAGTATAGTAGTATAGTAGTACTCCTCCTAATAGTAATAATGCTCCCCAAAATACTGTGTCTCTCTCGTCTCTACTGTGTCTCTCTCTTCTCTAAACGGAGAGGACGCCAGCCACGTCCTCTCCCTATGACTCTCAATGCACGTGTGAAAATGGCGGCGACGCGCGGCTCCTTATATAGAATCCGAGTCTCGCGAGAATCCGACAGCGGGATGATGACGTTCGGGCGCGCTCGGGTTAACCGAGCAAGGCGGGAAGATCCGAGTCGCTCGGACCCGTGAAGAAAAAACTGAAGTTCGGGCGGGTTCTGATTCAGAGGAACCGAACCCGCTCATCACTAGTTATATATACCGTAAATGCAATGATTCTATATATGTGGCACTTCTGGTTCCTGTGCAGTGTTTGCGATTGACGCCATAGAGTAACAGCTCAGACTTCTGATGTAAGGGACAGCCTGGAAGTCCGGTGGTGGGATCAGAAACTGAACAGTTTGGACCCTGGCTCCAGGATAATTACACACAATGGGCCTGTTGAGCTCAATGCAGGCCCATTTGCGGAGAGTATTTTGTATGAAATTGTTTGCGCAAAAAATGCGTACCTATTGATTCAATTCCAATTTAAGGCTGAGGAGGCAAAACTGAGTTGTAGCTGGGCGTTCTTGCTTTCTGTGAGGGCGTATTGACGCAACATTGGATTTGACATAAGAAGTTGCCTGGGAGGAAGTGTGTACTGAAAATAGTGACTAGTAGTAAACAGACTTAGGGGTAAACTTACTAAAGATCGATATTGATTGATTCAAAATGATTTTAATCTATTAACAACTTTGTTGTGTTTCAGGATCTAAATCGCACATTTACTAGCAGACAATTTTTGACATTGTTTTCAGAAACAAGTAAATGTGTGATTTAGACCCTTACACAACATCAATGCTGTTTGATAAAAAATAATTTTTAATTGCCCATCATCGATATTTAGTACATTTGCCCCCTAGAGTTTCAAATTTATTTTGTGCTCCCCCAAAAATGACGTTTTGTAAATGCCACATTTTGCATTTAGTAGAATTTATGGAGAGTTGGGGTAAAAGTGGTGTTGATTCATTCTGATGTTCTGTGTTGTTAAAACAGGACTGGGAAAATCTAATTCTACGTTCCACCATTGATCAATATACTGCAGTCAAATGCTCAACAAAGCAAAAATCTTGTACAGTACAACAGGTTTGAAAATATTTCTATTCAGTTCCAGTTTCAACCACAAGATGGCGACATAAAGATCAAAACAGTTACAGTACCTCTCTTTTGCAATATCTTTTTTTTGTTTATCTTTGCTGCATTTAACTAGCCCATACAGTATATGTTATATTAATTGAAAAGTAACTCATGTCTGAAGATAAAGTTCAACTAATGTTTGATTATGCATAGAGGGAAACATCCAGGGGTGTAGTCAGAACTTTGCTGGCCCCATAGCAACATTTTAAAGATTTTAAAGGGGCCAAATGCATCTACAGAGACACCTCTCCACAGTGGTTGGTAATTTTATGTCCCATAAGAGTGCCTTAGTTTATTTAATGAACCATAGTAGTGTCCTAGTTCACATTATGTTGCATTGTAGGGCTGCTAGTACACATTATGTAACACAGTGCCCCCAACTCACATTATGACTATAGTTTCCCTAGCTTATATTATGTAACATTATAATGTTCTCCAGTTTATGTTATACCACATTACAATCAGCAGGTCCAGGGGAATAACTTTCTATATTGTAGGCCCCAAGGCAAAAGTTTGTAAGGGCCCCTATGTATCCACCAATGTTAAAAAATGTATATAAAACATGTAACATTGACAGGGAAGGTGGTCAGGGTCAGATTAACAATGGGGCGGATGGTGGTACAGCTCCAGGCCTCCTGAAAAAATAGGCCCATCATGGCAGCATGATGATCACTGGCCACATGGTTGGCCATAAATCATAACTATTAACATTACATTTCTATCTTTCTCACAAAATTATGCAATTTTTTAGTTTTATACATATTTAGGGAGAAATTGGAGCTGATAGTGTAGGGGTGTTCACATCCACGTTGCTCTGGCAACACCCAAACAGCTATGATCACACCACCCCGGTTCTAACAATAGGGCCTTGAATATTTTCAGCCCCAAGCCATACTTACCTACTCTCCCGGAAGCTGCGGGAGGCTCCCGTTTTTTGGGGTAGCCCCCCGCACTCCCGGAAGAGTGGGCAGGTCTCCCGCATCCTGCTCGCACCCTAGTGATGCGAGCAGGATGAGAGATAACCTCCCGCATTCGCGGGTCCGTCTGGTGGAGAAGGGGTTAAAATGACGCAAATCGTGTCATTTTAGCCCCGCCCCCTTCCCGCGGACCCGCGAATAGCGGCATTTCCCGATGTGGGGGCGGGGCTTAGTGATGTCACAGTCCGGTCCCGCCCCCCGAAGACACCTGCTGCGTCTCCTCTCCGGGCTTCTCCCGGAAAGGAGAATTAAAATGTAGGTAAGTATGCCCCAAGCCCATGTGGGCTTTAATCCAGCACTGAAGGTGGCCCCTCTCAGCTCTGGGCCCCATAGCAGCTGCACTCCCTACACTTATGGTAGCAGCTTCCTTGTAAACATCTATGAAGCACAGAATCCTGAAAAGGAAATATACCAGAAAGCTTTTTTTTTTTGTGAAATTGGGTTTAAACTCCCTCTAAGCTCCACTAAGTAAAGCATATATAATTGTTCCCCATTGAGCTACTGCATCTCTATGCTGCCCAACTCAGACAGTTCCAGGCAATACAAGATACATTTTATCAGGTCAACTAGTAATAAACATAAATTATTAAAATAACCAGAAGTTTTCTTAAATAAAAAAAAGTTCAAAGTACGCCAATATGGGAAATATATTTTTTCATATACACAAAAAGTCCTATATTTAAAGACAACAAAATGTCAAATATGCATTAGAGATTTGCGGGTTCAGTTTTCTGAAAACCGAACCCACCCGAATTTGCCATTTCCGAGTACTTCAGAGCCCTGGCTCAGGTTTTTCCACCAGGTTCGGGTTCAAAACGAGGCAAAACGTCATGGAGTCAGATCTCACATGTGTTTTGGATTCTATAAAAGTCCCTCCCTCAGTGATTTGGATGCCATTTCACACAGGACCCCGGAGGGTTAGGGTGTGGGGCTGTGGGGTACAGCACTGCTGTGACTGTGTTAATGAAGGGCTGTGGGCTGCAGCACTACTTTGTCACTGCTGTGACTGTGTTAGACTCTGATGGGCTGTGGTGTGCAGCACTGCTGTGACTGTGTTAGACAGTCTGCAAACGGCTGTGGGCTGCAGCACTGTGAGGCACTGTGTTGTGTGTTCAGTGCAAGCACCATCTTAAACTTTAAATAAATCTATCAAAAAATAATGTTCATTAGGTGCCAGTGTGTCAACCATTACTAGAAACTCTGTGAGTAGCATTGTGTTGAATAAAATAAAAAAAAATATGGGAATGGATCAGTCGATAGAAAAGCAGAAGCAGCAACTCGGTACTAGTGCTGTGACTGCTGACAGTCATGATAGTACTCCAACATCTACTAAAGGTAGTCCAGGGGACACAAAGTTTAAGAAAAGGGCACCTGAAAGCTAAATATTTCACAATGTTAGAGAAGACATCCCGTTTAATAATAAAGACAATGTTTACTGCCAAAAACCGTAAAATTACCAACATGTCATACACCACACGCAGTGGCAAGGAAAGACTCAGGCCACAGCGTTTCTTTGCGAGTGGTGGTCCTGATAGTGCTGCTGCTGTTCATGTACTAGAAGAATGCCTATTGTGTAATGTAGTCAGGTATCTTCTTCTGTAACCTCACATGATGAGGATGCACCTTCTCGCCATGAGTCTAGTAGAGGTGTCTCTTTTAAAATAAACAAATCAGTGCCCAAAAACAGGAGGTTAAAGAACAAACTGTGTGTTCACAAATCTATGAGGACACTCTAGGGGTGTCCATGTTAGTTACGTGTGAGGCTGACATTTCTGACATTGTACTCACAGAGAAGCCTCCTTCCACCAATTCTGCACCCTCTGCAAATGTGGGGATGAGCACTACAAGTAAAGATGGTGACATAGAAATTCAGGATGCTAGTGTGGAAGAAGTGCAACAGGATGAGGAGGATATTTGTGTGCTAATAAGGATGTTGATTATGAGGATGTTGATGACGTTTGTGTCAACATAAGTCAGGAACCAGTGGCAGCAGTTTTTGGGCATAAGACCAAAAAAGCCAACTCATGTGTGTGGAATTATTTTTACCCCAGGACTGATAATATTAGGCATCTGTAGTATTTGTGATGCTAAATTTAGTAGAGGTAGGGATGTTAACCATCTAGACACCTCCTCCATGTTCGATCATTGCAGCGAATTCATGCAAGTTATTTATCAAAATCTAAAAAATGCTGTAAAATAATAACAAGCAGTCTAGTATCAGCTACTAGCAGTTTGGACCAGCACATACAATTTTCATACCAACACCATCATCATCAACCTCCTCAATGATTGGAGGTAGTCCTTCCAAAAAATTGGTTTGTGGGGGCCAGTGCCGTAACTAGACATTTTAGCGCTGTGTGCAAGAAACAGCACCGGCGCCCCCATAGGGGCGTGGCTTCATGGGAAGGGGCGTGGCTACAAAATTATGCCAATTCATACTATGCTGCACAGTAGTCTCCATTATTCAAATTACACCGAACAGTAGCGCCACTTACACACATTACGGCAGGTAGAGCCCCATTTTACACATTACGACAGGCAGAGCTCCCTTAGACACAGAACAGCAGGTAGAGTCACCTTTAACACATTACAGAATGTAGAGTCACCTTTTACACATTACCCTTGGGGAGAGAGGGATGGAGAGAGAGAGATATTGATTTTATACTGACATCCCTCCAGCCTAAATGCTGCAGACACAGGGGAAGACCAGCGGCGAAGCCTAGTGAGGGACGGGAAGCTGCAGGCTGGGGTGCTGCTGCAGTGGTCAGTGTGAGCTCAGCTGGACTGAATGCCTCCTCCATCCTCCCCTGACTGCCCGTCCGAACGCTGCAGCAACTCGTGGCACGGGGCGCTGTGGGAGACAGTTGGGAAAGACGTCATCACGTCTCTCCCTAGACACTGCAGGTAGGAGGGAGGCAAAGCATCTGATTGGGCCCGGGGAGAAGGCGCTGCGTTGGTACAAGTTGTGGGTGCGCTCAGCAGCAGAGGACCTGAGCGCACACCACACACAGCAGGGGCAAATGCAGAATTTGTAAAGGGGGGTTTCCAGATTATATATTTATGAATCCATATCAGTAACGGCACTTGGAGTTGGCATGAGACAAAGAAGATTTGTATTAGACAAGCGTTTTCAGGGCATGCAAACTGTCATCAAAACAACATAAATAATAATTGTGTGGTCTTGATTACATGGCGCATGCCCTGAAAACGCTTGTCTAATACAAATCTTCTTTGCCTCATGCCAACTCCAAGTGCCGTTGCTGATACTGATATGGATTCATGCTGATTATGCTACCTGTGCGCCGGAGTGCCTTTAATAAAGCAGTAACTACCTTCTTTATATATATATATATATATATATATACACACACACAAACATACTGTCATATATCTATGTGTATATGTCTATCTTATACTGTGTTCCTCCCTATAGTATATAGTATATATATATATAGGGAGGCACACAGTATAAGATAGATATATACACATAGATACTGTATATGACAGTATTTTGTATATATATACACAATATATAGAACAGGAGGGGGCAGGTAACCTGAAGTCAGCGCCGCAAGGGTCTGTCCATCTGTGCTGCCTTCATTGAGCCGGAGCCTGCCCCTTGAAGTCCTGTTAAGCTGGGAACACTGAAAAAGGAGGCAGCGGCGCTGGAACTGGGAGCACAGCAGACTGTAGGTCAGCCCCGGTGAGAAGAGTGTAAAGGCCGCCCGGCGCCCAATAGAGAAAAATCCTTTGTGCATTGCTGTTTAGTGCTTGCCGCCGCTGCCGGTTCTACCGCTTCCCCTGACGCCGGGTGCCCGAAGCTCCTCTCAGCCGTAGCACAGGAGAGCTTTGTTGAGCAGCGCTCTCTATCTATAGGCGCTGCTGGCAGCGCTGATCATCGCTGCGGGAATCACTAAAGGAGACAGAGGCAGAGCAGAGGCGGATTTAGACTTCATGGGGCCCTAAGCAAGACACCAAGGGGAACCCCCCCTTTCTCAAACAATCCTCATTGTGTGCTTGCAGTGTCTCACTGGCATGCCCCCTCCACAGCAGCGCGTTCCCCACTACACAACTGCAATGCACTATAGTACACCCCCCATAGGCTACAATACTTTGCTGCACTACACCACCGCAGTACATCGTTACATTACATCACTACAGTATGCCTTCCTATACACTGCACTAGACCACTACACTACACCCCCCCAATATGCTGCACTAAATCAGTACACGCCCCTAATACACTGCACTACATCACTATATTACATCACTACGCCCTCCTACATGCCGCACTACATCGCTACACCACATCACTACAATATGCTGCACTACATCCCCCTACTGTATATGCTGCACTAAGTCGTTACACCCCCCCATACTCTGCACTACATCCCCCTCCCCCAATATGCTGCACTACATCCCCCCTATATGCTGCACCAAGTCGTTACATCCCCTTTTATACACTGCACTACATTCCTCCTATATGCTGTACTTTCATTACACACACACTGCATTAATCATTACACCCCCCATTTGCCACAATAATCATTACCCCTCATATGCTGCATTAATAATTACCCCCCCATATGCTGCATTAATAATTACCCCCCCACATGCTGCGTTAATAATTACCCCCCCCCCCCATATGCTGCATTAATCATTACACACACCCATTGCCCATTCAACATACAGTAGATGTGCTACAGGCGCACTGCGGCCACCCAGATCTCCGGAGTCTTACCCGGGCCGAGTGAGTCCTGGGAGGTAGGCTGGCAGCACATCCTTTCCCATAAGCTGAGAGCCTGAAGATAGCTGGATGATGCTCCTCAGCGTTGTCTCATCACCAGCGCACACACAGTGGGGAGGCCCGCAGGACGCTGGAGAGCAACCACGTGGAGAGCCAGTGTGTCCAAGGTTGTGCCTTCCTGCAGAGCCGCAATGGGTCTTAGGGCCCGCCGACTTCTGCCTGGGCGTTAAATTAATAGCGCAGAATGAATATTCGTCCCAATCGGCGGACCCCTGGATCTCTCTGGGGGCCCTAAGCAGCCACTGTGATTGCTTTGCCGTAAATCAGCCAATGAGGCAGAGGTGTCTCCGTCTCAGGGGGGGTTTCTGATTCAGAAACCCCCCCCCTGCGTGCAGGACAGCACTGCAGCGGCGGCTGGCGGGAGGCAGGAGGCAATTAAGAGTGGGCGGCGGGCAGCGGCCGTGCGGGTGGTGCTGCCAGATGGTGCACCCACAGTGCAGTTGCGCTGTGTGCAATGCCCATCTGGCACACACCTAGTTACGGCTCTGGTGGGGGCCCAAGCAAACCAAGCACTTCAGCCACAAAAGTGTCAGATCCTGTCGCTGAAGTACTTGGTTTGTTATACTGTACGTGTAATTTTTATATACAACATAAGAGTGCATGAGACGGCCCTAGGACAATTCCATCTTGCACCACTTTTATTATCATTATGGGCTGTATTTTGGGAGAAATTGGTGATGGTTGTTTTTTTCATAGACAGACATTTTTATTGGTTATTATTACTACTACATTACTAATTTGCAACACATTTGTAAACAGAAATAACTGCTGTGTGTTTGTGCCGCTACTCTGTTGCTTAGTTTAGCCAGCTAGCCTTCGACCAACATTGGTGAACAATACTGTGAGCTGTGAAGTGATCAAAATTGACTGGAATGGCTGGAAATTTATGTTATTGAGATTAATAATACTGTAGGAAAAAAAACAAAAAACATATCCAGTTCCAAACCCAGGGCTGGTGTTTCTAATATGCATCAATAAAATGTAATAAGTGGAGTTCAATCAGTTAAATAAAAAGAAAATACAGAAAGTTATTTAATGGGTATGAGTCGCTGGCTAATTCCACCCAGGTCCACAAGATCTTTACTAGTTCTATATGCCGTTATGCCACCCGGGATTTGGTTCTGGCTTGTGGGAAGTTACTAATCTCCAATAGATCTCTTTGTCATAAATACTGTGAAACGCTGATGAATGGCAATGTATATAGGGGGTCATTCCGAGTTGATCGTAGCTGTGCTAAATTTAGCACAGCTACGATCTTCTTCCCTAACATGCGGGGTGACACCCAGCACAGGGCTAGTCCGCCCCGCATGTCAGTCCGGCCCCCCCCTCGCAGAAGTGCAAAGGCATCGCACAGCGGCGATGCCTTTACACTTCAAGAGTAGCTCCCGGCCAGCGCAGCTTTAGCGTGCTGGCTGGGAGCTACTCATCGCTCTCCAGCCCGTAGCGGCTGCGTGTGATGTCACGCAGCCGCTGCTGCCCACCCCCCGTTCGGTCTGGCCACGCCTGCGTTGGCCGGACTAAACCCACGAAACGGCGGCCAAACGCTGCCGCTCCGCTCCTTCCCACCCAGCAATCGCCTCTGCCTGTCAATCAGGCAGAGGCGATCGTATCCCTGCTACGCCCTTCGGCCGTCTCACATGCGCCGGCGCACTACGGCGCTGGCGCATGCACAGTAGGGACCCGTTCGCTCTGCTGCGTTAAAACGCAGCGAGCGAACTGGTCAGAATGACCCCCATAGTATATATGAAACATGTAGAAGAAGGATCACAACTGGATCATTGCAGGTGAACGTAATACTAATATCACTTGGTTTAGTGATCTATAACAACACTGACCCTGACTCATACTATTTACCTCTAGATAAGATCTAGTTTGTCAGTCATTTCCCAGCATTTAACATTACTTGTTGTGTACACATTGGTACATCATCCATTTCCTCATACTACAAACATCTAGTCAGCATTCCTTGCAGGCTCCAAGTAGAATTATGTGCGCGTGTACAGTATATGAGACTTACAGTATGAGACTACTCAGTGGTAGCAGCCTACCTGGACCCACCGCAGAGAGAGGCTGCTGCCACGGGCAGGTAAAAAGTGGCTGTGTGGGGGGAGGGGGGACTTCGGCGGCAGACACAGGTCCCCTCAAACAAGCCCACTATCCCTCCCAGCGGTATCCGGTATTTAGGTCGACAGTACTTAGGCTGACACTCATTATGTCGACCACTATTGGTCGACATGCATTAAGTAGGCATGGCCTATAGGTCGACATGGCCACTAGGTCGACGTGGCAACGGTCGACAATAAAAGGGTCGACATAAGTTTTTCACTTTTTTTTCCTTTTTTAAACTTTATCATACTTTACGATCCACGTGGACTACAATTGGGAATAGTAACCAGGGCCGAGCGCAGCGGTAGCAGAGCAACGCACCTTGGGGGTCATTCCGAGTTGATCCCACGTAGCAAATTTTTGCTGCTCGTGCGATCACCTAGACACCGCCTATGGGGGAGTGTATTTTAGTATAGCAGGGCTGCGATCGCTTGTGCAGCCCTGCTATGCTAAAAAAGTTTTGTGTAAAACAAGACCAGCCCGAGACATACTTACCTGGTGCGATGATTTCAGCGATGCAGGTCCCGGAATTGACGTCAGACATCTGCCCTCCTAACGCCTGGACACACCTGCGTTCGCCGAACCACTCCCGGAAAACGGTGATTTGACCCCCCGGAATGCCTCCCGCCTGTCAATCTTCTTGCAGTCGACGGTGTGACTGCTTTCTTCGTACGCAGCATCGCTGCGGCGCCAGGCAACGACGCGCCTGCGCAATGCGGCCGCTGCGTCTACGCAGTTCCGACCCGATCGCACGTCTGCGTAGAAGTGCAGCGTGCGATCAGTTCTAAATGACCACCCTTGCCCGAAGCATGGCGAGCGAAGCGGGCCACGCGAGGGGATATGGTGCACTAACTGGGGTTACTGGTCATTTTACAAAGGAAACGACCCCCAGAAAATATAAAAAAGCTCATGTCGACCTTTATCCATGTCTACCTTATTCACGTCGACCTAATGACCGTATCGACCTATTTCAGATGTCGACCTAGTCACTGTTGACCAATAGTGGTCAACCTAATGACTTTCAACATAGTTACTGTTAACCCTATGATCCACACCCCCCTCAGCGCCCCTGAAGACATAATAAAAACACAGGTATAAAAGCAAATCCCCTATACAGAGGGCATACTAACTAGCCCCTTTGTAAAATGCAGTGTAAGTATACAGTTGGTCAATATGCACAACAAATGCTGTATGTCCCAATGATCTGCTTACGGAAGACATTCCTCCTGCCCTTTTGACCCCAAAAATCAATTTTAAGTTTCATAAGGATTCAGCTTTTTGGAGAAGTGAGGAGAGCAAGGGTTCACCTCCCCCACTCCCCCCCCCCCCGGATACTGTAAATTGACTGCAACACAAAACTGATGCAAAATGATATCCTGCACTTGTTACTTTTGATCCCAAAAGGATATTAGAGTTGATCACTTTTCTTAAATATCGAACTGGCAGTTATTTCTTCAACAGGGTATAAGACAGCAATAACAAGACTACTAACAAGTTACAACTAACATTAACCTATACAATCAGTTTCTGAATATAAACTAGAGATGCACGACGCAGACCCCCATGTTTTAGTTTAGCCAGAACCACCCTCAGTGTTTTGGTTTTGGATCTGGATATTTTTTTTTTAATGCTAAAAACAACTAAAATCATGTATTGGGGGCCGGTTTTGTTCCTTCCTAAAGTATTATTAACCTCAATAACATTAATTTCCAGTCATTTCCAGTATATTTTGACCACTTCACAGCTCACAATATTGTTCATTAATATTGGCCAATAGCTGGCTGGCTAAACGAAGCGGCAGAGCAGCGGCACAAACACACGGCAGTTTAACAGAATATAGCACACCTATGAACATTGCGGCAAAGCAAGGACAGGCAGTATGGCAGTATAATAAACTATACGACCCCGTAGAAAGAATGTTTTCAAAAGAAGAGGCCCCAGGGCAGTACAGAGTGATGGAGGTGGAGGATGTAGTGGAGGATGTAGATGCAGTACAGATCTGCAAACTCCAAATCAGCCTCTCTTACACTAACAAATATTAGGAGGCTGACCTTCTGGCCATACTACCCCCACCCACCCCCCACCCCCACCCCTCCTTCCCAATTGGGTATAAGCCTTGTAATATATTTATGAGTGGCACCAGAGAGTCTGAGTATGAGGGATAATGCCATGTTTTTTCTCCTAAATCTAGTCTACAAGTGGTGCAAGATGGCATTGTCCTTGGGCCCTCCCACCGGGCACTCCCACCCGCCCTTGCTGTGGTCTGGCCCTTTCCTTGTCACTACATGTGGGGAATGGCATGTTGGCAATTTAACTTTTTTTTTGGCAGTACATTTTCTCTTTAGAGGTGATGTTTTCTTTAACACTGTGAAACATTATTTAGATTTCTGGTACCCTTTCTTAAACTTTTTTTCTCCCGGCCGGCAGCTTGTACTGGTTTGCTGCTCCTGCTCTTCTAACGACTGATCTATAACAACTCTCAGCACTCCTAGTAATGGCACCCTACTGAGGTTATTTTTAATACACAACAGTTTTATTTTGAGTTTTTTTTACATGGTGCTTGGACACACAACAGTCTCACACAGAGCCAACAGTCCCACACCCTCTCCTTCTGGTCACTGCCATGGGTGTGTGTCCTTGGTATTTTTTATAGTACCTCAGAGCCCACAGTCCCACACAGAGCCCACAGTCCCCTACTCTCTCCCTCTGGTCATTGCCACTGGTGTGTGTACTGTCTATGTAGGTTTTTTTTTTTTAGTTCCTCAGAGCCTACAATCCCAAACCCTCTCCCTCCTGCACCTTGTGTGAAATGGTGCCTGAGTCATTGTGAGTAACCATAAAATACAGCACAGAGTGCAGTGTAAACCCTGAGAAGTACAGTACTAAGAAGGTACAAAACCGACACACTTCTAATTCCTTACCATGATCTCCACATCCACCGTACGCCTGTCAGGCTCCAGGAAGGGCCCAGTGATGAAGATACGATAAAGAACTAGGAAAGACATAAGGGGTGAGAGTCAGCATGGTGTAATGCAAGTCACTACTACTGCCATGATAGGCGTGTTCATTATGGGAACTTGGGCTATATTAAGGTGAGAGGCAGTATACAGTGTATCCCTGGTCAGGGCTATGACAAGATGGCTGCCTCTACATTACCGTTAGTCCCTGGGTTGTAGATGGTCTTGTCAGTCTGTATGAAGATGTATCCGCTGTGGAACGACAACATGACAATTTTCTCTAGCTTGCACACCGTCGACTGTACCGACACGTAGACATATTGCTTCTTCTTTTCGTCTTTCTGTAAATCCTTCCCAGGAATCTAAGACATATCACATTATCATTACAATGCAACAAAACGAAACTGAGAGATTAGCCCAAATGCAACAGCCCACGATTTGCGGACCCTGGCGCGATTCTGACGAGTTAGGCGCTAGATTTAAAGCAGCAATCAGTCTTAATGCAGTTTTGCCTTAAAACTGATTGCTGCTTTAAATCAAGGAGCTATTTAATTGGATTCCTGCCGGTGCCCAGAAATTGGGAGCTAATAAATTTCGGCCAACATCTTATAACAGAAACCAACAATGATAACTATAAGATTATTTATAAATAGAGCTGTCCCCCACTCTCAAGCCCAACTAGGTTGTTTTTTCATTGTAAATGATTGCCGCTTTAAAAATACGTCCATTCCCGGCTGACATCCCGCTTCTCTAGCAAACTTGGACTCTATTACATATGGGCCCTCATTCCGAGTTGTTCGCTCGCTAGCTGCTTTTAGCAGCATTGCACACGCTAGGCCGCCACCCTCTGGGAGTGTATCTTAGTTTAGCAGAATAGCGAACGAAAGATTAGCAGAACTGCTACTAAATAATTTGCTGCAGTTTCTGAGTAGCTCCAGACCTACTCCTAGACTGCGATCACCTCCGTCCATTTAGTTCCTGGTTTGACGTCACAAACACGCCCTGCGTTCGGCCAGCCACATTTCCCCAGCCACTCCTGCGTTTTTGTCTGGCACGCCTACGTTTTTTAGCACACTCCCTGAAAACGGACAGTTTCCGCCCAGAAACACCCACTTCCTGTCAATCACACTACGATCACTCGAGTGATGAAAAAACGTTGCTCGAGCTTGTGTAAATCTACAAAGTTTTGTGTGAAAGTACTTAGCGCAAGCGCGCTGCGTACCATGCGCATGCGCACAATTGCCGTTTTTTCACTTAATCGCTGCACTGTGAAAATCGGCAGTGAGCGATCAACTCGGAATGACCAGCATACTCTGATATATCCGTTGTTCCCTCTCACTGCTCTGCAGCAGTTCAGACACAACAGTGGCTTTTTTAACTCAGCAGGCAGTGTTTGAATGACAGCTTTGCCCAACTTGTTGTCCCAAATTTGAGCTGAATCTGAGCGTTTTGTTCAACCATGTTCCAGTCGCTTTTAATATTTTTGAATTTGTGAGGAATCTAAATGACTACATTGTATGGCACTTTTATATTTTTTGGAGAATTCAAACCTGAACACAGCATTGTTGGGATTGGTATGGTATACCGCCGCTCGGGATGCCGAATGACATCGACATCCTGAGTGGGGGAATGCCGGCAGGGGGGTGAGCGCAAGAAGCCCCTTGCAGATTCGGTGGTGAGCTACGCATGTCACAGGTTATGTTCTCCATTAAATTGAAGCTGCAAACATTGAGAAGCTTGCTGTGCAATGAGCTTTGAGGTAGCACGTATCAAGCACATGCTATTAAATGATAAGTAGAAGCTGGTTCTCCACTGGCCCACGTCTCCACTCTTTTCACTGCTTTATACATCTAACCCTAATTCTACCTGGTAGCTGCCTACTACAGGAGCCTGTGCATGGAATGGCAAGTGCTTCAACTTATCCATCTAGGGAAGTACTGTAGAAATTAGAGATATGCAGATTCCAATTTACTCAGTTCTTAGCGCAAAAAGTTCCGAATTATATGGATTTTTCTTATCGGCTATCCAAACCACGTGACAGCCAATAAGATGCCATTTTTGAGATCCGAGTAAAATCAGGTAAATCTGAACTCTAGTATAAATAACCCTTACTAACTAACACTGACAGTCACATGACCTTTTGTTGATCCGAACTGTGGAACTATCACTCCAAGTACAGTATACGCAATCACTCAGGAGGATTAGTAGTCCATTTCTGATCTTGTGTGATTGTTCTTAATTGGTACTACAGTATATATATATATTGATTAATGTGTGTGAGATATTTCAATTGTAGTTGTCTTTCATGTACACTGCAATTTGAAAGTTATTGTTTCCTGTTGCTGTAGGCTACATCATGGTAACCATTGGCTCATGCTTTTTATATGTATGACATACTGTCAGCACTACAATGTGGTGTATTGTGAGCTGGGGGCATTACAGTGTGGTATAGCATTATCTGGAGGCACTGGACCTGCTTTACATGTGGATGGATTTAGCATTGCTGCTGCTTACATGGATATGACTTATGGTAATGCAGCAGGAGGCATCTGGTATTAGTAGGCGCCTCCTGCATACATGTGTGATCCTTTGCTTTCAATGATGCAACATCAGATCACCTGTGACACTATCTGCTGAATGAGTAACCTTGAGGATACACCACACAGTAGTATCCCTTATTCATGTTACGCCCCACAGAAGTAGCCATTATACACTTTATGCCACACAGTTGTACCCCTTATACACATTATGCCACACAGTAGAAGGCCTTATACACATTATGCCACACAGTAGAACCCCTTATACACATTATGCCACACAGTAGTACTACTCATACACATTACACCACCCAGTAGCAATGCCCCTTACACATTATGCCCACAGTATCAGTGCCCTTTACACATTATGCCTACAGTATTAGTGTCCCTTACAAATTATGCCCACAGTAGTAGTTTCCCTTACACATAATGCCCACAGTATTAGTGGCCCTTACACATTATGCCCATACAGTACTAGTGCCCCTTACACATTATGCTCACACATTAGTAGTACCTTTCTGACAAAGGGAATGGCACTGTAGAGTCTGGACTCTGGAGAGAGACCATGGCATCAAGACATCCCTCCCTGCAGACACTACAGAAACTGGGGGAGGTGGAGCACAGGACATTCACTGCACGCTACAATATACACTATGTAGACAAAAGTGATTGGATACCCCCCATGCAAGCAAAATGGTGCGCTCCTGCAGCAGACACATGTTTGTGAAAGTATAAAATGGGTAGAGGGGCACTGATTAGATTATTTGCTATATCAGGCTGTCCTGAAGCAGATAACTGAGTTTGAAAAGGGCTGCACGGTCATGTTTTCAGAGCGAAGCTGGACTGGTATACAGAAAATTTGGTAATTCAGAAGGACTGGCCAACTCAGATTCCAGATCTTAAACCCATTGAGAACCTCTCGGACAAATTGGAGTGATGGGGCATTCTAGACTGACTCAACCTTCTTCAATGTCACAGTTGGTCACTGTACTTAAGACGGAATGGCAAAACAAACCACTTTCTGTTGTTTAGGAACTTGCGGACAGTTTGCCAAGAAGGGTGTCTGCTGTAATCACTGCACGTGGTGGACCTACATAGTACTGACGTCAATAAAATCTCCTTGATCTATTTGCGGTCAGTGTCCAATCACTTTTGTCTACATAGTGTATATTAGTGGTCTGCCTGGCAGAGAGGGAGCTGGGTGCGCTGCTACTAATATGCATGCAGTGGGCACTAGTTATGACCCCTGACCGTAACAACTATTTGTGGACTATTTGTCTCCAGGGAATATTTACCTTTAAATCAACTTTTCCCAGGAAGCCGTTGTTGCTGTTCAGGGTGACCCTGGCACTTGCTAAATTAAACGACTTCAGAGGATATTCCTGAATTATGATTTCAGCCTCAAACGGAACAGTTTGTGACTGAGCATCCAACACGATGGTCTCCTCACTCTCCACACGCAGCAAACCAGGCATTATAAGGGTGCACCTGTCAAAGAAGAGAATAGCAATGTGAGTACTCTGTCTGTGGTGAGCCATTTTGTACTGTCCTGTATATTTATCCCATGTACAAGCAGACTGTCTACCTCCATGTTTCATTATGTTGTTCCCGTAGCAAAAACTTGTTATTGAAAGCAGCATTAGGCAGGGTGCGGGGAGTGCAGACAACAGCGGGTGACACCACCCGAAGGGGTGACACCAAAATGATAGAAGCCAGGAGCGGGTGCTGCGTGATTACTTCACAGTGCAGCTCCCGTCCTCCGGTCACTGAGGAGGAGATGGCAGTTCAGGGAGAGTCTCTGGGGGCAGAGTGATGAAAACAGGAGTATGTCATGAGGCCACGCCCCTTCACCATGAGTCCACACCCCCTTATTGGAAGTGCTACTTCGCTGTGTGTGTGAGGTCCATTAACCCACTGGGTGACACCAACCCTAATGATGCCACTGCTTCAACCCACCAAAATATTGTAGAAAGAAAAATTTTCAATTAACTAAGGGGCTACAGGGGAGATGTATCAAGTCTTGGAGAGAAATAAAGTGCAGAGAGAAAAAAGAACCAGCCAATCAGCTCCTAACTGCCATGCTGCAGGCTGTGTTTGAAAAATGACAGTTATGAGCTGATTGGGTGGTACTTTGGGGTCTATTCGTAAAGCAGTGAAAAGAGTGGAGAAAAGAACCAGTTGATAAGTTGCCCATAGCAACCAATCAACTTTGAAGGAAACCTTAATCAAGCACATTCTATAAAATGGAAGGGCATGTTTTATTGAATTGATTGCCATGGGCAACTTATCCACTGGACTAATTCTCCTCTATTTTCACTGCTTCATGAATAGACCCCTTTATCTCTCTCCACTGTAATTCTCTCCAAGGTTTGGTACCTCTCCTCCTTAGGGAAAAAAAGTATATCTTAAAGTGGTCATAAAACAATGACCTCTCTTAAATGACACTTCACAGTATACTGGATGCAATCAAAAGATTTTACACAGCCAGAGATTTCCCCAGTAATGCAGTGCAGAGTGATAGACCACTATGGACAAGACGTATATAACTAAAATAGGCCATTATTCATACAGTATATATCATATTACACACGTGCCAGTCTTGCCTTATACATTATGCATTGGGTACTTGTATGGCTTATCTCCCACAGTGTAAACTTTGTAATGTGCCCAACATGGCTGCCTCACCTGGCATGCTCATAGATAGGAGAAAATCACATGGACCTGTTGGTTATGTTAGGACCCTACTCGTAGGTTTAGTCTACTGCAATCAACCCATTTTATGTAATCTCTTCTAGGCATGACCTATTCCACCCAGGAAATTCCTATGTAGTGCTCCCAACATGGCTCCCTTTCCTGATACCTTTCATGGGGGTAGTATATAATCCATGGAATTTATTACCCAAAATGTCTGCACCAAGCCTGCAGTATGCTTATGGGGCCTAATTCAGACATGATCGTAGTAGCAAATGTGTTAGCAGATGGGCAAAATCATGTGCACTGCAGGGGGGGCAGGTATAACGTGCAGAGAGAGTTAGATTTGGGTGGGGTGTGTTCAAACTGAAATCTAAATTGCAGTGTAAAAATAAAGCAGCCAGTATTTACCCTGCACAGAAACAATATAACCCACCCAAATCTAACTCTCTCTGTACATGTTACATCTGCCCCCCCCCCCCCCTGCAGTGCACATGGTTTTGCCCATCTGCTAACAAATTTGCTGCTATGATCAACTCTGAATTACCCCTATTGTGTGCTCTAGGTTTTCTTTTTATCCTTTCAGTTGGGAGGCTCCTGTACTCTCTGCACAGCATCTATTCATTGCAGATAGAAAGAGAGGGGGCATGCCAATAGGTCACAAAGCGCTAGGCATGCCCCCTCAGTGATGAAAATGGATGATTGCGGGCCATCCCACAAAGCCACACCCCCTTTTCCAGAGGCCACGCAAAATTTTCTGGTGGGTGCGCGCTACACACGCCCAGATGTCCCTCCTTCTCAAGCACACAAGTTGGGAGGTATGAACTTGTACTGTGGGGGTAATTCAGACCTGATCGCTGGGCAGCGATTTTTGCTGTCCTGCGATCAGATAGTCGCAGCCTACAGGGGAGTGTATTTTATCTGTGCAAGTGTGCAAACGCATGTGTAACAGAGCTGTACAAACTGATTAAATAAAGTCTCTGCACAGCCCAGGACTTACTCAGCCGCTGCGATCACATCAGCCTGTCCAGGACCGGAATTGAAGTCAGACACCTTCCCTTCAAATGCTTGGACACGCCTGCGTCTTTCCAAACACTCCCTGAAAACGGCCAGTTGACACCCACAAACGCCCTCTTTCTGTCAATCTCCCTGCAATTGCCCATGCAATCGCTTTTTTCACACCATCACATCACTATGCACCGGTGCCCGGTGCAGTCCCCTGACGCGCCTGCGCATTGCGGTGCATGCGCATCACAGTTCGGATCTGATTACAGACTGTGAGAAAACGCAGCCAAGCAATCAGGTCTGAATTACTCCCTGTGTTGTCTGTAACTATAAATGAATCGGGGGCTGTTGCTCAGTAATCTCTGTGCGTAATACTCAATAGTCCCTGTAGCCAATGACAACCAAAGGGTTCCACAGAGTCAAGGCACATTCAATTTTTGATTGTAGGACAGTAGAAGTAAACAGTGCCCACAATCCCTTAAGCAAAACAAGGAATCTATTTTATCGCTTTGAATCTATGGAGTAAATTTACTAAGTTGGAAGTTTTTTTTAGAACTTGTGATGTTGCTCATGGCAACCAATCAGATTCTACTTAACATTTATCTAGCTGCTTCTAGAAGATAATAGATAGACTCTGATTGGTTGCTATGGGCAACATCGCCAGTTCTAAAAAAACTTCCATCTTAGTAAATTTACCCATATGTATTTTAAAAAACTCAGCTATTTAATGAGATATACCACTCTAGATAATACATTAGGGCATATGTGATAACAATGCGGAAGTCAGGGAGGCAATGGAGTCGGTTGCTGCCGGGCTCCAGCAGTGAAGGGGGCACCTTCTCCATTGCCTCTGACAGTGCAACTGTTTGGCTGCGGCTGCAGCCTCCAGCATGACAGCCCGGATCCCGCCCCCTGACAAGTGTGGCAGACTGGCTCCGGCGGCTCCCGCATGATGACGCCGCATCTGGCCAGCTCCCGCCCCCCTGACTGCGCTGCTGCCCAGCTCCGGCTTCAGTATGATGACTCCACGGCTGTCCGGCACCCGCCCTACAGTGCAGCTGCCCAGCTTCGGCTCCTGCTCCACAGCGACGCTGCCCTTCTCATGCATGCAGACACTCCGGCTGCCTGGCAATGGTGAGAAGAGATAACTGACGGAAGAGAGTGTCAGGATGGGGACAGTGTGTGTGTCAATGTGTGTGTGTATTTGTATAGATGTGTGTGTGTGTGTGTGTGTGTGTGTATATACGTGGCTATGTGTGTATAAGTGTATAATGTGTGTGTGTGTATGGCTGAGTGTATATGTGGTTGGGTGTGTATTTGTATATATGTGAGGGGGTGTATATGTGGCTGTGTGTATATACCAGACCTGGGCAGAGGGAAGGGGGGGCAATATAAAGTTTTCGCCTCGGGGCATCTGATTTTAACTTACGCCTCTGTGTGCTAAGCCTTGGAGAGTGAAAAAGTATAACGAGATAAAGTATCAGCCAATCAGCTCCTAATTGCCACCTTACAGGCTGTTGGTGGGATACATGACGCGTCGCATTGTGAATGGGGTCTCCCAATAAGAAAGAAGCACATAGGCTTCTACAGGCTAACGCCATCTACAGGTGACGTTGTCCACCGCATGCAAGCTCTGGACGGTATCACATTCCAGAGCTTAGTCCATAAGCTGCAGTAAGTGGCCAAACCTCAGAAAATGGCTTTTTCTGATTTCTGGATGCAGTTTTAGTGTTGCTGATTGGTACTTTACCTCTCCTGTTACTATTGCATTTTTAGAAAGACATAATGTCTGAAAGCTAGACACCAAGTGGAACTGTGATAACCCCACAATCATTTATTTATTTATTAACCGTTTCTTATATAGCGCAGCAAATTCTGTTGCGTTTTACAATTGGACACAATGATATAACAAAACCAGGTAATAAACAAACAGTCAGAGGTAGGAAGGCCCTGCTCGCAAGCTTACAATCTACAGGGAAATAGACATTGATACACAAGGAAAGGCATTATCTATTGCATATTTGTCCACCGATTGCAAAGGTTCTAGGTGGGTTGCATAATATCACATCACAGCAATGATGAACCTTGGTCAGAAAGAAGGGAAAGTGAAGGGAAAGTGAATCATAAGTTATCACTTTAATTTGTCAGCCGCAGCTGTGATAGTCGGGCAGGGCCAGATCCATCAGTGATTTTAAAAAGCATTGTCACGCCAGGCCGTCTCATTACATAAGCAAGCAGTTTATTCACAGTTCAGACAGGGTTATCACGACAATAACATTTGATTTCTTGTTCTCCTCTCTTCAGCGTAATATTCATATGGGTTACATCAGGTTACATATCCTTTCATTTGTTTCACTGGCAATAACAGCATTAACAATGATGTGACAATATTACACTACAGTACATACCAGCGCAGTCTCTGGGAATCAGTAGTGCGGCGTCCGCAAACTGAGATTCATTTCGGTGTGCTCTCTCCCATTCGCTAGGGGCTCTATCTAAATGGGATCTCTCATGGGCACGTTACTGGGGGCCTTCCGCCAAATGTGGTTTCCTACCACTCACCCAGATAGCCCTCTCCTGAAGATGGGAATCCCCTTTATTTCTTCCACTGATTGTTCATGCTGTAGCTGCTCTCACACTGCAAATCTGGATATCTCTTGCTCTTCCTAGCATCACCTACATGCTGTTCCATAATGCCAGGGACTGTGGAGTACCATGCTTGTTCCACAGTCCCCAGACTGCGTTTCACCTGGACACTAGCCTGTGCCCTCCATCTCAGTCCTCAGCTCACACTGAATTCTAGCCTGTGCTTTGTTCCTTGTCCTAAAAACCCCATACACTTCCTGTCCTAACCTCTTACATGTGGCATTGTCTGCCAGAACTGGTTTTGTGGCCATAAACTCCCCCACTCACTGATAAGAATTAAATGGCTTTTGGAACTTTCCAATATCTGTTAACATTCCAATATACCACACAGCTACTTGAAACTACCTATTGCTCCATTGCACTGCAGAGGTCAGAACCCGAAGCAAGCATTGGATGTAAGACCTGGAGCCAGATTAGTGCATAGCGAGAAGACAGAGTTAAGTCCCCCACTGGCCAGAGTGTGTGCCAGGAGCTCGGGAAAATGAGAAGGTGGAGTCTCTGGTTGGCGGAGACTTGTCACTGGTGGAGAGGTTAAGGAGGGATTCACAAAGTTGTGATAACAGAGGACATTGCTGTAGCATACAGATGGAATAAGGGGAGAATAGATATGCTACATCAGACCATATGAATCAGCTACAAAGCAGCCTGCGTGAGAAGGAGAGTACTGCCATTAATGTGTGCCAGGGATTGTTCTTAGTAACTAGATGAATACCCATGCTTCGCGAAGGAATTTGAAGTATATAGTATCCATGCATATAACTTTAATTTTGAAGGATTTCCTGGTAAACTAATTAGGCTTACAACAGGACATGCTCCACCCACCGCTGCCAATCTTTGTCAGGCCACACGTCTGGGCCGGCCTTCCCTAGATTGATGCTGTGAAAAGGCTGGCCACACCTCTGGGCCTTTAATGCTGCCCTGCTCAGTGCTGTAAATTCTGGGACGACAGGCCAAACTCCTCCCACTGTATGTTAAATATGTAAGGTGTGCAGGGATAGGCTGACTCTATTCCAAAGGGCCCTATGTCTCCTTGCTTAGCTACTCACTCTCCTTAGAGGTAAAAAGGTAAAGATTTTCGAACAACACTTAGGAGAGGTCACTAGGAGAGCTGTTGGTACCCTTTACACAGCATATAAGCAGTTGGTGACTATTAAGCTTTCCTTTAATACATTTAGGAGTCAAAATATCTACGTCTCCTTTCCTCCTATTGCTCTCTTTGAGGTTCGGCAATGTTTAATTCAAGGGACAGGTTAACCTCTGATAATTGAGACACTATCCTCTCCTGACTGGAAATAGGTTGGTTAAGTACTATAGCTATAATCTACATATTATATATATATATATATATATATATATATATATATATATTTTATAATAGCTATTTGCCCACGGCTTCATCTGCGTGGAAATCTTAACGCAATAAGACTATCTTCTTTTTCCCATCATCAACTTTAAGTTCACTATCCCTTCTCACCCCCCATGCTGATGGGAGCTAAACTTGGAGAGAAACTGCATCGGGAGTGGCAGTATTTATCTCAGGGATCCCGAAAACTATAGATTTTTACATGTCACCCCCTTCCCACCCCCACCCCTAGGGGTGCTAGGGGTGTCTTACCCCCACAGTATTTTTTACCAGATTGTAAATTATATGTGTATATGTGTACATACACACATACATCCATTTTTATATATATTTATAGATTAAACAAGCCTCTGTTGTAGTTTACTGTCTCTATGTGGGAACATATCCCTGCCTCTCTGCTGTGATGTGAAAGGCGGAATAAACAAATGTGCTACCAAAGACACAGGACACAGCGAGAGCTGATTCCTGCTGACACACTACAAGAAGATAACATCAGGCTGTGACAATGCAAACACAATAATACATAGAAAGAAATGTATTTGGGGTACCATAAAAGTAGAGATGAGCGGGTTCGGTTTTACTCGGATTTACCCGAATCTCCTTATTGGCTATCGGACGTCACGTGTTTTGGTTAGCCAATAAGAAAAATCCAGAAAATAAGAAATGGCGAAAATTCTGGCGTAAAGAACCGAGTAAATCCGAACCCGCTCATCTTTACATAAAAGTATGAAGTTTATGTTAGTACATATGTGTCCTTTTATAGTGTGAGATGCATAGCGCTACTTACACACTCCACCGTGGGTAACAATTTAGCATCTATGTCGCATTTTAGCTTCATCCAATTGCTTATAGTGTACAGTGCACCTAGGATTAGCATTTGAAGATGGTATAAAGTCGCAGATTATGCACAGGACTGCATAGCGCGATACATGGCATCGTGCTCATATCAGGCCACAGCATTTTTTATTACAAAAGCGTGTTGTGGGATGCATGGCTTAGTTGCAAAGTCCATGGGGCACCAAATAGGGCTGTTTGGTGCAATTTCAGAATAGGTAGAGAATATGTGGACACATCTGTATATTGGTGAAAATATTTTAGCTCACAACACAGTGTCAAGGATTCTCAATTTTTGCAAGTGCACAACACTGAAGTGTAATTGAAAGCAAGTGACCTAATGACACAATTTCTGACTTCACGCATGATAATGCCACAGTGCTGAACCCGGCTCCCTGTCACTGTGAAAGAGTCTGCATTTTGGTGTCGTCCACTGGAAGGGCGACACCTGGGCAGTGTCGGACTGGGGCATGAAGGGCCCACCGGGTTGGGGGGGGGGGGGGGGGGCATGAAGGGCCTACCGGGGAAATGCAGTGGTAGGGGCCCATGTTTACAGGTTTGGCAAACCATTAATGTATGGACTGGGCCCCTTGATAAATATATATATATATATATATATATATATATATAGTAAATACTGCTAGTGAATACATGATAATGTACCACATTAATAACTGCAATGTACTGTAGTGAATACACCATAGTCCTGTGCAATATAAAGTAACCTATGTATAGTGTATAATACAAGTGCTCAGTCTGGAACCTGATCCTTAGAAGAGATGGTGGGGCCCGGTGGTTTCCCCTGTACCACTGTGGGCCAGTCCGACCCTTCACCTGGGTATGGTCCGCAACTCCCCTCTGGTGATGCCCCTGCACCATCATAAATGGTGCTGTTGATAATGATACATGTGTACCTCCCAATATTTCAGAGGAGAGGGTTTCGGGACATTGACCTGATTCTGATTTGGAAGTAAAGCAAAAAACGAAAAAGCAAGTAACTTTGTAATCGGAGCAGGCACGTAGCCAGAACTTTGTGAGCCTCATTTTGAAGGGGCGCCTCTCCCAATGCTTCTAGAGTGACGCCTCTCTGCTGTATTTGTTCATGTTACACCCCAAAATAATGCAATACTAAATTTTCTTTTTTGCTAATTATTTTTTATTAATTATCAAACAGTAATACAAGATACAGTGGACATATCGTAAGGGCGAGCGAAGAACACAGAGAAAACAGGATGTAAAATCAATAAAACATCAAAACATCAAATATTACAAATTACACTGTTCTGTGATCAGATAGTCGCCGCCCAAGGGGAGTGAAAATTTGCTCCTTGCAAGTGTGTGATCGCATGTGTACGCTGTGCAAAAATTTCCCTCAGTCAGCGGACAACTGCAAATCCCTTCACACCTCACTCACCATGTGATGTTTTTCCCATTCTGTGCAGTGTGTGCGTAGCCCGGGACTTACTCCTACAGTGCGATACAAACAGGCTGTCTGGAGCCAGAGCTGACATCACACACCCACCCTGAAAACACTTGGGAACGCCTGCGTATTCCCTGACACTCCCAGAAAATGGCCAGTTACCACCCACGAATGTCCTCTTCCTGTCAATCACCTTGCAAACATCTGTGCAATGAAATTTTCACACCATCCTGTCTCTGTTTGGCGACGAGCATGCGCATTGCTTGCACAGTAGTTCGATAATCGCCCACTGTGCGAAAAACCCACAGCAGCAATCAGGACTGAATCGGGCTCATTGATGCTGTGTACAAAAACAATTTTTTTCCTAGTATCCTGTTTTATATAAACTGACTATGCCTTCCTTTAAACGTAAAAAAAATAAACAGTTTTAAAAGTCAGCACATAGAATATTATCCAAAACTAATTAAGAGGAGAAAAAAGAATATAGAGGAAAAACCAGCAAGGGCGGGATGTACTAAGGGAAAAATGCGGTAAACCCCCATTTTCGGGGGTTTTACTGCATTTTCAAATGTACTAAGAACCGGCCGCTGAGTTTTCGCCCCCCACCCCCAAGGGTTTGGCGATACCCTATAGAAGCCTATGGGCTTCTTATCGCCGGCCGCCGCAACCAGCCGCCTCTGCCGTTCCCCGCCGCAGATGCCAACCCCCCCCTTCGCCCCGGCATACCTTCCTCCAGGCAGCCCGGACCCGGAAGGTAAACTCCTCCTCACCCTGGCAAAAGGCTTAACATCAATATTTACTAGAGAGATGGGTCTATAGCTAGAACATTGGGTCGGGTCCATACCTTCCTTAGGTATAACTGAGATATGGGAAGGAAAGGTTGAGGGTAAGGGGAATGATCTGACATCATTTTAAATGCATGAAGCATTAGCGGAGTCTTAACATCACCAAACATCTTACAATAAACAGTAACCATCTGGGCCTGGGCTTTTACCCAGTTGGGGTAGATTTATTCACCTTCTCTAAGTCGGTTAAGGTGAATGGTGCCTCCAATGCCTCCACTTCCCCTTCTGTGAATGTTGGAAAACCAACCTCCACAATATAAGCTTTAATAGAGGCCTTCCAAGATGACTCGGCCACCTCCCGAACCGGGACTTGCAGATTATACAATTGAGAGTAGAAAGATTTAAAGGCTGCAGCTATGTCCCTCTTGGAGTTACAAGCAGACCCAGAACGAGATTTTATTTCGGCAGTAAATGTGCCATATAATGCCCTAGGCAATATTTTGCTCAGCTTATTGCCTCAGAGAAAATATGGCATTTACAGGCTTCCAATTTAATTTTACCTGACATGAGACAATATAGGTCCTTGCAAGCATTTATGAGGGATTGAAGAGCTTCAGCCGAAATGGAGGATTTATGCAGGAGCTCAAGGGTTTGTATCTTCTGTAACAGGGCCTCCCGAGAAGCTAGATGCTGTTTCTTCAAGTATGCACCCAATTGGATAAGTTTACCCTATATGACACACTTGTGCACCTTCCAGACCGTTATCCTAGAGGAGTTGTGGATGTTGTTAGTGACAATGTAATCAGCTATCGCTTCCCTAATTAACTGTTGGCAATAAGAGTTCTGGAGGAGCAACTCATTCAATCTCCAGCTATAAGGTGTGTGTCACAACTGAGGGCTGAGGCTGACTAGAGGAAGCCTCAGTTGTAGGGGCTGAGGTGTGGAAGAACTTAGCAGGCTGTATTGGTTTCTTAGACATGCAGTTTACCACTGGAACAAATGACCAAAGGCATGACCAAGACAACTTTGTAAAAAGTTAAGAGGATTTATTAAACACAGTTCAAAGGACAGCGATGCTCAGCAGTGTTAGATAATGACACAATATAAACTTGTAGAATCTGGTGCAATGCCGGACAGGATGAATACTCATGAACTGTTGAATAATGGTTGACACCAGTGTAAAGGAAAGTCAATTGCAAAAATACTGGTGACACTGAAGATTGATGATAGATGATGGTTTGGGATTAGTGATAAGACACGATGGTGACTTGAGATCGATGGTAAGACACCGATGTTGCCTTACGTTTGGTGGTAGAACACCGATGGCAGCTTGAGATCGATGATAGGACACCGATGGTGACTTGGATACGGTGATAGAACATGATGGTGGCTTGAGATCGATGATAGGACACCAATGATGACTTGGATACGGTGATAGAACACTGATGGTGGCTTGAGATCGATGAAAGGACACCGATGATGACTTGGATATGATGATAGAACACCGATGATGACTGGCAAGATGAAACCCCGCTGGAAGCCGGTACTGGATTACTGCCAGTTGCTGAAACCAATGCTGGTAAACTTGCAGAGTCAGGCTGCACCACCAGATGGTATCTGGTGCGAGTCTCTAGTGGAGCTGAACTCAGGAGCTGGAATACCTGGAACGATAGCTCAATAACCACAACAGAGGAGACTTGTAACACAGGGTTTGACAACCAAAGCACTGACATCTTACCAGCCCAGGAACAGGATATTTATACCTGCTGGGAAGTAGGGATTGGCTGACTGATTAAGCAGAGTCCAGAGTGCAGCGGATAGGATGAGGCAACCACATGGGACTGGAAAAACATGGCTGCACCCATGTTAGCCTTTGGAGGGAAATTATGTTTGTATTTCCACGTGCGTACCCAGCAATGGTGGCGGAGGCTGCAGAGAACAACGGATGCCATCTTGAAGTATGCCACATGAGAAACCACAGCAACAGCGGTGGAGGCCGTGGAAAGCCGGAGACGTCAGGCTGAACATCACACATAAGAGGTAACGGTAATGGCGACAGAGGCCGCGGAGGGCTGGAAGCGCCATTCTTGAACAGTACACTTAGGAAGCAGTAATAATGGCGGCGTAGGCCGCAGAGGGCAGGAGGCGCCATGCTTAGTGTTACCACTTGTGAAACTGTTGTGACAGCGCTGTAGAATGACAGGGAGATAATATGAAGTAGAGAGATCAGCGTTCCATATGCTGGAAATGCAGATGGGAACCCACCTTGGAACGCTGAGCCAGTCTCAGGAGACACCTAAAGGGTAAATAATGGTGATCAGTTACCCGGATCGTGACAGTGTGTGAGATTCAGGAGCATGATCCACCCAGGAGATATGTCCTATATGTGAAATAAAAAGGTAAATGAGCCTAGTGTACACATTATGGGGCCAATTTAAATCACCTCAAAATATAAAAACACCCACAATAAGAGGCTGGGACAGAGCAAGTATTTTGTGTAAAAAGGCTGGCTGGGCACTATATGAGGCATAGATATTTAGAAAAGTGAAAGCTCGAGTGGACAGTTTACAACAGAGGTTCTCAAACTTGGTCCTCAGGACCCCACACAGTGCATGTTTTGCAGGTAACCCAGCAGGCGCACAGGTGTATTAATTACTCACTGACACATTTTAAAAGGTCCACAGGTGGAGCTAATTATTTCACTTGCGATTCTGTGAGGAGACCTGCAAAACATGCACTGTGTGGGGTCCTGAGGACCGAGTTTGAGAACCTCTGGTTTACAATATAATAACAGGACCCTACCCAGGATCAATTGGTGGTAACAACATCAGTAAGAGAAACATGACGGGCAATCAGAATTACAACACCCAGCATTTTCTCTTTAGGGCTGTGTGAGAAATATCCACTAGGGAAAGCTCTATTTCTGAGAGAAAGGGCAACACCTTCCTTAAAATGCATTTCTTGCAAGAAGACTATATCTGTCTTCTCTGAAGGCACACAACCTCTTCTCAGGAATATTGAACCCCTTCACATTGATAGAGACACCATTAAAATTTGCCATTTCATGACAATAAGACCGTCATGAGGCACATTACAAATGTGGTCAGAGGCTGGCTTGACTGGAAGAAGTAGAGCAATTTCCAGACCCAAGCATATGAGGCAAAAAGAAAGAGCAAGGAAAGAGAAAGAGAAATGGGGGAACAAAAGGGTGAATGTCAACACACAAGAGGATGTGTATAAAAGCTATAAAGTACAACAATCAGAGAGAAAGTAAAACACTGCTCCATAGTGGTGTGAAAAGTAGTTCCACCACTGGGTCCAGGACCACTGAGTGCAGTGCAATAGAGGCAACAGGGGAGAAACAGGTCAAACATCTAACACTTATAGTGAAATAAGTATAAATGCATCAAAACAGCTGTATCTGCTAGTAAGTGAATATTTGTAAACTAGAATCTAAGAATACATAGGTAACAAAGTGCAAACCCTACCAAGAAGAAAAGAAAGTAACATCTAAAGTTATCCAGCTCTGGTATGAGCAATTGGCCATGAACAGAAAAGGTCTCAGTCACAGCCTCAAAACGTATGAATATGGAAACTTCAACATTAGCATAGGTCCCAAATGAAAGGGTAGGTCAGTATCAGCAGCCACATCCCAACAGAGAGTCTTATATACTCCCAGGATTTATAGCATTGAAAAGTAAATTAAGTCAGGCATCCCAAAGGCGAGCTCAGTGTCAGAGTTTGTAGGAAGAAAGAAAAAGAACTCCCCCACAAAAGTGTCCAGCCAGGAACCCATACTCACGTCAGCCACTCAGGGACAATACAATTGAAGAGATATAAATTGAAGGCTGAGATCTCAGTCTCATGTCATTGCAATTGTGGAAAGCTGTTGAGGAAGGGCAATATCAGCTCCAAGATCCTGAGGAGGCTCCAGCAACATGAAAAGATTACTCGGTCAAGGATGCTTGGGGTGAAGAAAGACGTGACTGGAGGAACTGCCATTTATGGATCCAGACTTGGGCAATATCTAGAGTAGGAAAGGATACAATGTCATCCAGACCACAGATAGTGGCTGTCTTCCCTCCATTAGTAGCTATAAGGCTAAACGCAATGTAGAACACCAGTCAACGGCTTCGATTGTCACCTCGATTGTAAAGTGTGCCATTAGAGGTCTTGGAATACCTGAATGTAATGGCCATTGAACCTCAGGCCCTCAGAGCCATGAAGCCTCCAAACTATTTCATCCTGCTGTGCAAAGTAGTGTAGATGGCATATGACGTTACGTGGATGCTCAGATGACAGGCCTTTAGCATGTACTCCTCGGTGGGCTGTATCAAAGATGATGGATTAGTTGGGGTCATGACCAAGGACGTCTTTGAAGATTTTGCTAAAAACATCTTAGAGACCTTAGCGCGGAATGTCCTCAGAGATGCCTCGTATCCTTAAATTGTTTCTATGACTCCTATTATCGACATCATCAATGTACCCGCAAGTTTTGGATTTCCGCAGCCTGTAGTCTCACAGTATCCACTAAAACGTGATGAAAAGCATTGGTCGCCTCCCTACTAGTTTCCAAGGTGGCTATGTGAGTCCCAAATGCGTCAGCTCCACCTTGAGCGCAGAGACTTCTGAGTGCACCAACTACTGCAACTTACTTTCCAAAGATATAAAGTCGGCTTTAGTAGGTATATCCGCTTTGGTGGGTAAGGACTGAAGAAGCCTAAGAACCTTCTGCATGTCGTGTTTCTTACCCAATACCATGGTACCCAGGGATTCCCCCATTTCAGCAGGAGCTTCTGAGGTTGTTGAATGAGCAGGCGAAACAGGACTCGGATGAGCAGACATAGCTAAATCTCTCTGGGGGCTGAGAAAGAATTGGAGGTCAGTGCAGGATTAAGCCATAGCTGGATGGAAGACATGCTTTTATCCTCTATTCTTCCGTTGACTCATGAAAAGACTGCACTATGCACAAGGCATAATATAAGTATT
The DNA here is from genome assembly GCF_028390025.1 of Pseudophryne corroboree. Taxonomy (NCBI): domain Eukaryota; kingdom Metazoa; phylum Chordata; class Amphibia; order Anura; family Myobatrachidae; genus Pseudophryne; species Pseudophryne corroboree. The sequence goes on from NC_086449.1 coordinate 56,184,372, forward strand.
GTAATGGCCGTGATACAGTCTGTGGAAAGGAATAAGGAGAAGCACAGGCCAAAATCCAAGAGGTATCCAATGGCAGAATATGTGGAAAGATGTCAAGGCATGGAGAGATTAGGAACAGCCTTAGGAGTCTGAGATGCCAATTTCGGTTTTATGTGGGTACCATGTCATGTAGAAGCAATGGTAGGGTTCACAAGTAATTACTGCAGACACACAATTATATAGTGTCAGCCGTCTCTTCCCAGAGAGCCATTAGGTGGCCATCAGAGGAGCAAATGCCCCCCAGAAAAAGATATCAAAGTACCTGCAATTATCAAGGATGGCCACTAGATGGTGTTGAGTGATCACAAAATCAGTCCCAGGCTGTGCAGATATGTTGCAGTACAATATAGCAAGTAGGTTATAATAAAACATATACGCCAAAATACCATAGTAAATCAGGTTTCCAGAGGTGAAGGGATCCCCACTGTCCAAAGTGGGTACCATGGTGCATGAGGAGATAAGTCATGGGTGCAGCAGTACTCATAGTCTTTATATGTGATTTTAAAGATGGTCCCTGACCCCCTCCAGACCCAGACCTCACAGGGAGGGAGCAGCTGTAGAATTTTGCAATAGAGCACTGCTGGATGGATCCAGTCCACTACAGTCTCCACAGGCACAGGTCTAGCCCCTGTCCACCTTGCCAGTATTGGAGTCCTGGAGCCTCGGCTGGGAGAGTAGTAAGGCAGTGCTTGCCTCATCCAAGATGATGGACGGATGGGCATGCATGCTCGTGAAGACCAAGTTGTGGTCCATGCTAACAGGAAGCCAATGGAGGGGTCAGTTGAGATAACCAGAAGGTGCAGTGAGCCGCGGAAAGTAGCGCTGGTCTGAGCAGACGGAGGGTAGAGGTCTGCTAGTTGTGCAATAGCCAGATATGTCCCGGGGGAGACCTGATAATTGAGGCCATGGCTTCACTCCAGTGATAGGCCCCAACTTGAAGGGACACTGTCAGAGCTGCCAAATGCCAGCAGGTGCAAGTTGCGGGAGCTGGTAGGTAGCTAGGAGGTACTACAGATGTTGTAGTAGTGTGGAACCCACTTATATGTGCCTCTAAAGTGACAAGGCTGCAGGAGCTGGGAACAAACACACCTGTTCCCCTTGCCAGCCAAGCCACAACCCCCTAGTTAATTTTCTAAACCATAGTAGTGCCCTAGTTTATTTTATGAACCATAGTAGTGCCCTAGTTTATTTTATGAACCATAGTAGTGTTCTAGTTCACATTATGTACCATTATATGGCTGCCAGTACAAATGATGCCACACAGTACCCCCAATTTACATTATGTCCCCAGTTAATATGCTATATTACAGTGCCATTTTTAATATTATGCCACATTATAGTGCCTCCTCTTCATATTGTGCCATATTAAAGTGCCCCAGGTCATAATATGTAACATTATAATGCCCTCATGTTACTTTTATACCACATTACAATGAGCAGGTCCAGGGGCATACCAAGACATATTGTAGGCCCCAAGGCAAAAGTCTGTAAGGTCCTTTATGTATTGGTGAAAAATAAGTATCACACATGTAACTGTGACAGAGAAGGTGGGCCCCTCTCAGCTCTGGGCCCCATAGCAGCTGCACACCCTACACCTATGGTATCTACACCCTTGTATGTAACACATATGACTGTGGCAGGGAAAGTGGCCCCTCTCAGCTCTAGGCCCCATAGCAGCTGCACACCCTACACCTATGGTATCTACACCCTTGTATATAACACATGTAACTGTGACAGGGAAGGTGGCCCCTCTCAGCTCCGGGCCCCATAGCAGCTGCACTCCTTGCACCTATGGTAGCTATGCGCTTGATCTTGAGGAAACCAAGGGGAGCAAATACATGCATACCCTCCAACATTTTACACATAAAAATTGGTACAAATTAGGAAAAGGGGCGTGGTCATGGGTGACAGGGGCATGGCCATGCCTACTCTCCTATACTATTAATGGAAATTTGGAGAGTCAAAAATTGGTAAAGACTATAAAAAAAAGTACTGTACCTGCCAAAAAGGTACAGTTGGAGGGTATGTACATGTATATGTTTTAGGTGCAGGGTAATACTGGCTGCTTTTCCATGTGACCTACAAATGTTAGACAGCTTTATTTTTACACATCAATTTAGCCATTTATCGCATACCCCTTACGACTGGAAATCGGGAGATCGAATGCGATCGCATCGCATGCTGCCCAAAAAAGCACACCAGATTTATCTGTGAAATCTGTTGAAATGGGTGAAGGGGAGCGTCCAGGAAGGGAGCTAAATACCTCACAGATCGTACATCGCAGTGCGATAAATCGAATGAGGTAAAAACAGCATGCGATCGCACATACAATCTGATAAATATTAAGTGCAGCACATAAGATCTTTAGACGCGATATTCGACCGGACTGCCCGAGCATTGTGCCGCATGGTACGTAAGATGTTCCTGCAATTTATCGCACAGACGCGGTTGAAAACGTAGAATTGTACCAGACATCTCACAAGTGTAGGGACACCATTACTCTCTCTGCACATGTTACATCTGCCCCCCACTGCACTGCACATGGGCCCTCATTCCGAGTTGATCGCTCGTTATTTTTCATCGCATCGCAGTGAAATTTCGCTTAGTGCGCATGCGCAATATTCGCACTGCGACTGCGCCAAGTAACTTTGCTATGAAGATAGGATTTTTACTCACGGCTTTTTCTTCGCTCCGGCGATCGTAGTGTGATTGACAGGAAATGGGTGTTACTGGGCGGAAACAGGCCGTTTTATGGGCGTGTGGGAAAAAACGCTACCGTTTCCGGAAAAAACACAGGAGTGGCTGGAGAAACGGGGGAGTGTCTGGGCGAACGCTGGGTGTGTTTATGGCGTCAAACCAGGAACGACAAGCACTGAACTGATCGCACAGGCAGAGTAAGTGTGGAGCTACTCTAAAACTGCTAAGTAGTTTGTGATCGCAATATTGTGTTTACATCGTTCGCAGTTTTAAGAAGCTAAGATTCACTCCCAGTAGGCGGCGGCTTAGCGTGTGCAGCTCTGCTAAATTCGCCTTGCGAGCGATCAACTCGGAATGAGGGCCATGGTTTTGCCCCGGTGCACAGTTACTTGTTATTTTTGTTTTAATTCCAAATCAGAGTCAGACATTTGTGCACATGCCTATGGCACAACAAAGGGCACTGGATTATTGGGAGGTAAGGTGCTAGTTAAGTTTTGTTGAGGCCGAGGATATTTGTATACATCTTACAAGACTACCTAAAAAGGTTCAGCCATCAGCTAGATTTGTTTTTGAACTCTGAGCCATTTCATCCCCATTTGAATCTATAGGTCATGTTTTCCCAACCAATATTATAGGTCATCGCATCGGCTGCAGCCCATAGAAGCCGGCAAGGGCTGACAATAAGACAGGGAGTGGCTTCCTACTGGAAGCTAGCTCTTTGCTAATCGCAGCCCAGACTGGCAGTCACCTCCCAATGGGACTGCCTGTTCTGTGTGTGACTGGCAGGTAGGACTTCCAATGGGAAGTCACTGCCAGTCACAGTGTAGCCAGTGCAGTCATGGACTGCAGCTGGTTTACTTAGGTGGCAGATTTTACTGGGTGTGGGGGGGGGGGGGGGGGGGTGCTAGGGGCAAATAGGAAAAACCCACCACTGGTCCCGATTGTGTTTGTTCAGAGTCTAAGGTGTGATTTCTGACTCACACATGTAGAAGAACATTGAAAATGTGTTGGGCGTTTCTGGGTGGTGGCGGGTGATTTTGACAGGACGAAAGAACAAACAGAAGTATTGGGAACCAGCCGGAGGGACGCGATCCACACAAGAGAGACGAAGTTTGAGCGTGACTCAAGGTAGGCAGTGTTAGGGAGAGACAGTCAGGTTTCACTGACTGCAGCTGCAGCACGGATCGTAGCTCCGGCAATTGGAAAGGAACCCATGTACAGGACTTCCACATCAGCACAAAAGTGCTGTAATAATTATATAGTATACTAATCCTTTTTATTCCACAGGTGTTTGCAAACTTACATTTCAATTTAGCGCTCCCTTCCTCATGTTTCTAGCATGTCACCCTACAGCCAGCATACCCCACACAGTGCTGCATGTCACCCTATGGTCAGCATACCCAACATTTCACCATACAGCCAGCATACCCCACAAGTCACCATACAGCCAGCATACCCCACAAGTCACCATACAGCCAGCATACCACACACGTCACCATACAGCCAGCATACCCCACACGTCACCATACAGCCAGCATACCCCACACGTCACCATACAGCCAGCATACCCCACATAGCGATACAACCATCAAACCCCATATAAATGGCTGTCTCTCCAGGCCTCAAAGTGCCTCCACAGCCACAGCCCCCTTGTCTGTTCAGCCACCCATTGTCTCCTCAACCAACCCCTTCTGTCTCTACAGTCCAGCCAGTGTCTCTCCAGCTCTCACAGTATATCTTTGTTCCAATAATTGATTTGTTGGAGATATAATTTGCCACTTATATTGGATTTTCATTTTTTTCAAATGTGTATATATATATATATATATATATATATTAGAGATGAGCGGGTTCGGTTTCTCGGAAACCGAACCCGCCCGAACTTCAGGGTTTTTACACGGGGCCGAGCAGGCTCGGATCCTCCCGCCTTGCTCGGCTAACCCGAGTGCGCCCGAACGTCATCATCCCGCTGTCGGATTCTCGCGAGGCTCGTATTCTATCGCAAGACTCGGATTCTATATAAGGAGCCGCGCGTCGCCGCCATTTTCACACGTGCATTGAGATTGATAGGGAGAGGACGTGGCTGGCGTCCTCTCCGTTTAGAGTGACTGACTAGTACAGAGAGACACAAATTTTGGGAGCATATAGGAGGAGTACTACTTGCTGCTGATAGTGTGACCAGTGACCAGTGCCACCAGTTTACTAGTACAGAGAGACACAAATTTTGGGGAGCATATAGGAGGAGTACTACTTGCTGCTGATAGTGTGACCAGTGACCAGTGCCACCAGTTTACTAGTACAGAGAGACACAAATGTTGGGGAGCATATAGGAGGAGTACTACTTGCTGCTGATAGTGTGACCAGTGACCAGTGCCACCAGTTTACTAGTACAGAGAGACACAAATGTTGGGGAGCATATAGGAGGAGTACTACTTGCTGCTGATAGTGTGACCAGTGACCAGTGCCACCAGTTTACTAGTACAGAGAGACACAAATTTTGGGGAGCATATAGGAGGAGTACTACTTGCTGCTGATAGTGTGACCAGTGACCAGTGCCACCAGTTTAGTTACTAGTACAGAGAGACACAAATTTTGGGGAGCATATAGGAGGAGTACTACTTGCTGCTGATAGTGTGACCAGTGACCAGTGCCACCAGTTTACTAGTACAGAGAGACACAAATGTTGGGGAGCATATATGAGGAGTACTACTTGCTGCTGATAGTGTGACCAGTGACCAGTGCCACCAGTTTACTAGTACAGAGAGACACAAATGTTGGGGAGCATATAGGAGGAGTACTACTTGCTGCTGATAGTGTGACCAGTGACCAGTGCCACCAGTTTACTAGTACAGAGAGACACAAATGTTGGGGAGCATATAGGAGGAGTACTACTTGCTGCTGATAGTGTGACCAGTGACCAGTGCCACCAGTTTACTAGTACAGAGAGACACAAATTTTGGGGAGCATATAGGAGGAGTACTACTTGCTGCTGATAGTGTGACCAGTGACCAGTGCCACCAGTTTAGTTACTAGTACAGAGAGACACAAATTTTGGGGAGCATATAGGAGGAGTACTACTTGCTGCTGATAGTGTGACCAGTGACCAGTGCCACCAGTTTACTAGTACAGAGAGACACAAATGTTGGGGAGCATATAGGAGGAGTACTACTTGCTGCTGATAGTGTGACCAGTGACCAGTGCCACCAGTTTACTAGTACAGAGAGACACAAATTTTGGGGAGCATATAGGAGGAGTACTACTTGCTGCTGATAGTGTGACCAGTGACCAGTGCCACCAGTTTACTAGTACAGAGAGACACAAATTTTGGGGAGCATATAGGAGGAGTACTACTTGCTGCTGATAGTGTGACCAGTGACCAGTGCCACCAGTTTAGTTACTAGTACAGAGAGACACAAATTTTGGGGAGCATATAGGAGGAGTACTACTTGCTGCTGATAGTGTGACCAGTGACCAGTGCCACCAGTTTAGTTACTAGTACAGAGAGACACAAATTTTGGGGAGCATATAGGAGGAGTACTACTTGCTGCTGATAGTGTGACCAGTGACCAGTGCCACCAGTTTACTAGTACAGAGAGACACAAATTTTGGGGAGCATATAGGAGGAGTACTACTTGCTGCTGATAGTGTGACCAGTGACCAGTGCCACCAGTTTACTAGTACAGAGAGACACAAATTTTGGGGAGCATATAGGAGGAGTACTACTTGCTGCTGATAGTGTGACCAGTGACCAGTGCCACCAGTTTACTAGTACAGAGAGACACAAATGTTGGGGAGCATATAGGAGGAGTACTACTTGCTGCTGATAGTGTGACCAGTGACCAGTGCCACCAGTTTACTAGTACAGAGAGACACAAATTTTGGGGAGCATATAGGAGGAGTACTACTTGCTGCTGATAGTGTGACCAGTGACCAGTGCCACCAGTTTACTAGTACAGAGAGACACAAATTTTGGGGAGCATATAGGAGGAGTACTACTTGCTGCTGATAGTGTGACCATTGACCAGTGCCACCAGTTTACTAGTACAGAGAGACACAAATTTTGGGGAGCATATAGGAGGAGTACTACTTGCTGCTGATAGTGTGACCAGTGCCACCAGTTTACTAGTACAGAGAGACACAAATGTTGGGGAGCATATAGGAGGAGTACTACTTGCTGCTGATAGTGTGACCAGTGACCAGTGCCACCAGTTTACTAGTACAGAGAGACACAAATTTTGGGGAGCATATAGGAGGAGTACTACTTGCTGCTGATAGTGTGACCAGTGACCAGTGCCACCAGTTTAGTTACTAGTACAGAGAGACACAAATTTTGGGGAGCATATAGAAGGAGTACTATTTGCTGCTGATAGTGTGACCAGTGACCAGTGCCACCAGTTTACTAGTACAGAGAGACACAAATGTTGGGGAGCATATAGGAGGAGTACTACTTGCTGCTGATAGCGTGACCAGTGACCAGTGCCACCAGTTTAATTAATCCGTTCTCTGCCTGAAAAAAAAACGATACACAGTGTGACACAGTCACGTACCATATCTGTGCTCAGCCTCAGTGTGCTGCATCATCATATGTAATAATATCTGACTGTGCTGAGTGCTCACACAGCTTAATTGTGGGGGAGACTGGGGACTGGGAGCAGTTAGAGCAGGAGTGCATATAATATATTTTAAGTACAGTGCACACTTTTGCTGCCAGAGTGCCACACTGCCAGTGTGACTGACCAGTGACCAGACCACACTGACCCCCAGTATATTGTGATTGTCTGCTTAGGACGGAGTACTACTTGCTGATAGTGTGACCAGTGACCATTGACCACCAGTTTAATTAATCCGTTCTCTGCCTGAAAAAAAACGATACACAGTGTGACACAGTCACATACACATACCATATATGTGCTCAGCCCAGTGTGCTGCATCATATGTAATACTGTATATCATTATCTGACTGTGCTGAGTGCTCACTGCTCACACAGCTTAATTGTGGGGGAGACTGGGGAGCAGTTATAGCAGGAGTACATATTTTTAAGTACAGTGCACACTTTTGCTGCCAGAGTGCCACTGCCAGTGTGACTGACCAGTGACCACTGACCACCAGTATATTGTGATTGTCTGCTGACCACCAGTATATTGTGATTGTCTGCCTGGAAAAGTTAAACACTCGTCGTGTGGTGTTTTTATAAACGCATTCTGCAGACAGTGTCTAGCAGGTCCGTCATTACATTATATACCTGTCCGGCTGCAGTACTAGTGTGATATATATATATATTTTAATTTTATCTCATTATCATCCAGTCTATACTAGCAGCAGACACAGTACGGTAGTCCACGGCTGTAGCTACCTCTGTGTCGGCAGTCGCTCGTCATCCATAAGTATACTAGTATCCATCCATCTCCATTGTTTACCTGAGGTGCCTTTTAGTTGTGCCTATTAAAATATGGAGAACAAAAATGTTGAGGTTCCAAAAATAGGGAAAGATCAAGATCGACTTCCACCTCGTGCTGAAGCTGCTGCCACTAGTCATGGCCGAGACGATGAAATGCCATCAACGTCGTCTGCCAAGGCCGATGCCCAATGGCATAATACAGAGCATGTAAAATCCAAAACACCAAATATCAGTAAAAAAAGGACTAAAAAATCTAAAATAAAATTGTCGGAGGAGAAGCGTAAACTTGCCAATATGCCATTTACCACACGGAGTGGCAAGGAACGGCGGAGGCCCTGGCCTATGTTCATGGCTAGTGGTTCAGCTTCACATGAGGATGGAAGCACTCAGCCTCTCGCTAGAAAAATGAAAAGACTCAAGCTGGCAAAAGCACAGCAAAGAACTGTGCGTTCTTCGAAATCCCAAATCCACAAGGAGAGTCCAATTGTGTCGGTTGCGATGCCTGACCTTCCCAACACTGGACGTGAAGAGCTTGCGCCTTCCACCATTTGCACGCCCCCTGCAAGTGCTGGAAGGAGCACCCACAGTCCAGTTCCTGATAGTCAGATTGAAGATGTCAGTGTGAAGTACACCAGGATGAGGAGGATATGGGTGTTGCTGGCGCTGGGGAGGAAATTGACCAGGAGGATTCTGATGGTGAGGTGGTTTGTTTAAGTCAGGCACCCGGGGAGACACCTGTTGTCCGTGGGAGGAATATGGCCATTGACATGCCTGGTGAAAATACCAAAAAAATCAGCTCTTCGGTGTGGAAGTATTTCACCAGAAATGCGGACAACATTTGTCAAGCCGTGTGTTGCCTTTGTCAAGCTGTAATAAGTAGGGGTAAGGACGTTAACCACCTCGGAACATCCTCCCTTATACGTCACCTGCAGCGCATTCATAATAAGTCAGTGACAAGTTCAAAAACTTTAGGCGACAGCGGAAGCAGTCCACTGACCAGTAAATCCCTTCCTCTTGTAACCAAGCTCACGCAAACCACCCCACCAACTCCCTCAGTGTCAATTTCCTCCTTCCCCAGGAATGCCAATAGTCCTGCAGGCCATGTCACTGGCAATTCTGACGAGTCCTCTCCTGCCTGGGATTCCTCCGATGCATCCTTGCGTGTAACACCTACTGCTGCTGGCGCTGCTGTTGTTGCTGCTGGGAGTCGATGGTCATCCCAGAGGGGAAGTCGTAAGACCACTTTTACTACTTCCACCAAGCAATTGACTGTCCAACAGTCCTTTGCGAGGAAGATGAAATATCACAGCAGTCATCCTGCTGCAAAGCGGATAACTGAGGCCTTGGCATCCTGGGTGGTGAGAAACGTGGTTCCGGTATCCATCATTACTGCAGAGCCAACTAGAGACTTGTTGGAGGTACTGTGTCCCCGGTACCAAATACCATCTAGGTTCCATTTCTCTAGGCAGGCGATACCGAAAATGTACACAGACCTCAGAAAAAGAGTCAACAGTGTCCTAAAAAATGCAGCTGTACCCAATGTCCACTTAACCACGGACATGTGGACAAGTGGAGCAGGGCAGGGTCAGGACTATATGACTGTGACAGCCCACTGGGTAGATGTATGGACTCCCGCCGCAAGAACAGCAGCGGCGGCACCAGTAGCAGCATCTTGCAAACGCCAACTCTTTCCTAGGCAGGCTACGCTTTGTATCACCGGTTTCCAGAATACGCACACAGCTGAAAACCTCTTACGGCAACTGAGGAAGATCATCGGGGAATGGCTTACCCCAATTGGACTCTCCTGTGGATTTGTGGCATCGGACAACGCCAGCAATATTGTGTGTGCATTAAATCTGGGCAATTTCCAGCACGTCCCATGTTTTGCACATACCTTGAATTTGGTGGTGCAGAATTATTTAAAAAACGACAGGGGCGTGCAAGAGATGCTGTCGGTGGCCAGAAGAATTGTGGGACACTTTCGGCGTACAGGCACCACGTACAGAAGACTGGAGCACCACCAAAAACGCCTGAACCTGCCCTGCCATCATCTGAAGCAAGAAGTGGTAACGAGGTGGAATTCAACCCTCTATATGCTTCAGAGGTTGGAGGAGCAGCAAAAGGCCATTCAAGCCTATACAATTGAGCACGATATAGGAGGTGGAATGCACCTGTCTCAAGCGCAGTGGAGAATGATTTCAACGTTGTGCAAGGTTCTGCTGCCCTTTGAACTTGCCACACGTGAAGTCAGTTCAGACACTGCCAGCCTGAGTCAGGTCATTCCCCTCATCAGGCTTTTGCAGAAGAAGATGGAGGCATTGAAGGAGGAGCTAAGACAGAGCGATTCCGCTAGGCATGTGGGACTTGTGGATGGAGCCCTTAATTCGCTTAACAAGGATTCACGGGTGGTCAATCTGTTGAAATAAGAGCACTACATTTTGGCCACCGTGCTCGATCCTAGATTTAAAACCTACCTTGGATCTCTCTTTCCGGAACACACAAGTCTGCTGGGGTTCAAAGACCTGCTGGTGAGAAAATTGTCAAGTCAAGCGGAACGCGACCTGTCAACATCTCCTCCTTCACATTCTCCCGCAACTGGGGGTGCGAGGAAAAGGCTCAGAATTCCGAGCCCACCCGCTGGCGGTGATGCAGGGCAGTCTGGAGCGACTGCTGATGCTGACATCTGGTCCGGACTGAAGGACCTGACAACGATTACGGACATGTCGTCTACTGTCACTGCATATGATTCTCTCCCCATTGAAAGAATGGTGGAGGATTATATGAGTGACCGCATCCAAGTAGGCACGTCAGACAGTCCGTACTTATACTGGCAGGAAAAAGAGGCAATTTGGAGGCCCTTGCACAAACTGGCTTTATTCTACCTAAGTTGCCCTCCCACAAGTGTGTACTCCGAAAGAGTGTTTAGTGCCGCCGCTCACCTTGTCAGCAATCGGCGTACAAGGTTACTTCCAGAAAATGTGGAGAAGATGATGTTCATTAAAATGAATTATAATCAATTCCTCCGTGGAGACATTGACCAGCAGCAATTGCCTCCACAAAGTACACAGGTAGCTGAGATGGTGGATTCCAGTGGGGACGAATTGATAATCTGTGAGGAGGGGGATGTACACGGTGATATATCGGAGGATGATGATGAGGTGGACATCTTGCCTCTGTAGAGCCAGTTTGTGCAAGGAGAGATTAATTGCTTCTTTTTTGGTGGGGGTCCAAACCAACCCGTCATTTCAGTCACAGTCGTGTGGCAGACCCTGTCACTGAAATGATGGGTTGGTTAAAGTGTGCATGTCCTGTTTATACAACATAAGGGTGGGTGGGAGGGCCCAAGGACAATTCCATCTTGCACCTCTTTTTTCTTTAATTTTTCTTTGCGTCATGTGCTGTTTGGGGAGTAGTTTTTTGGAAGGGCCGTCCTGCGTGACACTGCAGTGCCACTCCTAGATGGGCCAGGTGTTTGTGTCGGCCACTAGGGTCGCTTAGGTTACTCACACTGCTACCTCATTGCGCCTCTTTTTTTTCTTCTTTGCGTCATGTGCTGTTTGGGGAGTAGTTTTTTGGAAGGGCCGTCCTGCGTGACACTGCAGTGCCACTCCTAGATGGGCCAGGTGTTTGTGTCGGCCACTAGGGTCGCTTAGGTTACTCACACAGCTACCTCATTGCGCCTCTTTTTTTTCTTCTTTGCGTCATGTGCTGTTTGGGGAGTAGTTTTTTGGAAGGGCCGTCCTGCGTGACACTGCAGTGCCACTCCTAGATGGGCCAGGTGTTTGTGTCGGCCACTAGGGTCGCTTAGCTTACTCACACAGCTACCTCATTGCGCCTCTTTTTTTCTTTGCGTCATGTGCTGTGTGGGGAGTGTTTTTTGGAAGGGCCGTCCTGCGTGACACTGCAGTGCCACTCCTAGATGGGCCAGGTGTTTGTGTCGGCCACTTGGGTCGCTGAGCTTAGTCATCCAGCGACCTCAGTGCAAATTTTAGGACTAAAAATAATATTGTGAGGTGTTCAGAATAGACCGAAAACGAGTGTAAATTATGGTTATTGAGGTTAAGAATACTATGGGATCAAAATGACCCCCAAATTCAATGATTTAAGCTGTTTTTTAGGGTTCTTTGAAAAAAAACACCCGAATCCAAAACACACCCGAATCCGCAAAAAAAAATCGGTGAGGTTTTGCCAAAACGCATTAGAACCCAAAACACGGCCGCGGAACCGAACCCATAACACAAAACCCGAAAAATTTCAAGTGCACATCTCTAATATATATATATATATATATATATATATACACACACACGAACAAAAAAAAAAAACAGCGGCACTCCAGGACTTTTAAAATCAGAAGCTTGTGTATTAAAGCATTTCAAGCAATGCAGGTGCCAACGTTTCGGGGCCTGTAGCCCCTTTGTTCACCTTGACAAAGGGGCTATGGGCCCAGAAACGTTGGCACCTGCATTGTTTGAAACGCTTTATTACACAAGCTTCTGATTTTAAAAGTCTCGGAGTGCCGCTGTTTTCTATTGTTCCTGTATCCATACCATGTGACGGATGGCACCAAGGCAGTACTACTAACCGTTTTAGGAGTGCCAGACTGACTACAAGTATACACACACACACACACACACACACACACACACACACACATTTATATACAGCACTGATCACACCCCCATATCAGTAGCCACCCGCCGGCTATACTGGTCACACCCCACGTGGAGGCACAAAATAGGCCCTTCATAAATTTCAGCTCCAGTGCCCATGAGGACCTTAATCTGGCACTGAATTCATGGCATGCCACCCATGTCTTGTCCATGCAAAGCCAGAAACCCAGCAAACCTTCACTGGAGGCAGGCCTGCGATGATGCAATTTCTGGTGTTCTACCCACCCCAATTCCACCCACCGGCCTCCTCCTCTTCCTAGAGAACTCCAGGACTGTGATTTGCCAAAGTCAGCAAGTATTTGGTAATGTAAAACAGTTTACCTGCTTTTTAGAAAGGGATCTATTTATCAAATAGTGGGGCCCATTTATCAACGAGTGATAAAATTTGCTGTGAATGATGATACTCATTGCGTTTGATAAATAGGGCTCCAGCCAATCAGCTCCCAACTGTCATTTTTCAAACACAACAGTTAGGAGTTGTACACATGACAGTGCAGAGCTGATTGCCTGGAGCAACATTTATCATACGCAACGAGTTTTATCATCCACAGGTTTCATCACTTGTTGATAAATGAGCCCCTGCACTAAGGACACCGTGCATTGGTTTGAGTATGTCGATACAAAAATGTTGACGTGCTTTTTTGCTCGTTTTAGCTTAACCCTTAGCCCTAACCCTAAAACTAAACCTAACCCTAAGAATCACCCAGAAAAAAAATCCACATGTCGTCATTTTTTGTGTCACCATGTTCAATGTCAACCTTTTGAACGTATCAACATTTTAACCCCCGTCAACATAGACACTGTCAACCTAGTGCCAATTGACCTACTGGTGTCGACCTTCTGCTTGTAGAGCACGTTATATTCTGTCATTGGTATGTCAATATTTGGTGCTTTGTTGTTGCAATATTGTGAAATCTTTTTCATGTTGAATTATTTGAAGACTGGATGTTACTGTTACTATCATTACGCACTGGAGTCACCTGCTGGGAAGTCTTTTAAGGCTGACCTTGAGAAAGACCCCGGAGAGGGTCGGAACGAGTGGGTACCATAACGGGGAACCGGAGGACTGCTGACGGGAACACATGTGAAAGAGCCTGGAGCTGCAGCACGGGATCTATTCCCTTCATGTTTGTAAGAACTGTCCGTTGCCAGTTCTTTTCATCCAACTGGTAATTATTCATTCGGCAAGTCTTCTCAGTTTCCCCCCGCAAAAACCCGTATCAAGTAACCCGTGTAACTACCTGGGTAGGACACGGGAATGATCCGGGGAGGGTTGTAGTGTAAACGGAAGCCGTGTCAATGCAACACGGCTCCCGTTTACACTGTATGGACGGGCGGCGCTGGGAGATCATGTGATCTCCCAGCGCCGCCACTGCCGCGTCACTAGCAGCATCACCAACCCGGCAATATGCCGGGTTGGTGAGCGCAGTGGGAAAGGAGGCTGAGCATGGTCCGCAGTCGGGTAGCACCCGTGTCAGGCTCCTGTCTGCGACCCGTGCTCAGTAGGTGGAAAAGGGGTATAATTGTGAACGCTGTTACACTTGGAATGTTTATCACACATGTCTATGGGGGTCATTCCGAGTTGATCGCTAGCTGCTTTCGTTCGCTGTGCAGCGATCATGCAAAAAAATGCGGCGCAATGCGCACGCGCGTCATACTATTACAACGAACGTTGTAGTTTCACACAAGGTCTAGCAAAGCTTTTCAGTGGTACTGCTGGCCGCAGAGTGATTGACAGGAAGAGGGCGTTTCTGGGCGTCAACTGACCGTTTTCATTGAGTGTTCGAAAAAACACAGGCGTGCCAGGAAAAATGCAGGCAAGGCTGGGTGAACGTAGGGCAAGTTCATGACGTCAAAACGGGAACTGAACAGTCTGAAGAGATCTGAGTAGGTCTGAAGCTACTCTGAAACTGCACAAAATATTTTTGTAGCCGCTCTGCGATCCTTTTGTTCGCACTTCTGCTAAACTAAGATACACTCCCAGTGGGAGGTGGCATAGCGTTTGCACGGCTGCTAAAAACTGCTAGCGAGTGAACAACTCGGAATGACCCCCTATATGAGAACACTTGAAATGGTTCTCTGACAACATTGGTAATTGAATGTCTCTTACCTAATCTGTCAACTGGATTCATTCGGTGCAAACAGCTTGCACTTTTTTGTATCAGAATTTACTAATTTTATTTGTGATATGCTCTGTGATTTTATGATGTTTTATTAACACGGTATTACACTATGCACTCTATTTTTCTCTTCTGATCTCCATAATATTTGACTGAGAAAAAGAAGATAAGGAGTAAACAACACTGACATGTTTCCTACATTGGAATAAGTACCTTCTCAGATTATTCTATGCGCTGGTGTAACTGATATCTCAATTTTTTTCTTTTTTTTAACATCAATAGTTTTTATTGAATTTTATATGGAATGCAAAAAGGAAAAGAAAAAAGGAGGGGGTACAGAAAAAAGAACAGGGTGGGGAGGCATGTACATGTCAATAAAATGCAACATACATATAGAACAGATAACATAACACTAAGTAGGTATACAGGTATCCTAGTCATGTTAACGGTTTGAAATGCGCATAGGTAATTCAATATGGTTTCTCTACTCCGTCTCTAGTATCCGGTGGGGATCGGTTGATAACATTACAAATGTAATATCTAGTGTAAACCAGAGGGGAAAGTATGAGAGATAGAGCACTCAAGAAGTAGAAGATTTCTCATTAAGGCTGAATTGTAAGGGGGACGACAGCCCCGGGTGTGATATGAGGGTAGAGCCTTCCCCCTCCGTGACGTATTCATGCCAATGGAACCATTTCACAATGGGAGAGGAAGCAGAAGAGGAATAAGGCACACATTCGGTTTCCATAGTATAATGGAAATTAACTTTATGAAACACCTTTAGAGCAGGGGGGACCGCCGCCTGCTTCCAGGCTTGGGCCAAGGTTGCCCTTGCTGCTATACAGATGTGTCCCAACAAGTAA
Organism: Pseudophryne corroboree; assembly: GCF_028390025.1. Lineage (NCBI taxonomy): Eukaryota > Metazoa > Chordata > Amphibia > Anura > Myobatrachidae > Pseudophryne > Pseudophryne corroboree. The sequence goes on from NC_086449.1 coordinate 56,200,163, forward strand.
CTCTGGGAGGATGATACCTCCAGGGGATACTGATATCTCAATTTTAGTTGCATGGTTCTGTGGTGGAGGTTTGGAAAAAACCTCATTTAGAGACTCAGGCCCTCATTCCGAGTTGATCGCTCGGTATTTTTCATCGCATCGCAATGAAAATCCGCTTAGTACGCATGCGCAATATTCGCACTGCGACTGCGCCAAGTAATTTAACATTGAAGTTAGTATTTTTACTCACGGCTTTTTCTTCGCTCCGGCGATCGTAGTGTGATTGACAGGAAATAGGTGTTACTGGGCGGAAACACGGCGTTTTAGGGGCGTGTGGGAAAAAACGCTACCGTTTCTGGGAAAAACGCAGGGGTGGCTGGAGAAACGGGGGAGTGTCTGAGCGAACGCTGGGTGTGTTTGTGACGTCAAACCAGGGACGACAAGCACTGAACTGATCGCACAGGCAGAGTAAGTGTGGAGCTACTCTAAAACTGCTAAGTAGTTTGTTCTCGCAATATTGCGAATACTTCGGTCGCAATTTAAAGAAGCTAAGATACACTCCCAGTAGGCGGCGGCTTAGCGTGTGTAACTCTGCTAAAATCGCCTTGCGACCGATCAACTCGGAATGAGGGCCTCAGTATCATCAGCTGCTTAGGTGTTCTTTTCTAGCATTGTATGTGACCTGCTGGGAAATGCATATTACTCTCTGGTGAGCAGAGTGTAAAGGCTGTGTGTGCCTATAGTGAGGCTAAGCAGGCAGCTGTCTGAGGCTGCGCGGGTATTGGGGGGAAATGCTGGCAGCAGGCAATGGTGCAAGGAACTAAATTATTATTATTATTATTATTATATGCAGTATATGTATATGCTTTGTATATATATATATATATATATATATATATATATATATAGTAAAATAAAAATGCCTTTAAACTTTAAGCTTGAATAGATTTCTGCACAGCCCAAACTTCCCCTCATACCCCCAACCCCACTGTTGCTCCTGCTGGGTTTAATTAGCTGCTAGTCCAAAGTCAGGGCCTAATTCAGCACAGAACATTGCTGCGGCAGCGTTCAAATGCTGAAGCCCTGTGATGTGCAAATTCCTCTGCCTGATTGACAGGCAGAAGCATTCGCGGAGTGAGAGGGGGTGCTTACTCAGTGATTAAGGAGCGTCGCAGTGGTGCTAGGGGGGTGGAGTCTGGACAACGCAGACATGTCCGGAATGTTTGTGGGGCAGGCCGTGGTGTCTTGTGTGATGTCACACTAGCACTGCATCCCAAAACATGGCGCGTGGCTGTCTGCCTTCGCAGCTAGGTTGCCCCCCCAACATGTCATAACCAGTGGACATGACCATAATACGGGTGTGGTTCATCAAATCGACAGTATCTAGGTCGACAATGTTTAGGTCGACCACTATAGGTCGACAGTCACTAGGTCGACATGGATGGAAGGTCGACAGGGTTTCTAGGTTGACATGTGCTAGGTCGACAGGTCTAAAGGTCGACATGAGGTTGTTGTTTTTTTGTGTCGTTTTCTTCGTAGAGTGACCGGGATCCCAAATTAGTGCACCGCGTCCCCTCGCATGGCTCGCTTCGCTCGCCATGCTTCGGGCATGGTGCCTTCGCTCCGCTACCGCTTCGCTCGGCACACTTTACCGTTCCAATCGTAGTCCACGTGGATCGTAAAGTATGAAAAAATTCAAAAAAAGATTATTTAAAAAAAAAACTCATGTCGACCTTTAGACCTGTTGACCTAGCGCATGTCGACCTAGAAACCCTGTCGACCTTCCATCCATGTCGACCTAGTGACTGTCGACCTAGAGTGGTCGACCTAAACATTGTCGACCTAGATACTGTCGATCTTCAGACCGGATCCCCCATAATACATCTACTACACCCTATACAGACATAGGACACTACACCCCCAACATGACCCGACTACTGGATATGATCATGTACAATACTTTAAATATTCCTGTATATGTATCTTGTACATCGTACTGGAGAACTGATCCTGAATACTGAGCCTAAGAACCAAAGTAAGGGAAGAAACTTATCAAAATGTAAAACAAGGAAAAATCATTAAACACAGGAATGTCTCTGGCCACCTGGATACTATGACTATATACTGTGCACTGGCAGCATCTCCCTAATGGCTATAGGCATATAACTCAGTGTCTTTGTGTTTTGTACTTACGGTTCTTGTGCATTGAGGCCGCTCAGGAGGGAGAACAGCGTGATAAATAGGACTCCTCGCCCCATCATACAGTCAGGGTACTGGACTCCTCGCTCTATCATGCAGACAGTGTAGTTTGTTACGTGATGGAGAGAGGTTTATATGGGATAAGCATTTTAAGCAAAGATTGCATTAATCAGTAACTGGGAGCTCAGCCAAAATCAGTAAAGGGAAAAAGTACAAACTTGTGCAACTCTCCAAACAAAGCTATCCAAACACTATGGCAGCAAATCCTGATGCAGATCACCAGAGACACAGGTATAGTACAAAACCTGGCACTGGTGCAGCACATCTCCTAATACAGGTAACCCACAAAGACACGGGTACAGTACAACCCATAATTCAGCTAACCACTGAAGAGAGACACAGGTACAGTACATATCCTAATGCTTCTAACCACTACAGAGAGACACAGGTACAGTATAACTATCAATGCAGATCACCACTAGATAGAGGCACAGGTACAGTACAACTCCTAATGCAGCTAACCACTACAGGGAGACACAGGTACAGTACAACTCCTAATGCAGATCACCACTAGAGAGAGACACAGGTACAGTACAACTCCTAATGCAGATCACCACTGGAGAGAGAAACAGGTACAGTACAACTCCTAATGCAGATCACCACTACAGGGAGACACAGGTACAGTACAACTCCTAATGAAAATAACCACTAGAGAGAAACACAGGTACAGTACAACTCCTAATGCAGATAACCACTAGAGAGAAACACAGGTACAGTACAACTCCTAATGCAGATCACCACTAGAGAGAAACACAGGTACAGTACAACTCCTAATGCAGATCACCACTGGAGAGAGAAACAGGTACAGTACAACTAGAAATGCAGCTAACCAATAGAGAGAGAGAGAGAGAGAGAGAGAGAGAGAGAGAGAGATAGGTACAGTACAACTCCTAATGCAGCTTACCACTAGAGAGAGACACAGGTACAGTACAACTCCTAATGCAGATAACCACTAGAGAGAAACACAGGTACAGTACAACTCCTAATGCAGATAACCATAAGAGAGAGACACACAGGTACAGTACAACTAGAAATGCAGCTAACCAATAGAGAGAGAGAGAGAGAGAGATAGGTACAGTACAACTCCTAATGCAGCTTACCACTAGAGAGAGACACAGGTACAGTAAAAATCCCAATGCAGCTAACCACTAGAGAGAGACACAGGTACAGTACAACTCCTAATGCAGCTAACCACTAGAGAGAGACACAGGTACAGTACAACTCCTAATGCAGCTAACCACTAGAGAGAGACACAGGTACAGTACAACTCCTAATGCAGATAACCACTAGAGAGAGACACAGGTACAGTACAACTCCTAATGCAGCTAACCACTAGAGAGAGACACAGGTACAGTACAACTCCTAATGCAGCTAACCACTAGAGCAGGGGTGGGGAACCTATTTTCTACGAAGGGCCATTTGAATATTTATAAAATCCTTCGGGGGGCATACAAAAAGTCAGTAGTTATGCCCCCAGTCACTTGTTATGTCCAATTAGATTTGCCCCCAGTCACTTGTTATGCCCGATTAGATTTGCCCCCAGTCAGTTGTTATGCCCCATTAGATATGCCCACTGTCAGTTGTTTTGGCCCATTAGATATGCCCCGTCAGTTGCTAAGCCCCATTAAATATGCCCCCTGTAGTTATGCCCCCTGTAGTTATGCCTCATTAAATATGCCCCCTAGTAGTGCCGCTTACACACACACACACACACACACACACACACACACACACACACATTATAAGAAAGAAAAAAAAGCACAATGCTCACCAGTCCTGCTCCTGTTTCCGGACCACTGCCCTCCCTCTCCTCAAAACTATGGGAGATGTCATGACATCTCTCCCATAGCACCGCACAGCCACATATGTACACTGCCTGAGCCAGAAGCTGGAGCTCAGGAGTGAGCTCCTGCCTCCGGCTGCTGCTGAGGAGCCAGGCGCCCGCTGGTGGTAAAATCTCAGCAGGTGCTCGGCATCTCCTCACGTTTAGGTGAGCCTGGTCGGGCCGGATCATGCGGCTTTGAGGGCCTTATACGGCCCGCGGGCCTGAGGTTCCCCACCCCTGCACTAGAGAGAGACACAGGTACAGTAAAATTCCCAATGCAGCAAACCACTAGTGATAGGCACAGGTACAGTACAACTCTGAATGCTGCTAACCACTACAGAGAGACACAGGTACAGTACAGCTCTAAATGCTGCTAAAGAACTAGAGATAGACACGGGTATAGTGAAACATCTAATGCAGCTAAACACAAGAGAGATACACAGGTAAAGTACAACTCCAAATGAAAATAACCACTAGAGAGAGACACAGGTACAGTACAACTCCTAATGCAGCTAACCACTAGAGAGAGACACAGGTACAGTACAACTCCTAATGCAGCTAACCACTAGAGAGAGACACAGGTACAGTACAACTCCTAATGCAGCTAACCGCTAGAGAGAGAAACAGGTACAGTACAACTCCTAATGCAGCTAACCACTAGAGAGAGACACAGGTACAGTACAACTCCTAATGCAGATCACCACTACAGGGAGACACAGGTACAGTACAACTCCTAATGCAGATAACCACTAGAGAGAGACACAGGTACAGTACAACTCCTAATGCAGCTAACCAATAGAGAGAGACACAGGTACAGTACAACTCCTAATGCAGCTAACCACTAGAGAGAGACACAGGTACAGTACAACTCCTAATGCAGATAACCACTAGAGAGAGACACAGGTACAGTACAACTCCTAATGCAGCTAACCACTAGAGAGAGACACAGGTACAGTACAACTCCTAATGCAGCTAACCACTAGAGAGAGACACAGGTACAGTACAACTCCTAATGAAAATAACCACTAGAGAGAGACACAGGTACAGTACAACTCCTAATGCAGATCACCACTACAGGGAGACACAGGTACAGTACAACTCCTAATGAAAATAACCACTAGAGAGATACACAGGTACAGTACAACTCCTAATGCAGATCACCACTACAGGGAGACACAGGTACAGTACAACTCCTAATGCAGCTAACCACTAGAGAGAGACACAGGTACAGTACAACTCCTAATGCAGATCACCACTAGAGAGAGACACAGGTACAGTACAACTCCTAATGCAGCTAACCACTAGAGAGAGACACAGGTACAGTACAACTCCTAATGCAGATAACCACTAGAGAGAGACACAGGTACAGTACAACTCCTAATGCAGCTAACCACTAGAGAGAGACACAGTTACAGTACAACTCCTAATGCAGCTAACCACTAGAGAGAGACACATGTACAGTACAACTCCTAATGCAGATCACCACTACAGGGAGACACAGGTACAGTACAACTCCTAATGAAAATAACCACTAGAGAGAGACACAGGTACAGTACAACTCCTAATGCAGATCACCACTACAGGGAGACACAGGTACAGTACAACTCCTAATGAAAATAACCACTAGAGAGATACACAGGTACAGTACAACTCCTAATGCAGCTAACCACTAGAGAGAGACACAGGTACAGTACAACTCCTAATGCAGCTAACCACTAGAGAGAAACACAGGTACAGTACAACTCCTAATGCAGCTAACCACTAGAGAGAGACACAGGTACAGTACAACTCCTAATGCAGATCACCACTACAGGGAGACACAGGTACAGTACAACTCCTAATGCAGCTAACCACTAGAGAGAGACACAGGTACAGTACAACTCCTAATGCAGATCACCACTACAGGGAGACACAGGTACAGTACAACTCCTAATGCAGATCACCACTACAGGGAGACACAGGTACAGTACAACTCCTAATGCAGATCACCACTACAGGGAGACACAGGTACAGTACAACTCCTAATGCAGATCACCACTAGAGACAGACACAGGTACAGTACAACTCCTAATGCAGATCACCACTACAGGGAGACACAGGTACAGTACAACTCCTAATGCAGATCACCACTACAGGGAGACACAGGTACAGTACAACTCCTAATGCAGATCACCACTACAGGGAGACACAGGTACAGTACAACTCCTAATGCAGCTAACCACTAGAGAGAGACACAGGTACAGTACAACTCCTAATGCAGCTAACCACTAGAGAGAGACACAGGTACAGTACAACTCCTAATGCAGCTAACCGCTAGAGAGAGACACAGGTACAGTACAACTCCTAATGCAGCTAACCACTAGAGAGAGACACAGGTACAGTACAACTCCTAATGCAGATCACCACTACAGGGAGACACAGGTACAGTACAACTCCTAATGCAGATAACCACTAGAGAGAGACACAGGTACAGTACAACTCCTAATGCAGCTAACCAATAGAGAGAGACACAGGTACAGTACAACTCCTAATGCAGCTAACTACTAGAGAGAGACACAGGTACAGTACAACTCCTAATGCAGATAACCACTAGAGAGAGACACAGGTACAGTACAACTCCTAATGCAGCTAACCACTAGAGAGAGACACAGGTACAGTACAACTCCTAATGCAGCTAACAACTAGAGAGAGACACAGGTACAGTACAACTCCTAATGAAAATAACCACTAGAGAGAGACACAGGTACAGTACAACTCCTAATGCAGATCACCACTACAGGGAGACACAGGTACAGTACAACTCCTAATGAAAATAACCACTAGAGAGATACACAGGTACAGTACAACTCCTAATGCAGATCACCACTACAGGGAGACACGGGTACAGTACAACTCCTAATGCAGCTAACCACTAGAGAGAGACACAGGTACAGTACAACTCCTAATGCAGATAACCACTAGAGAGAGACACAGGTACAGTACAACTCCTAATGCAGCTAACCACTAGAGAGAGACACAGGTACAGTACAACTCCTAATGCAGCTAACCACTAGAGAGAGACACATGTACAGTACAACTCCTAATGCAGATCACCACTATAGGGAGACACAGGTACAGTACAACTCCTAATGAAAATAACCACTAGAGAGAGACACAGGTACAGTACAACTCCTAATGCAGATCACCACTACAGGGAGACACAGGTACAGTACAACTCCTAATGAAAATAACCACTAGAGAGATACACAGGTACAGTACAACTCCTAATGCAGCTAACCACTAGAGAGAGACACAGGTACAGTACAACTCCTAATGCAGCTAACCACTAGAGAGAAACACAGGTACAGTACAACTCCTAATGCAGCTAACCACTAGAGAGAGACACAGGTACAGTGCAACTCCTAATGCAGATCACCACTACAGGGAGACACAGGTACAGTACAACTCCTAATGCAGATAACCACTAGAGAGAGACACAGGTACAGTACAACTCCTAATGCAGATCACCACTACAGGGAGACACAGGTACAGTACAACTCCTAATGCAGATCACCACTACAGGGAGACACAGGTACAGTACAACTCCTAATGCAGATCACCACTACAGGGAGACACAGGTACAGTACAACTCCTAATGCAGATCACCACTAGAGACAGACACAGGTACAGTACAACTCCTAATGCAGATCACCACTACAGGGAGACACAGGTACAGTACAACTCCTAATGCAGATCACCACTACAGGGAGACACAGGTACAGTACAACTCCTAATGCAGATCACCACTACAGGGAGACACAGGTACAGTACAACTCCTAATGCAGATCACCACTAGAGAGAGAGAGAGAAAGGTACAGCACAACTCCTAATGCAGTTACTCAGAGGCACAGATACATCACAGCTCCTAACAGATATATAAGATAGGGATCTGGTCAGGATCCTGACATTCGGTATCTCGACAGAATACCAACGCTGGAATCTCGACACTGCTTGACATGTCGACACCGTTATCCCAACATGTATTGAAATGTTGGCACTGGGAACCCAAATGCCGGAAACCCGATCGAGGTCTTCCGCCCCTGTGCACTGGTAAGCCATGGGGGAAGGGGGGGTTAGGTTTAGGCTGCAGGGTTGGGCTAGGTTTAGGCTGTGGGAGGGGGGTTAGGGTTAGGCTATGGGGAGGTAGGGTTAGGGTCATGCACCACAGGGGAGGGTTAGGGTCAGGCTGTGGGGTAGTGAGGGTTAAGTTTAGGCTGTGGGGGAGGGGGGTTAGGGTTAGGCACCATGGGGAGGGTTAGGGTTAGGCTGTGGTGAGGGGGAGGGTTAGGGTCATGCTGCAGGTATGGAATGTTAAGGTTAGGGGGTTAGGCATTAGGGCTACTCTACGTACCACCTTGGTGTTGGGATCCTAAGCATTGGGATGCCAGTGCTGGTATTTTGACTGCTGGCATCCCAAGCACATAGGATATATAGCCACACTTCAGGTACTGTACAATTCCTAATACAGCTAACTACTACAGATGCAGGTACATTACAAAACCTAGTACAGGCAGCAAACCAGAAACATTGGTACAGCACATTTCCTAATACAGGTAACCACAAAGACACATGTACAATACAACTGCTAAAACATATAACTACTAGAGGTACAGTACAATGGGGGTGATTCCGAGTTGTTCGCTCGTTCGTTTTTTTCGCTACAGAGCGATTAGTCGCAAACTGCGCATGCGCAATGTTCGCAGTGCGCCTGCGCCAACTAAATTAGCACAAAAGTTTGGTATTTTACTCACGGCGTAACAAAGTTTTTTCATCGTTCTGGTGATCGTAGTTTGATTGACAGGAAGTGGGTGTTTCTGGGCGGAAACTGCCCGTTTTATGGTAGTGTGCGGAAAAATGCTGGCGTTTCTGGGAAAAAACGCGAGAGTGTCTGAAGAAACGGGGGAGTATGTGGGCGAACGCAGGGCGTGTTTGTGACGTCAAACTAGGAACGACACTGACTGAACTGATCGCAGTGTAGGAGTAAGTGTCGAGCTACTCAGAAACTGCTAAGAATTTTCTATTCGCAATTCTGCTAATCTTTCGTTCGCAGTTCTGCTAAGCAAAGATACAGTCCCAGAGGGCGGCGGCCTAGCGTGTGCAATGCTGCTTAAAGCAGCTAGCGAGCGAACAACTCGGAATGAGGGCCAATACATGGCGCAGCTGACCCCTTCCCAATGACCAGGCAGCAACTAAGACCCTGGCTGAGGATTTCATATCAAGTCCTGCCTTCCCATAAGCCAGGGGCTTTCTCCCACACCTCCCCCAGGTTCTAGTCTCAGGTTTACCAGGAAAGGGGGATTATTTGCTGTGATTAGAATTAGATTGTTTCCCAGAAGCTACAGTATGCAAAAACTTTATTTGTGTTGGGCTCAGCTCAGTACAGGGATATTAGTCTGGAACAATAATGATCAATCAATGAGGACAATGGTCAGTTTACTATTGAGAGGGGACTGAGGGGACTGTCTTAGCATGGAAAGGGAATTTAGCTACATGTATACACATACAGTACCACAACATATACTGTATATTAACAGTATTTCCATAAGGTGTATACAAAATACAGGTAACATAAGTCCAAGAGCCATAGCCATCTATTAAACTGGTGGTGACTGATGCGCCCAAGTGGGCTTGATATTTATTTTTATTAGCCTTGGTTACAGCAAAGCCAGAGGCATATCTACGTTGATCACAGGGTGCATATGACCCTTGGTAAAGAGGGGTCCACGACACATTCCCTGCACCCCAGAAATTGGTCCAAGTGGGCTGAAGCTGGCACTGTTTTCCCAGCAATTTCTTAAAAAATATTGTACATATGATTATGCATGGTTATTGAAATCTTCCGCATATGCGCCAGTCAGTTGTGTAGCAAGGTGTCATGGTGCCTGGAGCAAGGTATGTTTTGGTGCCCCCCTCCCCTGTACTGTATTGGGGGCGTGGCCACCAGGGCTGGTTCTAGACCTTGTGGCATCAAGGGCGAAAGTTTCCTTTGGCACCCCCCACCCATAGATTAAACATAGTGCGCGTCAATGGCACGCAGCAAAAAATAGCGTGGCTTCATAGGGAAGGGGTGTGGTCACAGTTATGCCCCCTGTAGTTATGGACCCAATAGTTGTGCCCCCTGTAGATTTACCCCCAGTAGTTGTGCCCCCTGTAGATTTGCCCCTAGTAGATGTGCCCCCTGTAGCTGTGCCTGGAGTAGTTGTATCCCCTGTAGATATGCCCCCAGTAGATGTACCCCCTGTAGCTGTGCCCGGAGTAGTTTGCCCCTAGTAGGTGTGCCCCCATTAGGGGTGCCCAGGGTAATTATGCACCTGTAACTGTGCCCCCTGGTAGCGCCGCAAACACAAAAGAAAACAATAAAAAATACTCACATGCCCGCTCCTGCTTCCCGAATGCTGCTGGCCGCGTCTCCGCCCGTCCGTGCGTGTGACGCGTGACGTTACACGCATCTCACGGACCGGCGGGGAGCGGAGGGGAGGGAGAGACTTGATGCAGCTCGGGCTTCCAGCTGTCAGTGACTGACGGCTGCAAGCTGCTTGCGGCCAGGCGGAGGTTCCGGAGGAGTCAAGCTGTGGCACACTGTACTGTCTTGGGCGCCTGAAGCTCGAGCTCCACCGAAACCGCCCTCCCTATGCCCCTGGCGCCAGCGCTATTTTCCTAGGGTCTAACGTGAAAAGAGACCTCTAGATTTGTTAAAGAACCACTGAGAACAACTCCTGATATAGATTTCTGTAGTTACATACAAAACATAAATCTTAATACAGTTATGTGTATACTGCAGGGTCAGGGTAATAGGGGCACTGTATACTGGAGGGTCAGTATAAAGTGGGCACTGTATACTGGAGGGTCAGTCTAATGTGGACACTGTATAATGGAGGGTCAGTATAACATGAGCACTGTATACTGGAGTGTCAGGGTAGTAAGGGAACTGTATACTTGAGGGTCAGGGTAATATGGGCACTGTATATTGGAGGGTCAGGTTATTATGAACATTGCATACAGGAGGGTCAAGGTAATATAGGCCCTGTATACTGGAGAGTCTGTATAATATGTATACTGGAGGGTCAGGGTAATAGGGGCCTAATTCAATAAAGCACAGAGACTTCTGTAATGATCAATTTCAGTGCTGCCAATTTTATATTTTTAAGCAGTAAACTTTCCCTTTATTAGAGGTGATATTTTCTTTAGCATCGTAAAGTATTGTTTTGATTTCAGATGCCATTTATTAAACTCTCTATGCCCTTGAGTACTGGCTTTAGTAGATGCTGAAGTACTAATTTCACGATCATCATGACTATCAGCAGCCACAGCACTAGTACCTGGTTGCTGCTCCTGCTCTTCTATCGACTGATCGTGATCCATATTGACTCACAGCAATTTTATTTATTAATGTTGTGGCATGGCTTGGCTCTGAACACAAGTTTTAAAAAATAAATAAATCTGTTTTTTAACAATTGCCAACAACTTCACACTGCGACTTACAGCGCTTATATTATTAACACAGTGGCACGGCCTGGCTCTGCATACACACAATTTTTTTTTGTTTTTTTTTTGTTTTTTTTTTTTGGGGGGGGGGTTATTAATATATATTTTGTAGTTGTAGCATGCACCAGTGTGCACCAATAAAGGGTTAATGCTTCTCAGCGGGCAGTGACAAAAAAACACCAGTGTATTAGGAGCTTTGGGCTGCACTGCAGGCAGTTACATTTGCACTGCAGGCTGCACTGCAGGCAGTTACATCTTCAGCAAAAAAGAAAAATATATTAGAAGAGATAAAATAAAATAAATTATTGTCTCCCTATTCCTAAAAGTGTAGGATATAAAGTGATTATAAGAAAGCTAACATGCACGCCTAAATTTGTGAAGGATAGAAGGCCAGCGTGCACAGAACAAGGGGAGAAGAACCAGGGGATCAGTTGTTGACAGTGGATAGCCAGCTGCCAGCAGAGCAGGGAAGAAGGGATGGTTATCAGTATGCACAGCATAAAACCATCAGCAAGGGAACCATCGATAGATTCAACCACCGACGTTGATCCCTGCTGTTCTATCAAAGGGGCTTCAGGCTAATCACAGCTTAGAGGGGTGCTTTGCGGGTGTTGGGGGCCATAGCTACAGTATGCTCTGTATCCCAGCACTTAAATTACAAAAATATAAATAAAAAATCTGATGGTTTTGTACCATCAATGGCGGGAAACCATTTGGTTCCCCTACTGATGGCAAAGTATTTATCATCGATCATAGGCCATCAATGATATTGAATGATCCCCACAGGAAAGGTGCCCCTCCTGCCTGATGCCCTCTTGCACTGCATATAGAGCAAGAAGGAGATGACACAGGTGTCTCAGTAATTAGAAAAAAAAAATTCTGGGTACTCAGAGCCATTACACCTCTCCCACCCCATGTGTGTGCCAATGGGCTCAGCAGTTTCTTCTTGTGTTAAGTAGATGCCGGGTAGGGATGAGCGGCTTCAGTTCTCTGATAAGTGAAACCCCCCAAACTTTGAGATCCGAGCCCAGATCTGAGTCGGTTTTTTGTGCCTAACTCAGATCTGAAAACGAGGCAACACGTCATTATCCTGCTGTTGGATCTCGCGGGTTTTGGATTCTATATATATTGTCCTGGTGATCAGCGCATTCTTCACTCCGGACTTGGAGAGTGCACAGTAAGGACGTGTTCCTTCTGTGCTGTATTATGTGCTGTAATCAGATAGGCAGATTAGGGAAGGGGGGCAGGAGAGAACAGAGGGGTGCAGCTGGAGAGTTGAATTAACCTGGAGAGCTGCTTGTGTAGGTGTGCTGTGACTGTCACCGTGCTAGGGTTATGCATAGTAGACAGTGCACTGCATATAGCATACTGTGGCTGTGTATAGGACCAGGTGTTGTTCTCTGTTTATAAGGGGCTGTGTACTGCCATACACTACTGCTATAAATCCTCTGTATGTGTTCCAGAGAAAAAAATATATTTCTATTGTTGCGTCACTCAGTGACGACTACTGGTACTGCTGTACACTACTGCTATATATCCTCTGTGTGCGATCCAAAGCAAAAAATATATTTCTATTTGTTTGTCACTCTGACTACTAGTAGAGCGGCTGCCATACACTACTGCTATATATCCTCTGTGTGTGATCCAAAGCAAAAAATATATTTCTATTTGTTCGTCACTCTGATTACTACTACAGCGGCTGCCAACACTACTGCTATATATCCTCTGTGTGCGATCCAGAGCAAAAAATATATTTCCATTTGTGCGTCACTCTGACTACTAGTAGAGCGGCAGCCTTACACTACTGCTATATATCCTCTGTTTGATCAAGAGCAAAAAATATATTTCTATTGGTGCGTCACTCAGTGATGACTAATACTGCGGCTGCTGTACACTACTGCTATATATCTGTATGTGATCCGAAGTCAAAAATATATTTCTATGATATATTTGATCTGTCTGTCCATCCAGTGTAAAATTAAAATAATAAAAGCTAAAAACAAAAAGCCTAAAATTCTAATTACTGTATAAAAAATATCTATTTTTATTGTTTGTGCTGTACCCCAGTATACTATACCATTTTCTTATTTTATTTCCATAAGTACTGTGGCACTGCCGGTCAGACCGCAGTATATTGTTTCCTACTCATAAACGCATTGTGTGACGCTGTCTGTGTAGTCAACCGCATTGTGTAATTATTATATATATTTCTGATTCATTTGTGCGACACTGTAACTGTAAACTAGTCTTTGTGATTTAAAAATACTTCTACATATTTTTGACTCATTTGTACGACGCTGTAACCGCAGTGTGTGATATAAAAATAATATATATTTTGATTTAAATGAATATACAGTATTCTTATTATAACTTACTGTCCTACTTTCATAACTCTTCTTATCACCATATACATAATAAACTCTCCATACTCATATAGTGAACTTTCTGCATATCGAAGATCTCTTGGAGGAAATTAAGAATTTGATTCTAAATAAATAAAATAAATACATTAAATAAAAAATAATTGAAATTAAAATAAATTAAATATGAAATATTGTTTTTTATTATTCTTCTTTGCCTTATTCATCTTTTTGTGAACTGAAATCTTGAGCCTTGGCTTATGCGTTTTTTTTAAATACATTCTTTTTTTTTTATATTTTGTCCTCCCAGTATATACATCCAAGGGCTGCTGCTGCTGCTCCGTCCAACTACCTTGCTGCAAACTTTTGGCCTAAACTGGCTAAAGACAATATTGTGAGGTGTGAGGTGTTCAGAATAGTCTAGAAATGAGTGTAAATGAATGTTATTGAGGTTAATAATACTGTAGGAACAAAAAGGCCACCAAATTCTGTTATATTAGCTGTTTTGATGATTTAAGAAAAAAAATACAGATCCAAAACCAAAACACAAAACCCGAAAAAATGGTCCGGATCACACCCCTAATGGTGAAACAGCAAATAAGTACAGATTACTCATGAATTCCTCTTCTCTGGTACAATGTATGTGTTATAAAGTAGTAAATCAGGGCTGTCATCAGAAATTGTAGGGCCTGGGACTGACAAAAGATACGGCCATTAGGTCAACAGTCATTAGGTCGACCCCTATTTGTCGACATGCATTATATTATGTCGACATGGTCATTAGGTCGACATGTACTAGGTTGCCATGGAAAAAAGTTGACATGAGTTTTTCACTTTTTTCTTCATTTTTGAAACTTTTTCATACTTTATGATCCACGTGGACTACGATTGGGAATAGTAACCTTGACTGAATGAAGCATCGGAAGCGAAGCGAGCCATGCAAGGGGACACAGTGCGCTAATTGGGTCCCCCATCACTTTACGAAGAATACGACACCAAAAACAGTCAAAAACCTCATGTTGACCCTTTTCCATGTCGACCTAATGACCATGTTGACCTAGTGACCATGTCGACCTATTGTATATCGACCAATAGTGGTCGACCTAATGACTGTTGACCTAATGACCCATACCCAAAAAAAGAACGATTCTGCCAGACCACTCCACCCCTATGTGATGTCATACATTGTGATATTACATATACATACCTCCCAACTGTCCCAATTTTCGCAGGACAGTCGCTTTTTTTGGGACTGTCCCACCCATGGGTCGCTGTGTCCCGCAGTGTTGGGGGCAGTTGGTAGGCTCCTGTAGTAACTACTCGGCCTAGCAGATCAGCGGTGAATAGTCGTCTATTCATGGAAGTCAGAGGGACTGGGGCATGCCAGCAGCTAGCAGAGTGCTGGCCATGCACCCATAGTGAGGGAAAATAGGGGCATGGTCCAAGATCACGGCACTCCCTCGAAGCCATGCCCTCTTTTCTGTAGGCCGCACCTCCTTTCGGGCGAGCTCGGCTTTGCAGCGCCATGGTTTCCCTCCTAGCCACATTTAAATGTTGGGAGGTATGCATATAGGTGGAGCGATGCAGACATACACTAATGGATCAGAGAGCTGATGTGCAGGGAAGGCTTATTTTAAGAAGTTCTTCCTGTGCATTAGCCCACTGTTGTTTTACAGCCTGGAGCAGATCTCCAGGTATTGGTGGTAGGAGCCAGGAGTGGGTCACCCGCTCTGTAAGAGCCCTGGACACCAGTTCCCACAGTCCCCCCCTGTTGGCTGCCCTGGTACAAAAGAATACCCAGAGTACCCCAGGCATATCTCCTAACATTAAAATATTGGGATCGGGACTTGTGCATATCACGTGCACCAGAAAAAGGGGGCATGGCCTATGTGAGAGTGGGTGTGACTTCTCGGCAGCGCCGCAATTGTGAGCTATGCCCCTTTTAGCCAGTGAGGGGTCATGCCCAGCGCTCTATGAGCTGCTGGCATGCCCCCAGTCCCTCCGTCTCCACTGAAGAGATGCTATGCATCTATTCTCCACTGCTCTGCTAAGCAGATCAGCAGTGACAAGACCCTCCCAACTGCCCCCCATCGCAAGACACTACGGCTCGTAGATGGGACACGACAGTCCCAAAAAACGAGACTGTCCCACAAAAATCAAGACAGTTGGGGGGTATGCCCAATGAACAGTGTTGAGCCAGTGAAAATACTTCTTATTAAGCGTATATTCCATTATGAAATTAACATCTGAAACATAAAAATAAAGCATACTCTTTAGAACCCTGCACCCATATCTCTAAATAAATATTATAGTGCACTCTCATATATCTGGAACATATGTTATATAATTCCATGTTACTCCAGTCTGAATGATGAAACAATGTCAAACTGCTGTGTTAATAGGTGCCGATTTATGTTTTTGTTGGTGGGTGCTCGGCGGGAGGTGGCAGCGGGAATGAAAGGTGACCGTGACTAATGCTCATTACACATTATGCAACACACCGTAATGCCCTTTACACATTATGCCGCACACCATAATGCCTATGTAACCCTGTTCTCACCAGAGGGTTAATTCTATGAGTAGTCCCCTTTGTTTTATCTGGAGCTACACCCTACTCTGCAGAGTTACCACTATATATGTGCCTCCACCCAAGCTATATGTTGTTTTGCTGCTTGCCTGGGTAAGCCGAGGGTGCTAGTTGTGTTAATGTACCTCACTTTAACCTCTGGGTAATGTATGGATCGGGGGGCGGGGGGGGGGGGGGGGTTGGGGGTTTGCTACCTAGAACTAACATCGCTCTATATCTTTACAATAATAGGCCTACCTACGATACCATGATATACCTGTTCTTCTCTTTTCCTTTTCAGGTTTGAGCAACTCCCGGATGGATATTACACAAGGTAATTATTGTTATTATCTTTATTACTCTGTACTCAAACTTGCAACCAAATAGCATGAATGCATTAACAGAGACTTACTATACACCTCTATACATGATGCATGCATTACAAAAAACCATAGGTAAATTTTCTATAGTCAAATAGACTATAGACCTGGGAATTAATATTAAAAAATTAACTGCGCAGTGAGGGTTATAGAACACTTAGAAGGGGGTCACATACATAATGTCCAAGGTCAGACGGTGAGGTCCCTTGACCATAAGGTACTGCATCGGTGGGAGCGGTATATAACTTCTACCTTTCCTGCAATAATACTGGAAACTCGAAGAAATTCCCTTTCATATGCACTGCGTGTGACTTAGCACGGCCTTTTGAGCCATCCCACTATGTTGGAGTCTGAGAGCAGTGGGGGTAGCTATATGATGTTGGATCACTAGCGGCTAGAGTAATCAGAATGCCTCTTTATCCCTGCAAGAATATTCCCATATATTCATACATATGTTTTTTCATATACCCTTCAGGGACTATAGGGTGACTAAATGTTCCACCGTATTCCATGGTTCCTGATGATAGGCTGGGTAGGTAGTTATGTTTCCAGACTCAGGCTCTACAGTCGAATGTGGGTCCCTGTTCAACAGTTCTGGTGTTGGTTAATGACCACACTTTGAATGAGAAAATGACTGGCTTGACCCAAGTTCACCAGCCCGACAGTCTATTACATTACTCCAGGTGATTATACAGTTTGCAACATTGTAGGTTAACTGTCCACTTCCCCTGTCTGAGTTATCCACTGAAGGCTCCCTGAGACTGGGTGTCTCTGGTCTTAAGGTCCATACACACTTAACGATAAAATGAGCGACGTCGCTCATTTTCCCCCTCCTTGAGCGACGTCGCTCATTTTATCGTCAAGTGTGTATGCCGCCAGCGACGACCGATGCACGGCCCCGCGGGTCGGCAACGATCGCCGCTGTCGGTAGGGCATGCTTGAAGGATGTGGACTGTCGTCCACGACCTTCATGCAGGGCTGGCGGAGGTGTGACGTCACTGAGCGATATGAGCTGTCATATCGCTCAGTGTGTACAGTCGGCCACCGACCGGCCGGCTCGGGAGGGGTAACATTAGACGATGTCGCTCACAGAGTGACATCGTCTAATGTGTATGGGCCTTTAGTCCTTAGTCTGTTACTAGTTAGTTAGGCTGCAGCTGGAAGGTGACTGGGGAATTTATAGGGCTGAATAGCTATGCTCCTGTTATCCTGCAGCCATTATCACTCTCCTTTGCTCTCCTTTTCTGCAGCTCTCCTGCAATTGTTTGTATACCCCTCCCCCGGCTCGGTGATAAGTGGCAGCCTTGTATAGACACTCCACTCCCTCAATGATACACAGCAGTGGGTCAGGTAGGTTATGGCCATGCCTCCCTATCCTCTGGGCCTACCTCCGGATGTGCATTGCGGTCGGGTCTAAGAGCAACAGTGGGAGACTGGACCCGGCTTTCTACTCCAGAGCTGTGCAGCAGGAGCGGCTTCTTTCCTCCAGCTGGTGGGAGCTGCGGTCTCTCCCCACTCCAAATATCACTCCTGACAACGGCTGACAACAGAGCATGGCTATGATCTCCACTAATGATGAAGGTAATATGCGCTCCCCCCGCAATTGCTACTCCCGCACTGCCAGGCTCTCCTCTTCCGACACTTGCTATCTTCCTCCGTCACTCTCCACTACCAACCGCGCTCTCACCTGTCGCTCTCTCTTGGCCTCCAACCTTCTTGCGTGCAGCCTCCAGAACCTTCCTAGTAGCTACTGCATGCCCCAGCATTCCCCTGTGCCCTCTCCACAACACTCAGCAACCAACATGGTTATTATTCATTAAATACATAAATACATCTTAACTAAATACATAAACATTTAAAATATTAGCATTACTAGCTCAATTATATCCACAGGGCTACACTCTCCCCTGGTGAGTCGGATTGACTAAAGACGGAATAACCACTCATATGTATATAAATCACCACCGTAGGATGTGTAGAGGGTGTTCCCCAATGCTATGCTAATAGTCAACTGGATCAAAGTAAGGCCAGGGCAGGACCCTAATAGGGTGTACTAGCAAGGGTA
The DNA here is from genome assembly GCF_028390025.1 of Pseudophryne corroboree. Lineage (NCBI taxonomy): Eukaryota > Metazoa > Chordata > Amphibia > Anura > Myobatrachidae > Pseudophryne > Pseudophryne corroboree. Next base: position 56,219,121 of record NC_086449.1, read on the forward strand.
CCTCAGTAGGAGTTCCCAATTGATCATATGTAAGTACCCAGGGAGGCTTTCAAGATCTTTGCAGCCTCGGGGCCTGTATGACTGCTAACTCTAAATCAGTACCCATATTCTCATTTGGGTTACTCGGCACTTCAATGTCACCACCATTTTCCCATTCCCCTCCTTCATCTCCAGAGCTCCTATCCATTCTCCACTCCTCTAGATACTCTAATGGTTCCTTAATATCTTCATGGGTCTCCTTCACACTTTCTGCACCAGAACATCTGTTTTCCCTATAATAGTATCCTCTATAATACTCCTCCTCATTCCCCTCAATCTCCTCCTCGATATGGGGCGGTTTTACCGCATTTCAGTTAGTGTGCTTGAATGCAGGAGAGTGGTTACAGGAGTCAACCTCCTCGTCCCCCCATCGCGTATCTAGTGCAATCGGTAACAGATGCTGCCGATGATAAGTCACCGTGGGTCCATGTCTATCCTTGGGTGCCAGCTGATATACTGGAAGATTAGCGAGTTGTTTTTCTATGACATATGGCTTTGATTGCCAACGATTGGTGAGTTTCCATTGCCGGGGGGCTCCTAACACCCTAATCAATACTTGATCCCCTGGGAACAGACGGTGTTCTCTTACATGGCTGTCATACTGAAGCTTATTCCTTTCTCCTAGATTTTCAGTGGCCGCTCGAGCAAGCTGATAAACCTCTTTTAGCTGCTGCCGCAGCTGTTTTACATTTTGGGTATGAGAGGATACAGTAGGTGGATTGAATCCATGGGTCCGGAACTTTGAATGTGTACTAAAGGAGCAGCTTTCATAGGTAAGGTTTTTCGAAGGACACAACTCCCACAAGTCTTACAGAAATGGTCAATATCCTGGTTCATAAATGGCCAAAAGAATCGTTCAGAAATCAAACCTTGAGTTTTTTCATTACCAAGATGGCCATGTTTGTCATGCAGTGCCATCATCACCAAAGGTTTGTATTTGGCGGGTAATACTATCGGCCACATATCCCGACCATCTTTCCTTCGGCTGTGACGGTAGACAACCTCGCCCTCTTCTATACTCAAATTATTTAACTGATGAAGAAGTAATCGTGACTTAGCAGACAGCAGCTTCTGACTCAGATTGAGAGTTTTCCAAAAGTTGAATGATAGGTAGAATATCTGGATCGGCTCTCTGCTCGTGAGCCAGTTGGTCTGTCTCAATAACTTCTAATCCATCCATGTGGGACCGAGTTACCCTCTGGTACCGGGGTGGTATGGCCTTATCGGATGCCACCACCACTTGGATAGCTGCCACTTCTATGTATCCAGTGCTAACAATCTGATGGCATACCCCTTTACTGCTGCCGCTGGGACTTCAATTCACTCATTTGTATCCCCTTGGATTTCCTTATGTGGCATTCTTGACAGCGCATCTGCATCCTGGTTAGTGAGTCCCGGTCGATATTTTATAGTGAAATTGTAATTATTTAATGCAGCCAACCACCTATGACCTGTTACATCAAGCTTCGCTATGGACTGAATATAGGTTAAGGGGTTATTGTCTGTCTGCACTAGAAACTCCACTCCATATAGGTCAGTGGCATGCGGTGAGGTCAGTGGCTGGTGAGGCACTACAGTCATAATGTCCACCGAATCCTGCCGATGACCCCTACCGCCGCCGAGCCAATGCCCGCTACTGCCTCTGAGCCGATGCCCGCTGCCACCACCAATGGCTTACAAACTCGCCCACCATCAACTGACCCAGCCCTCCGCCACTAATTTGCATCTCAGTTCGATGCTGCCAATGACCGCTGCCTGCCTGCTCATCATACTTGTGATATATTGTACATTTTTATAGAAAAAAATAATCATTTGTGTTTGGGAAGAGATGTGAGGAGGACATGAATGCAATTTTGTTGTCCAGGGCTTCCATTAACTTAATGGAGAAGGGTCTGAATGGGTTAAAAAAGGTAAAAAAAAATGCGTGAGGTCTCCCCTCCTAAGTATAACCAGCCTCGGGCTCTTTGAGCTGGTCCTGGTTGTTTAACTACTGGGAAAAAATTGGACAGGGGTTCCCCATATTTAGACAACCAGCACCGGGCTCTTAGCCCGGTCCTGGTACCAAAAATACGGGGGACAAAAGATGTAGGGGTCCCCCGTATTTTTAAAACCAGCACCAGGCTCCACTAGCCAGGGACATAATGCAACAGCCGGGGGACACATTTATGTAGGTCCCTGCGGCCGTGGCATTACCCCCCCAGCTAGTTACCCCTAGCCGGGGTTCCCTGGAGGAGTGGGGATCCCTTACATCAAGGGGTCACCACCCCTCCAGGCACCCAAGGGCCGGGGGAGAACCTCAAGTACCAGCATGCGGGGAATAACGGGCCTGCTGGTACCTGTAGTTCTACAACAACAAAAATACTCAAATAAAAACACAACTCACACACTGTGACAGTACAAATTTATTAAAACACACTTACACACTCACACATACTTACCTACATCCCACGCCGGTCACGTCCACTTGTCCAGTAGAATCCAATAGGGTACCTGTAAAAATGAAAATTATTCTTACAAACTTAATTCCACAGGAGGAGAGAGGGAGAGAGAGAGAGAGAGAGAGAGAGAGGGGGAGAGAGAGAGAGGGAGAGAGAGAGAGACTAACCTGCTGCTGCTGGGGAGAGCCGCACACACTGCAGGGCCACGCTGCGAGGACGGAGCCGGCGGAGGAGGGGGAGAGCCGCACACCGCAGCTCCTGTCAGCAGGAGGATGGAGCCGGCGGAGGAAGCGGAGAGCCGCATGGGGGAGGGAGCCGGCGGAGGAAGGGGAGAGCCGCACGGGGGCGGGAGCTGGCGGAGGAAGGGGAGAGCCGCACAGGGGAGGGAGCCGGCGGAGGAAGGGGAGAGCCGCACAGGGGAGAGCCACACAACGGCGCTCCTGTCAGCGGCAGAGGAGGGGCGGGTGCCGCACACTGCAGACGGCACTCACCGCCAGGACCCGCCGCCTCCAGCGCCGCGTGTGGGTGATTGGACAAGTGGATCCAGCACTGGAACCGCTGTCCAATCACAGGTGCCTCGCTGACATGGGGGTGGTGTCCCTGTCAGTGAGGCACTTGTAGAAGTGCCGCTTTCCCCATATGTTTTGAATGGGCTTTTACAGCTCAGTGCTTGGCCCCGCCCCCCGTACTGTCCCGTTTCCATTATGTATGGGAGGCACTGCTATCAGTGCCTCCCATACACATTTAAGCCTGAAAAAATATTAGAATTAAATAAAGAAGATACTTATGACACAGAATATGTGTCATAAGTATCTTCTTTATATTATTTTAATAATTAATCACAGGGAGGCACTGCCTCCCCTATCTCCCCTGACTGCACGTCCCTGATATAGGTAATCATTGAATTCCTCAGTAACGGCCCATTTGAGGGCTTAAAACTAGCTTTTGTACTGGCTATTTTCTTTTCCCTGTTGGATAATCCGCGACTCACATAGGCGATTGGTTTTAATTGCTGATCTTGAAGTTGATACAGCATTCCCCCAATCCCTCTGATAAGTTTTAGTCAGGCGTCACAAATTGCAACAAATTAGATCGTTAATTTAGGTTAATTTATAAATAGTCCCTTTAAAGGCCCTACACACTTAAAGATTATCTGTCCAATCTGGCTGATTGGAAAGAAAATCTGGCAATGGCTGGGAGCAAATGACAATCAACAATTTGCTACCAAAATCAAGAAAATGGACAAAAACAGTTCAGATAAATTTGTTTAATGAAACAAACTTAACCAATTTGTCTTAAAGTCCATTTTTGTCTGTTTTCCAATGTTTGAGAGTTAAGCTGGCCATACATCAGGACGATTTCTTTCCAACCAGCCAACTTTTTGGCTGGTTGGAAAGATAATCTGGCAGTGTGTGGGAGCAAACGATTATCAGCCGTTTGCTCCCACATGCTAAAAACGGCCAGAAACGGTCTGTCCAACTAGTTGGGAAAATCAAACCTGTTTGATTTTCCCAACTAATCGTTCAGGTGTAGGCGGAACTTTCCCCTTAACTGAACGATAAGTAGGTGGACACTGGCCAGCAGTGTCCGCCTACTTCTTCCCCATCACTGCCGGCTGAGCTGCCCTGTCAGCTCATAATCCCCCGCAGCAGCGGCAGGAGCCGGGAGGAGGTTCAGGGGCAGCTGCAGCAGTCCATCACTGCTGCCGCGCTGCCCCTGTATTGTAACCCCTGAAGCAGCGGAGAACCAGGGGCAGCGGCGGCAGTACTTCACTGTTGCCAGGCTGCCCCTGTCACACGGAGACCTCTGTCAGCGGCCAGCGGAGCGGGAGCTGGGTGGAATTTCAGGGGCAGCGGCGGCTGGCGAAGAGCCATGGCCAGCGGGTGCAGGCTGCCCCTGTCACCCAGTAACGGAGCGGGAGGATTATCAGGTGCAGCATCGGCGGGCGGAGAACCAGGGGCAGCGGTTCATCTACAGTCAGTGTCGCGGGATAAAGAAGTAACAGCCCGCGAGACACTGACCCTGAGCTGGCTGCATCTGCTGCAGCGCTCTGTCCCTGGCCATGCTGCAGCGCACAGCAGGTAGTGTACCTGCTGCGGGGGGGGGGGGGAGGGGGGTCTGCTGCTGCAGGGTTGTGTGTGTGTGTGTGTGTGTGTGTGCTGCTGGGATGTGTGCATGCTGCAGGGGGACTGTCTGAGATGCAGGTGGGGCGCACAGGTGGTGAACAGGGTTTGCCAACACATTTACTGGTGGAGGCCCCCACAACTTAATTGCCCCTGGGACCCCACCAGCCTTAAGCCAGCCCTGTTTGTTGGATAGGAACAGAGGAGGCTTTTTGACCACTGGAACAGGTCCACCTCACCGCCACCAGCATCCGTCCCGCACCAGCCACAAGCCCCTTTCCCGCGCCAGCCGCCAGCCTCTGTCCCACGCCGGTCGCAGGTACCGTCCACCTCACCGCCACCAGCATCCTTCCGGCACCAGCCGCTAAGCTTCTGTCCCGCGCCGGCTGCAGGTACAGGCCACCTTCACCGCCGCCAGCATCCTTCCCGCACTGGCCGCCATCCTCTGTCCCACGCCGGCGGCAGGGGCTTGCCACCTCATCACCGTCAGGTTCCATCTCGCCGCTGCCTTCAACATCACAGGGACCACCTCCAACTACAGGAGGGACCAGCCACTTCAGTGCCGTCAGGCTCCATCCCTCATAGGCTGCAAGAACCACTGCCTTCAACGCCGCAGGGATCTGCCACTCATCGCCTCCTTCCCGCTCCAGCTACAGGAGCCAGGGACCACCTCACAACACTGCAAGCTCCAGTCGCAGGGCACATATAGAGCCGTGCAGCACACACGCACCACTCCAGTAACATAGTGGGCTCCAGCCTGTCAGACAATCCACGGAGACCACTTAGGTGGTCAACTATTGTCCCTCATACACTTAAGATATGTGGGGCTGTGAGAGAGCGAGAGAAAAGTGATGGAGAGCGAGATGTGAGGATGCGAGAGAGAAGTGATGGAGAGCGAGATGTGAGGGTGCATGTTTTGAGTAAAAAAAAAACACTAAAGTACTGTAGGCAGGCACTATCCGCCTACTTCGGTGACATCACAAGTTGGACAGAGGTTGTCAGGTTGGTTGGTCTGATGACAAGTTGGTTAGATGTGTGGAGCACTGATAAAAAGTTGGTTAGATGTGTGGAGCACTGATAAAAAGTTGGTTAGATGTGTGGAGCACTGTTTTAGTTGGACAGATAAGTTGGATGGTTGGACGTTTGTAGTGTTGGAGAAAAGTTGGTCTGATGTATGGCTAGCATTAATAGTGAATTGCCATTTGCTCCCAGACATTGCCAGATTTTATTTCCAATCAGCCAGATTGGACAGATAATCTTTTAGTGTGTAGAATGAGAAGTGACCATCTTAGAATATTAAGCATTCACTGTCAGTAAATGACCACAAGGGGGCAATTCGTACACATGTGAAGAGAATGACGGCAGCTTGACAATAGTTTACCACTTCCCGTAATACATATCCATTTTCCTGCTTGTAAAGAGGAGAGATCATATGATTTATGTGAAAGCACAGGCTTCCCTTAGCTCATACAGTTCTGTGAGCAGGTGTTGCAGTCTTTCCTTTGTTTGCGAGCTACAAATCAACTATGGTTGAACTTGAACTTGATAAACTTCCTTGTATGTCAAAATTAATAAACGTAACTTTCCAAATAACACTGGACATATTTGCAAATATACTGATACGGGGGAATTTGTAAGAGGGTGTAAGAATCAAAAAGTGAGAGATTTTGTGAGATTTCTCCAATTTTTTAAAGTGGCAATCATTTATATGGCAAAATCAACCTGCTTTTCACATGTACATGAAAAAACAGGAGAACTCTCACAAAATCTTTCACATTCTCACTTTCACACCCTATTACACTCCCCCCACAGTGAGTTCTTTTGAGCAGAGATTACTCTCCGCCCAAAAGAACACGGGGGGTCATTCCGAGTGGATCTCTAGCTGCCGTTGTTCGCATCGCAGCGATCAGGCTAAAAATCAGGAAATTTCTGCGCATGCGTATGCACCGAAATGCGCAAGCGCGTCGTATGGGTACAATGAGCATCGTGGGTTTGCACACAGTCTAATGAAGTTTCCATTCGCACGTTCGAACGCAGGAAGATTGACATGAAGTGGGCGTTTCTGGGTGGCAACTGACCATTTTCAGGGAGTGCTAAGAAAAACACAGGAGTGTCTGGGTGAACGCTGGGCGGGTGTGTGACGTCAAAAGCCGTCCCTCCGTCGTTAGAATCAAGGCACACGAAGCGTAACTACAGGGCTGGTCTTGTTTTGCACAAAAAGATTTTGCAGGTGCTCTGGATTTGAAGTCACAAACCCGCCCAGTGTCCACCCAGCCATGCCTGCATTTTTTCTTGCACGACTGCGTTTTCCCAAACACTCCCTTAAAACGGTCAGTTGCCACCCAGAAATGCCCATTTCATGTCAATCACTCTGCGGCAACCAGTGCGACTGAAATGCATCGCTAGACCCTGTGCAAAACTGCATCATTCGTTGTGCCCGTATGTTGCTCGTGCGCATTGCGCCGCATACGCATGTGCAGAACTGCTGTTTTTTAGCCTGATCGCTGCGCTGCAAACAAATGCAGCTAGCGATCAACTCGGAATGACCCCCCATGGTTTTGCCCAACTGCTAACAAATTTGCTGCTGCAATCAACTCTGAATTACCTCCCCAGATTAGAGGAATAGAGATGGACAAAGCTGTGAAATTTAACGTAAATCAAGTCTTGTGGTGGCACTGACCATTTTGCATTGGTGTGAAGTAACGGCGATACAGGGGGTAATTTCAGACCTGATCATAGCAGTAAATTTGTTAGCAGTTGGGCAAAACCATGTGCACTGCAGGGGAGGCAGATTTAACATGTGCAGAGAGAGTTAGATTTGAGTGTGGTGTGTTCAATCTGCAATCTAATTTGCAGTGTCAAAATAAAGCAGCCAGGATTTACCCTGCACAGAAATAAAATAACCCACCCAAATCTAACTCTCTGCACATGTTATATCTGCCTCCCCTGCAGTGCACATGGTTTTGCCCAATTGCTATCAAAAATCCTGCTGCGATCAACTTGGAATTACCCCCCATGTGCACTGCAGGGGGGGCAGATATAACATTTGCAGAGAGAGTTAGATTTGGGTGGGTTATTTTGTTTCTGTGCAGGGTAAATACTGGCTGCTTTATTTTTACACTGCAATTTAGATTTCAGTTTGAAAAAAACACTCCCAAATCTAACTCTCTGTGCAGATGTTATATTTATATCTGCCTCCCCTGCAGTGCACATGGGCCCTCATTCCGAGTTGTTCGCTCGCTAGCTGTTTTTAGCAGCATTGCACACGCTAAGCCGCCGCCTACTGGGAGTGTATTTTAGCTTAGCAGAATTGCGAACGTAAAATTAGCTGAATTGCGAATAGAAATTTCTTAGCAGTTTCTGAGTAGCTCGAGACTTACTCTGCCACTGCGATCAGTTCAGTCAGTTTCATTCCCGGTTTGACGTCACAAACACGGCCTGCGTTTGCCCAGACACTCCCGCGTTTTTCCCAGCAACGGCAGCATTTTTTTGCACACACCCATAAAACGTCCAGTTTCCGCCCAGAAACACTCACTTCCTGTCAATCACACTCCGATCACCAGAACGATGACATTTCTTCGTTAGGCCGTGAGTAAAATACCTAACTTTTTAGCAAATTTACTTGGCGCAGGCGCACTGCGAACATTGCGCATGCGCAGTTTGCGACTAATCGCACCGTTGCTAAAAAAAACTAACGAGCGAACAACTCGGAATGAGGGCCATGGTTTTGGCCATCTGCTAACAAATTTGCTGCTACGATCAGGTCTGAATTAGGCCCACAGTTCTGAGCAGGGATGAAAGTGAGCCGGACTGGGGCGGAACTGCACTCCGTCTTTTCCATTTGGAGACAGAACCAGTTCCGCATCCTCGGGCTCACCTAACTCAATGTCAGCCCGGCATGCAGGGAAATGTCGGGCGCCCGCTGAGATTGTGTTACCAGCAGGCACCCGGTTCCCTCCCCATAGTGGCAGCTGGAGGCAGGAGCTCAGTCCTGAGCTCCGACTTTCGGCAGTGTGCGGCGCTGTGCTATGTGAGAGATGTCATGACGTCTCTTCCATAGTTCTGAGGAGAAGGCAGCCAGGCGGAAGGCAGTGGTCCAGAAGCAAGAGTGGGGCTTGGAGACTATTGTGTTGTTTTTTTATGTGTGTGTGTAAGCGGTGCTTCTAAAGGGGCATTAACAAAGGGGACTAAACTATTGGGGGCATAACTACAGGGGCTAAATTACTGGGGGCATAAATACTGGTTCTATAACTACAGAGGCTAAACTACAGGGGGGCTAAATTACTGGGGGCATAACTACAGGGACTAAACTACTGGGGGCATTACCACTGGGGGCTAAACTACAGGGGGGATAAACTACTAGGGGCATAACTACTGCAGGCATTACCATGGGGGGCATTACCACTGGGTGCTAAACTACCGGGGGCATAACTACGGCGACATTACCACTGGGGGCTAAACTACTGGGAGCATAACTACTGGGGGCATAACTACTGGGGGCATTACCACGGGGCATTACCACTAGGGCTAAACTACTGGGGTCATAACTACAGGCAGCACTACTACAGGGGCATTACTACACAGGGGCATTACCACTAAGGGCACTACTAATGAGGGCATTATACGTATAAGGGGTATCACTCCTGGGGACATAAGGGGCACTACTACTGGGGTCATTGCATAAGCAGCACCAATACTATGGGATCAACATAAGGGGCACTACAACTGTGGGCATTATCCCTACAGTGGACATTGCATAAGGGGCACTACCACTTTGTGCATTGCATATGGGGCACTACTGCTGTGGGCATTATCTGTATTAGGGGTGCCACTACTGTGGGTATTATGTGTACTAGGTAGAGATGTGCGGTGGACACTTTTTGGGTTTTGTGTTTTGGTTTTGGATCTGGATCTCCGTTCGTGTTTTGGATCTGGATTGGTTTTGCTAAAACCACCCTTTCGGGTTTTGGTTTTAAAATCCATGAATAACATTCATTTCCACCCCACAATATTGTTTTTAGTAGAGATGCGCAGGTTCGGTTTTACTCGGGTCTCAAAACGGCATCTTATTGGCTCACGGATGTCACGCGTTTTGGATAGCCAATTAGAAAAATCAGAAAAACCAGTGTAAATCCGAGTAAAACCGAACCCGCACATCTCTAGTTTTTAGGCAGAAAGGTTGCACCGAGGTACCTGGATGACTAAGCTAAGCGACACAAGTGGGCAGCACAAACACATGGCCCATCTAGGAGTGACACTGCTGTGGCAGACAGGATGGCACTTTTAAAAACTAGGCCCCAAACAGCACATAATGCAAAGAAGAAAAAAAAAAAGAGGTGCAAGATGCAATTGTCCTTGGGCCCTCCCACCCAGCCTAATATTGTTTAAACAGGACATGCACAGTTTAATAAACCCATCTTTTCAGCGACAGGGTCTACCACATGACTTTGGCTGAAATGAGGACAGTTTTGGGAAAAAAATTCAAAATACAGTGCGCAATGAAACAGTAGTGCAGCTACACAGTAAAACACAAGTGTGCATCCAAAACACACTGAATGATACGAATGAAGAAAGAGAAGTGAATACTAATGATAGCGCTCTCCAGTAGCCATGTTTTATATATCACCCATGTGAAAATGATATAACAGGGTTCGATTCACCATGTATTGCAACAGAAAAGTCCTCTAGGCTCCTTATTGCACACACTCAGATGGTTACTCCAAAATTCTTCCTTCCCAGGGAAAACTCAATATTGTTCATATGTAATGGAACCAACATAAAACCTATGGAGATAGATATAAGCCTCTCCTAATCCTCTTGCAAGGATATTTGTGGGAGGTGCTTATGGAGAAACACAAATATAGTGTAGCAAGTCTTAAAACAAGAACATATTTAATATGTACAAAATGCACGTACAAAAAAGCAATTTTAAAACAGCATGTCATATAACTCCATGTAACATCACCATCGCTCGGATCTTTCACGAGGAATCAAATGGCACCAGATGTCAAGTTTGGAAGGTGAATGAGCTCCGGATGCCCACCGCCACACCATGAAAAGTTCCCTCTCGTAGCTGATTGGTGAATGCAGGAGTCCACGTAAAGTACACAACCAATGAGGACAGTGTCAAGAAGGTGATTAAAAATAGAGAATTGCACAGTACAGCAGACAGGCAACAGCAACCCTGGACTTAAATGTCAGTAGGGCAGCACCCCTGGACTGATAGGACAGAGGGGCAGCACCCAATATAGGGCAGCACCCCTGGAATGATGTGGCAGACAAAGAAAAGACGTGCAACATGGAATTTTCCTTGGGCCCTACCACCCATCCTTATTCTCACAGATAAATAATTCCACACTGAAGAGGTGGATATTTTTGGTATTTTGCCCAGGCATGACAATGGACTTTTTCATCCCATGGCCAACAACTGTCTCCACTGGTGCCTTATTCAAACAAACCAAATCACCATCAGAATCCTCATCGTCAACTTCCTCCTCAGTGCCAGCTACACCGATATCCCCCTCATGCTGGTGTATTTCTACAGTGACATCCTCAATCTCAATATCAGCAACTGGACTGGTGGTGCTCCTCCCAGCACTTGCAGAGGGCGTGAAAATGGTGGTAGTAGCTTCCTCTTCCCATACAGTCTTGAGCAGGTCAGGCCTAGACATCGCAACCGCGGACAAACTTGGACTCTCCTTAGGGATTTGTGATATCTCTGAATGCACAGTTGTTTTTACCTGTACTTTAACAAGCTTCATTTTTTTTTATTTTTTGAGAGGGAGGAGAATTTCCATTTTCATGAGAAGCTGAACCACCAGTAATGAAATAGGCCAAGGCCTTAGCCTTTCCTTGCCACTTTGTGTCGTGAATGGCATATTGCCAATTTTACATTTCTTATCAGATAATTTCTTTTTTGGGGGATTTTACATGCCCTCTATGACATTGGGCATCGGCCTTAGCAGACAACGTTGATGGAATTGCATCATCAATGTCATCACTGGTGGCAGCAGCTTCAGCACTAGTACTAGGAACTGTAAGTGGTTCCTGATCTTTCACTATTTTTTCCTCGAAATGTTTGTTCTCCATTTCACAGGACAGCACCCCTTTATTATTACAGCACATAGAACAGTGCCCCTTTATTTTCACAGCACCTTTGTATTTTTAAAGCATACAAGACAGGGCCAGTGTACTTTTATTTTAACAACATCACCCCTGTATTTTACAGCATACAGGACAGGACCAGTGTACTTTTATTTTAACAACAGCACCCCTGTATTTTTACAGCATACAGGACAGGACCAGTGTACTTTTATTTTAACAACCACACCCCTGTATTTTTACAGCATACAGAATTGGGCCAGTACCCCTGTATTTGAACAACACGCCTGTACTTTTACAGTATACAAGACAGGGGCAGTGTAATTTTATTTTAACAACAACACCCCAGTATTTTTATAGCATACAGGACAGGGCCAGTATACTTTTATTTTAACAACAGCACCCCTGTATTTTTACAGCATACAGGACAGGGCCAGTGTACTTTTATTTTAACAACAGCACCCCTGTATTTGGGCCAGTGCACTTTTATTTTAACAACACGGGTCTCAAAACGGCATCTTTTTGGCTCACGGATGTCACGCGTTTTGGATAGCCAATTAGTAAAATCAGAAAAACCAGTGTAAATCCGAGTAAAACCGAACCCACATATCTCTAGTTTTTAGGCCGAAAGGTTGCACCGAGGTACCTGGATGACTAAGCTAAGCGACACTAGTGGGCAGCACAAACACGTGGCCCATCTAGGAGTGGCACTGCTGTGGCAGACAGGATGGCACTTTTAAAAACTAGGCCCCAAACAGCACATAATGCAAAGAAAAAAAAAAAAAAGAGGTGCAAGATGCAATTGTCCTTGGGCCCTCCCACCCAGCCTAATATTGTTTAAACAGAACATGCACAGTTTAATAAACCCATCTTTTCAGCGACAGGGTCTACCACATGACTGTGGCTGAAATGAGGACAGTGTCAAGAAGGTGATTAAAAATAGAGAATTACACAGCACAGCAGACAGGCAACAGCAACCCTGGACTTAAATGTCAGTAGGGCAGCACCCCTGGACTGATAGGGCAGAGGGGCAGCACCCAATATAGGGCAGCACCCCTGGAATGATGTGGCAGACAAAGAAAAGACGTGCAACATGGAATTTTCCTTGGGCCCTACCACCCACCCTTGTGTTGTATAAACAGGACATGCACACTTTAACAAACCAATCATTTCAGCTGTGGCAGAAATTATTGCTTTTTTTGGGCCCACACCAAAAAAGAAGAAATTAATCTCTCCTTGCATAAACTGGCTCTACAGAAGCAAGATGTGGTCCTCATCCTCATCCTCCAATTCCTCAACCCCTTCAGTGTTTACATCCTCATTCTCACAGATAAATAATTCCACACGAAGAGGTGGATATTTTTGGTATTTTGCCCAGGCATGACAATGGGCTTTTTCATCTCATGGCCAACAACTGTCTCCACTGGTGCCTTATTCAAACAAACCAAATCACCATCAGAATCCTCATCGTCAACTTCCTCCTCAGTGCCAGCTACACCAATATCTCCCTCATGCTGGTGTATTTCTACAGTGACATCCTCAATCTCAATATCAGCAACTGGACTGGTGGTGCTCCTCCCAGCACTTGCAGAGGGCGTGAAAATGGTGGTAGTAGCTTCCTCTTCCCATACAGTCTTGAGCAGGTCAGGCCTAGACATCGCAACCGCGGACAAACTTGGACTCTCCTTGGGGATTTGTGATATGTCTGAATGCACAGTTGTTTTTACCTGTACTTTAACAAGCTTCATTTTTTAAAAAATTTTTGAGAGGGAGGAGGATTTCCATTTTCATGAGAAGCTGAACCACCAGTAATGAACATAGGCCAAGGCCTTAGCCTTTCCTTGCCACTTTGTGTCGTGAATGGCATATTGCCAATTTTACGTTTCTTATCAGATAATTTCTTTTTTGGGGGATTTTACATACCCTCTATGACATTGGGCATCGGCCTTAGCAGACAACGTTGATGGAATTGCATCATCAATGTCATCACTGGTGGCAGCAGCTTCAGCACTAGTACTAGGAACTGTAAGTGGTTCCTGATCTTTCACTATTTTTTCCTCCAAATGTTTGTTCTCCATTTCACAGAACAGCACCCCTTTATTATTACAGCACATAGAACAGTGCCCCTTTATTTTCACAGCACCTTTGTATTTTTAAAGCATACAAGACAGGGCCAGTGTACTTTTATTTTAACAACAGCACCCCTGTATTTTTACAGCATACAGGACAGGACCAGTGTACTTTTATTTTAACAACCACACCCCTGTATTTTACAGCATACAGAATTGGGCCAGTACCCCTGTATTTGAACAACACGCCTGTACTTTTACAGTATACAAGACAGGGGCAGTGTAATTTTATTTTAACAACAGCACCCCAGTATTTTTATAGCATACAGGACAGGGCCAGTGTACTTTTATTTTAACAACAGCACCCCTGTATTTTTACAGCATACAGGACAGGGCCAGTGTACTTTTATTTTAACAACAGCACCCCTGTATTTGGGCCAGTGCACTTTTATTTTAACAACAGCACCCATGTGTTTTCTCCGCATACAGGACAGGGCCAGTGTACTTTTATTTTAACAACAGCACCCCTGTATATTTACGGCATACAAGACAGGGCCAGTGTACATTTATTTTCACAGCCCCCCTGTATTGTTACAGCATACAGGACAGGGCCAGTGTACATTTTCACTGCACCCCTGAATTTGTTACTGCATACAAGACAGGGCCAGTGTAAATTTATTTTCACTGCACCACTGAATTTTTACAGCATACCAGACAGGGCCAGCACCCTTGTATTTGAACAACAGCCCTGTAATTTTACAATATACAAGACAGGGCCAGTGTTATTTTATTTTAACAACAGCACCCCTGTATTTTCACAACATACAGGAGGACAGTGCCCCTTTACAGCACAGTGACAGCCAGGACAGCAACACCCATGTACAGCTGCAGCACCCCTAACAGCACATGAAACACCAGTGACAGCCAGGACATCATCCCTAACATCACAGGACAGAACAGTGACAGGACATCATCCCCAACATCACAGGACAGAACAGTGACAGGACAGCATCCCTAACATCACAAGGACACCACAGTGACAGGACAGCACCCCTAGAGAGCACACACTGACCCCACCCAAAGCCACCACCCACAGAGAGAGATAGAGGTCTATCTCCCTCACTCTCCAAGTATGGAGTGAAAATGGTGGCGACGCGCGGCTCCTTATACGGAATCCAAAACCTGCGAGAATCCGACAGCGGGATGATGACGTTTTGCCTCATTCTGGGATCTGAGTCTGGCGGGAAGTCGCAAGCCGGACTCGGTTACCGGCTCAGATCATGAAGTTTGGGGGGGTTCGTTTCTCTAAGAACCGGACCCGCTCATCTCTAGTATTAGGGGTGCTACTACTGTGGGCTTTGTGTATAAGGGGCACTAATGTGTGTCATAACATGAATAAGGGACACCACTACGTGGTGTAATGTGCATAAGATTGTGCAACTGCATGGCATAATTTTAATTGGGGATACTTTAGCATGACCATGCCCCTCCCTTTTGAGACCACACCCTTTTATTGTATTAGTGCCGGGAGCAGGGGGGGGGGGGAGTTAGTTCCACCACCTCTCTAGGACCACTTTAAGCTTTGGTTCTGAGACAGTTCCACTTTAGCTTCCTTCATTCTGTGATGTATCAGTTAACTAGACTTTTGCAGACTTATACTTTGTGAGCTGTGGGTAGGGGCACATCTTGGGGGGCTGGGTCAAGCACAGCATGTTCCAGCAGGGGAGTAGAGGAATGCCAGCAGGGGAGCAGTTTCACTATCTGGATAACCAATGATCAGTGGGAATGGAAGGGAGTGGGAACCCCTTTTGCATGGTTTTGGACTGTCAGTATCAGTACTTTATTGCCTGATACTAGAATACCTCTGGCCACTTGTGGTGGTGGTGGTGGTGATGATGGTGGTGGTGGTTGTGGTGGTGGTGGGGTGGTACATTGCCAAACAAAGCCATGCTGGCCTAAACACATGACTACAGTCACTAAGGTCTTTGCTAGCTTCACCACCTTCTCCGTGCCATGTTAGAGTTTTAGTCCTGCAGCAACAGTGCACAGTGGGCGGTATTCAAATGATATATCACGCCCAATCTCCTTATTAACGTGATCCAAGTTATCGCTTTTATTGTGCCCATAGTAATCAGGTTTAGCTGCATATAGTAGCCAGCTGAAATAATTATACCATGCCCGCCAGCAGAAACAGAATGGCTGTGGAAGGGGGTGAAAAGAACTGAATACCACCCAGTGAGGCAGCAGAGTACTTTTTTTTTTTTTTTACAGAATCAGTGGGTTGGAAATAATAAATTTCTTTATAGTGATATTTTTTTTTTTTTTATTATTTATCTCGAATTCTTCCACCATGTGTTCTACCTACTGTACCATTACTTCACTGTTTTTGTGTTGGCCATATATTAAAACGACCTACATATGCCACTGGAAAATTTAGGAAAGCCACTATGTTTTGGTCCCAGAAGATAAGATTACTCAGTACCCATCTCACTGTGGCCACTCTTTGTCAGTAGTTTCATACTTTAAGCTTTGTGTGGTCACTGTGATGCTCCCTATATTAAATGGTGGTCATTGAAATGCTCTGTAGTTAGTAAGGTAGTTTAGTACAGGCAGTGATACTTATCTTTTAGTCTTGGGAAAGTGGAGCCTGCATGCTCCTTTTAAAAGTGAATACACCCCAGAATCACAGAATAAATGAGCAGATGCTGGAACCTTAATGTGATGACCTTACAAATATTTCAGTCTTTACAATGTTGATGCTTGTAATCCAAGCATACCAAGGTTGACTCTTATCTACTAGAGGATGGAGGAAGGATGCTGAGCTGAGGCTTTGGGTAACAAAAACTCTAGCTTCCCCAATGGCTGGGGCCTGGGGGTTGACGACAGACAATTCATTTTGCTGTGTGGAGAGGTTGGGAGCATTTAGGACCAAATCACTGAAACATGAAATTTCATGGCCCAGTGAGGAGTGAGGCAAATATTCCCTGGTACAGTTTCTAAACTTGTGCAGATCTCCAGATGAACCACATTCTGTTTTTGGGATCTGCCCCCATACGTTGCACATTAAAATGGAAAAGAGCAGAAGGGGAAAGAGTACAGACATCACTTCAATGTCAAGTCTTCTACACTGAGGACCACAACCTTCATTCATTCCAGCTCTTAAATTATTCTCTTATACTGGAAATTGGAACCAACCTTCTAAATTAGACTGATGGAGATGTTGTCCGTAGCAACCCATCAGTTTAAAGCTGTCATTGTCACGATCCAGGTAATTGGACGCCATTACTTACCATCCTGATGTCTCCTGGGGCTGGCTCTGCGTTCCAGGGCCGGATCTCAGTGGTGCAACTGGGATCAATGGTCTGCATTTCCCTCCTGTCATCCTGCAGCGCTGTCGCAGCGGCTTCATGTTGATTTCAGATTGGCGTCTCCGGCCCGCCGCGGCCTCCGCAGCCGCTCCTATGTTTGTAATTCACAGAGTCTTCAGGATGGTATCTACTGTCTGCTGCGGCCTCTGATGTCGCTCATGAGTTCCAGTGTGCAAGATGTCTGCATGGCGCTTCCCGCTTTCTACGGCATCCGCCGCCATTGTTGCTGAATTTCCACATGGTTTTCTCAAACTAACTTTTCCTTCCAAGTGCTACATGGGCGCAGCCATGTTGGTTTCAGTCACATGATTCACTTTACACAAATCTGTTGTCCCACTGGAATCTGCATGATTGCTCAACCAATGCCTGCCTCCCTGCAGGTATAAATATCTTGTGTCAGAGACAAGAAACTGTCAGTGCTTTGGTTGTCAAACCTTGTGTTACCAGGTCTCTCTTTGCTGTGGACATAGCTGTTACAGGTTTCCAGCTGCTGCTTCCAACCTTCACTAGAGACCCGCACCAGCCTTCCAGCTTACAGTGCCGCCTGACTCCACAGTGCTCTCCCATCGTCACTCCTGGCTATTGATACACCAGCTTCCAGCGATTGGCTCGTAGTGGCCATCTTGAATTTCAAAAATGACACTGAGGCGCCACTTTTGAAATTGGCACAAATACCAAACTTAAAATTCTGAATAGCAGGCAGGGACTGGATCCTCTCTGATCCAGACTTGCCGCTAACGCCCGCACATCCACGCATCTCCGCTGCTGCTAACGCCCGCACTGCCACCACTATGCCCGCCCCACCGCCGCTTATGTCCGCACCGCCACCGCATATGCCCACATCCACCCAGTGATGGCAGTGGATCCAGTGAAGGATTCGCTGGCCAATCACATCCTCCTCACTGACAGGTGCATGCTTTCATGGTTGAAAGCACGTCTGTGTCACAGCGGCACTTTAGTAGGTGCTGCTTTTTCATTTATTTACAATGGGCTTTTACAGCCCTCGGCATGGCCCCGCCCCCCACTTTGGCCCCTGTCCCATTGACAACGGGAGTCACCGCTATCGGTGCCTCCCAAAGCCACTTTAAATGTTAAAATAATATGAAGCAGATACTTATGACACAGAATATGTGTCATAAGTATCTTTTTTGTATTATTTTAATCACTAGGCGATTCATCGTGCCCTACGAGCGCTCTTCACACCGTCGTTTGTGGCTACTCCCCGTTAACCCCTGCACTCCTTTGAACATACGCAGGCCGGTACAGAACAGATGCAGAAATGCAGGGCAATATAGAGGGCATAAAGAAAAGAGAGAGGCGTAGGGGGGAAGCAGGGGGGGGGGGGGGGGAGGGAATGTACAGAAACGCTGTGCGATGGGTAAAGGATAGGGAGATGCAGGGTGGTAGGGAGAGGATAAAGAGAGGCAAGGTGTTACAAAACAAAATACCGTTGCAAAAGGCTACGACCCGTTAACCCCTGCACGGGCTTCAGCTGTGCTATAATTGTCATTACATGGGGTATTACCTGCCAAAAATGTTATGCTAGTGGGTAAATATTGCATGGGGGAAAGGCGTGCGATTGTCAAGGGGGCGTAGGCCTTTGTGAGGGCGTGAAGAGTGGCCGCAGGGCACAATGAATAACATAGTGTAGTATATACTGCTAGTGTATGCAGCGCAGCTTATACACTCAGTGGGCACAGGTAATGGAGCCGCGTATACACACAATGGACACAGGTAGCAGCGCAGCTTATACACACAGTGGCCACAGGTAATGGATACGTGTATCCACACAGTGGGCAGAGGTAGCAGCGCAGCTTATACACACAATACCCAAAGGTAGCAGAGCCGCTTATACACCCAATAGCCACAGGTAACAGAGCCGCTTGTACACACACAGTGCCCACAGGTAGCAGAGGCACTTATACACACAGTGCCCATAGGTAGCAAAGCCGCTTATACACACAGTGCCCACAGGTAGCAGAGCCGCTTATACACACACAGTGCCCACAGGTAGCAGAGGCGCTTATACACACAGTGCCCACATGTAGCAGAGGCGCTTATACATACAGTGGCCACAGGTAGCAGAGCCGCTTATACACACACAGTGCCCACAGGTAGCAGAGGCGCTTATACACACAGTGCCCACATGTAGCAGAGGCGCTTATACACACAGTGCCCACAGGTAGCAGAGCCGCTTATACACACACAGTGCCCACAGGTAGCAGAGCCGCTTATACACACAGTGCCCACTAGAGATGAGCGGGTTCGGTTTCTCTGAATCCGAACCCGCACGAACTTCATGTTTTTTTTCACGGGTCCGAGCGACTCGGATCTTCCCGCCTTGCTCGGTTAACCCGAGCGCGCCCGAACGTCATCATGACGCTGTCGGATTCTCGCGAGACTCGGATTCTATATAAGGAGCCGCGCGTCGCCGCCATTTTCACACGTGCATTGAGATTGATAGGGAGAGGACGTGGCTGGCGTCCTCTCCATTTAGATTAGGAGAGAGAGAGAGAGATTGACCTGAGGCTGATACTGTAGAAGAGAGTGCAGAGTTTAGTGACTGACCACAGTGACCACCAGCAGTGCAGTTGTTTTATTTAATATATCCGTTCTCTGCCTGAAAAAAACGGTACACACAGTGACTCAGTCACATACCATATCTGTGTGCACTGCTCAGCCCAGTGTGCTGCATGCCTGCATCATCTATGTATATATTATATATCTGACTGTGCTCAGCTCACACAGCTTATAATTGTGGGGGAGACTGGGGAGCACTGCAGTGCCAGTTATAGGTTATAGCAGGAGCCAGGAGTACAAGACAGTCACATACCATATCTGTGTGCACTGCTCAGCCCAGTGTGCTGCATCATCTATGTATATATATTATATATCTGACTGTGCTCAGCTCACACAGCTTATAATTGTGGGGGAGACTGGGGAGCACTGCAGTGCCAGTTATAGGTTATAGCAGGAGCCAGGAGTACATATTATATTAAAATTAAACAGTGCACACTTTTGCTGCAGGAGTGCCACTGCCAGTGTGACTGACCAGTGACCTGACCACACTGACCACCAGTATAGTTAGTAGTATACTATATTGTGATTGCCTGAAAAAGTTAAACACTCGTCGTGTGACTTCACTTGTGTGGTGTTTTTTTTTTTATTCTATAAAAAACTCATTCTGCTGACAGACAGTGTCCAGCAGGTCCGTCATTATATAATATATATACCTGTCCGGCTGCAGTAGTGATATATATATATTTTTTATATCATTATTTATCATCCAGTCGCAGCAGACACAGTACGGTAGTTCACGGCTGTAGCTACCTCTGTGTCGGCACTCGGCAGTCCATCCATAATTGTATACCACCTACCCGTGGTTTTTTTTTCTTTCTTCTTTATACATACATACTACTACATCTCTTTATCAACCAGTCTATATTAGCAGCAGACACAGTACAGTACAGTAGTTCACGGCTGTGGCTACCTCTGTGTCGGCACTCGGCAGTCCGTCCATAATTGTATACCACCTAACCATGGTTTTTTTTTCTTTCTTCTTTATACATACATACTACGACATCTCTTTATCAACCAGTCTATATTAGCAGCAGACACAGTACAGTACGGTAGTTCACGGCTGTGGCTACCTCTGTGTCGGCACTCGGCAGTCCGTCCATAATTGTATACCACCTAACCGTGGTTTTTTTTTCTTTCTTCTTCATACATACATACTACGACATCTCTTTATCAACCAGTCTATATTAGCAGCAGACACAGTACAGTACGGTAGTTCACGGCTGTGGCTACCTCTGTGTCGGCACTCGGCAGTCCGTCCATAATTGTATACCACCTAACCGTGGTTTTTTTTTCTTTCTTCTTTATACATACATACTACGACATCTCTTTATCAACCAGTCTATATTAGCAGCAGACACAGTACAGTACGGTAGTTCACGGCTGTGGCTACCTCTGTGTCGGCACTCGGCAGTCCGTCCATAATTGTATACCACCTAACCGTGGTTTTTTTTTCTTTCTTCTTCATACATACATACTACGACATCTCTTTATCAACCAGTCTATATTAGCAGCAGACACAGTACAGTACGGTAGTTCACGGCTGTGGCTACCTCTGTGTCGGCACTCGGCAGTCCGTCCATAATTGTATACCACCTACCCGTGGTTTTTTTTTCTTTCTTCTTTATACATACATACTACTACATCTCTTTATCAACCAGTCTATATTAGCAGCAGACACAGTACAGTACGGTAGTTCACGGCTGTGGCTACCTCTGTGTCGGCACTCGGCAGTCCGTCCATAATTGTATACCACCTAACCGTGGTTTTTTTTTCTTTCTTCTTCATACATACATACTACGACATCTCTTTATCAACCAGTCTATATTAGCAGCAGACACAGTACGGTAGTTCACGGCTGTAGCTACCTCTGTGTCGGCACTCGGCAGTCCGTCCATAATTGTATACTAGTATCCATCCATCTCCATTGTTTACCTGAGGTGCCTTTTAGTTGTGCCTATTAAAATATGGAGAACAAAAATGTTGAGGTTCCAAAATTAGGGAAAGATCAAGATCCACTTCCACCTCGTGCTGAAGCTGCTGCCACTAGTCATGGCCGAGACGATGAAATGCCAGCAACGTCGTCTGCCAAGGCCGATGCCCAATGTCATAGTACAGAGCATGTCAAATCCAAAACACCAAATATCAGTAAAAAAAGGACTCCAAAACCTAAAATAAAATTGTCGGAGGAGAAGCGTAAACTTGCCAATATGCCATTTACCACACGGAGTGGCAAGGAACGGCTGAGGCCCTGGCCTATGTTCATGGCTAGTGGTTCAGCTTCACATGAGGATGGAGGCACTCAGCCTCTCGCTAGAAAAATGAAAAGACTCAAGCTGGCAAAAGCAGTAGCACCGCAAAGAACTGTGCGTTCTTCGAAATCCCAAATCCACAAGGAGAGTCCAATTGTGTCGTTTGCGATGCCTGACCTTCCCAACACTGGACATGAAGAGCATGCGCCTTCCACCATTTGCACGCCCCCTGCAAGTGCTGGAAGGAGCACCCGCAGTCCAGTTCCTGATAGTCAGATTGAAGATGTCAGTGTTGAAGTACACCAGGATGAGGAGGATATGGGTGTTGCTGGCGCTGGGGAGGAAATTGACCAGGAGGATTCTGATGGTGAGGTGGTTTGTTTAAGTCAGGCACCCGGGGAGACACCTGTTGTCCGTGGGAGGAATATGGCCGTTGACATGCCTGGTGAAAATACCAAAAAAATCAGCTCTTCGGTGTGGAACTATTTCAACAGAAATGCGGACAACAGGTGTCAAGCCGTGTGTTCCCTTTGTCAAGCTGTAATAAGTAGGGGTAAGGACGTTAACCACCTCGGAACATCCTCCCTTATACGTCACCTGCAGCGCATTCATAATAAGTCAGTGACAAGTTCAAAAACTTTGGGTGACAGCGGAAGCAGTCCACTGACCAGTAAATCCCTTCCTCTTGCTCACGCAAACCACCCCACCAACTCCCTCAGTGTCAATTTCCTCCTTCCCCAGGAATGCCAATAGTCCTGCAGGCAATGTCACTGGCAATTCTGACGAGTCCTCTCCTGCCTGGGATTCCTCCGATGCATCCTTGCGTGTAACGCCTACTGCTGCTGGCGCTGCTGTTGTTGCTGCTGGGAGTCGATGGTCATCCGAGAGGGGAAGTCGTAAGCCCACTTGTACTACTTCCAGTAAGCAATTGACTGTTCAACAGTCCTTTGCGAGGAAGATGAAATATCACAGCAGTCATCCTGCTGCAAAGCGGATAACTGAGGCCTTGACAACTATGTTGGTGTTAGACGTGCGTCCGGTATCCGCCGTTAGTTCACAGGGAACTAGACAATTTATTGAGGCAGTGTGCCCCCGTTACCAAATACCATCTAGGTTCCACTTCTCTAGGCAGGCGATACCGAGAATGTACACGGACGTCAGAAAAAGACTCACCAGTGTCCTAAAAAATGCAGTTGTACCCAATGTCCACTTAACCACGGACATGTGGACAAGTGGAGCAGGGCAGGGTCAGGACTATATGACTGTGACAGCCCACTGGGTAGATGTATGGACTCCCGCCGCAAGAACAGCAGCGGCGGCACCAGTAGCAGCATCTCGCAAACGCCAACTCTTTCCTAGGCAGGCTACGCTTTGTATCACCGGTTTCCAGAATACGCACACAGCTGAAAACCTCTTACGGCAACTGAGGAAGATCATCGCGGAATGGCTTACCCCAATTGGACTCTCCTGTGGATTTGTGGCATCGGACAACGCCAGCAATATTGTGTGTGCATTAAATATGGGCAAATTCCAGCACGTCCCATGTTTTGCACATACCTTGAATTTGGTGGTGCAGAATTATTTAAAAAACGACAGGGGCGTGCAAGAGATGCTGTCGGTGGCCAGAAAAATTGCGGGACACTTTCGGCGTACAGGCACCACGTACAGAAGACTGGAGCACCACCAAAAACTACTGAACCTGCCCTGCCATCATCTGAAGCAAGAAGTGGTAACGAGGTGGAATTCAACCCTCTATATGCTTCAGAGGTTGGAGGAGCAGCAAAAGGCCATTCAAGCCTATACAATTGAGCACGATATAGGAGGTGGAATGCACCTGTCTCAAGCGCAGTGGAGAATGATTTCAACGTTGTGCAAGGTTCTGATGCCCTTTGAACTTGCCACACGTGAAGTCAGTTCAGACACTGCCAGCCTGAGTCAGGTCATTCCCCTCATCAGGCTTTTGCAGAAGAAGCTGGAGACATTGAAGGAGGAGCTAACACGGAGCGATTCCGCTAGGCATGTGGGACTTGTGGATGGAGCCCTTAATTCGCTTAACAAGGATTCACGGGTGGTCAATCTGTTGAAATCAGAGCACTACATTTTGGCCACCGCGCTCGATCCTAGATTTAAAGCCTACCTTGGATCTCTCTTTCCGGCAGACACAAGTCTGCTGGGGTTGAAAGACCTGCTGGTGAGAAAATTGTCAAGTCAAGCGGAACGCGACCTGTCAACATCTCCTCCTTCACATTCTCCCGCAACTGGGGGTGCGAGGAAAAGGCTCAGAATTCCGAGCCCACCCGCTGGCGGTGATGCAGGGCAGTCTGGAGCGACTGCTGATGCTGACATCTGGTCCGGACTGAAGGACCTGACAACGATTACGGACATGTCGTCTACTGTCACTGCATATGATTCTCTCACCATTGAAAGAATGGTGGAGGATTATATGAGTGACCGCATCCAAGTAGGCACGTCACACAGTCCATACTTATACTGGCAGGAAAAAGAGGCAATTTGGAGGCCATTGCACAAACTGGCTTTATTCTACCTAAGTTGCCCTCCCACAAGTGTGTACTCCGAAAGAGTGTTTAGTGCCGCCGCTCACCTTGTCAGCAATCGGCGTACGAGGTTACATCCAGAAAATGTGGAGAAGATGATGTTCATTAAAATGAATTATAATCAATTCCTCCGCGGAGACATTGACCAGCAGCAATTGCCTCCACAAAGTACACAGGGAGCTGAGATGGTGGATTCCAGTGGGGACGAATTGATAATCTGTGAGGAGGGGGATGTACACGGTGATATATCGGAGGGTGATGATGAGGTGGACATCTTGCCTCTGTAGAGCCAGTTTGTGCAAGGAGAGATTAATTGCTTCTTTTTGGGGGGGGGTCCAAACCAACCCGTCATATCAGTCACAGTCGTGTGGCAGACCCTGTCACTGAAATGATGGGTTGGTTAAAGTGTGCATGTCCTGTTTTGTTTATACAACATAAGGGTGGGTGGGAGGGCCCAAGGACAATTCCATCTTGCACCTCTTTTTTCTTTTATTTCTCTTTGCGTCATGTGCTGTTTGGGGAGGGTTTTTTGGAAGGGACATCCTGCGTGACACTGCAGTGCCACTCCTAAATGGGCCCGGTGTTTGTGTCGGCCACTAGGGTCGCTAATCTTACTCACACAGTCAGCTACCTCATTGCGCCTCTTTTTTTCTTTGCGTCATGTGCTGATTGGGGAGGGTTTTTTGGAAGGGACATCCTGCGTGACACTGCAGTGCCACTCCTAAATGGGCCCGGTGTTTGTGTCGGCCACTAGGGTCGCTAATCTTACTCACACAGTCAGCTACCTCATTGCGCCTCTTTTTTTCTTTGCGTCATGTGCTGATTGGGGAGGGTTTTTTGGAAGGGACATCCTGCGTGACACTGCAGTGCCACTCCTAAATGGGCCCGGTGTTTGTGTCGGCCACTAGGGTCGCTAATCTTACTCACACAGTCAGCTACCTCATTGCACCTCTTTTTTTCTTTGCGTCATGTGCTGATTGGGGAGGGTTTTTTGGAAGGGACATCCTGCGTGACACTGCAGTGCCACTCCTAAATGGGCCCGGTGTTTGTGTCGGCCACTAGGGTCGCTAATCTTACTCACACAGTCAGCTACCTCATTGCGCCTCTTTTTTTCTTTGCGTCATGTGCTGATTGGGGAGGGTTTTTTGGAAGGGACATCCTGCGTGACACTGCAGTGCCACTCCTAAATGGGCCCGGTGTTTGTGTCGGCCACTAGGGTCGCTTATCTTACTCACACAGTCAGCTACCTCATTGCGCCTCTTTTTTTCTTTGCGTCATGTGCTGATTGGGGAGGGTTTTTTGGAAGGGACATCCTGCGTGACACTGCAGTGCCACTCCTAGATGGGCCAGGTGTTTGTGTCGGCCACTAGTGTCGCTTAGCTTAGTCATCCAGCGACCTTGGTGCAAATTTTAGGACTAAAAATAATATTGTGAGGTGTGAGGTATTCAGAATAGACTGAAAATGAGTGGAAATTATGGTTTTTGAGGTTAATAATAATATGGGATCAAAATGACCCCCAAATTCTATGATTTAAGCTGTTTTTTAGTGTTTTTAAAAAAAAACACCCGAATCCAAAACACACCCGAATCCGACAAAAAAAATTCGGTGAGGTTTTGCCAAAACGCGGTCGAACCCAAAACACGGCCGCGGAACCGAACCCAAAACCAAAACACAAAACCCGAAAAATTTCAGGCGCTCATCTCTAGCACTGCCCACAGGTAGCAGAGCCGCTTATACACACACAGTGCCCACAGGTAGCAGAGCCGCTTATACACACAGTGACCACAGGTAGCAGAGCCGCTTATACACACAGTGGCCACAGGTAGCAGAGCCGCTTATACACACAGTGACCACAGGTAGCAGAGCCACTTATACACACACAGGCCCACAGGTAGTAGAGCCGCTTATACACACAGTGCCCACAGGTAGCAGAGCCGCTTATACACACACAGTGCCCACAGGTTGCAGAGCCGCTTATACACACAGTGACCACAGGTAGCAGAGCCGCTTATACACACAGTGGCCACAGGTAGCAGAGCCGCTTATACACACAGTGACCACAGGTAGCAGAGCCGCTTATACACACACGGTGCCCACAGGTAGCAGAGCCGCTTATACACACAGTGACCACAGGTAGCAGAGCCACTTATACACACAGTGACCACAGGTAGCAGAGCCGCTTATACACACACAGGGGCCACGGGTAGCAGAGGCGCTTATACACACAGTGGCCACAGGTAGCAGTGGTGCTTATACACACACAGTGACCACAGGTAGCAGAGCCGCTTATACACACAGTGACCACAGGTAGCAGAGCCGCTTATACACACACAGTGCCCACAGGTAGCAGAGCTGCTTATACACACAGTGACCACAGGTAGCAGAGCCGCTTATACACACACAGGGGCCACGGGTAGCAGAGGCGCTTATACACACAGTGGCCACAGGTAGCAGTGGTGCTTATACACACACAGTGCCCACAGGTAGCATAGGCGCTTATACACACAGTGACCACGGGTAGCAGAGGCGCTTATACACACAGTGGCCACAGGTAGCAGTGGTGCTTATATACACAATGACCCCCGGTAGCAGCGTCACTTCTAGACACAATTCCCATAGGTAACAGAGGCGCTTATACACACAGTGGCCACAGGTTGCAGAGGCGTTTATACACACAGTGCCCACAGGTAGCAGCGCCACTTATACACAATGGCCACAGGTATCAATGTTGCTTAGACACATAATGGGCACAGCATTAGTATTTCTTATGAATCCAATGTCCATTGGTAGCAACTATACTCACAGAAGTTCAGTGTGTGTGTGTGTGTGGGGGGGGGGGGGGTTGGAAAGGGTGGGTTCAGTGAGGTTGAGGTGCGTATCCGTGCCACTGATCACCGCGATTCAAGGAATCACTTGTAGCGGCTGCAGATGGTGTCCGAGAAGCTACGTGTGGTGGTGGGGTGGGTGCGGGAGGGGGGTATGGGGGTGGGGGAGGTGTGGGGGTGCAATGGACGGGGAGGGGCGTCTGAAACAGATGTGGTGGGTGCTGTGGGTGCCACGGGTGGGGGAGGGGCGGGTGGGTTGTAGGGTGCAGGGACGAGAAGTGGGCATAAGGGTGGTGCGGGGTTGCCGCAGGTGGGGTGGAGGGTGCGTGGGTGTAGGAGGGGGGGAGGTGCAGGGATGCCGCCGGTGGGGGAGGGGGGGGTTGTGGGTTGTAGGTGCTACGGGTGGGGGAGGAGCGTGTCCCGCGGGTGAGGGACGGATGTGGTGGGTGCTGTGGGTGCCACGGGTGGGGAAGGGGTGTTGCGGTTGGGGGAGGGAGTGCAGCGGGTGGTGGAGGGGTGGGGGTGCTGAGGGTGTGGGTGCTATGGGTGGGGGAAGGGGCAGGAGTGCCGCGGGTGGGGGAGGGACGTGTGCCGCGGGAGGGGGGCGGATGTGGAGCATGCTGTGGGTGCCGTGGGTGTTTAGGTGGGGGAGGGGCATGTGCCACGGGTGGGGGGTGTATGTGGTGGATGCCGCGGGTAGGGTGGTGGGTTGCAGGGGGGAGGGGTGATTATGGGGGTGGTGCAGGGTTTTTGGGGTTGGGCCGGTGGGTTTTGCGGGTTATGGGTGTTACGAGAGGTGGCGGGAGTGCCGTGGGTGGGGGAGGGGTGTGTGCCGCGGGTGGGGGGCGAATGTGGTGGGTGCTGTGGGTGGGGGAGGGGCGGGGGGTGCGGATGTGGTGGATGCTGTGGGTGGGGTGGAGGGTACAGGGGGGGTAGGTAGAGGTAGGTGTGGGGTGGGGGAGGTGGGGGGGGGGGGGTGCGGGCGGGGGAGGGGTGGGTGGGGTGGAGGGTGTAGTGGGGGAGAGGTTGGTATAGGGGTGGGGGAGGTATGGGGGTGGTGGGGGAGGGGCATGGGGTTTTGCGGGGTGTGGGTGTTACGGGTGGGGGAGGGGGCGAGAGTGCTGCGGGTGGGGGAGGGGTGCTGCGGGTGGGGGAGGGGGTGGGAATGACGCGGGTGGGGGAGGGGGCGGGAGTGCCGGGGGTGGGGGAGGGGTGTGTGCCTGGGGTGGGGGAGGGGTGCTGCGGGTGGGGGCGGGAGTGCCGCAGGTGGGGGAGGGGTGTGTGGCGCGGGTGGGGGAGCGGCGGGAGTGCCGCGTGTGAGGGAGGGGTGTGTGCCGGGGTGGAGGAGGGGTGCGGGGTGCCGCAGGTGGGGGAGGGGTGTGTGCCGCGGGTGGGGGAGGGGTGTGTGCCGCGTGTGGGGGCCGGAGTGCCGCGGGTTGGGTGGATGCCGCGGGTGGGAGGGAGCGGGATGCTGCCGGCCGTGTGCCGTGGTTGGGTGGGGTGGATTCTGTGGGTGGCGCGGCCCGTGTGCAGGGGGTGGAGGTGTTGGGTGGTGTGTGTGCCGCGGGTGCGGCTGTCAGCGTTGGTCCCCAATTCTCCTCCACACTGTGCGGCAGGCAGCAGTGAGAGCGCCGCTTACAGTCCTCGGCTGCAGTGTCACCAGGTGCAGGGAGTGTACGGGGAGGGGGGAGAGAGGGGAAGGGGCGGAGATGGGGAGGGGACTGGGCGGGGATGGGTGGACAGAGGAAGGGGACTGTTCCTGCCCTGCATCCAGCCGCCCAGATCTGTGCCTGTGACTCCGCCCAGCGTTACGGCCAGCACAGAGTCACAGACTTGGGCTAATATATAGGAGATTAATGGCAGGGGAGGCAACCTCCCCTGACTGCACGTCCCTAGTAAAACAGCCCCTACAGTAAGTGGGGAACTCTGTAAATACTAATATTAGAAGTGCTATTATTAACATTTCCATTGACTCCCACTGAAAATATTATACTATCCCTTTGCCTATTAAACCTGTTTGTATACTATTTATAGGTCAGAGTGTTTATTAATGGCCAGGGGAAACATTGGGTTTTAACATCTGCATGTGATGATTCTGTTTATCGTTTCCGCTCACAAAACAACCCGAATAACCCTCATAATGTAAGGGAAAACATGCTTTGGGCTGGAGAACTGCGCTGTCACTGAGAGAGTAAAGCAGAGAAGTGTAGGAGGCCCAAAAGGCTGAGATGGGAAACTTATTTGTAAACTTAAGTTGATGAACCACAAGCAGGTCTAAAACCCTGACCTGTTTATTTCATGTTGTTTGCGGAAAATGAGGGGGAGGAAAACCAAAAACACTTTTCAGAATAATGCTTTCTGTTTCCTGCCATCCAATTCTGAGACATCTAGCTGCGGCTATTATTAGAATTTATTTACAGTTTATAGCAGTAGCAAGATTTTTCTCTAATGGGCAAAACCATATGCAGTGCAGGTGGGGCAGATGTAACATGTACAGAGAGAGTTAGATTTGGGTGGGGTGTATTCAAACTGAAATCTAAATGACAGTGTAAAAATAAAGCAGCCAGCATTTACTCTGCACAGAAACAAAATAACTAGTGATGTGCACAGGACATTTTTCGGGTTTTGTGTTTTGGTTTTGGATTCGGTTCCGCGGCCGTGTTTTGGATTCGGACGCGTTTTGGCAAAACCTCCCTGAAAATTTTTTGTCGGATTCGGGTGTCTTTTGGATTCGGGTGTTTTTTTCCAAAAACCAGTCAAAAACAGCTTAAATCATAGAATTTGGGGGTAATTTTGATCCCATAGTATTATTCACTTCAATAACCATAATTTCCACTCATTTCCAGTCTATTCTGAACACCTCACAATATTATTTTTAGTCCTAAAATTTGCACCAAGGTCACTGGATGGCTAAGCTAAGTGACCCAAGTGGCCGACACAAACACCTGGCCCATCTAGGAGTGGCACTGCAGTGTCAGACAGGATGGCAGATTTAAAAAATAGTCCCCAAACAGCACATGATGCAAAAAAAAAAGAGGCTGTGTGACTAAGCTAAGCGACCCAAGTGGCCGACAGAAACACCTGGCCCATCTAGGAGTGGCACTGCAGTGTCAGACAGGATGGCAGATTTAAAAAATAGTCCCCAAACAGCACATGATGCAAAGAAAAATGAAAGAAAAAAGAGGTGCAAGATGGAATTGTCCTTGGGCCCTCCCACCCACCCTTATGTTGTATAAACAGGACATGCACACTTTAACCAACCCATCATTTCAGCGACAGGGTCTGCCACACGACTGTGACTGAAATGACTGGTTGGTTTGGGCCCCCACCAAAAAAGAAGCAATCAATCTCTCCTTGCACAAACTGGCTCCACAGAGGCAAGATGTCCACCTCCTCCTCATTAGAGATGAGCGGATTCGGTTTTACTATTCCTCCCCCCTTTCACTGTGTACATTCCCCTCCTCACAGATTATTAATTCGTCCCCACTGGAATCCACCATTTCAGTTCCCTGTGTACTTTCTGGAGGCAATTGCTGGTGAATGTCTCCACGGAGGAATTGATTATAATTCATTTTGATGAACATCATCTTCTCCACATTTTCTGGAAGTGACCTCGTACGCCGATTGCTGACAAGGTGAGCGGCTGCACTAAACACTCTTTCGGAGTACACACTGGAGGGAGGGCAACTTAGGTAAAATAAAGCCAGTTTGTGCAAGGGCCTCCAAATTGCCTCTTTTTCCTGCCAGTATACGTACGGACTGTCTGACGTGCCTACTTGAATGCGGTCACTCATATAAACCTCCACCATTCTTTCAATGGTGAGAGAATCATATGCAGTGACAGTAGACGACATGTCAGTAATCGTTGGCAGGTCCTTCAGTCCGGACCAGATGTGAGCACTCGCTCCAGACTGCCCTGCATTACCGCCAGCGGGTGGGCTCGGAATTCTTAGCCTTTTCCTCGCAGCCCCAGTTGTGGGAGAATGTGAAGGAGGAGCTGTTGACGGGTCACGTTCCGCTTGACTTGACAATTTTCTCACCAGCAGGTCTTTGAACCTCTGCAGACTTGTGTCTGCTGGAAAGAGAGATCCAACGTAGGTTTTAAATCTAGGATCGAGCACGGTGGCCAAAATGTAGTGCTCTGATTTCAACAGATAGACCACCCGTGAATCCTGGTTAAGCGAATTAAGGGCTCCATCCGCAAGTCCCACATGCCTAGCGGAATCGCTCTGTTTTAGCTCCACCTTCAATGTCTCCAGCTTCTTCTGCAAAAGCCTGATAAGGGGAATGACCTGACTCAGGCTGGCAGTGTCTGAACTGACTTCACGTGTGGCAAGTTCAAAGGGTTGCAGAACCTTGCACAACGTTGAAATGATTCTCCACTGCGCTTGAGTCAGGTGCATTCCCCCTCCTTTGCCTATATCGTAGGTAGCTGTATAGGCTTGAATGGCCTTTTGCTGCTCCTCCATCCTCTGAAGCATATAGAGGGTTGAATTCCACCTCGGTACCACCTCTTGCTTCAGATGATGGCAGGGCAGGTTCAGGACTGTTTGCTGGTGCTCCAGTCTTCGGCACGTGGTTGTTGAATGCCGAAAGTGGCCCGCAATTCTTCGGACCACCGACAGCATCTCTTGCACGCCCCAGTCGTTTTTTAAATAATTTTGCACCACCAAATTCAATGTATGTGCAAAACATGGGACGTGCTGGAATTTGCCCACATGTAATGCACGTACAATATTGGTGGCGTTGTCCGTTGTCACAAATCCCCAGGAGAGTCCAATTGGGGTAAGCCATTCTGCGATGATGTTCCTCAGTTTCCGTAAGAGGTTGTCAGCTGTGTGCCTCTTATGGAAAGCGGTGATACAAAGCGTAGCCTGCCTAGGAACGAGTTGGCATTTGCGATATGCTGCTACTGGTGCCGCCGCTGCTCTTCTTAGTGCGGGAGGCAATACATCTACCCAGTGGGCTGTCACAGTCATATAGTCCTTAGTCTGCCCTGCTCCACTTGTCCACATGTCCGTGGTTAAGTGGACATTGGGTACAACTGCATTTTTTAGGACACTGGTGATTCTTTTTCTGATGTTTGTGTACATTCTCGGTATCGCCTGCCTAGAGAAATGGAACCTAGATGGTATTTGGTACCGGGGACACAGTACCTCAAGCAATTCTCTAGTTTCCTGTGAATTAACGGTGGATACCGGAAACACGTTTAACACCACCCAGGCTGCCAAGGCCTAAGTTATCCGCTTTGCAGCAGGATGACTGCTGTGATATTTCATCTTCCTTGCAAAGGACTGTTGGACAGTCCATTGCTTACTGGAAGTAGTACAAGTAGTCTTCCGACTTCCCCTCTGGGATGACGATCGACTCCCAGCAGCAACAACAGCAGCGCCAGCAGCAGTAGGCGTTACACTCAAGGATGCATCGGAGGAATCCCAGGCAGGAGAGGACTCGTCAGACTTGACAGTGACATGGCCTGCAAGACTATTTGCATTCCTGTCTAAAGAGGAAATTGACACTGAGGGAGTTGGTGGTGTGGTTTGTAGGAGCTTGGTTACAAGAGGAAGGGATTTAGTTGTCAGTGGACTGCTTCCGCTTTCACCCAAAGTTTTTGAACTTGCCAATGACTTCTGATGAATGCGCTCCAGGTGACGTATAAGGGAGGATGCTCCGAGGTGGTTAACGTCCTTACCCCTACTTATTACAGCTTGACAAAGGCGACACACGGCTTGACACCTGTTGTCCGCATTTCTTTTAAAATAATTCCAAACCGAAGAGGTGATTTTTTTTGTAATATGACAAGGCATGTCAATGGCCATATTCATCCCACGGACAACTGGTGTCTCCCCGGATGCCTGACTTAAACAAACCACCTCACCATCAGAATCCTCCTTGTCAATTTCCTCCCCAGCGCCAGCAACATCCATATCCTCCTCATCCTGGTGTACTTCAACAGTGACATCTCCAACTTTACTATCAGGAACAGGACTGCGGGTGCTCCTTCCAGCACTTGCAGGGGGCATGCAAATGGTGGAAGGAGCCACCTCTTCCCGTCCAGTGTTGGGAAGGTCAGGCAACGCAGCCGACACAATTGGACTCTCCTTGGGGATTTGTGATTTAGAAGAACGCACAGTTCTTTGCTGTGCTTTTGCCAGCTTAAGTCTTTTCATTTTTCTAGCGAGAGGATGAGTGCTTCTATCCTCATGTGAATCTGAACCACTAGCCATGAACATAGGCCAGGGCCTCAGCCGTTCCTTGCCACTTCGTGTCGTAAATGGCATATTGGCAAGTTTACGCTTCTCATCAGATGCTTTTAATTTTGATTTTTGGCTCATTTTACTGAACTTTTGTTTTTTTGATTTTACATGCTCTCTACTATGACATTGGGCATCGGCCTTGGCAGACGACGTTGATGGCATTTCATCATCTCGGCCATGACTAGTGGCAGCAGCTTCAGCACGCGGTGGAAGTGGATCTTGATCTTTCCCTATTTTACCCTCCACATTTTTGTTCTCCATTTTTTAATGTGTGGAATTATATGCCAGTAATATATCAATAGCAATGGTCTACTGTACCGTACTGCTATATATTATGTACTGGTGGTCAGCAAAATTCTGTACTGTTCTCCTACTATATATACTGCGCACAACTAAAATGCACCACAGGTATGGATGGATAGTATACTTGACGACACAGAGGTAGGTAGAGCAGTGGCGTACTGTATCGTACTGCTATATATTATATACTGGTGGTCAGCAAAATTATGCACTGTCCTCCTACTATATATACTGCGCACAACAACTAAAATATACCACAGGTATGGATGGATATTATACTTGACGACACAGAGGTAGGTAGAGCAGTGGCCTACTGTACCGTACTGCTATATATTATATACTGGTGGTCAGCAAAATTATGCACTGTCCTCCTACTATATATACTGTGCACAACAACTAAAATGTACCACAGGTATGGATGGTTAGTATACTTGACGACACAGAGGTAGGTAGAGCAGTGGCCTACTGTACCATACTGCTATATATTATATACTGGTGGTCAGCAAAATTATACACTGTCCTCCTACTATATATTCTGCGCACAACTAAAATGCACCACAGGTATGGATGGATAGTATACTTGACGACACAGAGGTAGGTAGAGCAGTGGCCTACTGTACCATGCTGCTATATATTATATACTGGTGGTCAGCAAAATTATACACTGTCCTCCTACTATATATTCTGCGCACAACTAAAATGCACCACAGGTATGGATGGATAGTATACTTGACGACACAGAGGTAGGTAGAGCAGTGGCCTACTGTACCATACTGCTATATATTATATACTGGTGGTCAGCAAAATTATGCACTGTCCTCCTACTATATATACTGTGCACAACAACTAAAATGCACCACAGGTATGAATGGATAGTATACTTGATGACACAGAGGTAGATAGAGCAGTGGCCTACTGTACCGTACTGCTATATATTATATACTGGTGGTCAGCAAAATAATGCACTGTCCTACTATATATACTGCGCACAACAACTAAAATGCACCACAGGTATGGATGAATAGTATACTTGACGACACAGAGGTAGGTAGAGCAGTGGCCTACTGTACCGTACTGATATAATACTGGTGGTCACTGGTCAGCAAAATTCTGCACTGTCCTCCTACTATATACTACAATGCAGCACAGATATGGAGCATTTTTCTGGCAGAGAACGTATAATACTGGTGGTCACTGGTCAGAAAAACTCTGCACTGTCCTCCTACTATAATACTGGTGGTCCCCAGTCCCCACAATTAAGCACACTGAGCACAAATATTTGCAGCACATGAGCACAGATATGGAGCGTTTTTCAGGCAGAGAACGTAGATATTTTCAGCACACTGAGCACAGATATTTGCAGCACAAAGAGCACAGATTTTTGCAGCACACTGAACACGACTGAGAGAACGCTGCACACGTTCTCTCCCTATCATCTCCAATGCATGAGTGAAAATGGCAGCGACTTGCCGCTCCTTATATAGAATATGAATCTTGCGAGAATCCGACAGCGGGATGATGACGTTCGGGTGTGCTCGGGTTACCCGAGCAAGGCGGGAGGATCCGAGTCTGCCTCGGAACCGTGTAAAATGGGTGAAGTTCGGGGGGTTTGAATTCCGAGGAACCGAAGCCGCTCATCACTAAAAATAACCCATCTGAGAGTATCTAAATAAATACTCTGCCCCACCTGCAGTGCACATGGTTTTGCCCAGAGAAAGATTTTGCTTTTGCAAACAGGTCTGAATTAGGCCATATTCCCAACCAAAGCAACGGTAAAGCATACTACAGCCAATTTAGACAGGAGGCGTTTAACCTATCAGTATGTTTCTGGACTGGATGAGGAAACCGACGTGAGCACAGAAAAAAATTTGCGAACACAACTCGTAGTTGGTTTCAAACCCAAGTGGCCTGATGACTGATGCTGTAAAACAGGGCGCATTGCTGAGCTTCCCAGCGCAGATGATTGTTTGTGCTCAAAGATGCAGTATAGAATTAGACACAGATGTAATACCCCGGGGGTTGACAGGTATGTCTAAGTGGTTGAGAGGGGTATCACAGGTGTTGGGTGGCTATGTGACAGACCTTTCCCCTGAAATATTTCTCCCCGTACCTTCTTCTGTAGTACCTTGCTCAGAGAGGTAGGATAGATTGATATGAAAGAGGAGTGAGTCAGCAATCCCAATGAGCTGCAATGAACTCTGGATTGAGGATGATGATTGGTTAATTGGCACAAAATAGTAAATAATCACAATAAGAATAGGGCATAGAAAGAAGATAAAGAGAGGGTAATTGGCTACAGTTCACATCACATTAAATCATTTAAAATGCAAAACACAATCCATTGAATCACAGATATTGGCATATTATAATCACAATCTATAATGTGGTAATAAAAGAGAATAATGCAAAACACACTTTTTCAATAACGATTACTAAATTTCTAGCTTTCCTTAACCAAATTATAATAATCTTTACTGGCAAATAACGTTGGATCTGTTTTAGAATGCTACAGCGTTGCAATAGGGGAAATGGCACACAGATCTATAAGTAATCCTTGGTTGTAATAATGTCACTGTGTTTCAGTCTTATTCAAAGAAGATTTATCTAGTGAATGGATTGTAGTGTCTCTGGACACAATATAGCTTACTTGGTAATAAGGGTTTCTTAGGCAATTAAACTCAGTCTCTGTCTCCAGATAAAGTAACTCACTTCCACTTGCATAAATAACTCAGTCTCTGATTTCCCAATAGTGCTTTAAACATGAGGTAATTGCCTTTGCTATTTTCCAGCAAGGTCTGACTTGTGAAATCTGGTGGTATGCTGTCCACGCCCTTTATACTGCACAATACTGAATATTTTTGCCAAATAAACTTTTGATTTGGTAGATTTCTCTACTTCCGTCTTCTCACCATTATATAAGAGGTAATATTCCTTTTGTACTTCTTTCTGACTTTCATTTATGTTATTTTCTGCCACCACTGGTTCTGTACTTGCTGTAACTCTTGTACTGGTTGTGGTTGAAGTGGTTGAGGCATGGGGGCTGGTTCCATTGGCTCAGGGATTCCAAAGGTGGTAGAGGCCAACACATATTGCACAAGAGGTCCATGGGGTTCAAAGAAATCACTTCACTCTGCTGTATGTTCGGCTGTGGGATCATCACTTCTAGATTCAAGAGACTCGCTGGACCTATACCATCTCTTACAGTCACCAATATTCTTGCCACAACTACTTCACTTTTGATGGGCTCTACTACACACAGCTCTCCTGAAGCTTCACATCTTAAACTTTTTCTATAACAATTACTCAATTTCTAGCTTTCCCTAGCCAAATTATAATAATCTTCACCAGCAAATAACATTGGAGCTCTTTTAGAATCCTGTGCTGCCACAGCGTTGTATTGGGAAAAATGGCACACAGACAGATACTCAAGTAATTCTGGGTTGTAATAATTTCAGTGTATCTCAGTCTTATTCTAAAGAAGATGTAGCTAGTGAAGGGGTTGCAGTGTCTCTGAACAAATATAGCTTACTTGGTAATAAGGGTTTCTAGGGCAAATAAACTCCAGATAAAGTTACTCACTTTCACGTGCATAAATAACTCAGTCTCTTATTTCCCAACAGTGTTTAAGCATGAGGTGGTTGTCTTTGCTATTTTCCAACAAGGACTGACTTGTAAGATGTTGTGATATGCTGTCTGCACTCTTTATTTTGAACAGTATGTGACAAATTGGATACCGGTGCTGGGTGTTTGGTTTGCCCATGGTTCATGTCAATATCAGTCTCCATTCACTCACTCAGAACTTTGTAGTAGAGATTTTCACTGTCTGGACCTGTTTTAGTGGTTCTTCCATGTATAAGATGGCTGCAGTGCCCGCACATTTAACTAGACCTGTCAGTGTCCAGTTTCTGGCTGTGACATCTCACACTTGCTCACCCGGTTCTCTTCTTCCCAGTAGAAGCCATCTGCTTCTGCTCTCACCGCCCAGCATGACCATGCAGTTGCCATCCGTTACTCAGCTCCCACTCTGCTCCTCACTCAGTGTGTCGAACACCTCTCCACACTTCTCCTTGACTCCTTGTCTTCTTCTTCCCACAAAGCTCCTCTGCTCCTAGACTGCCTTGTCCAATCCATAATCAGCATCAAGTTCATGTGATCGGACCAGGGTTTGTGCATAACCCCTGCTGTGCCAGTGCTTCACCTTCACTGCTGCGGATACTGTAAGCCAAATTTTGAAGGGGCACTTATCCCATTTTCCAGGGTGGCACACAGGGTCTGTGATTTTCAGTGTACATTCCTGCATTCCTGGGAGGTAGCAGGGGGAAGACAAAGAAGAACAAAATGTAAGTTGCTCATATCATTTAGGCAATACATTTCAGGGGTGTGAAAGGGAGGGGGTGGGCTAAGATAGAAATACATTGGGGATTAACCCCCGGTGTCCCCCAGCACATCAAGCTGTACCTGTACCAAGACTTGAAAGACTATATATATATAATAAGATTTTACTTACCGATAAATCTATTTCTCGTAGTCCGTAGTGGATGCTGGGACTCCGTCAGGACCATGGGGATTAGCGGCTCCGCAGGAGACAGGGCACAAAAATAAAGCTTTAGGATCAGGTGGTGTGCACTGGCTCCTCCCCCTATGACCCTCCTCCAAGCCTCAGTTAGGATACTGTGCCCGGACGAGCGTACACAATAAGGAAGGATTTTGAATCCCGGGTAAGACTCATACCAACCACACCAATCACACCGTACAACTTGTGATCTGAACCCAGTTAACAGTATGACAAACGTAGGAGCCTCTGAACAGACGGCTCACAACAATAACAACCCGATTTTTTTGTAACAATAACTATGTACAAGTATTGCAGACAATCCGCACTTGGGATGGGCGCCCAGCATCCACTACGGACTACGAGAAATAGATTTATCGGTAAGTAAAATCTTATTTTCTCTGACGTCCTAGTGGATGCTGGGACTCCGTCAGGACCATGGGGATTATACCAAAGCTCCCAAACGGGCGGGAGAGTGCGGATGACTCTGCAGCACCGAATGAGAGAACTCCAGGTCCTCTTTAGCCAGGGTATCAAATTTGTAGAATTTTACAAACGTGTTCTCCCCCGACCACGTAGCTGCTCGGCAGAGTTGTAATGCCGAGACCCCTCGGGCAGCCGCCCAGGATGAGCCCACCTTCCTTGTGGAATGGGCCTTGACAGATTTAGGCTGTGGCAGGCCTGCCACAGAATGTGCAAGTTGAATTGTGCTACAAATCCAACGAGCAATCGTCTGCTTAGAAGCAGGAGCACCCAGCTTGTTGGGTGCATACAGTATAAACAGCGAGTCAGATTTTCTGACTCCAGCCGTCCTTGAAATATATATTTTCAATGCCCGGACAACGCCCAGCAACTTGGAATCCTCCAAATCGCTAGTAGCCGCAGGCACCACAATAGGCTGGTTCAGGTGAAACGCTGACACCACCTTAGGCAGAAACTGAGGACGCGTCCGCAGTTCTGCCCTGTCCGAATGGAAAATCAGATATGGGCTCTTATACGATAAAGCCGCCAATTCTGATACTCTCCTGGCTGAAGCCAGGGCCAGTAGCATGGTTACTTTCCATGTAAGATATTTCAAATCCACCGATTTGAGTGGCTCAAACCAATGGGATTTGAGAAAATCCAAAACTACATTAAGGTCCCACGGAGCCACTGGGGGCACAACTGGGGGCTGTATGTGTAGTACTCCTTTTACAAAAGTCTGGACTTCAGGAACTGAAGCCAATTCTTTCTGGAAGAAAATCGACAGGGCCGAAATTTGAACCTTAATGGACCCCAATTTGAGGCCCATAGACAATCCTGTTTGCAGGAAATGTAGGAATCGACCCAGTTGAAATTCCTCCGTGGGGGCCTTCCTGGCCTCACACCACGCAACATATTTTCTCCAAATGCGGTGATAATGTTGTGCAGTCACCTCCTTCCTGGCTTTTACCAGTGTAGGAATGACCTCTTCCGGAATGCCTTTTTCCCTTAGAATTCGGCGTTCAACCGCCATGCCGTCAAACGCAGCCGCGGTAAGTCTTGGAATAGACACGGTCCCTGCTGAAGCAGGTCCCGTCTTAGAGGTAGAGGCCACGGATCTTCCGTGAGCATCTCCTGAAGTTCCGGGTACCAAGTTCTTCTTGGCCAATCCGGAGCCACGAGTATCGTTCTTACTCCCCTTTGCCGTATAATTCTCAGTACTTTTGGTATGAGAGGCAGAGGAGGAAACACATACACTGACTGGAACACCCACGGTGTTACCAGAGCGTCCACAGCTATTGCCTGAGGGTCTCTTGACCTGGCGCAATACCTGTCCAGTTTTTTGTTGAGGCGAGACGCCATCATATCCACCTTTGGTTTTTCCCAACGGTTCACAATCATGTGGAAGACTTCTGGATGAAGTCCCCACTCTCCCGGGTGTAGATCGTGTCTGCTGAGGAAGTCTGCTTCCCAGTTGTCCACTCCCGGAATGAACACTGCTGACAGTGCTATCACATGATCTTCCGCCCAGCGAAGAATCCTTGCAGCTTCTGCCATTGCTCTCCTGCTTCTTGTGCCGCCCTGTCTGTTTACGTGGGCGACTGCCGTGATGTTGTCCGACTGGATCAACACCGGCTGACCCTGAAGCAGGGGTTTTGCCAGGCTTAGAGCATTGTAAATGGCTCTTAGCTCCAGTATATCTATGTGAAGAGACATCTCCAGGCTTGACCATACTCCCTGGAAGTTTCTTCCCTGTGTGACCGCTCCCCAGCCTCTCAGACTGGCATCCGTGGTCACCAGGACCCAGTCCTGTATGCCGAATCTGCGGCCCTCTAACAGATGAGCACTCTGCAACCACCACAGAAGAGACACCCTTGTCCGTGGCGATAAGGTTATCCGCTGATGCATCTGCAGATGCGATCCGGACCATTTGTCCAGCAGATCCCACTGAAAAGTTCGTGCGTGGAATCTGCCGAATGGAATCGCTTCGTAAGAAGCCACCATCTTTCCCAGTACTCTTGTGCATTGATGCACAGACACTTTTCATGGTTTTAGGAGGTTCCTGACAAGTTCGGATAACTCC
Organism: Pseudophryne corroboree; assembly: GCF_028390025.1. NCBI lineage: Eukaryota > Metazoa > Chordata > Amphibia > Anura > Myobatrachidae > Pseudophryne > Pseudophryne corroboree. The sequence goes on from NC_086449.1 coordinate 56,260,123, forward strand.
CTGGCTTTCTCCTCCGGAAGAAACACCTTTTTCTGAACCGTGTCCAGAATCATTCCCAGGAACAGCAGACGTGTCGTCGGGTTCAATTGAGATTTTGGAAAATTCAGAATCCACCCGTGTTGTTGCAGCACTACTTGGGTTAGTGCTACTACGTCCTCCAGCTGTTCTCTGGACCTTGCCCTTATCAGGAGATCGTCCAAGTAAGGGATAATTAATACGCCTTTTCTTCGCAGAAGAAACATCATCTCGGCCATTACCTTGGTAAAGACCCGAGGTGCCGTGGACAATCCAAACGGCAGCGTCTGAAACTGATAATGACAGTTTTGCACCACGAACCTGAGGTACCCTTGGTGTGAAGGGCAAATTGGGACATGCAGGTAAGCATCCTTGATGTCCAGGGACACCATAAAGTCCCCTTCTTCCAGATTCGCTATCACTGCTCTGAGTGACTCCATCTTGAACTTGAATTTTTGTATGTACAGGTTCAAAGATTTCAGATTTAGAATAGGTCTTACCGAGCCGTCCGGCTTCGGTACCACAAATAGAGTGGAATAATACCCCTTTCCCTGTTGTAGGAGGGGTACCTTGACTATCACCTGCTGAGAACACAGCTTGTGAATGACTTCCAATACCGTCGCCCTGTCTGAGGGAGACGTTGGCAGAGCAGACTTTAGGAACCGGCGAGGGGGAGACTTCTCGAATTCCAACCTGTAACCCTGAGATACTATCTGCAGTATCCAGGTGTCCACCTGTGAGTGAGCCCACTGTGCGCTGAAATTCTTGAGTCGACCCCCCACCGCCCCTGAGTCCGCTTGTAAAGCCCCAACGTCATGCTGAGGGCTTTGCAGAAGCCGGGGAGGGCTTCTGCTCCTGGGAAGAAGCTGCTTGGTGCACTCTCTTACCCTTTCCTTTGCCTCGGGGCAGATAAGACTGTCCTTTCGCCCGCTTGTTCCTATAGGAACGAAAGGACTGCGGCTGAAAAGACGGTGTCTTTTTCTGTTGGGAGGGGACCTGAGGTAAAAAGGTGGATTTCCCGGCTGTTGCCGTGGCCACCAAATCCGATAGACCGACCCCAAATAATTCCTCCCCCTTATACGGCAATACTTCCATATGCCGTTTGGAATCCGCATCACCTGACCATTGTCGCGTCCATAAACTTCTTCTGGCAGATATGGACATCGCACTTACTCTCGATGCCAGAGTGCAAATATCCCTCTGAGCATCTCGCATATAAAGAAAAGCATCCTTTAATTGCTCTAAAGTCAATAAAATACTGTCCCTATCCAGGGTATCAATATTTTCAGTCAGGGAATCCGACCAAACCACCCCAGCACTGCACATCCATGCAGAGGCGATGGCTGGTCGCAGTATAACACCAGTATGAGTGTATATACTTTTCAGGGTAGTTTCCAGCCTCCTATCCGCTGGATCCTTGAGGGCGGCCGTTTCAGGAGACGGTAACGCCACTTGTTTTGATAAGCGTGTGAGCGCCTTATCCACCCTAGGGGGTGTTTCCCAGCGCGCCCTAACCTCTGGCGGGAAAGGATATAATGCCAATAACTTCTTTGAAATTAGCAGTTTTCTATCGGGGTTAACCCACGCTTCATCACACACTTCATTCAATTCGTCTGATTCAGGAAAAACTACAGGTAGTTTTTTCAGACCCCACATAATACCCCTTTTTGTGGTACATGCAGTATCAGAGATATGTAAAGCCTCCTTCATTGCCGTGATCATATAACGTGTGGCCCTACTGGAAAATACGTTTGTTTCTTCACCGTCGACACTAGATTCGGTGTCCGTGTCTGGGTCTGTGTCGACCGACTGAGGTAAAGGGCGTTTTACAGCCCCTGACGGTGTCTGAGACGCCTGTACAGGTACTAACTGGTTTGCCGGCCGTCTCATGTCGTCAACTGATTTTTGTAATGTGCTGACATTATCACGTAATTCCATAAACAAAGCCATCCATACCGGTGTCGACTCCCTAGGGGGTGACATCACCATTACCGGCAATTGCTCCGCCTCCACACCAACATCGTCCTCATACATGTCGACACACACGTACCGACACACAGCAGACACACAGGGAATGCTCTTATCGAAGACAGGACCCCACTAGCCCTTTGGGGAGACAGAGGGAGAGTTTGCCAGCACACACCCAAGCGCTATAAATATATAGGAACAACCCTATAGAAGTGTTGTCTCCTTTATAGCAGCTTAATATATATAAAAATCGCCAAAAAAGTGCCCCCCCCTCTCTGTTTTACCCTGTTTCTGTAGTGCAGTGCAGGGGAGAGTCCTGGGAGCCTTCCTCGCAGCGGAGCTGAGCAGGAAAATGGCGCTGTGTGCTGAGGAGATAGGCCCCGCCCCCTATTTCGGCGGGCTCTTCTCCGGTGTTTGTGAGACCTGGCAGGGGTTAAATACATCCATATAGCCCCAGGGGCTATATGTGATGTATTCTTTAGCCAAAACGAGGTATTATCATTGCTGCCCAGGGTGCCCCCCCCCCCCTGCCCTGCACCCTCCGTGACCGCTGGTGTGAAGTGTGTGACAACAATGGCGCACAGCTGCAGTGCTGTGCGCTACCTCATGAAGACTGAAAAGTCTTCTGCCGCCGGTTTCTGGACCTCTTCACTTTTCGGCATCTGCAAGGGGGTCGGCGGCGCGGCTCCGGGACCGGACTCCATGGCTGGGCCTGTGTTCGATCCCTCTGGAGCTAATGGTGTCCAGTAGCCTAAGAAGCCAATCCATCCTGCACGCAGGTGAGTTCACTTCTTCTCCCCTAAGTCCCTCGTTGCAGTGAGCCTGTTGCCAGCAGGACTCACTGTAAAATAAAAAACCTAAAAACTTTTTCTAAGCAGCTCTTTAGGAGAGCCACCTAGATTTGCACCCTGCTCGGACGGGCACAAAAACCTAACTGAGGCTTGGAGGAGGGTCATAGGGGGAGGAGCCAGTGCACACCACCTGATCCTAAAGCTTTATTTTTGTGCCCTGTCTCCTGCGGAGCCGCTAATCCCCATGGTCCTGACGGAGTCCCAGCATCCACTAGGACGTCAGAGAAATATATATATATATATATATATATATATATATACTAGAAATCCAGAGGTATTAGTTACATACATTTGCAAATATATGAAAAGCCAACAGACCCTGACAAGACTGATCCCTATCTTTAGGTCTTGGCTGGGGAGTAAAACCCCACAAACTGCCACAGTCCAGCTACCCCAGGGCAGCACAACATGAAAATGTAAAGTGTTAGTACGTGTTAATAAAAAGAAATCAAAATCTATATACAAAAATGTGTTAAGAGGGTGTTAAACAAAATCTTGCAGTGTGATACCCCAGGGATCTCCAAATTGCACTACAGAGAAGCCTGGGTAACAGTATCTCAATATAGCATTAATATCACATGGCTCTCTCTCGTTTTCGTTTTTTTTATTTTATTTTTTTAGTAAATTCAGGCAGATCACATTTTCCATTACAAGTATGGGAAATGCAATCTGGTTACTAAAAAATGTGAATTTATGGCTTGGAGTAGAATTTTTGAGAATTCCAACTTACCCTTTAGTACATTTAAGTGATACTAAGACAATGTGAAAAGGGAATGGAAACACCCATTTTCACATAACAGTATTTTAAGTAAAAATAATTTTGATAAATATGCCCATGAGTATGGTGCTAGTACCCATATGTGGTGTCCTTTAAATGAAGGATAATAATAATAATAATAATTATTATTATTATTATTATTATCATCATCAACAAATTCAGATGGCTTTAGGGCCCAAACCAGCATGTTGCACATGGTCCAATGGGGTTTTAATCCACATGGTCCAATGGGGTAAAACTAGAGGGTACCCGGGACTTGGGGATCAGAGTTCAGGAGCCAGAGCAGTCCACCAACGTCAATATAAAACTGTATACCAGGCGTGTGGAGCTGGAGCAGGGACCAGCTGCTGGAAGGCTGATATTTCTGGTTCTGGGCATAGAAGAGACAAGCTGCCAGTGTCTGCTGAAAGGGGAGTCCCAGCTTTTGGAATATGCCATCAGAAAAACTCTAAGTCAGACAGAACTCGTGATATCTGGCTGGGAAGAGCAATTAGCAGGCTCGGATGGGGACCACTGCTTAGAAGTCAGATATCTCAAGTTCCCCAGGGCAGATTTTCAAAAATCTGGTACCCCTGGAAAGAGGGGACACTAAGCTATTAGCCTAGGGCCCTTAGACTCCTGGAGCCCTTAGACAAGTACCCATTGAGCCCATACAAAAAGAAGGCCCTGCGAGGCACCCCTGCAAGTGCCCCAAGGCACCCCAGGGTGCCACGGTACACAGTTTGAGAACCACTGGCCCAGGGAATTAATAAGCTAAGTGCTACTAATTTAAAATCCTATTGTAGTAATGTATGGAAATACATCACGCAGTTCCATAAAAATAAAACAAAACCTGTTTTGAAATGTATCCTTCTGTCTATGGGGGTCATTCCGACCCGTTTGCACGTCAGGACTGCGGCTGCGCGGCCCCTGCAATGCGCACATATGGCATTGCCATCGCCGGGCAGCGATGCCGCCAGCACAGAAAGTGATCGCAGCGGCGATCGCATGAAGACTGACAGGCAGGAGGCATTCCGGCGCGTCAACTGACCGTTTTCAAGGCATGGTTAGGCGAAGGCAGGTGGATCCAGGCATTTGGATGGCGGATGTCTGACGTCAATCCTGGGACCTTCGTCGCTGGATCCGTCGCACAGGGTAAGTAAGTCTGGCCCTGGTCTTGTTAGCGGGAAACTTTTTTGGCTCACAAGCGATCGCAGCCCTACTATGCTAAAATACACTCCCCCATAGGCGGTGTCAAGTTGATCGCACAAGCAGTAAAAAGTTGCTACGTGCAATCAACTCGGAATGAGGGCCAATGTCCACTGTCTTCTCTTTGCTGGTGGACAGCATTACCCCATGCCATCCTATGTAAATGGAAGAGGAAAGAGGGATGGGGACAGAGTACCGTAGTTTGAAAGATGACTGCTGCTGCTGCTGAATTACCTGTAATGAAGGATGATTGCTTAGCAGCACAATTATTAATACAGGTCGACGACCAAATCACACTGCCCCATGTAACACACTCAGTTCTACAGTTGGTCATAAATAAAGTAGGTCACCCACAAGGCTGACCCCATCTGTATAAAGCAGTGCATACTTCTAAAGATTATCATTCCATACCGCCAACTACAGCAGCACAGCTACAGTAGGTGGCTGCAGGGGCAGATCTACTGTAAAGCTGATAAAGCGTACGCACAGGGCCCCTAATTCCTGAGAGGCTCTGAAGCAACTTTTTTTTTTTTTTTGGAGTGAGTTTTTTCAACAAAATAAATGGACGTTTTTTTTAAGTGTGTGTTTATTAAGTAAGGTTATTTTAGTGATAGAAACAATGATCAAATGTCTCGTTTATGTATTTTAACACCAAAAATTTTTCCCCCTTGTTTTTATGTACTGTATAGTTATAGCTCGTCACCAATACCATCCTGACAACCAGGCTTCTAGTACAGCATATCTGCTATTACAGCTTAGATGAGCATTGCTTAGTACCGCAGGAGCTGCTGGGAGTTGTAGTTTAGCTCTGTGATTTGCACTCTGTAAATAGCGTGAAACGTGAACCCTTTTTAGACTACAATTCCTGACAGCCTGCAGAACTTCTCTTTGTGGCAGTCCCAGGAACGACGTAGCCTGAGATGGCTCCTAGGAAGGAGGCTGGGAGCAATGAGAGGTGAGAAGGAACCTGGGACAAGGAGGCATCTAAGAAGGTCATTTTGCTGGCGCTGAGCGGTGTGTGCTGTCCTTGCAAGGGCACCAATGCCATTTTGACCTTGTTGGATGTTACCCTATTGTTGCTGGTTGCAAAGGGGCCCCCATGACAGTGCAAACTTTGGGGATTCCAAAAACGTAGGTCCGCCACTGCTTGGCTGGTTGGAATGATAATCCTGAGATGTGTTGCCAGGTTAAGATATATGAGCAGATTTAGCAAAGCTTCCAAAGAGTACAAGTGGAGTATTGCCCATGGCAGAATCTATAATTTTATAGAAAGTGTTCGAAACATGATGGTTGGTATCTGATTGGTAGCTATTGGCAACATCTCCCTTTGTGTAGAAAGTGTAGAGAGATAAAGTACCAACCAATCAGCTCCTAACCGCCATGTTACAGGCTGTGCTTGAAAAATGACAGTTAGGAGATGATTGGCTGGTACTTTAGCTCTCTCCACTGTTTGATACATATCCCCCTTTGTCTTTCTTAGAATGTTTGCTAAATCTCCCTTTTGGTAATAGATGTGCAAACATACAGCTTGATTTCACATGGCAGTATTAGTGGTATCTGGATGACAGACCAGCACCGTATAGGTTGACAGTCATTAGGTCAACATTTTATGGTCAACTTGCAAAAGGTTTACAGGTACTAAAAGGCCGACAGTCAGTGGCGGCTCAAGAGGTGGGGCTGCAGCACAATCCAAAGCTCAAATAAGGGAGCCGCACCTACTGCCAGTGAGTCAGGTTGGGATGACCGTTGGTGTGGCTCCACGATTTGAATTTTAGACTGCGCTACAGCCCCACCTCTGGAGCCGTTACTGCCGACAGTGCTTAAGGCTGTCAGGTATAAAAAGGTCGACATGAAACACAAATGGTCGACACATGTTTTTAATGGTTGACACATGCTTTTTCAACATCTGCTTTATTTACTATCCACGTGAACATCTTGATCATCTAGTAGGAATAGTAACCCGAAGTGTCGTCAGCAAAGCGCGCCCGCGAGGGTACACGTTTCTACTGAGGGTGGTCAGATAACCAGGAAAAGCCTATATATGGGACAAAATAACCAAAAAATAAATAAATTGTGACAACCATTTCTGCGTTGAACATAGGGGGTAATTCCAAGTTGATCGCAGCAGGAATTTTTTTAGCAGTTGGGCAAAACCATGGCCCTCATTCCAAGTTGTTCGCTCGGAAAATTTCATCGCATCGCAGCGATTTTCCGCTTAGTGCGCATGCGCAATGTCCGCACTGCGACTGCGCCAAGTAAATTTGCTAAGAAGTTTGGATTTTTACTCACGGCTTTTTCATCGCTCAGGCGATCGGAGTGAGATTGACAGGAAGTGGGTGTTTCTGGGCGGAAACTGGCCGTTTTATGGGCGTGCGGGAAAAAACGCTACCGTTTCTGGGAAAAACGCGGGAGTGGCTGGAGAAAAGGAGGAGCGTCTGGGCGAACGCTGGGTGTGTTTGTGACGTCAAACCTGGAACGACAAGCACTCAACTGATCGCACTGGCAGAGTAAGTCTCGAGCTACTCAGAAACTGCACAGAGATGTCTTATCGCAATATTGCGAATCTTTCGGTCACAATTTTACTATGCTAAGATTCACTCCCAGTAGGCGGCGGCTTAGCGTGTGCAATGCTGCTAAAAGCAGCTTGCGAGCGAACAACTCGGAATGACCACCCATGTGCACTGCAGGGAAGGCAGATTTAACATGTGGAGAGGGAGTTAGATTTGGGTGTGGTGTGTTCAATCTGCAATCTAATTTGCAGTGTAAAAATAAAGCAGCCAGTATTTACCCTGCTTAGAAATAAAATAACCCACCCAAATCTAACTCTTTCTGCACATGTTATATCTGCCTCCCCTGCAGTGCACATGGTTTTGCCCAACTGCTAAAAAATTTCCTGCTGCGATCAACTCAGAATTACCCCCATTGTTGTGTCGACCTTTTGACCAGTCAACTTTAAGCACTATTGACCTTTCATCTGTTTACCTTTTGTACCTGTTGACCTAATGCTTGTCGGCCATAAAGCGTCGACCTGTTAACCAAGACATTGTTGATGTATTAATCAACTCCCAGCATTAGTGTGATCAGATGATGACATCACACCATGTCCGTCATCAAACATCTGCATATGCAGTTATGTCTATATACCCATTCACATCATACCCCAATCCGATGCTGAATTGGTCCATGCACACTCTGATTTGTGGCCAGTTTTAAGTATAAAATGACCGAATGTTTTTGAAAGTACTCTGAGATGGATAGTACCCAAAAGTGCCAGCTACAGAAAACAGAGCTTGTACTGAACAGGAAGCCGACACTAACAAGGACGAGCACAAGATCAGGGCAGACGTCATACAGCGGAAAGAGGAAAAGAGCGAGGTCAAAGGACAGGCCACAGATAAGCGAGGTCAAGAATCAAGAATAGAACCAGTCCACGTTTAGATAAATAACAAAGTCACTTGATTCATTGACAAATGTTTTCCAAGGCCTCTTGGCAGGTGGTGACCGGGAAGTCTACCCAAGAAGACATTAGAAAGTGGCCAATAGAGATCTGCAGACACAACAGTGTTATGCTAAATCCTCCATCAAGACAGGTCAGCGGTCATTACACATGGTTTAGAAAAGGTGTCAACTAGAGATGAGCGGGTTCGGTGCCTCGGAATCCTAACCCCCCCGAACTTCAGCCTTTTTACACGGGTCCGAGGCAGACTCGGATCTTCCCGCCTTGCTCGGCTAACCCGAGCGCGCCCGAACGTCATCATCCCGCTGTCGGATTCTCGCGAGGCTCGTATTCTATCGCGAGACTCGGATTCTATATAAGGAGCCGCGCGTCGCCGCCATTTTCACACGTGCATTGAGATTGATAGGGAGAGGACGTGGCTGGCGTCCTCTCCGTTAGAATAGATAGAGACACTTGAGTTGATTACTTAGTAATTTTGGGGAGCATTAGGAGTACTCAGAGTGCAGAGTTTTGCTGATAGTTACTAGTGACCACCACCAGTTTTATTTATTATTTAATATAATCCGTTCTCTGCCTGAAAAAAAAAGATACACAGTCACATACCATATCTGTGCTCAGCCTCAGTGTGCTGCATGATAATATCATCTATATGTATATCTGACTGTGCTGAGTACTCACTGCTCACACAGCTGAATTGTGGGGGAGACTGGGGTGCAGTTATAGCAGGAGTACAGTGCACACTTTTGCTGCCAGTGTGACTGACCAGTGACCACCAGTATATTGTCTGCCTGAAAAAGTTAAACACTCCTGTGGTGTTTTTTTTTTTTATTCTATAAACGCATTCTGCTGACAGTGTCCAGCAGGTCCGTCATTCATTATATTATATAAATATTTACCTGCAGTAGTGTTATATTTTTTTTGTTCATCTATATCATCTTTATCATCTCTATATTAGCAGACGCAGTACGGTAGTCCACGGCTGTGGCTACCTCTGTGTCGTCAGTGCTCGTCCATAATTGTATACCTACCTGTGGTGGTTTTTTTTTTCTATCTTCTTCATACTAGTAGTTTAGGAGTCTGCTGACAGTGTCCAGCAGGTCCGTCATTATATTATATATACCTGCAGTAGTGATATATATATATTTTTTATATCATTATCATCTCTATACTAGCAGACGCAGTACGGTAGTCCACGGCTGTAGCTACCTCTGTGTCGTCAGTGCTCGTCCATAATTGTATACCTACCTGTGGTGGTTTTTTTTTTTCTATCTTCTTCATACTAGTAGTTTAGGAGTCTGCTGACAGTGTCCAGCAGGTCCGTCATTATATTATATATACATGCAGTAGTGATATATATATATTTTTTATATCATTATCATCTCTATACTAGCAGACGCAGTATGGTAGTCCACGGCTGTAGCTACCTCTGTGTCGTCAGTGCTCGTCCATAATTGTATACCTACCTGTGGTGGGGTTTTTTTTTTCTATCTTCTTCATACTAGTAGTTTAGGAGTCTGCTGACAGTGTCCAGCAGGTCCGTCATTATATTATATATACCTGCAGTAGTGATATATATATATTTTTTATATCATTATCATCTCTATACTAGCAGACGCAGTACGGTAGTCCACGGCTGTAGCTACCTCTGTGTCGTCAGTGCTCGTCCATAATTGTATACCTACCTGTGGTGGGGGGTTTTTTTCTATCTTCTTCATACTAGTAGTTTAGGAGTCTGCTGACAGTGTCCAGCAGGTCCGTCATTATATTATATATACCTGCAGTAGTGATATATATATATTTTTTATATCATTATCATCTCTATACTAGCAGACGCAGTACGGTAGTCCACGGCTGTAGCTACCTCTGTGTCGTCAGTCACTCGTCATCCATAAGTATACTAGTATCCATCCATCTCCATTGTTTACCTGAGGTGCCTTTTAGTTGTGCCTATTAAAATATGGAGAACAAAAATGTTGAGGTTCCAAGAATAGGGAAAGATCAAGATCCACTTCCACCTCGTGCTGAAGCTGCTGCCACTAGTCATGGCCGAGACGATGAAATTCCATCAACGTCGTCTGCCAAGGCCGATGCCCAATGTCATAGTACAGAGCATGTAAAATCCAAAACACAAAATATCAGTAAAAAAAGGACTCAAAAATCTAAAATAAAATCGTCGGAGGAGAAGCGTAAACTTGCCAATATGCCATTTACCACACGGAGTGGCAAAGAACGGCTGAGGCCCTGGCCTATGTTCATGGCTAGTGGTTCAGCTTCACATGAGGATGGAAGCACTCAGCCTCTCGCTAGAAAAATGAAAAGACTTAAGCTGGCAAAAGCACAGCAAAGAACTGTGCGTTCTTCGAAATCACAAATCCACAAGGAGAGTCCAATTGTGTCGGTTGCGATGCCTGACCTTCCCAACACTGGACGTGAAGAGCATGCGCCTTCCACCATTTGCACGCCCCCTGCAAGTGCTGGAAGGAGCACCCGCAGTCCAGTTCCTGATAGTCAGATTGAAGATATCAGTGTTGAAGTACACCAGGATGAGGAGGATATGGGTGTTGCTGGCGCTGGGGAGGAAATTGACAAGGAGGATTCTGATGGTGAGGTGGTTTGTTTAAGTCAGGCACCCGGGGAGACACCTGTTGTCCGTGGGAGGAATATGGCCATTGACATGCCTGGTGAAAATACAAAAAAAATCAGCTCTTCGGTGTGGAAGTATTTCAACAGAAATGCGGACAACAGGTGTCAAGCCGTGTGTTGCCTTTGTCAAGCTGTAATAAGTAGGGGTAAGGACGTTAACCACCTCGGAACATCCTCCCTTATACGTCACCTGCAGCGCAAGTCAGTGACAAGTTCAAAAACTTTGGGCGACAGCAGAAGCAGTCCACTGACCACTAAATCCCTTCCTCTTGTAACCAAGCTCACGCAAACCACCCCACCAACTCCCTCAGTGTCAATTTCCTCCTTCCCCAGGAATGCCAATAGTCCTGCAGGCCATGTCACTGGCAATTCTGACGAGTCCTCTCCTGCCTGGGATTCCTCCGATGCATCCTTGAGTGTAACGCCTACTGCTGCTGGCGCTGCTGTTGTTGCTGCTGGGAGTCGGTGGTCATCCCAGAGGGGAAGTCGTAAGACCACTTTTACTACTTCCACCAAGCAATTGACTGTCCAACAGTCCTTTGCGAGGAAGATGAAATATCACAGCAGTCATCCTGCTGCAAAGCGGATAACTGAGGCCTTGGCATCCTGGGCGGTGAGAAACGTGGTTCCGGTATCCATCATTACTGCAGAGCCAACTATAGACTTGATTGAGGTACTGTGTCCCCGGTACCAAATACCATCTAGGTTCCATTTCTTTAGGCAGGCGATACCGAAAATGTACACAGACCTCAGAAAAAGACTCACCAGTGTCCTAAAAAATGCAGTTGTACCCAATGTCCACTTAACCACGGACATGTGGACAAGTGGAGCAGGGCAGACTCAGGAATATATGACTGTGACAGCCCACTGGGTAGATGTATTGACTCCCGCCGCAAGAACAGCAGCGGCGGCACCAGTAGCAGCATCTCGCAAACGCCAACTCTTTCCTAGGCAGGCTACGCTTTGTATCACCGCTTTCCAGAATACGCACACAGCTGAAAACCTCTTACGGCAACTGAGGAAGATCATCGCAGAATGGCTTACCCCAATTGGACTCTCCTGTGGATTTGTGGCATCGGACAATGCCAGCAATATTGTGTGTGCATTAAATATGGGCAAATTCCAGCACGTCCCATGTTTTGCACATACTGTACCTTGAATTTGGTGGTGCAGAATTATTTAAAAAACGAGAGGGGCGTGCAAGAGATGCTGTCGGTGGCCAGAAGAATTGCGGGACACTTTCGGCGTACAGGCACCACGTACAGAAGACTGGAGCAACACCAAAAACGCCTGAACCTGCCCTGCCATCATCTGAAGCAAGAAGTGGTAACGAGGTGGAATTCAACCCTCTATATGCTTCAGAGGTTGGAGGAGCAGCAAAAGGCCATTCAAGCCTATACAACTGACCACGATATAGGAGGTGGAATGCACCTGTCTCAAGCGCAGTGGAGAATGATTTCAACGTTGTGCAAGGTTCTGCAACCTTTTGAACTTGCCACACGTGAAGTCAGTTCAGACACTGCCAGCCTGAGTCAGGTCATTCCCCTCATCAGGCTTTTGCAGAAGAAGCTGGAGACATTGAAGGAGGAGCTAACACTGAGCGATTCCGCTAGGCATGTGGGACTTGTGGATGGAGCCCTTAATTCGCTTAACAAGGATTCACGGGTGGTCAATCTGTTGAAATCAGAGCACTACATTTTGGCCACCGTGCTCGATCCTAGATTTAAAACCTACGTTGTATCTCTCTTTCCGGCAGACACAAGTCTGCAGGGGTTCAAAGAACTGCTGGTGAGAAAATTGTCAAGTCAAGCGGAACGCGACCTGTCAACATCTCCTCCTTCACATTCTCCCGCAACTGGGGGTGCGAGGAAAAGGCTCAGAATTCCGAGCCCACCCGCTGGCGGTGATGCAGGGCAGTCTGGAGCGACTGCTGATGCTGACATCTGGTCCGGACTGAAGGACCTGACAACGATTACGGACATGTCGTCTACTGTCACTGCATATGATTCTCTCACCATTGAAAGAATGGTGGAGGATTATATGAGTGACCGCATCCAAGTAGGCACGTCAGACAGTCCGTACGTATACTGGCAGGAAAAAGAGGCAATTTGGAGGCCCTTGCACAAACTGGCTTTATTCTACCTAAGTTGCCCTCCCACAAGTGTGTACTCCGAAAGAGTGTTTAGTGCCGCCGCTCACCTTGTCAGCAATCGGCGTACGAGGTTACTTCCAGAAAATGTGGAGAAGATGATGTTCATTAAAATGAATTATAATCAATTCCTCCATGGAGACATTCACCAGCAGCAATTGCCTCCACAAAGTACACAGGGAGCTGTGATGGTGGATTCCAGTGGGGACGAATTGATAATCTGTGAGGAGGGGGATGTACACGGTGATGAATCGGAGGATGATGATGAGGTGGACATCTTGCCTCTGTAGAGCCAGTTAGTGCAAGGAGAGATTAATTGCTTCTTTTTTAGTGGGGGTCCAAACCAACCCGTCATTTCAGTCACAGTCGTGTGGCAGACCCTGTCACTGAAATGATGGGTTGGTTAAAGTGTGCATGTCCTGTTTATACAACATAAGGGTGGGTGGGAGGGCCCAAGGACAATTCAATCTTGCACCTCTTTTTTCTTTCATTTTTCTTTGCATCATGTGCTGTTTGGGGAGTGTTTTTTGGAAGGGCCATCCTGCGTGACACTGCAGTGCCACTCCTAGATGGGCCAGGTGTTTGTGTCGGCCACTTGGGTCGCTGAGCTAAGTCACACAGCTACCTCATTGCGCCTCTTTTTTTCTTTGCGTCATGTGCTGTTTGGGGAGTGTTTTTTGGAAGGGCCATCCTGCGTGACACTGCAGTGCCACTCCTAGATGGGCCAGGTGTTTGTGTCGGCCACTTGGGTCGCTGAGCTTAGTCATCCAGCGACCTCGGTGCAAATTTTAGGACTAAAAATAATATTTTGTGGTGTGAGGTGTTCAGAATAGACTGAAAATGAGTGGAAATTATGGTTATTGAGGTTAATAATACTTTGGGATCAAAATGACCCCCAAATTCTATGATTTAAGCTGTTTTTTAGGGTTTTTTGAAAAAAACACCCGAATCCAAAACACACCCGAATCCGACAAAAAAAATTTGGTGAGGTTTTGACAAAACGCGTTCGAACCCAAAACACGGCCACGGAACCGAACCCAAAACCAAAACACAAAACCCGAAAAATTTCCGGTGCACATTTCTAGTGTCAACATCCCAGAACTACCAGACCTCTCCATACTGTATATCTAGAATCGTCTTCTTTAAATTCCCGCTTGTCTCCGTTGGTTGAACATTGGTGTTAGTATATCTTAGGCCATGAACTTCCTCCAACATTTCCTTATTTACAGTAAATACTTTATTGTTCTTTATTTTTTTATTATTATTGAAGCTGTTCAAAGACAAACATTTGCTGCAAGTCAGTGATCGTCAGTACAATTGCAGGTTACCATAATAAGGGGCTTGATGTAGAAGGGTGCAAATTCTAAACAGCACCAGTTTAGCACTAAACACACACTTTTTTAGAACTCACACATGTAACAGGGTGCAAGAATATGCAAAGTTGCAAACGCGCATGCTTCTGGCCAGAGCCGGCCCCAGGCATAGGCAAGCAGGGCATTTGGCATGCCTAGGGGCACAAGCAGCTTCTGCTGATTAAAATGATATGCGGCATGCCTATATTCTGTGTGTGACTGCTGCTGTATCTGCTTACTGCAGTGTATTCCTGGAAATCACATAGCATTTCGTATGCAGATACAGCCACAGTTGCACACAGAATATAGGCATGCTGCATATCATTTTAATCAGCAAAAGCTGCTTGTGCATCCTAGTCACGATGGAAATAAGGTGCATTTTCGGCAAAAAATGGTCCCGGCGTTAGCAGAGCTGACCTAGAGCTGTCAACTGACTCACGCTAGGCATCTCCTGCTGCATGGCATATTGAGGAAAGATGTATGAGGCCACAATGTTAGTGACCATGTGAGTGCTGTGTACAGGTGGGTTGGTTGTGCAATAATGTTCGGCATATGTGTAAGGGGCATTATGTGTGTCATGTGTATAAATACATTAATAATGTGTGGCAAATGTGTAAGTGGCACTATATGTGTATAGGGGCATTAATAATGTGCGGCATATGTGTAAGGAACATTATATGTATAAGGGCATTAATAAAGGTTGGCATGGCTTAATGTGTACGGCGCATTATGTTTATAAGGACATTAATAATGTGTGTCATATGTGTAAGGGGCATTACTGTGTGGTATTATGTGTATAAAGGCAATATGGTGTAGTGTAATGTGAATAAGGAGCAATTCAGTGTGATGTGAAGAAGGGGCACTACTGTGAGGAGTAACGTATATAAGGTAAAGTGGTACTACTGTGTGATGTAATGTGAATAAGGGACTGTGGGGCAGATGTATTAAGCCTGGAGAAGTGATAAAGCAGTGATAAGTGTAAGGTGACAACGCACAAGTCAGTCAGCTCCTAACTGTGAATTTACATATTGGAGCTGACTGGCTGGTGCGTTATCACCTTGTACTTATCACTGCTTTATCACTTTCCCAGGCTTAATATATACATCTGCCGCACTATCACATGAAATAATAAGATTTTACTCAACGGTAAATCTATTTCTCGTAGTCCGTAGTGGATGCTGGGACTCCGTAAGGACCATGGGGAATAGCGGCTCCGCAGGAGACTGGGCACAACTAAAGAAAGCTTTAGGACTACCTGGTGTGCACTGGCTCCTCCCCCTATGACCCTCCTCCAGACCTCAGTTAGGATACTGTGCCCGGAAGAGCTGACACAATAAGAAAGGATTTTGAATCCCGGGTAAGACTCATACCAGCCACACCAATCACACCGTACAACTCGTGATACTATACCCAGTTAACAGTATGACAACAACGGAGCCTCTGCACAGATGGCTCTCAACAATAACCCTTTTGTTAACAATAACTATGTACAAGTATTGCAGACAATCCGCACTTGGGATGGGCGCCCAGCATCCACTACGGACTATGAGAAATAGATTTACCGGTGAGTAAAATCTTATTTTCTCTAACGTCCTAAGTGGATGCTGGGACTCCGTAAGGACCATGGGGATTATACCAAAGCTCCCAAACGGGCGGGAGAGTGCGGATGACTCTGCAGCACGAATGAGCGAACTCCAGGTCCTCCTCAGCCAGGGTGTCAAACTTGTAAAATCTTGCAAATGTGTTTGACCCCGACCAAGTAGCAGCTCGGCAAAGTTGTAAAACCGAGACCCCTCGGGCAGCCGCCCAAGAAGAGCCCACCTTCCTCGTGGAATGGGCTTTTACTGATCTAGGATGCGGCAGTCCCGCCGCAGAATGTGCAAGCTGAATTGTGCTACATATCCAGCGAGCAATAGTCTGCTTTGAAGCAGGAGCACCCATCTTGTTTGGTGCATAGAGGATAAACAGCGAGTCAGTTTTCCTGACTCCAGCCGTTCTGGAAACATAAATTTTCAGGGCCCTGACTACGTCCAGTAACTTGGAATCCTCCAAGTCCCGAGTAGCCGCAGGCACTATAATAGGTTGGTTCAAATTAAACGCTGAAACCACCTTAGGCAGAAATTGGGGACGAGTCTTCAATTCCGCCCTATCCATATGGAAAATCAGATAAGGGCTTTTACATGACAAAGCCGCCAACTCTGACACACGCCTGGCCAAAGCCAGGGCCAATAGCATGACCACTTTCCACGTGAGATATTTTAACTCCACGGTTTTAAGTGGCTCAAACCAATGTGATTTAAGGAAATCCAACACCACGTTGAGATCCCAAGGTGCCACTGGAGGCACAAAAGGAGGCTGAATATGCAGCACTCCTTTAACAAAAGTCTGAACTTCCGGCAGGGAAGCCAGTTCTTTTTGGAAGAAAATCAACAGAGCCGAAATCTGGACCTTAATGGACCCCAATTTGAGGCCCATAGTCACCACTGACTGTAGGAAGTGCAGGAATCGACCCAGCTGATATTCCTCCGTTGGGGCCTTCCTGGCCTCACAACAAGCAACATATTTTCGCCATATGCGGTGATAATGTTTTGCGGTCACGTCCTTCCTGGCTTTGATCAGCGTAGGAATGACTTCCTCCGGAATGCCCTTTTCCTTCAGGATCCAGTGTTCAACCGCCATGCCGTCAACCGCAGCCGCGGTAAGTCTTGGAACAGACAAGGCCCCTGCTGCAGCAGGTCTTGTCTGAGCGGTAGAGGCCATGGGTCCTCTGAGATCATTTCTTGAAGTTCTGGTTACCATGCTCTTCTTAGTTTTCTAGCTTTTTGTTGAGGCGGGACGCCATCATGTCCACCTGTGGCCATTCCCATCGGTTTGTAATCAGCCGGAAGACTTCTGGATGAAGTCCCCACTCTCCCGGGTGGAGGTCGTGTCTGCTGAGGAAGTCTGCTTCCCAGTTGTCCACTCCCAGAATAAACACTGCCGACAGTGCTAACACGTGATTTTCCGCCCATCGGAGAATCCTCGTGGCTTCTGCCATCGCCATCCTGCTTCTCGTGCCGCCCTGTCGGTTTACATGGGCGACCGCCGTGATGTTGTCAGACTGAATCAGTACTGGCTGACTTTGAAGCAGGGGTCTTGCCTGACTTAGGGCATTGTAAATGGCTCTTAGTTCTAGAATATTTATGTGTAGGTACATTTCCTGGCTTGACCATAGTCCCTGGAAATTTCTTCCCTGTGTGACTGCTCCCCAGCCTCGAATGCTGGCGTCCGTGGTTACCAGGACCCAGTCCTGTATGCCGAATCTGCGGCCCTCCAGAAGATGAGCACTCTGCAGCCACCACAGTAGAGACACCCTGGTCCTTGCAGACAGGGTTATCCTCTGATGCATCTGAAGATGCGATCCGGACCACTTGTCCAACAGATCCCACTGAAAGATCCGTGCATGGAACCTTCCGAACGGAATTGCTTCGTAAGAAGCTACCATCTTTCCCAGGACTCGCGTGCAGTGATGCACCAACACTTGTTTTGGTCTTAGGAGGTCTCTGACTAGCGATGACAACTCCTTGGCCTTCTCCTCCGGGAGAAACACCCTTTTCTGTTCTGTGTCCAGAACCATCCCCAGGAACAATAGACGTGTTGCAGGAACCAGCTGCGACTTTGGAATATTCAGGATCCAGCCGTGCTGTTGTAGCACCTGCCGAGCAAGTGCTACTCCGATCAACAACTGTTCCTTGGACCTCGCCTTTATCAGGAGATCGTCCAAGTACGGGATAATTATAACTCCCTTTTTTCGCAGGAGTATCATCATCTCGGCCATTACCTTGGTAAACACCCTCGGTGCCGTGGACAGACCAAACGGCAGCGTCTGGAATTGGTAATGACAGTCCTGTACCACAAATCTGAGGTACTCCTGGTGAGGAGAGTAAATGGGGACATGCAGGTAAGCATCCTTAAAGTCCAGTGATACCATGTAATCCCTTTCCTCCAGGCTTGAGATAACCTCCCTGAGCGATTCCATCTTGAACTTGAACCGTTTTATATACGTGTTCAAAGATTTTAAATTTAAAATGGGTCTCACCGAACTATTGTGGAATAGTAACCCCTTCCTTGTTGAAGGAAGGGTACCTTGACTATCACCTGCTGCGAATACAGCTTGTGAATTGCCTCTATCACAGCCTCTCTGTCCAAGGGAGACGTTGGCAAGGCAGATTTTAGGAAACGGCGAGGGGGAGACGTCTCGAATTCCAGCTTGTATTCCTGAGACACTACTTGTAGAATCCAGGGATCCACCTGTGAGCAAGCCCACTGATCGCTGAAGCACTTGAGACGGGCCCCCACCGCACCTGGCTCCGCCAGTGGAGCCCCAGCGTCATGCTGTGGACTTAGCGGAAGCGGGGGGGGTAGACTGTTGTTCCTGGGAACTGGCTGTATTTTGCAGCTTTTTCCCTCTACCTCTGTCTCTGGGCAGAAAGGACGCGCCTTTAACCCGCTTGCCTTTCTGGGGCCGAAAGGACTGTACCTGATAATACGGTGCTTTCTTTTGCTGTGAGGGGACATGGGGTAAAAATGCTGATTTTCCAGCTGTCGCTGTGGAAACTAGGTCCGAGAGACCATCCCCAAATAACTCCTCACCCTTGTAAGGCAAAACTTCCATGTGCCTTTTAGAATCTGCATCCCCTGTCCACTGCCGGGTCCGTAAACCCCTTCTGGCAGAAATGGACAGTGCATTTATTCTAGATGCCAGCCGGCAAATATCCCTCTGTGCATCTCTCATATACAGAACCGCGTCTTTTATATGCTCTATGGTTAACAATATAGTGTCCCTGTCTAAGGTATCAATATTTTTTGACAGGGAATATGACCACGTAGCTGCAGCACTGCACATCCATGCTGAAGCAATAGCTGGTCGCAGTATAATGCCTGAGTGTGTATAAACAGACTTCAGGATAGCCTCCTGCTTTCTATCGGCAGGTTCCTTGAGGGCGGCCGTGTCCGGAGACGGCAGTGCCACCTTCTTTGATAGTCGTGTGAGCGCTTTATCCACCCTAGGGGGTGTCTCCCAGCGTAACCTGTCCTCTGCCGGGAAAGGGTACGCCATTAGTAACTTTTTAGAAATTACCAGTTTCTTATCAGGCGAAGCCCACGCTTCTTCACACACTTCATTTCATTCATCAGATGGGGGAAAAACCACTGGTAGTTTTTTCTCCCCAAACATTTTACCCTTTTTTGTGGTACCTGGGGTAACATCAGAAATGTGCAAGACATTTTTCATTGCCGCAATCATATAACGGGTGGCTCTATTGGAATGTACAGTAGTCTCCTCGTCGTCGACACTGGAGTCGGTATCCGTGTTGACATCTGTGTCTGCCATCTGAGGTAGCGGGCATTTTAGAGCCCCTGATGGCTTTTGAGACGCATGGGCAGGCACGAGCTGAGAAGCCGGCTGTCCCACATCTGTTATGTCATCAAATCTCTTATGTAAAGAGTCGACACTGTCACGTAATTCCTTCCACATTACCACCCATTCAGGTGTCAGCCCCGCAGGGGGTGACATCACATTTATCGGCACCTGCTCCGCCTCCACATAAGCCTCCTCATCAAACATGTCGACACAGCCATACCGACACACCGCACACACACAGGAAATGCTCTGACTGAGGACAGGACCCCACAAAAGCCCTTTGGGGAGACAGAGGGAGAGTATGCCAGCACACAACAGAGCGCTATATAACACAGGGATTAACACTATAACTGAGTGATTTTTCCCCTATAGCTGCTTATATATATGTAATACTGCGCCTAAATTTAGTGCCCCCCCCCTCTCTTTTTAACCCTTTGAGCCTGAAAACTACAGGGGAGAGCCTGGGGAGCTGTCTTCCAGCTGCACTGTGAAGAGAAAATGGCGCCAGTGTGCTGAGGGAGATAGCCCCGCCCTTATTTCAACTGACTTTCTCCCGCTTTTACTGGATCTCTGGCAGGGGTATTTTTACACCTATATAGCCTTCCTGACTATATATGGTGTAGATTTGCCAGCCAAGGTATATTATATTGCTGCTCAGGGCGCCCCCCCCCCCCAGCGCCCTGCACCCATCAGTGACCGGAGTGTGAGGTGTGCATGAGGAGCAATGGCGCACAGCTGCAGTGCTGTGCGCTACCTTGTTGAAGACCGAAGTCTTCTGCCGCCGATTTTCCGGACCATCTTCTTGCTTCTGGCTCTGTAAGGGGGACGGCGG
The DNA here is from genome assembly GCF_028390025.1 of Pseudophryne corroboree. Classification (NCBI taxonomy): domain Eukaryota; kingdom Metazoa; phylum Chordata; class Amphibia; order Anura; family Myobatrachidae; genus Pseudophryne; species Pseudophryne corroboree. The sequence continues at coordinate 56,280,757 of NC_086449.1, forward strand.
CGCGGCTCCGGGACCGGACGATCGAGGTCGGGCCCTGTGTTCGATCCCTCTGGAGCTAATGGTGTCCAGTAGCCTAAGAAGCCCAAGCTAGCTGCAAGCAGGTAGGTTCGCTTCTTCTCCCCTTAGTCCCTCGTTGCAGTGAGTCTGTTGCCAGCAGATCTCACTGAAAATAAAAAACCTAAACTATTACTTTCTTTCTAGGAGCTCAGGAGAGGCTCCTAGTGTGCATCCAGCTCGGCCGGGCACAAGATTCCAACTGAGGTCTGGAGGATGGTCATAGGGGGAGGAGCCAGTGCACACCAGGTAGTCCTAAAGCTTTCTTTAGTTGTGCCCAGTCTCCTGCGGAGCTGCTATTCCCCATGGTCCTTACGGAGTCCCAGCATCCACTTAGGACGTCAGAGAAAATGTGAATAAAGTTGCACTACTGTGTTGCGTAATTTGAATTGGGGGTAGGAGCACCAAAATGAGGACTGCTGTGGGTGAGGGGTCAGAAGCGGAACTAGCTGTGATGCTACGGCATCATATTGGTTAGGGCTGGCTCTGTTTCTGGCATTCCCGCAACTCGCAATGGCCAAACTCGCATCCAGATGGTTTCCTATGGAAAACAAACAACTTGGCCAATGTAATAGGGCATGAATTCTAGACTCGCACCAAAAACCTTAATAAAAATTTGTCCATAAATAGACCAGCTTATCAGTGAGATCCATGCATGCTTCTGTGTGTAAAAGGTAGAAATATAGTTTAAAAAAAACAAAAAACAGAAAAAAAAATGTTGTGAGGACTGGCAGTCCATTTCCCCACCCCTGTTTTTTAACCAGCCCCTATGGATTCTACTGGACAAGTGGACATGATCTACACCAGGGATAGGTGAGTACTGTATGTGTGAGTGTGCGTTTGTCATTTAATATTTTTCACAGGGTCACTATAGACACCTGCGAGCCCTTTAATACTCTGCATGCTGGTACTTGTGGGTCTCCAAGTACCGGCATGCAGGAGAGGCTTTCTGGGACCTGTAGTCCTCCTATAAAAAGCAATATTATTTAAAAACTCAAACTCACTGAATGCTTTCAACTTAGCACCCACAACCTAGGGGTACCATGGATAGCCCCGGGCTTCAGGCCAGTCTTTGGGTGCCCTGGCGGGGTGACCCCATTATTGGGGGTAAGGAACCCACTTCCCCAGGAATCCCCGGCCAGGGCTGACTAGTTAGGGGGGGTAAATAATTTGGCCACTGGACCCCATCAAGTGTGTCCCCTGGCTGTGGCATTACCCTCTTGATAGTGGAGCCCAGAGCTGGTTCTAAAAATACGGTGGACGACTACTACTCATTTTGTTCCATGTATATGTAGAACCAGGACCAGTCCCGGAGCCCAGTGCTGGTTCTTAAAATACAGGGGAACCACACACATTTTTCCCCCTGTATTTTTACACACAGAAGCATGTGCGGATGTCGTTGATCTGTGCATGCTTCTGTATAACTGGCACCGAGTAATGCAACTCGTATTAGAGTCCGATGGTTGTGCTGATTTGTTGCCTGTCAGATCACTAGTATATACAGTAATTACTAGTTACATAATATAGAATAGAATGCTCAGAGAAACACTCTATTGTTACACGCTTCTGATATAATCTAATATAAGGTGAATCTGACATACATATGAACACATTACAGACAGCCCTGTAGAAATCCCCCAAAACTACCCTTTGTGCAGCACTTCCTGAGTGATTATAAATTCCCCTTTATCACCATTGAGGTCTCTTATCATCTCAATCTGCATAAAGGGACGGAGGGGTCTGTTTATCATCACTTCATTTCTACAAAACAGGCGAAAAATAACATTTTCACATACTTTTGTATAAATGAAGTGTCAGACGCATTTTTCATTTATGTAAAGCAGGAGATATCACAGATATCTCCTGGTTACAAGTCTCCCCCCAATAATTTCCATAGTCCTATGGGGATGTAGAAATTATGCCATTCATCAAGCTCCGAAAAAGCTTTTTTCCCCCGGAACTTGACAGTGAAAATGTATGCCATTCTGAGATGGAATACAGCCTACAAAAGTGTATGGGTGAGGGATCTTTTCAGATCCCCACTGTCTCCCCACTGTTCCATATCTTATGCTGCAGTGATCCCCCTTCCAGAGAGCCCTTCTCATCTCGCCGGTCAGACCCAGTAACAGCATACTTACCTACTCTCCCGGAATGGCCGGGAGGCTCCCGAAAATCGTGTGGCACTCCCGGCCCCCCGGAAAAGAGGGCAAGTCTCCCGGCCAGCAGCACCTGCCTGTACTTCCCCTGCAGCTGCACATGAGCTCCCGCAGACAAGGGGGTCGATGACATGATTTGATGTAAATCGCGTCATCGTGGCCCCGCCCCCTGCCTCACAATGCCTGTATTGTCAGCATTGTGTAACGGGGGCAGGTCCATGATGACGCAATTTTACGCACACCTCCCACGCTCCGCCCATATCCAGAATAACCTCTCCTCCGTAATGCCCCCAGTATGCCAAGCCACGCCCCCGCCATGCCAAGCTGGCTGCCTCCTCCCGGAGGAGGCAGCCTGAATATCGACAAGTATGTGTAACAGAGATCCGTGGCAGCCTAAGAAATGTGCCTGTCAGCCCGACGTATGTAGCAGGGGTCCCAGCAGCTGCAATGATTACCCCTTTGCCAGAAAGCCGTCTCACCCTTCAGGGGTACCATCAGCTGCAGCATCCCACCTTTGTCTGACAGAATTCTCACTGTTCAGTGGTAAAAGCAGCTGCAGTATCACCCCTTACCAGAGAGCCCTCTTACCCTTGGGGGTCCCAGAGTCTGCAGTATCTTCCTTTCCTCTTCTTACTGCAGGGGAGAGAGGACTGCAAGATGGAACACAGGGAAGAGAAGGCTGCAGGGACAGGAAGTGTCCGCAGGGGTGAGAGCACAACTGACCCTAGGCATAGGCAAACTAGGCAAATGCCTATGGCATTTGGAATGCCTAGGGGCACAATCAGCTTCTACTGATTAAAAAGATATGCGGCATGCCTATATTCTGTGTGTGACTGAGGCTGTATCTGCATATGAAATGCTACGTTACAGTGTATTCCTGGAAATCACTGTAATGTAGCATTTCGTATCAATCACAGTCGCACACAGAATATAGGCATGTCACATATCAATTTAATCAGTAGAAGATTCTTGTGCATGCTAGCCACATAGTAATGCAAATGAGATGCATTTTCACTAAAATAAAAAGGCGCCCGACGTTAGCAGAGCTGCCAGCTGCCAGCTCATGCCAGGCATCTCCTGCTGCATGGCATATTGAGGCAAGATGTATGAGGACACATCTGTATCCAAGCAGAGGTCACAGTGTTAGCAGCCATGTGAGTGCTGTGTGCGGGTGGGTGGGTTGTGCAGTAGTGTTTGGCATATGTGTAAGGGGCATTATGTGTGTCATTATATGTATACGTAAATGCATTAATAATGTGCGGCAAATGTGTAAGGGGTACTATCAGTGCTTAAAGTGGTCCTAGAGAGGTGGTGGAACTTGAAAGGATTTTTTCTTATATCTTAACCCTCGATGTGATGGCCTCTCAGACGTCTGGGAGTGTAAACCTTTACGCTATCAGTTACATGCACAACACAAGCAGTAAAAATTCACACTGTTTATTTAATAAATTACAGAGTACTATATAGAAAAGAAACATGGGTGTATACAATATGTGCAAGCATATGATTGGATAAATAGAAGTAGCATACGACATTACATGCAGGATATTTTAGTAACACACAGAAGTAACAGTTTTGATCTGGTATGTAATTGTCCTTGAAGATAAGACACACACAAGCCTTATATTATATGAACAGACAAAGGCATCTTGTAGAGAGTGCGTACGTGTCTATTCAAACACATAACAATTCATATAGCATGTTTAACCCTTCATTAGGGAGGTAGAAATATTCACTTTTACACTATACTTATTATAAGGAAATTGATCATATAAAAAGTAATATTTACAAAGACAGAAGAGCTAACCCTTCAATCCCCTCTTAGAATCATGATTATTATATGACATGATTCTTGAGTGAGGCTCCTTTCTTGTTCCTCCAGTTCTTGAGATATTGGACATAATCGTCGGGTCCC